>NC_064825.1:26476979-27101979 GCF_024166365.1 Elephas maximus indicus | reverse complement strand
ATCCAGGTGGGTTGAGACCAATTGATGCATCTTAGATGGCCGCTTGTTAGCATTTAAGACCCCAGACACCACATTTCAAAGTGGGATGCAGAATGTTTTCATAATAGAATTATTTTGCCAGCTGACTTAGAAGTCCCCTTAAACCATGGTCCCCAAACCCCCGCCATTGCTCCGCTGACCTTTGAAGCATTCAGTTTATCCCAGAAACTTCTTTGCTTTTGGTCCAGCCCAGTTGAGCTGACCTTCTGTGTATTGAGTGTTGTCCTTCCCTTCACCTAAAGCAGTTCTTATCTACTAATTAATCAGTAAAAAACCCTCTCCCACCCTCCCTCCCTCCCTCCCCCGCCTCGTAACCACAAGAGTATGTGTTCTTCTCAGTTTATACTATTTCTCAAGATCTTATAATAGTGGTCTTATACAATATTTGTCCTTTTGCCTCTGACTAATTTTGCTCAGCATAATGCCTTCCAGGTTCCTCCATGTTATGAAATGTTTCACAGATTCGTCACTGTTCTTTATCGATGCGTGGTATTCCATTGTGTGAATATACCATAATTTATTTAACCATTCATCCCTTGATGGACACCTTGGTTGCTTCCAGCTTTTTGCTATTGTAAACAGAGCTGCAATAAACATGGGTGTGCATATATCTGTTTGTGTGAAGGCTCTAGGGTATATTCCGAGGAGTGGGATTTCTGGGTTGTGTGGTAGTTCTATTTCTAACTGTTTAAGATAACGCCAGATAGATTTCCAAAGTGGTTGTACCGTTCTACATTCCCACCAGCAGTGTATAAGAGTTCCAATCTCTCCGCAGCCTCTCCAACATTTATTATTTTGTGTTTTTGGGATTAATGCCAGTCTAGTTGGTGTGAGATGGAATCTCATCGTAGTTTTAATTTGCATTTCTCTAATGGCTGATGATTGAGAGCATTTTCTCATGTATCTGTTAGCTGCCTGAATATCTTCTTTAGTGAAGTGTGTGTTCATATCCTTTGCCCACTTCTTGATTGGGTTGTTTGTCTTTTTGTGGTTGAGTTTTAACAGAATCATATAGATTTTAGAGATCAGGCGCTGGTCGGAGATGTCATAGCTGAAAATTCTTTCCCAGTCTGTAGGTGGTCTTTTTACTCTTTTGGTGAAGTCTTTAAATGAGCATGGGTGTTTGATTTTTAGGAGCTTCCAGTTATCTGGTTTCTCGTCGTCATTTTTGGAAATGTTTTGTATTCTGTTTATGCCTTGTATTAGGGCTCCTAAGGTTGTCCCTATTTTTTCTTCCATGATCTTTATCGTTTTAGTCTTTATGTTTAGGTGTTTGATCCACTTGGAGCTAGTTTTTGTGCATGGTGTGAGGTATGGGTCCTGTTTCATTTTTTTGCAAATGGATATCCAGTTATGCCAGCACCGTTTGTTAAAAGGACTATCTTTTCCCCAATTAACTGACACTGGGCCTTTGTCAAATATCAGCTGCTCATATGTGGATGGATTTATATCTGGGTTCTCAATTCTGTTCCACTGGTCTATGTGCCTGTTGTTGTACCTGTACCAGGCTGTTTTGACTACTGTGGCTGTATAATAGGTTCTGAAATCAGGTAGAGTGAGGCCTCCCACTTTCTTCTTCTTTTTCAGTAATGCTTTGCTTATCCGAGGCTTCTTTCCCTTCTCTATGAAGTTGGTGATTTGTTTCTCTATCACATTAAAAAATGACATTGGAATTTGGGTCGGAAGTGCATTGTATGTATAGATGGCTTTTGGTAGAATAGACATTTTTACTATGTTAAGTCTTCCTATCCATGAGCAAGGTATGTTTTTCCACTTAAGTATGTCCTTTTGAATTTCTTGTAGTAGAGCTTTGTAGTTTTCTTCGTATAGGTCTTTTACATCCTTGGTAAGATTTATTCCTAAGTATTTTATCTTCTTGGGGGCTACTGTGAATGGTATTGATTTGGTTATTTCCTCTTCGATGTTCTTTTTGTTGATGTAGAGGAATCCAAGTGATTTTTGTATGTTTATCTTATAACCTGAGACTCTGCCAAACTCTTCTATTAGTTTCAGTAGTTTCCTGGAGGATTCCTTAGGGTTTTCTGTGTATAAGATCATGTCATCTGCAAATAGAGATAATTTTACTTCCTCCTTGCCAATCCGGATGCCCTTTATTTCTTTGTCTAGCCTAATTGCTCTGGCTAGGACTTCTAGCACAATGTTGAATGAGAGTGGTGATAAAGGGCATCCTTGTCTGGTTCCCGTTCTCAAGGGAAATGCTTTCAGGTTCTCTCCATTTAGAGTGATGTTGGCTGTTGGCTTTGTATAAATGCCCTTTATTATGTTGAGGAATTTTCCTTCAATTCCTATTTTGGTGAGAGTTTTTATCATAAATGGGTGTTGAACTTTGTCAAATGCCTTTTCTGCATCAATTGATAAGATCATATGGTTTTTGTCTTTTGTTTTATTTATATGGTGGATTATATTAATGGTTTTTCTAATATTAAACCAGCCTTGCATACCTGGTATAAATCCCACTTGGTCGTGGTAGATTATTTTTTGATAAGTTGTTGAATTCTATTGGCTAGAATTTTGTTGAGGATTTTTGCATCTATGTTCATGAGGACTATAGGTCTGTAATTTTCTTTTTTTGTGATGTTTTTACCTGGTTTTGGTATCAGGGATATGGTGGCTTCATAGAATGAGTTAGGTAGTATTCTGTCATTTTCTATGCTTTGAAATACCTTTAGTAGTAGTGCGGTTAACTCTTCTCTGAAAGTTTGGTAGAACTCTGCAGTATAGCCATCCGGGCCAGGGCTTTTTTTTTGGGGGGAGTTTTTTGATTACTGTTTCAATCTCTTTTTTTTGTTATGGGTCTTTTTAGTTGTTCTACTTCTGATTGTGTTAGTTTAGGTAGGTAGTGTTTTTCCAGGAATTCATCCATTTCTTCTAGGTTTGCAAATTTGTTAGAGTACAATTTTTCGTAATAATCTGATATGATTCTTTTAATTTCAGTTGGGTCTGTTGTGATGTGGCCTTTCTCGTTTCTTACTCGGGTTGTTTCCTTTCCTGTATTTCTTTAGTCAGTCTAGCCAATGGTTTATCAATTTTGTTAATTTTTTCAAAGAACCAGCTTTTGGCTTTGTTAATTCTTTCAATTGTTTTTCTGTTCTCTAATTCATTTAGTTCAGCTCTAATTTTTATTATTTGTTTTCTTCTGGTGCCTGATGGATTCTTTTGTTGCTCAGTTTCTATTTGTTCAAGTTGTAGGGACAGTTCTCTGATTTTGGCTCTTCTTTTTGTATGTGTGCATTTATCGATATAAATTGGCCTCTGAGCACTGCTTTTGCTGTGTCCCAGAGGTTTTGATAGGAAGTATTTTCATTCTCCTTGCATTCTATGAATTTCCTTATTCCCTCCTTGATGTCTTCTATAACCCAGTCTTTTTTCAGGAGGGTATTGTTCAGTTTCCAAGTATTTGATTTCTTTTCCCTAGTTTTTCTGTTACTGATTTCTAGTTTTATTGCCTTGTGGTCTGAGAAGATGCTTTGTAATATTTCGATGTTTTGGATTCTGCAAAGGTTTGTTTTATGACCTAATATGTGGTCTATTCTAGAGAATGTTCCATGTGTGCTAGAAAAAAAAGTATACTTTGCAGCTGTTGGGTGGCGAGTTCTGTATAAGTCAATGAGGTCAAGTTGGTTGATGGTTGTAATTAGGTCTTCCGTGTCTCTATTGAGCTTCTTACTGGGTGTCCTGTCCTTCTCCGAAAGTGGTGTGTTGAAGTCTCCTACTATAATTGTGGAGGTGTCTATCTAACTTTTCAGTTCTATTAAAATTTGATTCATGTATCTTGCAGCCCTGTCATTGGGTGCATAAATATTTAATATGGTTATATCTTCCTGGTCAATTGTCCCTTTTATCATTATGTAGCATCCTTCTTTATCCTTTGTGGTGGATTTAAGTTTAAAGTCTATTTTGTCAGAAATTAATATTGCTACTCCTCTTGTTTTTTGCTTATTGTTTGCTTGATATATTTTTTTCCATCCTTTGAGTTTTAGTTTGTTTGTGTCTCTAAGTCTGAGGTGTGTCTCTTGTAGGCAGCATATAGATGGATCATGTTTCTTTACCCAGTCTGACACTCTCTGTCTCTTTACTGGTGCATTTAGTCCATTTACATTCAGAGTAATTATAGATAAGTAAGTGTTGTCATTTTGATGCCTTTTTATGTGTGTTTTTTACAATTTCATTTTTCCACTTGCTTTTTTGTGCTGAGACGTTTTTCTTTGTAAATTGTGAGATCCTCATTTCACAGTATTTGACTTTATGTTTGTTGAGTCGTTACGTTTTTCTTGGTTTTTATTTTGAGTTATGGAGTTGTTATACCTCTTTGTGGTTACCTTAATATTTACCCCTATTTTTCTAAGTAAAAACCTGACTTGTATTGTCCTATATGGCCTTGTATTCCTCTCCATATGGCAGTTCTATGCCACCTGTATTTAGTCCCTCTTTTTGATTGTTGTGATCTTTTACACATTGACTTCAATGATTCCCTCTTATGAGCATTTTTTTTTTTAATTAATCTTAATTTGTTTTTGCAATTTCCGTATTTGAGTTGATATCAGGATGTTCTGTTCTGTGACCTTGTGTTGTGCTGGTGTCTGATGTTATTGGTTTTCTGACCAAACAATATCCTTTAGTATTTCTTATAGCTTTGGTTTGGTTTTTGCAAATTCTCTAAGCTTGTGTTTATCTGTAAATATCTTAATTTCACCTTCATATTTCAGAGAGAGTTTTGCTGGATATATGATCCTTGACTGGCAGTTTTTCTCCTCAGTGCTCTGTATATGTCATCCCATTGCCTTCTTGCCTGCATGGTTTCTGCTGAGTAGTCTGAACTTATTCTTATTGATTCTCACTTGAAGGAGACCTTTCTTTTATCCCTGGCTGCTTTTAAAATTTTCTCTTTATCTTTGGTTTTGTCAAGTTTGATGATAATATGTCTTGGTGTTTTTCTTTTTGGATCAATCTTAAATGGGGTTCGATGAGCATCTTGGATAGCTATCCTTTCGTCTTTCATGATGTCAGGGAAGTTTTCTGTCAGCAGATCTTCAACTATTCTCTCTGTGTTTTCTGTCCTCCCTCCCTGTTCTGGGACTCCAATCACACGCAACTTATCCTTCTTGATAGCGTCCCACATGATTCTTAGGGTTTCTTCATTTTTTTAAATTCTTTTATCTGATTTTTTTTTCAGCTATGTTGGTGTTAATTCCCTGGTCCTCCAGATTTTCCAGTATGCATTCTAATTGCTTGAGTCTGCTCCTCTGACTTCCTATTGCGTTGTCTAATTCTGTAATTTTATTGTTAATCTTTTGGATTTCTGAATGCTGTCTCTCTATGGATTCTTGCAACTTATTAATTTTTCCACTATGTTCTTGAATAATCTTTTTGAGTTCTTCAACTGTTCTATCAGTGTGTTCCTTGGCTTTTTCTGCAGTTTGCCTTATTTCATTTCTGAGGTCATCCCTGATGTCTTGAAGCATTCTATAAATTAGTTTTTTATATTCTGTATCTGGCAATTCCAGGATTGTATCTTCATTTGGGAAAGATTTTGATTCTTTTGTTTGGGGGGTTGGAGAAGCTGTCATGGTCTGCTTCTTTATGTGGTTTGATATCAACTGCTGTCTCCGAGCCATCACTAAGATATTATAGTGATTTATTCTATATTTGCTCACTGAGTCTTATCTTGTTTTGTTTTCTTTCAATATACGTGGATGGGCTACTAGATTGTGCTCTCTTGATTGTTGTAGCCCTTGACTTACTTATGATGTATTACCAGCTGGTTTGGGCTGTTGCCAGATATATATGCCTGAGTCTATTCACTATTCTTGAGTAGAATCTGATTTTGGGTCATCAAGTGTGTGCTGCACCCTAACACCTATCCACCTTGAGAAGTAGTGGTGAGAGTTGTGTGCACCAGATTCTATTAGCAGCTGGGGTTCACACTCCAGGGGCCAGGATGCTGACAGGCTTCCCCCAAGTGTCAGTGAGGTAGGTGTGTCTCTATTCCTAAAGCACCTTGGTGGGAGGGCTCTGCAGCTGTACCTTAGGCCCCCAATGCAAGTACCTCTACTGATTGGTAGGTGTCACCCTCCTTAGACCCCTAAGGCAAGAGGCTAGGTGGTCTGGGGGGAGCTTCAGCCCTCAGTTCCCTGTTGTAGGTCAGTGAGGGCTCTGTTGAATAAGCAGAGATATCAGACCTGGGAAACTCGTTTTTCCAGTAAATCCGCTAAAAAAAAAATGCAGTCAGATCCCTATCAGAAATGCCTTTGCATTATAATAGCCACCTGGTTCCCTGTAGGGATGAAAGCCCGAGATATGGATCATATATGCTTGGCTGGAGCTGGTTCTGTGTTTTTAGTCCAGTTAGGGAAGGATTTTTGGTCCCTGGGTTTTTTGTGGTTGCTTCTCTCAGGCTGGAGGAGTGGGTTAGGAAAAGACCAAAAAAAAAAAAAAAAAAAAAGGGAAAAGAAAAGCTGCGGAGCCAGAGCTGTTCTCCCTCTGGCTCAGGAAATTCCAATGTTAATGAAGCCGCCTGACTGGGACGCTGGCTCCAGGCTCGAAAACAGTCGCTGCTTCCCCGTAGTTGTTCGTTCTCCGTCTCTGTCACTCAGGTCAACTCTTTAAATCTGTGTTTGTTGTTCAGGGTTCGTAGATTGTCATGTATGTGATCGATTCACTTGTTTTTCCAAGTCTTTGTTGCAAGAGGGATCCGAGGTAGCGTCTACCTAGTCAGCCATCTTGGCCCCCCTCCCATTTTTTTACTTTTTGAGCTAAATTGTTAGTTTAAAGGTGAGTTCAGGGAACAGTCTTGCTTCAAGGTTTAAAGAGTAGCTCAGGGCAATAGTCTTGGGTATTCTCCAGCCTCAATGGGTCCAGTAAGTCTGAACTGATAAAAGAACTTTTCAAAGAAGGCACAAATTCTTAAGGACTAATAGAATGAGAAAAGACATGATAGAAACAAAAATGTGGAAGATGGAAAGGAATAGGGCTGAGTTCTGGGTTCACAGAAGAGGAATTTTGAGGAAAATCCACAAAGCCACTGGTACAATAGAACTCTCCACAGGCTGAGAAATTGGTCACACCAAGTCCTTCTGGAAAGAGGGATATAAGTGGGGCTAAACACAGGACATAGGACGTCATGTTTGGTAAAGTAGAGGGTCAGCGAAAACAAGGGAAACCTCCATGAAATGAATTGACAACGGTGGCTGCAATATGGGCTCAAACATACCTACGATTGTGAGGATGACGCAGGACCGGGCGATGTTTCGTTTTGTTGTACGTAAGGGTGTCATGATTCGGAGCCTGCTCAACAGTAACTAACAACAACAAACACGGGAGGACTGGCTGAAGCCTGTTTAAGGAGGACTTAGATCCCTTCTTATACTCAAAAAGTGAGGCAGCTTCCCTCCCCAGATTGGCAGAAGACTGAAGATTTTCTGGAGAGACTAAAGAAGATAGTCTGCAGTAGAGGGTGTCAGGCATCAGTTCTCTTCCTGTCTCAAGCTGATGCCTTTTGCCAGTTTTCTGATATATTCTATCATATGTCTTCTGCCATCTAAGTCTCACAAGGTATACCTAGGTCACATGCATAACCCTAATTGCAAGGAAGTCTGGGAATTATTAGAAGGATTATTACTCCTATGCTGAGAATCTGAGTGTGTCTGAAGAGGTATACAGTGTGAGAAATCTCAACAAATTCATTCCCTGAGGATTATAGGGAACTAAGGCTTTGCAATACTCCAAATAGAAAACCTTAGACCCATCCTTAAAAAGCTAGAAATAGATGTACCATACCATGTAGCGATACCACTCCTTGGAATATATCCTGGGGAAATAAGAGCCTTTAAATGAACAGATATATGCACACCCATGTTCACTGCAGCACTGTTCACAATAGCAAAAAGATGGAAACAACCTAGGTGCCCATCAATAGATGAATGGATGAACAAATTATGATATATTCACATAATGGAATCCTACGCAATGATAAAGAACAACGACGAATTCGCAAACCATCTCATAACATGAATGAATTTGCAAGGCATTATGCTGTGTGAAATTAGTCACGAAAGGACAAATATTGTATGAGACCACTATTACAAGAACTCAAGAAAAGGTTTAAATACAGAAGAAAACATCCTTTGATGGTTACGAGGGTGGGGAGGGAGGGAGAGGGATATTCACTAACTAAGTAGACAAGAGTTAGCTTAGGCAAAGGGAAGGACAACACACAATACAGGGTGTTAACTGTTTGCACCCCCCAGGAATTCCCTAAATCTCCATCCCTAGCCCAAATTGCTCTTCTGACCTCTGCATCCTTTACCCCAAACCCACTGGCCTTCTTGACTTGCATGCCCTAAAAGGAAGCTCAAAGTTAATTTGGCTCAAATAAGGTCATCATCTCTACCCCACACTTGTGCCTCCTCTTGGTCTTCCAAAAAAAAAACCCAAATAAATCTGATTGTGTTTTCCAAAGCTCACCACTCTCTAATGATGCCCCTCAGCATTCAGGAGAAAACCAAAATTCCTTGTTTTGCTCTTACCACTCCCCCGTTACCCACTCTGGGCATCAGACACAAAGAGCTCCTTGCGGTTCCTCAAACTCATGCTTTCTCTTGCCTCTGGACCCCTACGCATGCTGTTACCTCCAACTAAAATGCTTTCTTTCCCCAGCCTTCTGCTGTCCTGCTCATGTGCTTCTTTTGGGTCTTGCACTGGTCACCAACACTAAGTTGGCTCCCCTGCTCTGTGTTTCCATGGCGGGGGTGATAGGGAACGGAAGGAGAGAGGCAGAGGAGGAGACACTTTGAGAAGATGGCACTCTGGTCCCAAGGAGGAGCTGCTGTGCAGAACATCCCACTTTTCAAATGTCCCTCTGAGATTAGACTCTGTGACTCTATCCAAATGAGTACTTGGGCCAGGGACCTAGGGCAGCTGAGGCATAGGCTGAAAGGCATCTTGAACCTCTGGTCCATCCCTGGCCACATCTACTCTAAATGGAAATGCCTGTGCATGAGAATGTTTGGCCTTTTTGCTTTTCATAAATAGACCACTTTCTTTTTTTAAGAGCCCTGCCTGAGAGTGCTCAGTTCCACTGGCACTTAGGGGTGGCATTATGAAAGCATATTTGATTCTCTCCCAGAGCCCCATCCTTCAGAGTGAAGAACAATTGAGAACAGGAAAACTGAACTGAACTGGAGGGCAGGAATTGCTTGCTCTGCCTCTGGCTTATGTGTGGCCCCAGATAAATCACTCCTACTCCCCTGATAGTTCTTTATTTATCTGTAAATTGGGTTAATCATTTTTAACCCCCCTCACAGGTGTGTTGGGTGATTAATGGTGGTTAAAGTACTTTGAGAGACAGAGATGAAAGGTCTTATATAAGTACACATCATTACTATGATTAATGGTATTTTCTTCTTCGAACATATTGGGACACAGCCCTTACGAATGAGATCGTTTAACTGCGCCTCAGCTTCCCGTTCAGACAAGAGATCATTATAGCCCCCAGGCTGGCCACAGAAGAAACCTTTAATCCCTCGGAAATCTACAGCCATCCTAAGAGGGATTTTAACCTCTCTCTTATCCACCCTCCTTTGACATTCTCCCAAAATAACCTGACTTGAAAAGTGTCAGTTTGATGTATCATAAACTGTTTAATACAAAACATTTCACTGGGTGTGAAAGGGAGAGCAGAAAATCACTCATCGTGTGAATTAATGAGCACTGAGCATCCTCAGTACCAGGCCACAGAGAAAACTTGGAAAACTGTGTGCCAGGGAGGGACCAATTTCCCAAGGTGGGAATCAAAGTGACTGTTGGGGGCAGCTTAGACCCTGTTGGGTCCTGGGGTTCCTGGGAGTCAGAACCCTGCTCCTGAGAAGGGACCTGCCTTATGGATCTCACCCAGCCCGTTTTGCAGAGCACAAGGTTTGTTTAGTTCAGGCTATGATACAAGAGTGATCTACATGACCCACTTGGCTTCCCTGGTGGGCCTGGCAGAGGGACACCAGCCTGGGGCAGCCAGGACTGAATTCTCATTCTGACCCTGCTTCTTGTTAGTTATGTGGCCTTGATCAGGGAACACAGCCACTGTGTGCTCTGAGGACAACACCATGTCCCTAATAAGGTGGCTCTGAGGATTAAAAGACAGTGGGCATGTAATAGGTGCTCAACACATTTCCTTCCCTTCAGCTCAGTGGGCCCGAGGAGAGCTGACTCCACTACAGATGGTCAAATGCCCAGAACGTCTGAACACGAGTGTCATGGATTGAATTATGTCTCCCCAAAAATATGTGTATCAATTTGGCTGGGCCATGATGGTGTGACTTTCCTACATAAAGATTCATAGCCTTGGAAACCCTATGGGGCAGCTCTACCCTGTCCTGTAGGGTTGCTATGAGTCAGAATCGACTTGACGGCACACAACAACCACAATCTTTACTGGAGCAGCCAGGTACTTAATTGCTGCACCACTAGGGCTCCTTCGGCTTTGTACTAAATATTGCTAAACATGGGAGTGTAAGTTTAGTATTAAGCTACTTTGCCAAACTCCTCAAAGTGGGCCACAGTGAAAACTCTTTAGCAATCTCACAATCCCCTTGTCTACTTTGGTAGTGTAGGTGAGAGTGTAGAAATAGTTTGACCAAATTACTTGCTCTCCTGATGCTGCCAACAGACCTGTTAAAGGGCTCGCAGGACCCTGGGGAAATGCTCTGCAGAGCTTGAGTACCCAGCAAGCCATAATCTGGTGAAGGCCTGGGTTTAGATGTGGATGCTGAAGGCCACCTCCTCCATGGCGGGGCCTAAGTGCAAGCAACTCCTATGTTAACAGATGGGTCCCACACAAGGCAGTATATGTGGTGGTTAGAGATGTGACTGTGCAGCCTGACTCCCTGGCCAATTACTTTACGTCTTTGTGTCTCAATTTCCTGATCTGTGAAATGGACATAATGATAATTATCCTTGGCCCCTGGGATCCTTGTGAGATTTAAAGGAGTTGATACCGTGTGTTCCAAATGTCTTACTTTAGATTTGGGCTATCCTGACTTCAGAAGGGTAAACTTACAAACTTAGCAGAAAATTGTCTTAAGTTAAATCAGATGAAGGTAATTACAAGATTTTCGACTCATGCCTCACATGTTCAAGTCACATGCTGGAAAACTCTGTTTTGGTAAAAAGCCAACCCGCAGCAAAGCAGGGCGGGGGTTTGGGGACTGTGGCTTCAGGGACATCTAAGTCAATTGGCAAAATAAATTCTATTGAGAAAACATTCTGCACCCCTCTTTGAAGTGTGGCGTCTGGGGTCTTAAACACTAGCAAGCAGCCATCTAAGATGCATCAATGAGTCTCAATCCACCTGGATCAAAGGAGAATGAAGAACACCAAGGTCACAAGGTAATTATGAGCCCAAGAGACAGAAAGGCTACATGAACTAGAGACTACATCATCCTGAGACCAGAAGAACTAGATGGTGCCCGGCCACAACCGATGACTGCCCTGACAGGGAGCATAACAGAGAACCCCTGAGGGAGCAGGAGTACAGTGGGATAAAAAAAAAAAACAGGCCCCAAATTCTCATAAAAAGACCAGACTTAATGGTCTAACTGAGACTAGAGGAATCCTGGTGGTCATGGTCCCCAAACCTTCTGTTGGCCCAGGACAGGAACCATTCCCGAAGACAACTCATCAGACATGGAAGGGACTGGACACTTGGTAGGAGAGAGATGCTGATGAGGCGTGAGCTACTTGCATCAGGTGGACACTTGAGACTATGTTGGCATCTCCCATCTGGAGGGGAGATGGGAGGGAAGAGGGGGTTAGAAACTGGCAAAATGGTCACACAAGGAGAGACTGGAAGGAGGGAGTGGGCAGACTCATTAGGGGGAGAGTAAGTAGGAGTATGAAGTAAGGTGTATATAAGTTTATAGGTGAGAGACTGACTTGAATTGTAAAC
Organism: Elephas maximus indicus; assembly: GCF_024166365.1. Taxonomy (NCBI): domain Eukaryota; kingdom Metazoa; phylum Chordata; class Mammalia; order Proboscidea; family Elephantidae; genus Elephas; species Elephas maximus. The sequence continues at coordinate 27,089,981 of NC_064825.1, read as the reverse complement.
TTTCACTTGAAGCACAATAAAAATTATTTAAAAAAAAATTTCACAGATGGAAACTGTTCACAAAATGGTTTCAGGGTGTATCATGGACTGAATTGTGTCCCCACAAAATATGTGTTGGAATCCTAACCTCTATACCTGTGGATGTAATCCATTTAGGAATAGTTTTTTTTTCTTGGTTACGGTGAAACCTGTGACAGCCAGAATGTGACGGGACTGCCTTGTTTTTCCGGGTCTCGCAAGTTTTCCACCTTTGACAGGGTGCAGTCTTACCACTTTTCTATTGCTCTCTATTAATGGAAAATATTTTATTTTTCCTTCTCTGACAGGTTTCTGCGTACACAGGTTCCAGCTTTCACACATTTTACTGTATTTTATGAGGCCGTATCAGTGTAGGGTATGTCCTAAACCTAATCACTTCTAAGTTATAAGGAGCAAATTAGACACAGGAGCAAGCTCAAGGAGGAGAAAGAGAAATGCCACTTGAAGATCACTAAGCAACCAAGGAAAGCCAGGGCAGCAGAAGCTGGAAGAGACAAGGATCTTCCCCCAAAGTTGACAGAGAGAGATCCTTTCACTATAGCTGGTGCCCTGAATTTGGACTTTTAGCCTCCAAACTATGAGAAAATAAATTTCTGTTCTTTAAAGCCACCCACTTTTAGTATTTCTGTTACAGCAACACTGGGTAATTAAGATAAGGTATATGAGGAAAAAGAAAACTGGGGTCCCCAGGAGTTTCTCTCCTGCAGCACCTGTTGGACTTGTTCTTAAACCAGTGGTCTCTAACTACTATGCATCAGAATCACCTGGAGGACTTATTAAAACCAGATTCCTGGGTCCCACCCCATCATGCCTGATTCAGTAGGGCTGGGGTAAAAAGACAAAATCCATTGCCATCGAGTTGATTCCGACTCATTGTGACCCTATAGGGCAGAGTGGAACGGCTCCCTAGGGTTCCCAAGGAGTGGCTGGTGGATTCAAACTCCAGTCTTTAGGATTGGTAGCTCTTAACCACTTCACCACCATGGCTCCAGGGCTGAGGTGATACACAGATGCTGTTGATTCAGGGACTACACCTTGAGAACTGCTGTCTTAAGGGAATGGGTGGAGGAAATTGGCTTGATCATCTTGTCACCCCATCTTCCCTGGGAAGGGAAACGGTCAGGAGGTAGAATCAGAACAGACTCTTCTCTTCATACAGGCAGGGTATAGGTGGGTGATAACAGAAAGACAAGGAAACTTCTGAAGGCAGGAGGCCCAGAGGTGGCCTTGGTAGGGAAAATGGTGACCACCTAAGGTAAGTTCTGGCAACATACCTGAGAAACACACTCACTGGGGTGTGACCACTGGCAGGTTAGAAATGCACCTCTAGTCTCTTATTGTTGAAAATCTGGAAGTGCACAGAGTTGTCTGAAATGTTCATTCCCTCCCCAGGCTGGAGGTGGGGGGTGAGTGGAGGTATTTTATTTATCAGGGTGCTGTTTGGACTGACTTTACTCAGCATGAGTCAAAGAAGGGGAGCTGGTGCTGTGAGGGCACATCCCTAGTAACCAAAGGACAGTGTCTGTTCGGTGTTTTCCTTCGAACAAGCAACGCACAAATGATGTACCCTTTTATTTTCTATTTTGAGGTACTTACTCAGCACTTCCAGCTTCAAAGTGCCCTGTACGAGTAATTAATGCATCCTTAACAACAATTCTAGGAGGCAGTGGGTGTTATTCCCATTTTATGTCTAGTAAGACTGCAGTGGTAAAGTTGTAACACATCTGAAGATACGGATACAGACGAAACATGAGACTTTCTGATACCTACTTTCCGGCAACTGGGTGCCTTCTACCAGGTCTTGCATCCTTCTAAAGAGATTCACAGTTGAGAATCAAGATTATTCTTATTAACAATAATAGCTGTCATGCATTGACAGCTACCATGTGCCTGGTACCTTATAAAATACTTTGCGTAAATCGACGGCACTGGGTACTGGGTTATATGACCTTATTCAGTTCTTCCAGTAGCCCCATGTCACTGATGAGAATATCAGCCATACTTTACAGATGGGAAAATAAGACTCAGGAAAGTTAAGACGGTTGCTCCAAGTACCACAGCTATTAAGAGAGAGTGCTAGGGTTTGTACTCAGATCTCGTTTTTCAAAATCCCAGACCTGTGCCACCATCCTCTACCTTGTGTGAGTCCTGAGGATCCATGGAGAACAACAGCTTGAGGCCAGTAATTCCGAATACCACAGATTTTGAACACCAATGGATTGTAAACATCAGGAGGATAGGAACCTGGGCTAACTTGTTCACTACTGCAGCCTAGTGCTCAACATACAGCCTGATATCCAGTTGTTGTATTGTTTGCTGCCAGTGAGTCAGCCCCCAACTCACGGCAACCCCACACAAAATGGAATGAAATGTTGCTTGGTCCTGTGCCATCTCCGTGAATGGTTGTGGATTGGACCATTGTCATCTATAGGGTTTTCATTAACTGATTTTCGGAAGTAGATCACCAGGTCTGTCCTCCTAGTCTGTCTTTGTCTAGAAGCTCCACTGAAACTTTTCAGTATCATAGCAATACACAAGCCTCCACTGACAGATGGGCGTTGGCTGCTCAGGAAGTGCGTTGGCCGGGAATGGAACCGGATTCTTCCTTATGGAAGGCTAGAATTCACCACTGAACCACCGCTGATATCCAGTAGTCACTCAGTAAATATTTATTGAATGAACAAATGAATTTGCTTTGGAAACTTTCTGAAGAAATGCATTGAAAATAAACGAGGCAACTTCTAGCTCTGTGAGGTTGTAAATAGCATTTTGGTCACTCTACTTTTTTTTTTTAAGATGAGGGAAACCCCAAAGACATCCATGGAGGTCTAATGTAGGAGCAAGGTGCAGTACATAGGGACATTTTTTTTTTCAATAGCATTTTAAAAAATTTTACTTCAGATGAAGGTTTACAGAACAAACTAGCTTCTCATTAAACAATTAGTACACGTTTTGTGACATTGGTTACCAACCCCGTAACATGTCAACACTCTCCCTTCTCAACCTTGGGTTCCCTATTGCCAGCTTTCCTGTCCCTTCCTACCTTCTAGTCATTGCCCCTGGGCTGGCGTGCCATTTTAGTCTCTTTTTGTTTTATGGACTTGTCTAATGTTTGGCTGAAGGATAAGCCTCGGAGTGACTTCATTACTGAGCTAGAAGGGTGTCCGGGGGCCATACTGGGGGTTTCTCCAGTCTCTATCAGGCCAATGAGTCTGGTCTTTTTTTCTGTGAGTTAGAATTTTGTTCTACACTTTTCTGCAGCTCTGTCCGGGGACCCTCTATTGTGATCCTTGTCAGAGCAGTTGGTCATGGTAGCCAGGCACCATCTAGTTGTGCTGGACTCAGTCTGGTGGAGGCTGTGGTAGTTGTGGTCCATTAGTCCTTTAGATTAATCTTTTTACAAGGACTTCTTGTATCTTGCAACTTTTATAAACTCGTTTATTAGTTCTAGTAAATTCTGTGGATTTCTTAAGATTTTCTATGTACAAGATAATGCCATCTGTGAATAGAGATACTTCTTTTTCAAACTGGTTGTTGTTTTATTTATATTTCTTGCCTAATTGCTCAGACTAGAACCTCTAGTACAATGTTGAAGAGAAATGGTGAGAGTGGACATCCTTGTCTTGCTCCTGAATTTGGGGGGAAGCATTTAGTTTTTCGTTTTTATTGATACAGTGTATTACACTGATTGAGTTTTGGATTTTAAACTGATGTTCCATTCCTCAGATAAATCCCATTGGTCATTGTATATAATTCTTTTCATATTTTGCTTGATTCAGCCGTGCTCTTTCGCCTGCTACAGCTGTATCTTGCAGACTCTGTTTGAACTTCAAAGCGAATATTGTGAGTTGAATTGTGTCCTCCAAAAATATGTGTGTCAATTTGGCTAGGCCGTGATTCCCAGTATTGTGTAATTGTCTACTATTTCATCATCTGACGTGATTTTCCTATGTGTTGTAAATCCTATCACTATGATGTTAATGAGATGGATTAGCAGCAATTACGTTGATGAGACGTACAAGATTAGATAGTGTCTTAAACCAGTCTCTTTTGAGATGTAAAAGAGAGAAGTGAGCAGAGACATGGGGACCTCCTCATACCACCAAGAAAGCAGCTCCAGGAGCAGAGCGATCTTTTGGACCTGGGGTTCCTGCTGGACAAGCTCCTAGTCCAGGGGAAGATTGATGTTAAGGACTTTCCTCCGGAACTGGCAGAAAGAAAGCCTTCCCCTGGAGCTGACACCCTGAATTTGGACTTCTAGCCTACTAGACTGTGAGAGAATAAACTTCTGTTTGTTGAACCCATTCACTTGTGGTATTTCGGTTATAGCAGTACTAGATGAGTAAGACAGCAAATTTCCTTTGGTGATGCTAGATCACATCTCTGATCTTAAATTCTGCTGAATGGCAAATGCTAACCTACGTGCTAAACACCATTCAGCTGGATTTCTCAGGGACCCCTTAGAGTTCAACCACAGAAGTTGCTTGGCGGAAGTGCTGGGATGCTCCTGGTATTTTTTTTCTAGTGTGTGGGAGAGGTATGTTAGTGAACTGTGTCTGAGTTTACTGATCTCCATCCTACTTTCATGTATTTTTTGGTCATGTCCTAATTTTTGGCCTTAGAAAAACATGTCATTATATTCAGGCCATCCAGATCTCAAGCCTAGGCCATGGCACCATTCTGTAACATGGCCCACTATTCATGGCTATGACTGGGGGAAGGGTCTGACTCCAAGGTGATGTTCCCCCACCTCAGACTCAGTTTTCCCACTTGTTCCTGCTTTTTTTTTTTTTTTTGCCTGTTTGCTTTTTAAACACTAAAATAATTCAAGACTCTGAAACCTGAGGGATGAAAGTTTATTAAGCTACTACCTGGTAGCATATTAATCACCACAGTTATAGTACATAGCCCAAAATGTACCTGCAACAAAGGAAAAATAGTCAATAAATCATCCTGGAGCAAATTAATAGATGTGATCACAGGAGAAAAATACCTTTAGGTTTGAAATTAAATCAAACCAAGTACTCTGAGTTTATGGCTTTCTGCACTAAGCACTATCATTATGTATTATTGATATTTGCTAGGTAAAAGCAGGAGGATAAAATCCTGAGTCCTCCATGGGATTTATGGGCCTCTGGACTGTCACCCTAGCCTGGCACCTCTTCACTCTTCTTGGAGTCTTCAAGAGGCTGGTTTTAGGCGGCAGGTTTTAGCTGTCTTCCTGATGAACTTTGAAGACAGCATCACAATTCATTGACATTGATTACATTCTTTAAGTTGTGCACCCATTCTCACCCTCCTTTTCCTAATTGTTCCTCCTCCATTAACATAAACTCACTGCCCCCTAAGTTTCTTCTCTAACCTTTGAGTTATGTTGTCAGTTTGATCCCATAGAGTTTTTTGGAGCCCTGGAGGCACAGTGGATAAGAGATGGGCTGCTAACCAAAAGGTCGGCAGTTTGAATCCACCAGCTGCTAGTTGGAAACCCTTTGGGGCAGTTCTACCCTGTCCTATAGGGTCGCTATGAGTCAGAATCGACTCAAGGGCAACAGGTTTGATTTTCAGTTTGGCAGATAGTTCTTTAAAAGAGCATAATGTTCAGCCTGCCCCAGTTCTTGAAGAAAACTCCCAGATAGCTACCAGATGTCCAGAAATTGCTATGCCCGTGTGTAAACAGGAGGAGGAGCAGTGTGATGTGGGAGGGGGGTGGGCAAAGCTGGAGTTTTGGCAGCAGGCCTGATTTCAAGCTCCCTGCCTCTTACTAGCTGGTGACCTTGGGGGATTTACTTAAATCAGAGACTGAATTTCTGTTTCCTCCTCTGTAAAATGGTATAATTGAACTTACCTCACAGGGTTGTTGTGACGATTAAATGACTATACACAAGATATTTAGCAAGGAGCTGGACACACAGGAGGAACTTGGTAAATGTTGGTTCACCTCCTTTTCTTCCTTCAGTTGAGGCAAGAACATGTTCTGCAGCTGTAGACTCAGAAAAGAGTCAATAAATAGCACTTGGTGGCCTGGGGGTAGTAGTCATGAAACCAAAGCCATGTTGTAAAGAGGTTAAAAGCATGGACTCCGGCACCAAAAAGCTGGATTTTAGTCCTGGCTCTGCTACGTCCTAGTTAGGTGGTTTAACACAAGTCATCTAACTTCTCTGAGCCTTAATTTCTTCATTTTAATAAAAGGGATGATAATATTTTAGACTGAAATACTTTTTTAGTTAGTTCAAACTTCATGCCTAGGCAGACCAAGTCTTCTAGCCTTTTGCCTTCCCCATTTCTGCTTTGCCCAGAGTGCTCCTTGCACTTTTTTGGGGAACCCTGTATACATGGCTGGGCTGACTAGGGCATAGCCTAGGCTTAGGATGGTGATCACAGCCCCTTGGTCGTGGCAGAGTTTCCCATTCTGTACACTGTGGCCGTTACCAGCATGGGATTTAGGTCAGTCACACCTATGTTGAGTCTTGGCTCTGTCACTTATGAAGCCGGTGACCTTAGTAAATGGCTTTATCTCTGAATCTTCATTCCCTCATTTGGAAAAAAGGGACTAATATCTAATACCTACTTTGTGGAGTTGCTGTGAACTTTAATATTGGCTAAATTTTTTTTTTTAATATTTATTGAGCATTTAATCTGTGCTGAGAATTAGGTTAAGTGCTTCACATCAGTTTCCTCTTCTAATTCTCACAACTCTATGAGATCAATACCTTTATTATCATTCCCATTTTGCAGATTAGGAAAATAAGGCTCCAAGTGTAATTTTGCATGGTTATTAATGTGACGATGATGGATCCAAACCCACATCTTTCTGACTCCAGAGGCAACCTCGTGTACAACACTGAGAACATAGTAGGTACTCAAAGTTCACTATTAACTATGAGAAATACAGTAAGTGAAGGTGATACTTCTTTGGCTTTTGGGTATGACCAAATGCCCTAAAGATGGAAGCTAGAGACCCTGCCTCAACGCTCCACCTCGCACTGTACCTGCTCTCCTAGTGATCATCCTACACTCCTTGGAAAGTTACCAAGGGAGAAGGCTACCCTGCAGCAACACAGTTGTTTCCTTGTAAAGAGTACAACTGGCTAGCTCATGTTGGAAACCACATAAAGCCTTCAGGTGCCTTTCCTGATGCTTCAGACAGAACCTGGGCCCCAGAGGACTTTAATCATACGTGCCTCTAATACAGCTGCCTTGGCCCTTTCCACTTCAGAGTGTGAGCTCCCTGAGAGCAAGGGTTACATTATGTCCACCTCGGTATACCCAGCAACATATGCTAGAGGCTGAATAAAAGAATAAATAAATGAATAAAACAAAATGCACCTACTGGAGAGAGGTGCTTGTGTGAGGTTGGGTTGGGAGAGATAGAGTCCAATTTATGGCCAATGTTGGGTTTCCCACCCACAGCCCATGGAATGGGGTTGGGCCTAATGAATGTTTGCCAAGGATCTTTGAAATTTCTGAGATGAAAGGCCATGCCCCATTTTCCAGGGAGCTTTGCTGTTTCTCGTTGATCTGTTTGAATGCCATTGGAAACAGAGGGCAATTAAATAATTTCTGAACATCAAAGATGCTTTACACCCCTTTGTATCACTACTGCCTAACTCAGTGCTCCCTGCTTGTGATGGAAACTCTGTAAATGTCTGCCTTTGTTAATGAAGATGGATAGTCTGACCTGGCTTTCCTTACTGCCTCTGATTTTCTTCGATGACCCCCTCTTCTGTTTATTGGGTATGTAGTTCTCAGGTGCTAGGCATGTTCACGTGGAGAGTGGTGCTGGAGTGGAGGTGGTGAAAGAGAGCTGAATGGGACGCTCTTGTCTTTCCCCTTGTGTGTGACAATCAGAGTATATAAAGGCCAAAGCGCAGGATTCCCAGCACTGTGGGTATGTGTCTGTGTTGGTGTGTGTAGTCAAAGCGCAGCAGCAACTGCAGAACTCCCAACTCCAGAGAAATCAGAATTCATTGCTACAGTGAAAGTTCTTGTGGGGCCTGTGAAGCTGTCTTAGTTTCTTAGTGTTGCTGTAACAAAAACACAAGTGGATGGCTTTAAGGACCAGAAATTTACATTCTTACAATTTAGGAGGCTAGAAGTCTGAATTCAGGGCACTGGTTTTAGGGGAAGGCTCTCTCTGTCTACTCTGGGGGAAAATCCTTGTCTCAGATTCTCTAGCATTCTTCTCAGCAGTCTGTAAAGCTCTCCACGTGGCATCTGACTTTCCACAATTTGTCCTTACTTCTGTGTGCCTGACTGCTTTTTTTTATATCTCAAAAGGGAGTAGGTTTAAGACACACCCTACAGTGCTATGGCCTCATTAACAGAAAAAAGAAAACCCTATTTCCAAATGGGATTGCATCCATAAGTATAAAAAAACCCAGTGCCATCGAGTCGATTCCAGCACTTGTTTTTGGAGGACACAATTCAATTCATAATAGCAACTGAGCTAGGCATTTGGAGCAAAGTTGTATTCTCAAGAAACCAGGTCAGGAAATGGTTCTACACCTCTGAGGCAATGCTTGGGAGGCTTTCTGCACCTCACAAGTCATGCCACTTGCTCACCAAAAGCAGGTCTCAGGCTAGAATAATAGATTAATGCTTATTATTTTTACCGTTTCCTCTGGCTGAGAAATCTCACTGTTGATAGAGCCCTGGGAGTTCCAGGCTTTCATTTCTGGCAGTTCTCAGATTTTCTGTGTAGAAGAGTCATGACCATTGGTGAGGGTATATTAAATATTATCCCGGTAAGTACAGTTTTTGTTACAAAGGGAACTGTACCACCCAGACAGAGGCCCTCCATTGTCCATAGCTTGCTTTTCGTCGGGCTGCCCCAGCATTTCCTCCATATGGGATTCTAGATGAGATGCTCTCTGTGTTCAGTTAAGTGAGCTGGCTGGGCTACTTGGGTGTGATGATGTGGCTACATGATCTGTCTGCCTGCTTGGGGAAGGCATGAAATAGTTTCTGAGTTTTGCCCCAGAAGCTCTACACGCCCAGCCAATTCAATAAACAAATCCATGCAAAGCACCTCCTGGTGTGGTGGGTAGAACTCTGGAGTTTGAATCAGAAGACTTGGGTGGAACAGCTGGCTCAGATACTTACAGATATGTGTACATTGACAGCCTCTTTGAGCCTTGTTTTCTTGCTTAGGGATATGGGTATATTAATGTATTCCAACTTTCCCTTGGGCATGTTATTACCCCAGTGCTGTCGAGTCGATTCCGACTCATAGCGACCCTATAGGACAGAGTAGAACTGCCCCACAGAGTATCCGAGGAGCACCTGGTGGATTCGAACTGCCGACCCTTTGGTTAGCGGCCGTAGCACTTAACCACTATGCCACCAGGGTTTCCAAAAGCACCTGGTGGATTCGAACTGTTGACCTTTTGGTTAGCACCCAAAGTCTTAACCACCACACCATCAGGGTTTCCCTAGGCATGTTATTAGGAGGAACCAATCCCTGAAGAAGGACATCATGCTTGTGAAGTAGAGGGTCAGCGAAAAATAGGAAGACCCTCAACAAGACGGATTGACACTGTGGCTGCAATAATGGGCTCAAACATAGCAACAATTGTGAGGATGGCCCAGGACCAGGCAGTGTTTCGTTTTGTTATACTTAAGTTTGCTGCGACTCAGAACCAACTTGATGGCACTTATCAACAACATTTCCCCACAAGTTATTTTTGGGGATCAATGGGATAATGCATGTGAATGGTAAGAAGCCATATGGATGAAGGGGTTTATGAATAGTCTTTGTAGAGGGTTAGAGAACTAATCCAACCTGTCAGGAAACATCTATCTGTCTGTCTATCTATCTAATCTATCTACCTATATATTTATTTTGTTGTTGAGAATATATATAGCAGAACATACACTAATTCAGCAGTTTCTAGAGGTACAATTCAGTGACATTGATTGTATTCTTCGAGTTGTGCAACCATTCTCCCCCTCCTTTCCTGAGTTGTTCCTTCCCCATTAAAATAAGCTCACTGCCCCGTAAGGTTCCTGTCTAATCTTTGGAGTAGCAGTTGTCAATATGATCCCATATAGATAGATCTTAAAAAAATACTGCTCAAGGCAGACATTTTCTACTAGTTAAGCTAAACTATTGTTTGGTTTTAAGAAAACTTCAGGGGATACTTTCGGTTTAAGGTTTAAAGATTGTCTTAGGACAATAGTTTTGGGGGTTTGTCCAGACTTCATGGCACCAGGAAGTATGGAGTCTGTGAGAATTTGAAATTCCATTTTGCATTTTCTTCCTTTTGATCAGGATTATTCTATGGAATCTTTGATCAAAATATTTAATAATGGTAGCCAGGCACAATCCAGTTTTTCTGGTCTCATAGCAAAGCAGGTAGTTGTTCATGGAGGTAATTAGCCACACATTCTAGAAACATCTACATCTTAATTATTTTTCCTGGAGACCATGATCTTCCTCATTGTTCAACTCAGAAGAGACTCCATTTTGGATGATTCTCAAATCACATAACAGAATACAGTGCCTAGAATAACACCTGGCATATGGTAGGCACACCACAAATACATTGACTGGATGATTGAATGATTGGATGTGTACTGGAATGTGATAAGTAGATATTTTCTGGGGGAGTGTTTATTTACTGGTTTAATGTGAGAACCTTAATAGCTGGGCTTAAAAGCATACCTATAGGCCTAGGAACTTGGATACCAAAAAGAATAAATAAAGGAAGCTCTAGGTTGCTCAACAGGGAATTAAAAAAAATATATATATATATTGTGTATTACAAAAAAAGAGGTTTACCTGTGTTTTATTGACTATGCAGAGACATTTGACCGTGTATATCATAACCAATTATGGATTACATTGCAAAGAATGGGAATTCCAGAACACTTAATTGTGCTCATGCAGAACCTGTACATAGACCAAGAGGAAGTTGTTCAAACAGAACAAGGGGATACTGCATGGTTTAAAATCAGGAAAGGTGTGTGTCAGGGCTGTATCCTTTCACCACACTTACTCAGTTTGTATGCTGAACAAATAATCTGAAAACCTGAACTATATGAAGAAGATCACGACATCAGGATTGGAGAAAGACTCGTTAACAACCTTCAATATGCAGATGACACAGCCTTGTTTATTGAAAGTGAAGAGGACTTGAAGCACTTACTGGTGAAGATCAAAGACTATAGCCTTTAGTATGGATTACACCTCAACATAAAGAAAACAAAAATCCTCAGAACTAGACCAATAAGCAACATCATGATAAACAAAGAAAATATTGAAGTTATCAAGGATTTTATTTTCCTTGGATCCACAAACAACGCCCATGGAAACAGCAGTTAAGAAATCAGACAACGTGTTGCATTGGGCAGATCTGCTGCAAAAGGCTTCTTTGAAGTGTTAAAAAGCAAAGATACCACCTTGTACTAAGGTGCACCTGACCCAAGCCATGGTATTTGCAGTTGCCACATATGCATGTGAAACCTGGACAATGAATAAGGAAGACTGAAGATGAATTGATGCATTTGAATTATGGTGTTGGCAAAGAATATTGAATATACCATAGACTGCCAGAAGAACGAACAAATCTGTCTAGGAAGAAGTATAGCCAGAATGATTCTTGGAAGTGAGGATGACGAGACATGTTATCAGGAGGGATCAGTCCCTGGAGAAGGATGTCATGCTTGGTAAAGTAGAGTAAAAACCAGGGTCAGTGAAAAACAGAAGACCCTCAACTGGATGGATTGACACAGTGGCTGCAACAATGGGCTCAGACATAGCAATGATTGTGAGGATGACACAGGACCAAGGAGTGTTTTGTTCTGTTATACATAGGGTGGCTATGAGTTGGAACCAACTTGATGGCACCTCACAACATAACAACAATTACATTATAGATTACAACTCAGTATTATTTCTAGTAATTTCAAAATAACTGAGTGTCCCAATTATTAAACTATTGTCTCCCAGCTTCAAATCCACCCTTCTATATGTACTTGTACTTAACTGTAGGGCTGGGACTCCACAAATCAACTTTCTCCTTTGCTGGTTGCTCCTTGTTAGACTCTGCCAGTAGGGGGCACTAGAAGAGTGCTGGAGGAGGTAGCAGGGACTTGCTGCTCCTTACTGTTTGCTTCCTGTTCCTATCAGCATTGCCTCAACAATGCTCCTTCTTCTTGGTGTGGCCAGTTTGTTCCAGTAGCAAAGGTGAATTCCTTTGCACTCTTTTCCAATACTGTATCAGTTTCATGACAACATCCCTCCCTGCCTGACCTGGGCCATCAGCTCCAGCTGGCCATTGCCTCCTCCTCAGACCAGGTCTTTGAACTGTTTCATTCTGGTTCGACTCCCTGCTGAGAATTTGCATTTCCACCCCAGATATGCTGAATTTCATATGTATATGTAGGAATCACCTGGGGATCTTGACAAAATGTAGATTTTGATTCAGTATTTCTGGGGATGAAAATGCAAATTCTCAGCAGGAAGTCAAACCGACAAGTGGAACAAACCAGTCAGAAGTGGAATGAATGGGAAAGAACCAGTTGCAAGCCCTGCCTCAGACATCTGCTTCCCAGCTCAGTGGACCCCTCCTCTAAGCTCAGAGACTCCAGAACCAGCAGCCAGTGGTCTAGATACCAGCCCCACTGAACCCCTCTTCCAAGCTTCTAGGTTTCAATAATTCCAACCTCTTCCCTTTGTTCCCCTAGTCTTAGGTGTGAGAACTGTATCCTGCAGGTGTTACCTTGGGGATATCTTAGATTTCTCTTTTTGCCTTTTCTCCCAAACCTAGCTAATCATTCTTTAAATTAAATTTTCTTTTGAAATAACTGATGTGATAACTGGTATAGTGTGAACTGGCCTCTGACTGAGAGTCTGTCTTAGTCGTCTAGTGCTGCTATAACAGAAATACCAAAAGCGAATGGCTTTAACAAAGAGAAATTTATTTCCTCACAGTAAAGTAGGCTTAAAGCCCAAGCTCAGGGTGTCAGCTCCAGGGGAAGGCTTTCTCTCTCTGTTGGCCTTCTCATCAATCTTCCCCCCGGACTAAGAGCTTCTCCATGCAGGGACCCTGGGTCTGAAGGACGCACTCTGCTCCCAGCACTGCTTGCTGCTTTCTTGATGGTATTAGGTCCACCTGTCTCTCAGCTCCCTTCTCCCTTGTATCTCAAGAGATTGCCTTAAGACACAATCCAATCCGGTAGTAGTTTGAGTCCTGCCTCACTAACATAACTGCAGCCCATCCTCCCTCATTAACATCATAAAGGCAGGATTTACAAGATATAGGAAAATCATACAATACCTGGAATCATGGCCCAGCCCAATTGAAACACACATTTTTGAGGGGACAAAATTCAATCCATAACAGAGTCTTATACCCTGAGTCTTATACCGAGAGCTCCAATGATAAGTTGTCCCATTTTTAGTGGTTGGTGGGTCCTCCCTAAGGACTCCTGGTGATGCAGTGGTTAAGCACTCAGCTGCTAAATGAAAGGTCAGTGGTTCAAACCCACTAGCCGCCCTGTGGGAGAAAGATGTGGTAGTCTGCTTCGTAGAGATTATAGCCTTGGGAAACTTGTGGGGCAGTTCTACTCTGTCCTATAGGGTTGCTTGCTGTAAGTCAGAATTGACTCGACAGCAGTCAGTTTTGGTGAGTGGCTCCTCTCTGGGTAACCACCTCTCTGGCAGGAAGGCTCAGGGCGCATGGAGCAGTTAGACACGTGAAGAGACACTGCTTGTTCTAGAACATTTGGAAAGGTCTCCTTCCAGGTGAGTTAGGCAGCAGATCTTTTAGTAGAGGATGGAATTAGGCATATCTCTTTCATGGTCTTTAGAATTGTTTCTCCAGGAATTAAAAACATTATTTTTTACTGTGGTAAAAATATATATAATAAAATATTTGTCAGTTCAACAATTTTTTAAATTGTGATTTAGGTGGAAGTTTACAGAGCAAATTAGTTTCTCACTCAAAAATTTATACTCAAATTGTTGACGGCATTGGCTTCAATCCTGCATTGTGTCACCACCCTCCCCTTTTCCCTTTCTACTGTGCCCATTCGTCCAGTTTTCCTGTCCCCTCCCGCCTTCTCATCTTTGTTCCTGGGCAGGTGCAGCCCATTTGATCTTGTATGCTTGATTGATCTAAGAAGCTCATTTCTCACGTGTGCTTTTGTTTGCCTTATTAAAAAACAAAACAAAACCAAAAAAACAACCAAACCCCTTGCCGTCAAGTTCAACTCACAGTGACCTTATAGGTCAGAGTAGAACTGCCCCATAGGGTTTCCAAGGAACAGCTGGTGGATTTGAACTGCCATCCTTCTGGTTAACAGTGGAGCTCTTAACCACAGCACCACCAGGGCTCCATTTGCCTTACAGGCCTGCCTAATCTTTGGCTGAAAGGCAAACTTCGGGAGTGGCTTCAAGTTTGAGTTAGAAGGGTGTCTGGGGCCATGGTTCCTCAGGTCTCTGTCAGACCAGTAAGTCTGGTCTTTTTTGTGAATTTGAGGATACGTTCTACCAATTCAGCAGTTTTTACATGGACAGTGTAGTGGCATTGAGCGTGTTCATCATGTTGTGCAACCATCGCCACTATCCGTTTCTAAATTAGTTCATCGTCATTAACAGAAAGAAACTCAGTGCCCCCTACGCAATGACTCCCTGTCACCTTCCCTGCCGCCCCTGGTAACCACTAGTAAACTTCTGTTCCTATACATTTGATTAGGCTAGATACTTCATGTAAGAGGAATCATACAGTATTTGTCCTTTTTGTGATTTATTTCACTCAATATGTTTTCAAGGTTCATCCATGTTGTGGCATGTATCAGAACTTCATTTCTCTTTTTGGCTGGATAATATTCTGTTGCATATTACATTTTGTTTATACGTTTATCTGTTGATGGACATTTAGGTTGTTTTCACCTATTGAAGAACATCGGTGTAGAAGTTTTTCTTTGTGATCCTGTTGTTAATTCTTTTGGGTATACACCCAGGAGAGGATTGCTAGGTCATAGGGTAGTTCTGTGTTTAACTTTTTGACAAATCACCAAATTGTTTGCTGTAGTGTCTGTACCCTTTTACATTCCCACAAACAATGGATGAAGTTTCCAATTTCTCCGCATCTTCACCAACACTTTTTTTTTGGATTTTTTGATCATAGACATCCTAGTGGGAGTGAAGTGGTATCTCACTGTGCTTTTGATTTGCATCTCCCTAATGACTAACGGAGCCCTGGTGGCATAGTGGTTAAGAACTCAGCTGCTAACCAAAAGGTTGGCAGTTCGAATCCACCAGCCACTCCCTGGAAACCCTATGGGGCAGTGCTGCTCTGCCTGTAGGGTCATCATGAGTTAGAATTGACTGGACAGCAATGGATTTGTTTTTTTTAATGACTAATGACATTGAGTATCTTTCTGTGTGTTTCTTAGCCTTAGATTTATGTATCTTCTTTGCTTATAAATGCCTATGCCCATTTAAAAAATAATTTATTTTACTTTTGTGTTGTTGAGAATATATACAGGAGAACATACACCAATTCAACAGTTTCTACAGGTATAGTTCAGTGACATTAATTACCTACATTCTTCCAGCTGTGCGGCCATTCTCACCCTCCTCTTCTGAGTTGTTCCTCCCCATTAGCGTAAACTCACTGCCCTCTAGGTTTCCTGTCTAATCTTTGGAGCAGCCATTGTCCGTTTGATCCCATATAGATAGATCTTAAAAAAAAATACACTGCTCAAAGCAGACATTTTTTACTAGCTAAACTATTGTTTGGTTTTAAGAAAACTTCAGGGGATATTTTTGGTTTAAGGTTTAAAGATTATTTTAGGAAAATAGTTTCAGGGGTTCATCCTGCCTCCATGGATCCAGGAAGTCTGGATTCCATGAGAATTTGAAATTCTTTTCTGCATTTTCCCCCTTTTGATCAGAATTCTTCTATAGATTCTTTGATTAAAATGTTTAGTAATGATAGTTGGGCACTATTCAGCTCTTCTGGTCACATGGCAAAAGAAGCAGTTGTTCTTAGAGATAATGAGCCTCACATTCCATTTCCTTCTGCTATTCCTGACTCTTCTTACTCTATTGTTCCGAGTGAATAGAGACCAACTGTTGTACCTTAGATGGCCACTTGCAAGCTTTTAAGAACCCAGGCAGTATGCAACAAACTAGGAGGTAGGTCAGAGGCACTAAATACATTATTAGGCCAATTAACTGAGATATACCGTGAAACCACGACCCTAAACCTCCAAACCAAGGAACGAAATCCCATGAAGTGTTTGGTTGTATATAAGCAGCCTCAGCAGCTACTCTTTTTTTTGTTGTTGTTATAAATATATCTATCACAACTTTTGCCAATTCAACTTTTTATAGTTGTACAACTTATTGACAGCAATTGCATTAATTGGCTGTGTAACCCTACCCTTAATCAATGCTATTTTTCTATCACTGTAAACCAAAACTCAGTACTTCATAAACAGTAACCCCCTCTTCCCCTTCCCTTCCATCGCTGGTAACCACTAATAAACTTTGGTCTTTATACACTTATCTGTTCTTGTCTTTTTATGTAAATGAGGTCATACAATATTTGTCCTTTTGTGATTGATTATTTCATACAACATAATGTCTTCAAGCTTCATCTATATTATAGCATGTATCAAGACTTCATTTCTCTTACTGGCTGAGCAGTATTTCATTGTGTATATGCACTACATTTTGTTTATCCACTCATCCGTTGAGGGGCACTGAGGTTGTTTCCACCTTTGGCCATTGTGAATAGTGCTGCAATGAACATTGGTGTACAAGTTGCTGTATGAGTCTCTGCTTTTAAGTCTTTTAGGTATGTACCTAGGAGTGGAATTACTGGATCATATGGTAGTTATATTTTTAGTTTTGTGAGGAATAACCACACTGTTTTCCACAATGGCTGTACCATTTACATTCCCACCAACAATGGATACTTGCGAACATTTGTTATTTTCTGTTTTTTTTCTTTTTATCTTAGCCATCCTAGTGGGAGTGAAATGGTATCTCATTGTGGTTTTGATTTGCATCTTTCTGGTGGCTAATGATGCTGAGCATCTTTTCATATGTTTGGTGGCCATTTGAATGTTTTCTTTGTTGAAATGTCTATTCAAGTCCTTTGCCCATTTTTTGATTGGGTTATTTGTCTTTTTATTGTTAAAGTTTTATATATATTTTGGCTATTAGGTTTTTATTGGGTATATGGTTTCCACAGCTATTCTCTCAGTCAGTAGCTTGTCTTTTCACTTTTTTGGTAAAGTCTTTGATGAAGAAAGGTTTTTAATTTTTATGAGGTCGTATTTATTCATTTTGCCATTTGCTGTTTGTGCTTTTGTTATATTAGATAATCCATTGTTAAAAGCTGGCCCTACAGTGTTGCCCCTGTATTTTCTTCTAAGAATTTTATGGTTTTAGTTTTCAAATTTAGGTCCTTAATTCATTTTGAATTTGTTTTTGTGTATGGTTTGAGGCATGGATTCCGTATCATTTTTCTACATGTGGAAATCCAATTTTCCGAACACCATTTATTGAAGTCTTCTTTCCCCATTGAATGAACTTACCAACCTTGTCAAAAATCAGTTGACTGTAGATGGGTGGGCTTATTTCTGTACTCTCAATTCTATTTCATTGGTCTATGTGTCAGTTGTTATACTGGTATCAGTCTGTTTTGATTACTGTAGCTGTATAATATATTTTAAAATCAGGAGGTGTGAGTCCTTTTCTTCAACATTGCTTTAGCCTATTTGAGTCCTTTGCACATTTTTTTGATTGAGTTGTCTTTTGTTGTTAATTTGTAGGAATTCTTCTGGATATTAAAACCTTATCAGATATCTGTTACCCCAATTTTTTTCTCCCATTCTGTAGGTTGTCTCTTCACTTTGTCGTTAAAGTCCTTTGATACACAAAAGTTTTTAATTTTGATGAAGTCTTTTGGTACTCATGCTTCTGGTGTCACATCTAAGAATCCACTGCTAAAAACTAGGTTCTGAAGCATTACCCCTCCTGGGTTCCCGTACCAAAAAAGCCCGTTGCCATCAAGTCGATGCCAACTCATAGTGACCCTATAGGATGGAGTAGAACTGCCCCATAGGGTTTCCAAGGATCGCCTGGTGGATTCAAATGGCCAACCTTTTGGTTAGCAGTTGAACTCTTAACTGCTACACTGCCAGGGTTTCCATTCCCCTACCATAGGTTATTTATTTATTTATTTATTGTCTGTTTCTCCAAATAGAATAAAAGCTAAAAGAACAGAGACTTTGCTCTTTCTTTCTACTTTCATAGTCTGGTGCATAGTCCATGCTCAGTAAATACTTATTGAATGAATGAATGTGATAAAATAGTTGAGCTTCCTTTGGGTAAGACTAAACATAAAAAAACATAGTTACCTAAATTTTCAGTAAATGCCACCAGGATTCTATATATGCTAGGCACATAGTAAGTTTTCATTTTGTCTTATTTTGTCCTCACAACATTCCTGTGAAGTGAGGAAACTGAGGCAGTTTGCCCAGAGTCACACAGTAAATGGTGAAGCTGAGATAGAAACCCGTATAGTGGCCCCAGAGCTCATGTTCCTAAGAGCAGAGAGTATGGAGTCTAGAGTCTTTCAGGATATTAACTAATTAAGGAATAAGATCCTGTTTTTCTTGCAGAACAGCTTAGAATCCTTGATTTGGCTTGTGAGAGAGTCACCAGAAGCCAACTTAACTTCTGCTGGGCACGAAAGGCATGAGTCAGGCCATGTGGGCTGGCAGCTGAGCTGGTTTGTGTTTCCTCTGAGCTTTGATTGCTTTGCTTCTGCCTCATCACACTATGCAAATTTGAATTATGGCTGGATTTGAATTATGAGAGCTATTATGTCAGGCTAATGGTAGCGTGATTTGCAACAAAGATGCTGTCCAAATTGGAAGGGATTTTCCCCTAGGTTTATGGAACGTATTGCTCATCAGAAGGTCCAGAAAATCCCAGCATTCAAGGATTTATCAGTAGCCTCTGTAAGGCAAGGCAGATGTCTGTTTTCTGGGCTTAAAGAGAAGCAGGTGAATTCCCCTCACTTACCTACTTACCAGCTGCTTACCAGCAAGGTAGATTTTGAAGGCCAAAGTGGCAAAAAAGTTTGTAGTTCCAAGATAATTTCTACCTAATAGGAACACAAGTTGATTTCAAGCTTTAAAGTCAGACATGCTTGTCACCTATTAGTGAGGACGATTCCATTGTCCATCTTTCGCCAAAACAGAGCTGTTTCTGCTCCCTTGGGAGTTGGATGAGGCAGAAGCAAAGCAAACAGATAACCTTGCTCCTTGAGAATTTCTGTGTCTGAAAAAACTTCAGTGGCTCTGGTGTCCACAGTGACCTGTTTGTAGCTTACTTTGATATGACAACATTCAAATGGGCCTAGAACCTACTAGACTGTCTTTGTTTTGCAACATAGACTGACTGTCCCCAAATTAAAAAAAAAAGTTTAAACATTGAAACAAATATCAAGTAGTTAAAATTTTAAAATCACACAAGCATTTCATTGGCAGCATTTTCATAATGTTTAAACTTATAAATCTCAAAGAACATCCCTCTTGACTCTTTTCAGGTCTCTGGTCAAATGTCACCTTATTTGAAAAAAAAAACTGAATATAAATCCTAACTTTCTTTTGCCCTGCCCACAGCAATATTTCCTAACCCACTGCCTTGGCTTATTTTTCTCCATAGCATTTTCCAGCCTGGATAAATATATTGTTGGTTACCTGTTTCTCCCTACTAAAACAAAAACTCCATGCGGACCGGGACTTCGTTTTGTTAACTGCTCTATTGGCAGCATTAGAAGAGTTCTTGGCACATAGAAGATGCTCAACAAATATTTGTGGAATGACTGAATTAATTCCTCTCCTGCTTCAAACTTACCTTTAGTCTGATGTGTATTTGGAGTTAATGCTGATCTTCAAGTTGTGTAGTCTAAAGCTTTCTATTTTTTTTTCTTTTTCCTTTTTTTAATTGTGTTTTAGGTGAAGGTTTACAGAGCAAATTAGTTTCTCATTCAACAATGAATACACAGTTTTGTGACATTGGTTACCAACCCTGCGATATGTCAACACTCTCCCCTTCCCCACCCCAGGTTCCCTGTTTCCATTCATCCAGTTTTTAAAGCTTTCTATTTTATTCATCCCTTATCCTCGACTTTTGCTGAGTGCTATACATTTTTAAGGTGGCGTAATGGTTAACAGCCAAGGCTGCTAACCAAAAGGTCAGCAGTTCAGATCCACCAGGGGCTCCTTGAAAACTCTCTAGGGCAGGTCTGCTCTATCCTTTAGGGTTGCTATGAGTTTTAAGGGTTTACTGAGATTATTACGAAGAGGAGCATCCTTACAATGGAAACAAAAGTAGAACTACCAAAGGATGTTGAAAGTAGTAAGAAAAGAACAAGTGTTGTACGTTCTAATGCCAGAGGCATTTGACACTAGGAATGATTGCCAAAATCAAAGAAAATTGTGCCACATGTGAAAAGCGCCATAACATTGTAGATGTACACCTGTTGAAACCATCTCTATGCCTCAGTTTCCTCTTCGGTAAAATGATGATAACCATAAGTACTTGGACAATGTCACAGGATTCTTTTATGGTCAGATGTGATAATGTAGGAAAGAGCTTTGGAAATGACTCAGCCTTTGCAAAGATCCCAGGCATTGTCTTTATAGGACTTTTGCGTGTTATGCTGTATCTAGAACAGCGGGGCCCATGTAGATCCCAGCTGATGGGTGGTGGCCAGTGACAGTGCTACAGTTTTAACTACAGCTGCGAAATGAAGCCCTGCTCAGAACTGGCTTTGTTCCCTTTTGGGAACTTCCACATATGGGCTGGAGTGATCAAGAAGAGGAAGAGAAAGAGAAGGAAGCTAACTTTTTAAAGAGCTGTGTATTCGTTTTGTTTAAAGGACTTTGTATAATTGCATTTCCTGACTCCCTTTGCAAGTTTGGGACATTTACTCATTCATTCTTTATTCATTCACTAAACATTTATTGAGAGCCTAATATGCCCCAGGCACTGGGGACAGAGATGAATAAGATGCACCTCTGTATCACAGTCAGATTGAGGAAGTGGAGATGTGAACCTGCACCATGGATGCAGCAATGGCGATGTGTACAGGGAGTAGGAAGGCACCTAGTTCAATCATGTGCTACTGTTTATTCTCAGAGCTTTGTCTGTATGGAGGGAGAGAGGGTCTTGCTGGCTGGCACATGACAGCTCTTGGTAGGGCAAGATAACATTCAATGCAGAGTAATCCACTAGGCTGTACTGTGCTTCTGAACCCCTGTTCTTAGTCAATTTAGGGCTGAACTGCTGGTTTCTAGGTCACCTGGGGCATGATGTTTGTCTCCATGATGTAAAGTAATTTCTTTAGACCCAGTCTCAGCATACTGCTTTGGAGGAAGATACAAAAGGAGGGTTTCTCACCTAAAGAGCCTTGTGTTTCTTGATTGTGTTTTAATTACTTTAGCCATCTGTGGATAAGGTAATTGGTCAGGCAATGATTCTGAGATACAGGAAGAGCTAGCTGTGTCTCTCCGATTTCTGATGATTTCTTAGACTGCTGCTTTGGTATATTGATTAGCTCAAAGCCTCCTAGGCAAGGGAACACATGTCCTTCTTTTATCTTTCTTTTTAAATAAGTCTTTAATTTTAAAGTAGCTTTAGATTTACAGAAAAATTGCAAAGATCGTACAGTTACCGTATACCTTTCCACCAGTTCCCTCTATTGTGAATGTCTTGTATTTCCATAGGACATTTGTCACAACTAAGAAACTAACGTTGATACATTACTAGTAACTAAACACTGCATTTTATTTGAATTTCCCTAGTTTTTCCACTAATGCTCTTTCTGTTCAGGATCCCACCCAGGATCCCACATAATATTTAGTCATTCTGTCTCCCTGGGCTTGTCTTGGTTGAGACATTTTCTCACTTTCCTTTTTTTTGTTGACCTTGACAATTTTGATGAAGAAACCCTGGTGGTATGGTGGTTAAGTGCTTGGCTGCTAATCAAAAGGTCGGTGGTTAGAACCCACCAGCTGCTCCTTGGGAGAAAAGAGCTGGTGATCTGGCGTCATAAAGATTACAACCTAGGAACCCCTTTGGGGCAGTTCTACTGTGTCCTATAAGGTCACTACGAGTCAGAACCAACTTGATGGCACATAACAACAACAGTCTTGAGGAGTGCTGGTCAGGCATTTTGTAGAATATTCCTCACTTTGGGTTTGTCTGATGTTTGTCTTAGGCTGGGTTCTCTAGAGATGCAAAACCAGTAAAGGGTATAAATACATGTATAGATAGAGAGAGATTTATATCAAGGAAACAGCTCATGCAGTTGTAGAGGGTGGGACGTTCCAAGTCTATGGTTTAGGATAGAGGCTTCTCCTGATTCATATAGCTGCAGGGGCTGGCGAACCAAGATCAGCAGGTCAGAGAGCAGGAATCTTGCTCACAGGCTGCGAAGATAGAGAAAACCCAAGATCGGTAGGTAAGCTGCTAGCTCAAGTCCCAAAAACTGGAGGTCAGATGAACAAGAGGCAGCGGCAGGATCCAGAATAAGCCAAAAGCCTTGGCAAGGCAAGCAGGAAGGAAGTAGACAGTGGAGGGTGGAGAGATGAAGGCTGAGGAGGCAGTGAGTCACCACAGGCCCCACCAGAACCACTCAGCAGACTCCATCATGGGGGTTATCACATATCAGATTTCAACAGGGAATTGATTACAACATTATACAACTGCCAAAACACTGAGAATCATGACCCAGCCAAGCTGACACACAATCTTAACCATCACAGTTAGAATGGGGTTTTGGGAAGGAAGACCACAAAGGTGAAGGGCCTGTCTCATATCATATCAGGAGGTATAAGCTATCAACATGATTTATCACTGGTGATGCTAATCTTGATTATGCATCTAAGGTAGTGTTTTCCAGGTTTGTCCTCTGTGAATTTATACCCCCCTCACTTTCGCACTGTATTCTTTGGAAGCAAGTCGTTGAACACAGCTCTCACTCAAGGAGGGGAGGGATTAAACTCCAACTTCCAGGAGTATCTACATAAATTACTTGGAATTTTTCTGTAAGGGAGATTTGTCACTCCTCCCCCATTTATTTATTTATTCAATAATTTATACCAGTATGGACTCATGGATATTTATTTCATACTAGGGCTGTAATCCAATGCTATGTTATTTTGTTGCTCAAATTGTTTCTGCCTTGGGCATTGGGAGCTTTTTCAGATTGGCTCCTGTGTCTCTTTAGCATGTACCCATCCTTTTGTTTTTTCAGTATGTCTTCACTTTCTGGCACTACAAGATGCTCCAAGTTCATTTTGTATGCCCCCAGCCCCAGAATCAGCCATTTCTCCAAAGAAAATGACACATTCTTGAAGAATAGTGGGTGCTGAAATCAGAATCTTGGCACTGGGTGTACAAAAATGAACAAGACACTACTGGGGTGTCACTTTATCTAGTCTCTCTTAGCTATATATATATGTATATATATACATATATGTATAAAATAACCCATGCATACACACATATCTGTATTTATCCATCTGTATCTGTGTTAAGCCTTGCCCCTTGCTTATCTATAACTTCTCCATCCAACAGTGAGAAACCTGGCTGCCACCATTCACCATTCAACCCCAGTATAGATACATAGCACTTCTAGAATTGTTGACCTATATCCCTGTGAGGAACAACTCTTATCAACTAGGGTATGGTGTTTATGTACAATTCCCTTTATCTTTAGCCTTAGAATTGCCAGTCAGAATAACATTCCCAAAGTTATGTAGGTTATCTTTGTTCAATGAATCTCCCTCTTTTAAAATTATTTTCTGTGTGTTTGACATGGGAGGATACTGGATGTTGGTATGTCAATTAGCCTTTGAACCATGAAATTTTTCTCAAGTCATTGTCAGGATTAACACAGCACTTCACCAGGCATGGCTGATAGATGAGTTTTTTTTTTAGATGGTTTTGTTAAAATAGTAAAATCAATTTTTTCCACATGTATTTAAGATTACTAAAGTCAGACTTGCTTATTCTGGAAAATGTGGAAATTTTGGTAACATAGTAGAGAGTAAAATAAAAAGAATTTTTAAACTTACTATAGAGAGCTAGTTTCTTCATATTTCCAATAAAATTTGTATCATATTATCTACTTAAGGAGCCCTGGTAGGGCATATGGTTAAGAGTCAGCTGCTCACCAAAAGGTTGGTGGTTTGAACCCTTCAGTGGCTCCTCGGGAGAAAAGACCTGGCTATCTGCTCCTGTAAGGATTCCAGCCTAGGAAGCACTATGGGGCAGTTCTATGAGTCAGAATCTACTGGATGGCACACAACAACACACCTACATAGTTGTATCTTGATGTAAAAACAATTTTAAATGCCCAGAATATGAGTTTGAAAAAAAAAAAAAAAAGTCTATCAACTGTGATCTGAAAACTTGTGATTTCTCTTGAGAGACTAAGGAATTTTAAAAGATAAGATATGCTTGAAGACACAGAAATTGAAGCAGTAATTACCCGCCCCCCCACCCCCACCCCGCCACACACACACAATCTCTGCCTCACATTGGGGTAGTTGTACGTGGAGATTTCCCTTTGCTTAAATCCACGTGAAAATGTTGGTGATGCTTTTCCTGCCCTCCAAAGCACTTTAAGGAGTGTATTAGCAGACCACTGTCTGAGTTTACTGACTGGGGCCATGCCCGAGGGCGTCTCAGTGTCCCCCTCCACCCACTTTGTTGGCCACAGAATGTTTGTGCTTTGTGTCTTTAACAGTGAGTTTGTTTTATTCACCAAAGGAAGAACCACCACGAGAGGCACTTCATCCAAATGCAGAAAACCTCTCTCCTCCCTTGCGTCAAGCCCATCATGTCTCAAAAAAAAAAAAAAAAAAGAGGGTGTTAAATGAGGAAAAGCTTATAAAAGTTGATGCGTTGGGTTTTTGTTTTTGTTTTTGTTTTTCCTCCAAGGGAAACAGTATTTTGGCCATATAGAGCTATTCTCAGGAGCCCTGGTGGTACAACAGTTAAGCGCTCAGATGCTGACTGAAAGGTTGGCAGTTCAAACTCACCCAATGGCTCCACAGGAGAAAGACCTGGCAATCTGTTCCTGTAAAGATTACAGCCCAGGAAACCCTATGGGGCAGTTCTACTCTGTTTTATGGGGCCACTTGGAGCCGAATATCTACTTGAGGGCACCTAATAACAACAGAGCTATTCTATCTGATGGGCTGACTGTCCTCAAGACTTCCCCTCCCTAAGCCCAGTTTCCTCACCAGTGATAACCTCATGACAGGGGGTAATGTCAGGTGCTAGCTCAGTGCCAGGCTCATTGCAGGCTACTTAATACATCTTCTCTTCTGGGTGGTTCTGTGGCTTCAAGTCTGTGGGAGGGAGAAAGGGAAGCTGAAGCAGCAGCCTAGGTTAGCAGGGCAGTTGGGCATTCATGACATCAGCAGAGCCATCCTGTTCAGTTGAATGGGTTGTTTCTGTGTGAAGGAGCCTACCAGGGATTGCACTATGGGAAGGGGAGGGGATGAGATCCAGTCTGCACATTAGAAAGCCTGCACTTTGCTTGCCTGTTCCCTGGTGTGGGGCTGCATCCACCTGGAGAAGGCCTTTATCAGTGCCAAGCTGTATGCCTACCTGGCTGCATCCTCCTGGAATGAATGCTTTTTTCTAACTTGCACAAAGATGCCAGAGGGCTAGCAGGGGTGCTGGATATTAGCTATGGAAGCAGTCTGCTAGGCAGGATCCATTAGCTTGGAAGCTCCCCAAAGCAGAGACACTATCTGATGCTTCTTTGGGAACTTCAACTGCAGATTGAGGTATCAAAAATGTTTATTGCGTGGAGATGGGGCCAAGATGGCGGACTAGGTAGATGCTACCTCGGATCCCTCTTGCAACAAAGACTCGGAAAAACAAGTGAATCGATCACATACATAACAATCTACGAACTCTGAACAACAAACACAGATTTAGAGATGGAGAACGAACAAATACGGGGAAGCAGCAACTGTTTTCGGAGCCTGGAGCCAGTGTCCCAGTCAGGTAACCTTGGCGCCGGGCTTAGGTCTGGACCCAGGGGAGCTGAACTCAAATTCTTGTGACAGCGCAAACAAGGGGAGCAGCCCTACCCCCCTGAACTCACCCGGGGAGGGGGCCCAGCTGGTCTG
Source organism: Elephas maximus indicus (assembly GCF_024166365.1). Classification (NCBI taxonomy): domain Eukaryota; kingdom Metazoa; phylum Chordata; class Mammalia; order Proboscidea; family Elephantidae; genus Elephas; species Elephas maximus. The sequence continues at coordinate 27,063,752 of NC_064825.1, read as the reverse complement.
CGTGGGCGGCGTGGCGACATGGCCGGTGGGAGAAGTCCCCGGGAGGCAGTGACTGGTTTTGGAGCTGGGAGTGCAGTGTCCCAGCCGGGGAACCTTGGCGCCAGGCATTTGACTGGGCTTTTGTCACGGCGCAAGCACGGGGTGCAGCCCTACTCCCCTGAACTAACCCCGGGAGGGGGCCCAGCCGGTCTGCGGGGGCGGCGTGGCGACGCGGCTGGCAGGACGAGAAGTCCCCGGGAGGCAGCAACTGATTTTGGAGCCGGGAGCGCAGCGTCCCAGCAGGGGAACCTTGACACTGGGCTTTGGACTGGCAGCGGAGGATCTGACCGCGGCTTCAGCGGGCCAGACCCTCGGGGGCAATCTCCACACAGCCAGCACACATAGGCGACACGCCCCTTGGGAATCTCAGATAAAATAGTCATTCCAAGCAAGATAAGCAACTTTCCCTATATTCCGAGGTGCTACTCTCCTATTTCTCTGAACCCTCCCCCACCCTTCCCAGGCGACTTCATTAACATTGGAATTTCCTGAGCCAGAGGGAGAACGGCAACGGCTCCGGCTCCGCGGCGGCTTTGCTTCCCCCCCGCCCCTTTTTTTTTTGGTCTTTTCCTAACCCATTCTTCCGGCCTGAGAGAAGGAACCACAAAAAACCCAGGGACCAAAAATCCATCCCTAATTGGACTAAAAACACAGAACCAGCTACAGCCAAGCATATATGATCCAAATCTCGGACTTTCATCCTTACAGGGAACAAGGTGGCGGTTATAATCCAAAGGCAGTTCTGATAGGGATCTGACTGCATTTTTTTTTTTAGCGGATTTTCTGGAAAAACAAGTTTCCCAGGTCTGATATCTCTGCCTATTGAACAGAGCCCTAACTGACCCACAACAGGGAACTGAGGGCTGAAGCTCCCCCCAGACCACCTAGCCTCTTGCCTTAGGGGTCTAAGGAGGGTGACATCTACCAATCAGTAGAGGTACTTGCACTGGGGGCCTAAGGTACAGCTGCAGTGCCCTCCCACCAAGGTGCTATAGGAATAGAGACACACCTACCTCACTGACACTTGGGGGAACCCTGTCAGCATCCTGCCCCCCCCGGAGGGTGAACCCCAGCTGCGAATAGAATCTGGTGCACACAACTATCACCACTACTTCTCAAGGTGGATAGGTGTTAGGGTGCAGCACACACTTGATGACCCAAAATCAGATTCTACTCAAGAATAGTGAATAGACTCAGGCATATATATCTGGCAACAGCCCAAACCAGCTGGTAATAGGTCATAAGTAAGTCAAGGGCTACAACAATCAAGAGAGCACAATCTAGTAGCCCATCCATGTATATTGAAAGAAAACAAAACAAGATAAGACTCAGTGAGCAATTACAGAATAAACCACTACTATAGTATACCTTAGTGATGGCTCGGAGACAGTAGTTGATATCAAACCACATAAAGAAGCAGACCATGACAGCTTCTCCAACCCCCCAAACAAAAGAATCAAAATCTTTCCCAAATGAAGATACAATCCTGGAATTATCAGATACAGAATATAAAAAACTAATTTACAGAATGCTTCAAGACATCAGAAATGAAATAAGGCAAACTGCAGAAAAAGCCAAGGAACACACTGATAGAACAGTTGAAGAACTCAAAAAGATTATTCAAGAACATAGTGGAAAAATTAATAAGTTGCAAGAATCCATAGAGAGACAGCATTCAGAAATCCAAAAGATTAACAGTAAAATTACAGAATTAGACAACGCAATAGGAAGTCAGAGGAGCAGACTCAAGCAATTAGAATGCAGACTGGAAAATCTGGAGGACCAGGGAATTAACACCAACATAGCTGAAAAAAAAATCAGATAAAAGAATTAAAAAAATGAAGAAACCATAAGAATCATGTGGGACTCTATCAAGAAGGATAAGTTGCGTGTGATTGGAGTCCCAGAACAGGGAGGGAGGACGAAAAACACAGAGAAAATAGTTGAAGATCTGCTGACAGAAAACTTCCCTGACATCATGAAAGATGAAAGGATATCTATCCAAGATGCTCATCGAACCTCATTTAAGATTGATCCAAAAAGAAAAACACCAAGACATATTATCATCAAACTTGACAAAACCAAAGATAAAGAGAAAATTTTAAAAGCAGACAGGGAGAAAAGAAAGGTTTCCTTCAAGGGAGAATCAATAAGAATAAGTTCAGACTACTCAGCAGAAACCATGCAGGCAAGAAGGCAATGGGATGACATATACAGAGCACTGAAGGAGAAAAACTGCCAGTCAAGGATCATATATCCAGCAAAACTCTCTCTGAAATATGAAGGCGAAATTAAGATATTTACAGATAAACACAAGCTTAGAGAATTTGCAAAAACCAAACCAAAGCTACAAGAAATACTAAAGGAAATTCTTTGGTCAGAAAACCAATAATATCAGATACCAGCACAACACAAGGTCACAAAACAGAACATCCTGATATCAACTCAAATAGGGAAATCACAAAAACAAATTAAGATTAATTAAAAAAAAAATGCTCATAACAGGGAATCATTGAAGTTAATATGTAAAAGATCACAATAATCAAAAAGAGGGACTAAATACAGGTGGCATAGAACTGCCATATGGAGAGTGATACAAGGCCATATAGAACAATACAAGTTAGGTTTTTACTTAGAAAAATAGGGGTAGATATTAAGGTAACCACAAAGAGGTATAACAACTCCATAACTCAAGATAAAAGCCAAGAAAAACGTAATGACTCAACAAACATAAAGTCAAACACTACGAAAATGAGGATCTCACAATTTACTAAGAAAAAAGCCTCAGCACAAAAAAGCAAGTGGAAAAATGAAATTGTCAACAACACACATAAAAAGGCATCAAAATGACAACACTAAACACTTATTTATCTATAATTACGCTGAATGTAAATGGACTAAATGCACCAATAAAGAGACAGAGAGTCTCGGACTGGATAAAGAAACACGATCCGTCTATATGCTGCCTACAAGAGACACACTTTAGACTTAGAGACACAAACAAACTAAAATTCAAAGGATGGAAAAAAATATATCAAGCAAACAATAAGCAAAAAAGAAGAGGAGTAGCAATATTAATTTCTGACAAAATAGACTTTAGACTTAAATCCACCACAAAGGATAAAGAAGGACACTACATAATGATAAAAGGGACAATTGATCAGGAAGACATAACCATATTAAATATTTATGCACCCAATGACAGGGCTGCAAGATACATAAATCAAATTTTAACAGAACTGAAAAGTGAGATAGACACCTCCACAATTATAGTAGGAGACTTCAACACACCACTTTTGGAGAAGGACAGAACATCCACTAAGAAGCTCAATAGAGACACGGAAGATCTAATTACAACCATCAACCAACTTGACCTCATTGACTTATACAGAACTCTCCACCCAACAGCTGCAAAGTATACTTTTTTTCTAGCGCACATGGAACGTTCTCTAGAATAGACCACATATTAGGTCATAAAATAAACCTTTGCAGAATCCAAAATATCGAAATATTACAAAGCATCTTCTCAGACCACAAGGCAATAAAACTAGAAATCAATAACAGAAAAACTAGGGAAAAGAAATCAAATACTTGGAAACTGAACAATACCCTCCTGAAAAAAGACTGGGTTATAGAAGACATTAAGGAGGGAATAAGGAAATTCATAGAATGCAAGGAGAATGAAAATACTTCCTATCAAAACCTCTGGGACACAGCAAAAGCAGTGCTCAGAGGCCAATTTATATCGATAAATGCACACATACAAAAAGAAGAAAGAGCCAAAATCAGAGAACTGTCCCTACAACTTGAACAAATAGAAACTGAGCAACAAAAGAATCCATCAGGCACCAGAAGAAAACAAATAATAAAAATTAGAGCTGAACTAAATGAATTAGAGAACAGAAAAACAATTGAAAGAATTAACAAAGCCAAAAGCTGGTTCTTCGAAAAAATTAACAAAATTGATAAACCATTGGCTAGACTGACTAAAGAAATACAGGAAAGCAAACAAATAACCCGAATAAGAAACGAGAAGGGCCACATCACAACAGACCCAACTGAAATTAAAAGAATCATATCAGATTATTATGAAAAATTGTACTCTAACAAATTTGCAAACCTAGAAGAAATGGATGAATTCCTGGAAAAACACTACCTACCTAAACTAACACATTCAGAAGTAGAACAACTAAATAGACCCATAACAAAAAAAGAGATTGAAACGGTAATCAAAAACTCCCAACAAAAAAAAAGCCCTGGCCCGGATGGCTATACTGCAGAGTTCTACCAAACTTTCAGAGAAGAGTTAACACCACTACTACTAAAGGTATTTCAAAGCATAGAAAATGACGGAATACTACCCAACTCATTCTATGAAGCCACCATCTCCCTGATACCAAAACCAGGTAAAGACATTACAAAAAAAGAAAATTACAGACCTATATCCCTCATGAACATAGATGCAAAAATCCTCAACAAAATTCTACCAATAAAATTCAACAACATATCAAAAAAATAATCCACCACGACCAAGTGGGATTTATACCAGGTATGCAAGGCTGGTTTAATATCAGAAAAACCATTAATGTAATCCACCACACAAATAAAACAAAAGACAAAAACCACATGATCTTATCAATTGATACAGAAAAGGCATTTGACAAAGTCCAACACCCATTTATGATAAAAACTCTCACCAAAATAGGAATTGAAGGAAAATTCCTCAACATAATGAAGGGCATCTATGCAAAGCGAATAGCCAACATCACTCTAAATGGAGAGAACCTGAAAGCATTTCCCTTGAGAACGGGAACCAGACAAGGATGCCCTTTATCACCGCTCTTATTCAACATTGTTCTTGAAGTCCTAGCCAGGGCAATTAGGCTAGACAAAGAAATAAAGGGCATCCGGATTGGCAAGGAGGAAGTAAAATTATCTCTATTTGCAGATGACATGATCTTATACACAGAAAACCCTAAGGAATCCTCCAGAAAATTACTGAAACTAAGAGTTTGGCAGAGTCTCAGGTTATAAGATAAACATACAAAAATCACTTGGATTCCTCTACATCAACAAAAAGAACATCGAAGAGGAAATAACCAAATCAATACCATTCACCGTAGCCCCCAAGAAGATAAAATACTTAGGAATAAATCTTACCAAAGATGTAAAAGACCTATACAAGAAAACTACAAAGCACTACTACAAGAAATTCAAAAGGAAATACTTAAGTGGAAAAACATACCTTGCTCATGGATAGGAAGACTTAACATAGTAAAAATGTCTCTTCTACCAAAAGCCATCTATACATACAATGCACTTCCGATCCAAATTCCAATGTCATTTTTTAAGGTGATAGAGAAACAAATCACCAACTTCATAGGGAAGGGAAAGAAGCCTCGGATAAGCAAAGCATTACTGAAAAAGAAGAAGAAAGTGGGAGGCCTCACTCTACCTGATTTCAGAACCTATTATACAGCCACAGTAGTCAAAACAGCCTGGCATTGGTACAACAGGCACATAGACCAGTGGAATAGAATTGAGAACCCAGATATAAATCCATCCATATATGAGCAGCTGATATTTGACAAAGGCCCAGTGTCAGTTAATTGGGGAAAAGATAGTCTTTTTAACAAACGGGGCTGGTATAACTGGATATCCATTTGCAAAAAAATGAGACAGGACCCATACCTCACACCATGCACAAAAACTAACTCCAAGTGGATCAAAGACCTAAACATAAAGACTAAAACGATAAAGATCATGGAAGAAAAAATAGGGACAACCTTAGGAGCCCTAATACAAGGCATAAACAGAATACAAAACATTACCAAAAATGACAAAGAGAAACCAGATAACTGGGAGCTCCTAAAAATCAAACACCTGTGCTCATCTAGAGACTTCTCCAAAAGAGTAAAAAGACCACCTACAGACTGGGAAAGAATTTTCAGCTATGACATCTCCGACCAGCGCCTGATCTCTAAAATCTATATGATTCTGTCAAAACTCAACCACAAAAAGACAAACAACCCAATCAAGAAGTGGGCAAAGGATATGAACACACACTTCACTAAAGAAGATATTCAGGCAGCTAACAGATACATGAGAAAATGCTCTCGATCATTAGCCATTAGAGAAATGCAAATTAAAACTACGATGAGATTCCATCTCACTCCAACAAGGCTGGCATTAATCCAAAAAACACAAAATAATAAATGTTGGAGAGGCTGCGGAGAGATTGGAACTCTTATACACTGCTGGTAGGAATGTCAAATGGTACAACCACTCTGGAAATCTATCTGACATTATCTTAAACAGTTAGAAATAGAACTACCATACAACCCAGAAATCCCACTCCTCAGAATATACCCTAGAGAAAGAAGAGCCTTCACACAAACAGATATATGCACACCCATGTTTATTGCAGCTCTGTTTACAATAGCAAAAACCTGGAAGCAACCAAGGTGTCCATCAACGGATGAATGGTAAATAAATTATGGTATATTCACACAATGGAATAGTACGCATCGGTAAAGAACAGTGACGAATCTGTGAGACATTTCATAACATGGAGGAACCTGGAAGGCATTATGCTGAGCGAAATTAGAGGCAAAAGGACAAATATTGTATAAGACAACTATTATTAAGATCTTGAGAAATAGTATAAACTGAGAAGAACACATACTTTTGTGGTTACGAGGCGGGGGAGGGAGGGAGGGAGGGAGAGGGTTTTTTACTGGTTAGTATATAAGAACTGCTTTAGGTGAAGGGAAGGACAACACTCAATACATGGAAGGTCAGCTCAACTGGACTGGACCAAAAGCAAAGAAGTTTCCAGGATAAAATGAATGCTTCAAAGGTCAGCGGAGCAAGGGCGGGGGTTTGGGGACCATGGTTTGAGGGGACTTCTAAGTCAATTGGCAAAATAATTCTGTTATGAAAACATTCTGCATCCCACTTTGAAATGTGGCGTCTGGGGTCTTAAATGCGAACAAGCGGCCATCTAAGATGCATCAATTGGTCTCAACCCACCTGGATCAAAGGAGAATGAAGAACAGCAAGGTCACACGATAACTATGAGCCCAAGAGACAGAAAGGGCCACATGAACCAGAGACTTACATCATCGTGAGACTAGAAGAACTAGTTGGTGCCCGGCCGCAATCGATGACTGCCCTGACAGGGAGCACAACAGAGAACCCCTGAGGGAGCAGGAGATCAGTGGGATGCAGACCCCCAATTCTCATAAAAAGACCATACTTAATGGTCTGACTGAGACTAGAGGAATCCCGACGGTCATGGTCCAAACCTTCTGTTGGCACATTACAGGAACCATCCCCGAAGACAACTCATCAGACATGAAAGGGACTGGACGGTGGGTGGGAGAGAGATGCTGATGAAGAGTGAGCTAATTATATCAGGTGGACACTTGAGACTGTGTTGGCATCTCCTGTCTGGAGGGGGGATGGGAGGATGGAGAGAGTTGGAGGCTGGCGAAATTGTCACGAAAGGAGAGACTGGAAGGGCTGACTCATTAGGGGGAGAGCAAGTGGGAGTAAGGAGTAAGATGTATATAAACTTATATGTGACAGCCTGACTTGATTTGTAAACGTTCACTTGAAGCTCAATAAAAGTTAATAAAAAAAAAATGTTTATTGCAATGACAGTTTAGAAATCTAACCAAAAAAAACTGGAAAGACCTTCTGCTTCCAGGTATTACAGCAAAACTTTTTTTACACACTGTTTTATCCTGAGATTTTATGCTTCTCTGGAGGTGTGAGAAAGTATGTTGGGTTCTCGTGGGTTAAATATGGTAAGTTCAATCTCATCTCGGTGAGTCATGCAGTGTTTCTGGAAGTGTGCTCCATGGCACATTAGCCCCATAGTAACTATTCAAGGAGAAAGGGTTTTGTGGTCAAATATGACAGGGGAGTTGGACATTTACTATTCTCTTCCTGGAGATTCGCAATGCATATTTGCTGTGTAAAAGTCCTGACAAGTCCTGCAAGGAAATCTATTAAATTTTGCTTAACCCAGTGTATCTCAAATTAATTTAACCACAGACTCCCTCTTCCCTTTTTTTAAAATAAATAAATAAGTAACATCTATTAAAATCCGTGGAACTAGTATATAAACAATACTTTGAGGAATACTGCAGAGTGATCAAGAGTAAAAATGTTGGAACCAGGCCAGGTTCAAAACCTACATGCCTTGAGTTACTTGTTACTGAGCTCTCTGAGCCTGAGTTTTCTCATCTGTGAAGTGGAGATTGTAATTCTACTTACTTTATGAGATTAATTGAAATAATATAAAGTGCTTGGCACAGTGCCAGAAATAAAACAAAAACTTAATAAGTATTAGCTGCTGTTGCTGCTGCTATTATTACTCAGCCCTGTGACTTCTTGTGTCATTCTTAGAGCTCATTTGGGGAAACTGTGATCTTGATGTTAGCAAAGAAGAGGACGTTTTCAAAACTGTTATCCTTTTATAAAAATCTACTTCTAGCAAGCAATTGGTTTTTCTTTTCTTTTTTTTTTTTTACAAGTTCAAGAATTCTGGGGGTTGATGTTCACCAAATCCAGTCCTGAACCTGGGAGACTCTCCATCTGTCAATCAGTTGTGATTCTTCAGGACAGTCATAAGCCAGTTATGTTCACCTGAAAGAAGATTAAGCCCAAAGTAGCAAATTAATTTCTACATTTCAAAAGGTGTTTCTTAGGTACTGGCTTAAAAGAGACATCTTTGGGAGCACGGGGTTGGGGAAGCAGATGGACAGTGCGGACCTGGTAAAGGGAAAATACTTAAAAATTCTTGGGTTTTAGAAGCACTGACCTGCCCGTTTCGGATACATGTGCCACAGAAAATGCCACAGAGTCCACTGACAAGTTGACTAAGGCAAAGCACAGCTTCCATGGCTCCAATGCCCAGGAGGATGGAGAACAAGACCACGTTCCACAGGACGATATTCTCAGGCTCCTGGCAGGTAGCCCAGGTGGGCTGATTGAATAAATAGTTGTTCCTGCCAGGACAGAGGAGAAAATTAGACTAGCTCGTAGCCAGTAACAGAGAGAATATAAGGAGAAAGCTGCTACTTACAAGCATCTGAAACACACTTGTCTAATACAGGAGATTGCAAAGTTTAGGGTCTTTGTTAATCTCATTTTCATAAAGAGAGCAGATTTGTTATGTACCCATTGGTGGGAGAAGGAGGCCCTCTTGGTGCAAATGGTTAAGCGCTGGATCACTAACCAAAAGCTTGGCAGTTCGAACCCACCCAGAGGCACCTTGGAAGAAAGGCCTGGCAATCTGCTTCTGAAAGTTCACAGCCTTGAAAACCCTATGGAGCAGTTCTACTCTGCACACATGGGGTTGCCATCAGTTGGAATTGACTCAATGGCAACTGGTTTCGTTTTGGTTTTTTATTGGTGGGAGGGTTAAACAGACCATCTTTGCCCTCTAATAGCCTAAGATCTCAGCAAGGCATTGTTGGAGACATAGCCACAACAAGGGAACATATAACGAAGTGGGAAGTCATGTTATCTAGGATTTTAACTGCAGAAAACGTCTCATAGGCAGCAGAGGGGAGTGGTTAAGAGCTTGAATTCCCAAGTTCCACAGACTCAGGTCCTAATTCCAGCTCCCTTGCTTAGGAATTCTATGATCTTGCATAAATTTCCCGCATGTTTCTGTACCTCAGATTCTTTATGTGTAAAACGGGGCTAAAAATAGCATCAATCCATAGAGTGGTTGTGAGGATCAGATAATAGCACAGTACCTGCCACACAGTAGGCAATATATTTTATATAATCATAGTTGTTATTATATAAAGGGGATCTGAGAAGTCTAGAGTGTCTGGAGAAGGCCTCGTGGGGAAAATTGGACTCAGAGGGTAGCAGCAGAGGGAAGAGAACAGTGAATTGTAAGAAGAAGAAACAGCTTGTTTCTTCTTTGGGGGTAGATTTTCAGGCCTGATTTCATGGAAACCCTGGTGGCATAGTGGCTAAGAGCTATGGCTACTAACCAAAAGGTCAGCAGTTAAAGAAGTTTCCTGAATAAGCTAAATGCTTCAAAGGCCAGTGTAGCAGGGGCCGGGGTTTGGGGACCGTGGTTTCCGGGGACATCTAGGTCAATTGGCGTAATAAAATCTATTAAGAAGACATTCTGCATCCCACTGTGGAGAGTGGCTTCTGGGGTCTTAAACGCTAGCAAGCGGCCATCTAAGATGCATCAATTGGTGTCAACCCACCTGGATCAAAGGAGAATGAAGAACACCAAAGACAAGGTAATTATGAGCCCAAGAGACAGAAAGGGCCACATAAACGAGAGACTACATCAGCCTGAGACCAGAAGAATTAGATGGTGCCCGGTTACAACCGATGAGTGTCCTGACAGGGAACACAACAGAGAACCCCTGAAGGAGCAGGAGAGCAGTGGGATGTAGACCTCACATTCTCATAAAAAGACCAGACTTAATGATCTAACTGAGACTAGAAGGACCCCGGAGGTCAAGATCCCCAGACTTTCTGTTAGCCCAAGACAGGAACCATTCCCAAAGCCAACTCTTTAGACAGGGATTGCATTGGACTATAGGATAGAAGGAAACCCTGGTGGCGTAGTGGTTAAGTACTACGGCTGCTAACCAAGAGGTCGGCAGTTCGAATCTGCCAGGCACTCCTTGGAAACTCTGTGGGGCAGTTCTACTGTGTCCTATAGGGTTGCTATGAGTTGGAATCGACTCAACGGCAGTGGGTTTGGTTTTTGTTTTATAGGATAGAAAATGATACTGGTGAGGAGTGAGCTTCTTGGATCAAGTAGACACATGAGACTATGTGGGCAGCCCTTGTCTGGAGGGGAGATGAGAAGGCAGAGGGGGACAGAAGCAGGCTGAATGGACACTGAAATAGAGGGTAGAGAAAAGGACTGTGCTGTCACATTACGGAGAGAGCAACTAGGAGTGTATAGCAAGGTTTATATAAATTTTTGTATGAGGGACTGATCTAATTTGTAAACTTTCACTTAAAGCACAAAAAAAATTTTAAAAAAAGGTCAGCAGTTAAAATCTACCAGGTGCTCCTTGGAAACCATATGGGGCAGTTGTACTCTGTCCTATAGGGTGTGCTATATTATTTGATATCTCTGTCTGTAGCTCCACCCTCCCTGTATCTGTTGAGTTCCCAATGAGATTGTAAATTCCTTAAACGCAAAGATTTCTTGGCCTCAACAACAGCACTTTTACATTTTACAAAACCCCCTTTGACTGATCTATTAGGAAGGGGGTGAAGGGGGCAAAAGCGGAACTGCGAGACTTGTTGGAGGGCTGCTGTAGGAGCTGAGCAAAGGGCAATGGAGATCGGATTATGGAGATAACAGGTTAGCTGAAGAGCGGAAGTCAGAGTCAAGATACAGTCGATCTGCATTTTTCATGGATTTCTTATTTGTGAATTTGCCTACTCACTTTTGTAACCCCCAAACCAGCGCTTGCTGTACTTTCTTGGTTGTTTGAGGACATGCGCAGAGCAGGGAAAAATTTGAGTCACTTGATGTACTTATTCCCAGCTGAGGTCAAACAAGGCAACGCTCTACCTTCTTGTTTAGCTATCATAGTGTAAACAAGTGTCCTTTCGCATTTCCTTTTTTTTTTCCTTGTCACAATTTTACATTTTTGTGCGTTTTGTTGGCGATTTCACTGTTTAAAGTGGCCCCCGAGTGGAGTGCTGAAGTGCTCTCTGGTGTGCTTAAGCACGGGAAGGCCATGCTGTGCCTTGTGTAGAAAATATATGCGTTAGATAAGCTTCACTCAGGCCTGAGGTGTAGTGCTGTTGGCCATGAGTTCAGTGTTCACGAATCAATGTTATGATGCATCCAGAAAAAACAAGAGGAAATTCGCCAATCTGTACATGAGGTCACTCAGGAAAGCGCTAAAGTAACATCTATAGAGCGTAATGAAGCTATGGAAAAGTGGCAAGGTTTGTGGATTCATGAGATGACGACCAATTAAAAAAAAGCAACGGACAGCACTGTTATAAGGCTGAAAGCCAAGTAAATTTATAGTCGGGAAAATGTTAAACCCTTCTTGGCTAGTCTTTTATTATAACGAAATACTGCATATAGTTAATTATTTGTAAGAAATGCATATTGAATAAGGTGTCTTTAAACTGAAGCAGAAAACAAGGTTATGTACTGATCAGTTGATAAAGATGTTGTGAGCAGAGGCTCACAGGAACCTAATCCTATGCTTCCTGTAGGGACAATGGCTCAGTATTTGCTCATTCAGCGTTTGCGATGACTATAGAGGACATAACGCCTATGAATAATAACAATCAGCTGTATATTATTGAGGTAGAACTGACAGGTCTTGGTGGTGATTGAATGAGGGAAGTGAGGAAGATGGAAGATGAGTCACAGGTTTTAGGTGTCACCTAATGAGATGGGAACAACTGAAAGAGGAGATTTGTGGAGGAACATCAAGCATTTTGGACATATTAATATCAAATGTTTGTGAGATGTTCAAGAAGAAATTTCAAAAAGGCAATTAGATATTCAGGCCGGGGATTCAGAATGAAGTCTGGACTGGAGATAGACATTTTGAGTATTATTCACTATAGATGATTCTGAGAGCTCTGGGGGTGGGTGACATCTGCCAGGGAGAGAACACAAAATGAGAAGACAAAGGGAGGCCTTAATCAATTGGTGCTGGGTTTCTTTACATGTTCTTTTAGGAAAATAAATTTGTGTCATAGGGCCCAGCCATTTCAGGATATCTGTGAAATCCGAAATTTGGCAGTTGATTCTCCCTAATTGTGAGCGTCTTAAAGATAGACAAATGTCTTATCTTTCTTTTATTCCCTTTTCTCTTCCCACATTACCTATCCCAATATTAAGCAGGCCTTCAGCACATACTCAATTGAGTGTTTAATAATTGGGGCTAATGAGGTTGTGCTATTGGCCTCACTGCTTAGATTCATGGGGGACTATTGCCCTGGCCAATCATCTGTCAGAGATCATTAATTTGGGAGCAAGTGAGGTGAGAGGAGTAAGATACTAGGTGTGAATGGAAGCACCAACCCACTACTGGCCAGTCAACACTGAGAGCACATGCTCTTTGTGGTGACTGGTTATATCATCTTCAAATGTGAGATGCTGACCCAAGACCATGAATGCTACTTACTTGAGGCTGTAATTCCTGAAAGGGTAGGTGTAGCTTCCACTGCCTGTGTCACAGAAGGGGCCGCTGAGCAAACCCAGTGAAGAAATGACCACAGAATACGTGGCTCCTACGGTGCCTGGTGTAGCCAGAAGTACAGGAAACAGCATCTGTGATGGAACAGAACCAGAAATTCAGTGCAGCAATGGTGGAGGAAGCAAGTGGTGAACGCCAGCTATTTAAAGGTGATTCCTCAGTTAATTGAGAATGGTCTGAATCTTCTCTTGTAGATGCCAGAACAAGTAGGTGTTCTTGTTTCCCAGGTGCACAAAAAATGGGGCAGTAGAACTGAGAAACCCTCTGTCCATTTGTCTGCCCCAGTTGCAATTAATTCTAAAGAGTGAAATAATCCACTAAAAATTTTGAGCAGGAAATATGCCTTATTCATGGTTGAACTTTCGTTGTCTACACAACGCCTGGCACAGAGAAGTTAGTGTGCTCCTAGTTCCTTCATCTATACTCATGGTAAAAAAACAAAACAAAAAAAACAAAATAAACAAAAAAACAGTTACTGTTGAGTCAAGTCCAACTCTTGGTCACCCCATGTGTACCACAGTTCTACTGTGCTCCAAAGGGTTTTCAGTGGCTGATTTTTCAGAAGTAGATCTCCAGGCCTTTGTTCCACAGTGCTTCTGGGTGGGCATGAACCTCCAACCTTCTGGTTAACAGCTGAGCGCATACTAACTTAACTGTCTGCACTACCCAGGGACTTGCACTCATGGTAGACAGCAGTACTTCATGTCAGCACTCTTTCTCACCAAGCCTGCATTAGCCCTCACAGTCCTTCTCAAAGCAGAGTTAGCAATCCGTTGGTGTCGACATTCTAAATGGGACCTATTTGCCATCCTGGTGGTGAGTGGTCAGTAAATTTTTTTTTAATATATGACAGGAAGATTTATTTGAAGAAATTGGCTTATGCAGTTGTGAGATCTGACAAGTTTGAAATCTGTAGAATAGGCCAGCAGACTAGAAGAAACTCAGGCAGGATTTCTAAGTTAGTCTTGAGGAAGAATTATCTCTTCTCCAGGAAACCTCAGTTTTCCTCTTAAGGACTTCAATTAATTGAATGAGGCTTACCCACATTATAGAGGGCAGTGTCCTTTACTTAAAGTCAACTGATTGTAAATATTAATCACATTTACAAAATACCTACACAATAATATTTAGACTGGTATTTGACCAAACAACTAGGCATCATAGACTTGTCAAGTTGGTACATAAAATTAACTTTTAAGCCGACCCCTTTTTAACTTGACACCATACACATCTTCCTAAACCACGCTTAATCTCCAAATAAAGACAATAATAAAGTCATACTTCTTCCTAACAAGATACAGATATTCTGTGTACAACCAAAGACACACTAACCCTTTCCCCAGTACAGCATGCAAAGTCTTTGGGGTGATATTTAATCTTCTCCTTGATATCCTGTAACTTAAATATTATGTTGTAAAGTTAACGCATTATGTTACATGAGAAGAGGATAAGGGAGGAAGTAAAACAAAGATATGTACTATATAAATACACACACACAAGCAAATATATTTGTAGCAAAATAAGGAAAAATACTCATAACTATAATTCTTATTTCTGCAACTGGTCATGTAGTCGTAGTTGGTATTTATAACTGCTTCTTCCACTACCCATTCCATATTACTCTTGCCTTTAGCAAGCACCTCAGCTAGTTGTGGTCCTTTGTCTGGTAGTATAAACGAGAACTTCATTCCCAAAAGGTCTGGGCTATCACTAGTCTTGTCTAAATTGGGCTATTGTATTTTTCTATTGACTTTAATCACAGAACATGTCCATTGCCATCGAGCCAATTCCAACTCATAGTGACCTTATAGGGTAGGGTAGAACTGCCCCATAGGGTCTCCCAGGCTGTAAATCTTTACAGAAGCAGAATTCCATGAAGCAGGTGGTAGATTTGGACCACTGACCTTCCGGTGAGCAGCCAAGTGCTTAACCACTGTGCCACCAAGGCTCCTACAAGACATGATAGTACTAAGAAATACCATAAAGAATCTGTTGTATTCCAGACATATTCTTCCTTACTTCCATTGTGTAATAACTGCCAATTTCCCCCTGGGTAATCAGGATTAATCACCCAGGCCATTATAGTAACTTCCTACTTGACCTGTTGATTCAGAGACATGAAGAGCTCAATGTAGCTGGTGACAGCCTTAACTTCCAGTTCAGTGGAATCAAGGTGTGTCTCCTGGTAAAATCATTCTTCCCTTTGGAAATAAGACCTCTAGACCAACAAAGCATAAAGTTGCAGGGACAGAAAGCAAATTTTTTGCTAATGGTCATTAGGAGTAATGTGAGTATTGTCACTCCCATTTCTACCCCTTGATCCCTGGACTCATGAATCCTGGCTATGGGAGAAATAGCACTATATATTGGATGCTGATATAGAGCATAAACAACCTCCTGGAGACCACTGCCCCAGCCTTCAAGGTATTGCCACTTAGCTGCCTCTGTAACTGAGTCTTCAAAAGGGCATTCCATCACTCTGTCAAACTAGCTGCTTTAAGATGATGGAGGACGTAGTAGGATAAGTTAATTCCATGAGCATGGGCTCGTTGCTGCACTTCATACAGTATAAAGTGAGTTTCTTGATCTGAAGCAATAACGCATGGAATAACATGATAGTGGATAAGGTATTCTGTAGGCCCATGAATGGTAGAATACAACCCTGACGCACACCTTTCCTGACTTTAAACCAATCAGTATCCCCTTGTTCTGTCCAAACAACTGCCTCTTGATCTATGTAAAGGTTCCTCATGAGCACAATTAAGTGTTCTGGAATTCCCATTCTTCGCAGTGTTATCCATAGTTTGTTATGATCCACACAGTCGAATGCCTTTGCATAGTCAATAAAACACAGGTAAACATCCTTCTGGTATTCTCTGCTTTCAGCCAGGGTCCATCTGACATCAGCGATGATATCCCTGGTTCCATGTCCTCTTCTGAAACCAGCTTGAATTTCTGGCAGTTCCCTTCGATATACTGCTGCAGCCGTTTTTGAATGATCTTCAGCAAAACTTTGCTTGTGTGTGATATTAATGATATTGTTTTATAATTTCCACATTCGGTTGGATCACCTCTCTTGGGAATAGGCATAAATATGGATCTCTTCCAGTCAGTTGGCCAGGAAGCTGTCTTCCATATTTCTTGGCATAGACAAGTGAGCACCTCCAGTGCTGCATCTGTTTGTTGAAACATCTCAATTGATATTCCATCAATTCCTGGAGCCTTGTTTTTCGCCAATGCCTTCAGAGCAGCTTGGACTTCTTCCTTCAGTACCATCGGTTCATGATCATATGCCACCTCTTGAAATGGTTGGATATCGACTAATTCTTTTTTGTATGAGAAGCTGGACTATGTGAAGAAGAACGCGGCATCAGGATTGGAGGAAGACTCATTAACAACCTGTGTTATGCAGATGACACAGCCTCGCTTGCTGAAAGTGAAGAGGACTTGAAGCACTTACTAATGAAGGTCAAAGACCACAGCCTTCAGTATGGATTACACCTCAACATAAAGGAAACAAAAATCCTCACAACTGGACCAATGAGCAACATCATGATAAATGGAGAAAAGATTGACGTTGTCAAGGATTTCATTTTACTTGGATCCACAATCAATAGCCGTGGAAGCAGCAGTCAAGAAATCAAAAGATGCATTGCATTGGGCAAATCTGCTGCAAAGGACCTCTTCAAAGTGTTGAAGAGCAAAGATGTCACCCTGAAGACTAAGGTGCACCTGACCCAAGCCATGGTATTTTCAATGGCATCATATGCATGTGAAAGCTGGACAATGAATAAGGAAGACCGAAGAAGAGTTGACACCTTTGAATTGTGGTGTTGGCGAAGAATATTGAATATACCATGGACTGCCAAAAGAACGAACAAATCTGTCTTGGAAGAAGTGCAGCCAGAATGCTCCTTAGAGGCAAGCATGGCGAGACTGCGTCTTACATACTTTGGACATGTTGTCAGGAGGAATGAATCCCTGGAGAAGGACATCATGCTTGGCAGAGTACAGGGTCAGCAGAAAAGACAAATACTCTCAACGAGGTGGATTGACACAGTGGCTGCAACAATGAGCTCAAGCATAACAACGATTGTCAGGATGGGGCAGGACTGGCAGTGTTTCATTCTGTTGTGCACAGGGTCGCTATGAGTCGGAACCGACTCGACAGCACCTAACAACAAAAACAACGACAACATGAATGGTAGTTTCAGCAAAAGCATTGCATTCAAGGAGGGAAAATCCACAGGGCAGGTCTACAGGCTGGAAGCTCAGGGATTGATTTCACGTTACCATCTTGATTACAAAACTCTGTTTAGGAGACCTGCAGGCTGGAAACCCAGGCAGGATTTCTGTTACAGCCTTCAGGCAGAATTCTTTCTTCTCCAGGAAACCTCAGTTTTGTTTGTTTTTTCTTTTAATACCTTTGATCTTGAGTGATTGGATGAGGACCACCTACATAATCAAGGGCAGTCTCTTTTACTTACAGTCAACTAAATTGTAAATATTAATCATTTCTACAAAGTACGTTCATAGAAGCATCTAGACTAGTGTTTGACTAAACAGCTGGGCATCACATCAGTAAATGTTTGCCATATGATTGGGTGAGTAAATGAATAAGCCAGTGACCAGCAATGGGCCTTGCACTGTGTACAAACTCCATAAATATTTGTTGACTAGATCATTGAATGAGTGTGACAGTAAGGCTAGTGCCAAGGGAAGGCCTGGGGCTCTCCTGCCAGATTACATATTAGGCCATTACTGAATTGGGGCAAAGCCAAGGGACTTGTTTGCTTCTAAGCGTGCATGACCTTTTATTCAGGATAAGTCCATGTTGTATCTTTCTTACCACAGGCAGTGACAGAGGGGCAGCTGGAGCTAAATGGAGAGTCGTGGAGCTCCTTAGAGATGATCTTCAGGCAACGTGGAGTCTCAGATCTCTGTGGAGGCTCTGATTGGGGCTGCAAGGGTTGGGGCAGGGGACCTTTGGGAGGCGATGGTTTCTAGCTATTCAAATTTTTCCAATTTTTTCAGTACTAAAATTATTTCTAGTTGAATGTTTCTCTTATTGAGCAAATCGTATGATACAAAAGAAAATGCACACATCGTATTCACATAATTTTGATTGTCTTGGATAATTTATTTTTTTCTTCTTGTTGAGATATTTTCCGATTCTTAAAGGGAGAGAAGAGCAGTGAGATGATATATGAACTAGAAATACACAGAGCAGTGGGATTGTTTAGGGAAATCGGTTAGTGATTTTGTACATGGGACAGAGCATGGTCCTAGGAATCAGGAGACCAAGTCCCAGCTCTATCAATCATGGCATCATTCAGAGCATCCTGAGAGCAGACCACATATCTGGCCCTGTGGAGGGCCTTGGGGGTAAGATGTGGTTCTTGCCTTAAAAAAAGTTGCTTACAGTCTACCTGGGATTGGGCAAATAATCTAAACTTCCTTTCCAGCTCTAAAGTTAGACCTGTATCACTTTGGGCAAGCCACTCAGTCTCTTCTTATTTGTCAGATGGGAATTAATTTGTAAGATTGGTGGTGGCATTTCCACAGCTTTCTGTGTGGTTGGAGGAAGAACACTCATGACAAGGCTATGAGCTAGGACAAGAAATTGATAGAACGTAGAGAGCATGAGCCTTTTGTATTTCACAAGGCCATTGTGAGAGAGCCTCCGTGAAAGTGTTTTTGAGATTATGAAATCTCCAAGGTTTCTTCTAGCCTGAAAATCAAGCTCTTTGATGCACTACCCTGTTGGTTACTGGGGAAATAAGGAAGCCAAAAGATAGGAGCATTTAAGACAGAAAACAACACAACCCCAGAAGGCCAGTCAACCAGAGCTAATAAGCTTGTGTCCGCTTCAAATATCCTCTCCAGGCTCATCTTTCCCAGGATCTCACACAGCAGTTCACTGTTAGATGTTGTTGTTAGGTGCCATTGAGTCAGTTCTGACTCATAGCAATTGTCATGGAGTGAATTATGTCCCCCCAAAAATGTACGTATCAATTTGCCTGGGCCATGATTCCTGGTATTGTGTGATTTTCCTATATGTTGTAAATCCTGCCTCTCTGATATTAATGCGGGAGGATGGGTGGCAGTTGAGTTAGCGAGACAGGATACAATCTACAAGATTGGATTGTGTCTTGTGGCAATCTTTTCAGATATAAAAGAAAGAAGTGAGCAGAGACAGGGGGACCTCATACCACCAAGAAAGCAGTACCGGGGGCAGAGTGCGCGCGTCCTTTGGACCCAGGATCCTTGTGTAGAGAAGCTGCTAGTCCCAGAAAACATTGGTGAGAAGGCTGACAGAGAGAAAGCCTTCCCCTGGAGTTGACACCTTGAATTTGGACTTTTAGCCTATTTTATTGTGAAGAAATAAATTTTTCTTTGTAAAGCCATCCACTTGTGGTATTTCTGTTATAGCAGCACTAGATAACTAAGACAGCAACCCTATATGTAAAACGGAATGAAACACTGCCCAGTCCTACACCATCCTTAAAATTGTTGCCATGTTTGAGACCACTGTTGCAGCCACTGTGTCAATCCATCTCCCTGAGGGTCTTCCTCTTTTTCACTGACCCTTTACTTTACCAACCTTGATGTCCTTCTCCAGGGACTGGTCCCTCCTGTTAACATGTCCAAAGTATGTGAGATGAAGTTTCACCATTCTTGCTTCTAAGGAGCATTCTGGCTGTACTTCTTCCAAAACAGATTTGTTCTTTCCTCTGGCCCAACCACTGCCGTCGAGTCGATTCTGACTCATAGCGACCCTGTAGGACAGAGTAGAATTGCCCCATAGAGTTTCCAAGGAGTGCCTGGTGGATTTGAACTGCCAACCTTCAATGTCCTCTGGCAGTCTACGGTATATTCAATATTCTTTGCCAACACCATAATTCAAAGGCATTAATTTTTCTTTGGTCTTCCTTATTCATTGTCCAGCTTTTGCATGCATATCAGACAGTTGAAAATACCATGGCTTGGGTTAGGCACACCTTAGTCCTCAAGGTGACATCTTTGCTTTTTAACACTTTAAAGAGGTCTTTTGCAGCAGAGTTGCTCAATGCAATATGTCATTTGATTTCTTGAATGCTGTTTCCATGGGCATCGATTATGGTCCAAGTAAAATGAAATCCTTGACGACTTCAATATTTTCTTTGTTTAGCATGATGTTGCTTATTGGTCCAGTTGTGAGGATTTTTGTTTTCTTTATGTTGAGGTGTAATGCATACTAAAGGCTATAGTTTTTGATCTTCATCAGTAAGTGCTTCAAGTCCTCTTCACTTGCAGCAAGGAAGGTTGTGTCATCTACATGTTGCGCGTTTTTAATGAGTCTTCCTCCAAACCTGAAGCTACATTCTTCTTCATATAGTCCAGCTTCTTGGGTTATTTGCTCAGCGTACAGATTGAACAAGTATGGTGAAAGGATACAATCCTGACACACACCTCTCCTGATTTTAAACCACACAGTATCCATCCCCTTATTCTGTTTGAACCTCTTGGTCTATGTACAGGTTCCACATGAGCACAATTAAGTGTTTTGGAATTCCCATTCTTCACAGTGTTATCCATAATTTGTTATAATCCACACAGTGGAATGCCTTTGCATAGTCAATAAAACAGAGGTACACATCTTTCTGGTATTCTCCACTTTCAGCCAAGGTCCGTCTGACATCAGCAATGATATCCCTCATTTCACGTCCTTTTCTGAATCTGGCTTGAATTTCTGGCAGTTCCCTGTCGATCTACTGCTGCAACTGTTTTTGAATTATTGTCAGCAAAACTTTACTTGCATGTGATATTAATGATATTGTTTGATAATTTCCTCATTCTGTTCGATCACCTTTTTTTTTAGAATGGGCACAAATATGCATCTCTTCCAGTGGGTTGGCCAGGTAGCTCTCATCCAGATTTCTTGGCATAGATGAGTGAGCACTTCCAGTGCTGTATCCGTTTGTTGAAACATCTCAGTTGGCGTTTCTTCAGTTTCTGGATCTTTGTTTTTTGCCAGTGCCTTAAAGGCAGCTTGGACTTCTTCCTTCAATATCATCAGTTCTTGATCATCTGCTGCCTCCTGGTATGGTTGAACATCAACCAAGTCTTTTTGGTACAGTGACTGTGTATTTCTTCTATCTTCTTTTGATGCTTCCTGTATCATTCAATATCTTGCCCATAGAATCCTTCAATATTGCAACCCTAGGCTTGAATTTTTCTTCAGTTCTTCCAGCTTGAGAA
Organism: Elephas maximus indicus; assembly: GCF_024166365.1. Classification (NCBI taxonomy): domain Eukaryota; kingdom Metazoa; phylum Chordata; class Mammalia; order Proboscidea; family Elephantidae; genus Elephas; species Elephas maximus. The sequence continues at coordinate 27,042,234 of NC_064825.1, read as the reverse complement.
ATGCAGAGTGTGTTCATCACTTTTGGTTTTCTATCTCTAGGTTGTTGCACATTTCATTCCAATACTGCTCAATACCCCAATGTAATACTTCACAATAGAAATATTCACCATTGGTCAATAGCCTGTCCTTTAAAAGAGAGAAAACACAGAACCTAGGGAATAAGCTTTTTGGAGTGGGTAGGTGGGGGGTTAAAAATTTTGTTGACCCCACAGACTTACCCTACATCTATGAGCACAGTAGGCCTCTCCACCTCCTCTCAACAACAATAGTGCTGGCACCATAACCTGCAGGCAAAGAAGATGCTCTTATAATAAAAGGGATGTTGCGTTTTTGGAACAAAGTGTTGGTTGTGTCACTTCCTATTTCAAAATGTCTCATGATTCCTCATTGACTGTAAGGTAAAACTCAGGCCCTGAACAGGGTACACAGCCCTTCATGCCCCAACATCATCCTGCCATTAGAGCCCCAGGTCTCCTTCATTGGGCCATCTTGGTCTTCCTAGGCTTGTAGATGCATCACTCCAATCTCACCTCTGTCTTCACATGGCCCTCTTCCCTTTGTGTCTCTCTCTGTGTCTCTTCTGTTTTTATAAAGACATCAGCCATATTGGATTAAGACCCACCCTACTCCAGTATGACCTCATGTTAACTAATGACATCTTCAAAGACCCTAATTTCAAATGAGATCGTATTCACAGGTACCAGGAGTTAGGACTTGAACATATCTATCTGAGAGACACAAGTCAACCCATAACACGGGGAGAAATGGAGAGGTAACTGGCTTTGGAGTCGGATGGGTGATCAAGTTCAAGTTCTACACTGTACCACCTATGTGGCCATGCTCAAATTATTTAATCTTACTGGGCCCCATTCCTCATCCATAAAATGGAGATAATGACACCTATGTCACAAAGTTGCTGTGGTAAGCAAATGAAATAATGTGTGTATAAGCATTTAATACACTCTAGGCCTTTGTGCAAATGCCTATTATAATTATTATTAAAGGGCAGGAACAGTGAATTCTGGTTTTACCCCCACAGATCATTAAGTAGGGTTCTGCATGGAGTTGATGCTAAATAAATGGTTATGTTTGTTATTGTCTTCAGAGTGTCTCTTGTGGCTTTTGAAATCTTGTTCTGGCCTTCTTTACATAAGATAAGGTGAGCTCAACCTACAGCCCTTTCTTTGGGGAGATTGTACCACATACTGTCTTGTTCCTCACCTCCATTCACTCCTAGCCCTTTGCAGTCTGGAGTTCACCTGGCCATTCCCCCAGGACTGTGGCTGCCAAGATCCACTGGGTACCTTGCTGTCCCTTGGTTGCTTTTCAGTTCCAGCTTATGTCCCTTCTGCTGTAACTGATACTGCAGTTCCTTCCTCAGGTTTTCTAACTTTTTTCTGCGTTTTTTTTTTTACTTTCTAGCTGTTTTTCTGTCTTCTTCACAGGCTTCTCTTCCTCTACATACCTCTCAATTTTGGGTGTTCCCTAGGGTTTTGACCTGAGTTTCTTTCTCTTCTCATTTTTCAGCCCTGGACAAACCCACTGCTGCCGGGGCTTCCACATCACCTCTCTGCAATGGTTCTCAGTCTTGTCTCTCTCTCCTGGTCTCTAGTCCCAGCCCAACCATCCTCTCACCCCTCAGCATAGGTGTGAATGAGCTCACTATTTGCTCTCTGTCCAAGCTCCACTCCTGAGATGTCCCCTGAGATGTCTGTCTTGGGGAATCTACCACCAGCTCCCCAGGTGTCCAGTTCAGAACGCCAGAGCCAATCTGGGCTGCCCCTCACCCTCCACATCTGGTCTGTCTTCAGATCCTGACAACCATACCTTTAATTTCTCAAATTCACCCTCCTCTCTTCAACCCATGGCCACTGCCTTAGTTTGCCTTAGAACTGAGCATGCATAAAGGTATAGAATGGACACTAAAGACTGACTGAACATAGAAAGAAGGGGAAAAAAAAGAACAAAAAGAAGATGGAGTGAAAGAAAGAAATTAAAAAGGAAAGGAAGAAAAAAAGAAAAGAAAGAAGAAAAAGAGGGGACTGGCTTGGCTCATCGGTTTTTACTTTATCCACCTTCATGGCCTAGTTTGGTCCTATTTCATTTATCCAGCATTTCACTGATTATATGCTTATAACCATCCATCTAAGACTGCCAGGGGGAGGTTTTGCTGAAAAGCTGGGGTGAGAGTTAGACAAGCCAGCTGGTATTAAGGGATGCTATGGAGGCAAGGTGTCTGGTCCATGACCAAGCCAGGCCACGTTCTGTTTTCCTCAGGACCGTGGAATATTTTCCCTCTGGGCAACTCTCTTTCAGTAAACATTCTGGGATTCTCTGAATAGGAAACGTAACTTTTCCCAAGCCACTTGATTCCTTTCAATTGTCACTGTATTTGCTCATTTATATATTGAAAGAAGTTGGGTAGTGGAAAAAAATATATTCTACAGATGAGCACAGTGAGGCTTAAAACTAAAAAACCAAATCCACTTCCATCAAGTTGATTCTGACTCGTAGTGCTGTATGGGACAGAGTGTAACTGTCCCATAGGGTTTCCAAGGCAGTAATCTTTATGGGAGAGGACTGCCATATCTTTCTCCACGAAGCAACTAGTGGGTTCAAACCATTGACCTTTTGGTTAGCAGCCAAGCACTTAACCACTGCACCACTAGGGCTCCTTCCAGTGAGGCCTAGAGGGGTTTATAATTTGCTTGGTGGTAGAGTTGGACAACGCAAACTGTCCTTCAGAAATAAGCAGGGTAGGTAAGAGCAGGGGCCGGGTTCTGGGTTGAATTAGCAGAGGACATGGTGAGGCTGGTAATCTGAGCCAGGAAAGCGGAGGGAATTCATGTTTGAAGCTGCCAGGGATGTGTGAGGTTTATATACATTTTCTGAATCGTTACCACCACCTTGTGCGATGGTATGATTCCCCTTTTGTTGAAGCACAGGGAGGTCGCATGGGCAGGTCTGTGCAGATATATGACTTGCACAGGGGTGTAAGACTCCAAGGTGTGTGGTGCCTCTTAGGAAGGGGTCTGAGCTGAGAAGCAGCCAGCCTTTGCTGAGTTATGGTTGTGGTAGATGTTGTTGATACATCAGTGTATTCTCTTGCACAGGAAGCCCTAACCCTTGCCATATATGGAAAGAATAGGTGGTCTTTGGATGCAACTTGAGATATCACTGTGCCTACTACTGTGTAGGGGAAAGAAATGGGAACCTTCATTTTCTGAGGGTTCCTTATGCCCCATCCATTTGCTGAACACTTACTCAGTGTTGGGCATTGGGATCTCCCATAAACAAATTATCTTTCATAAATGGACATTGGATACTTGGGAGAGGAGAATCCAAGTGAAAACAAAGGTAGCAGGGAAGGAAAACACTTATTGTCTATCACAGGGGCAACAAATTATAGCCTATGGACCGTATCTGTCAGGTTGCCTATTTTTATAAATAAGGTTTTTTTGGAACACAGGCATTCCTATTTGTTTATATATTGTTTATGATTGCTTTTGCTCTACAATGTAGAGTTGAATGGTTGAGACAAGAGACCCTGTGGCCTGCAAAGCAGGAAATATTTACTATCTAGTATTTAATATGGAAAGTTTGCCAACTCCTGGTCCAAGTGATCATAATTTTGCCTAGGGAAACCTTGATGAGAGCTTCATGATATATTTTTCAGGATGGTCATCTGTGAACCTGACAAATATCCTATACTGTGTTCTTTATGAAGTGTATCTTTCATGCAATTAGCAAACGTGTTAAGCTGGAGTTTAAGCCTGACACTTTGCTACGTAGGCACTTAAAAGGCAAAGGTGAATGAGACTTGGAGCCTGTTCTTGAGGAGCTCCAGGCATAATCAGGGAGGCAGACACATAAACAGATGCTTGCAGTACAGTGTGCTGTGTGCCGGTGTGGAGAGTGTTTATGTGTAATGTATTGTGGGGTGCAGAGAGGGAGCAGCTAGCCAGGCTCTGAGAGCCCAGGGAAGGTGATCCCAAGGTGTGATGATTAGAAGGTGCTCAGCACACTCTTCACCTGGAGGAGATAAGGTAGCTAAATCTCATTCTTACCAAGAATCCTGCTCCAAGAAAGCCATGGAAAAACCAGACCAAGTCTGTGATTTTGTCAGGCTCCAGCACCTGTCCGTTGGGAAAGTAGAGCAGGAAGTTGGCGATGATGGCGGCAGTGGCCAAGGCCAACAGCAGTATGCTCGTGCACCTGGAGCCCTTCTCAGAGCACATGGTGACTCCTCTCTGGAAGGAGAGAGAAAACAGCTGAGCTAGGAAGGGGCCTGTTCTAGTCATCACAGAAAAATGAGAAAGTGCACCATTCCCAGAGCCCAAAGAGCAACATGGCAAGCTTGGCTCTGCCACTGGTAGGCAGTATGACCTGGGAAACCACTTAACCTTGCTCAGCCTGAGATTTCTCTGAGTAAAGCTGAGAAAATATTGACTTTGAAAATGGCAGTGTGTGGATTAAAATATAATAACCGTGAGAGCACTTGGTTTTTAACCAAAAAAAAAAAAAAAAAAACAGTCGCTATCAAGTCAATTCCAACTCATGGTGACACTGTGTGCTGCCGGGTAGAACTATACTGCATAGGCTTTTCATGGCTCTGAACTTTCAGAAGCATATTGCCATGCCTTTCTTCTAGGCGCCTCTGGGTGGGTTTGGATTGCCAACCTTTAGGTTAGTTGCTAAGTGCTAAACCATTTGTGCTCCCCAGGGACTCCTCATTTGGTTCAGAACCAAACCAACCAAATCCTTTGCCATTGAGTTGATTCCAACTCACGATTACTCCATGCGTTACCAGGTAGAACTGTTCCATGGGTTTTCTTGGCTATAACCTTTACATGAAGAAATTGCCAGGCCTTTCTTCATGGCACTGCTGGATGGCTTCAAACTGTCAACCTTTAGATTAGTAGCCAAGAACAAACCATTTGCATGATCCAGGGACCTCATCTGGCCCATTGTCACTGTGTTGTTAGGAGCCATCGAGTTGGTTCCAACTCATAGTGAACCTGTGTACAACAGAACGAAACACTGCCTGGTCCTGAGCCATCCTCGCAATCATTGTTGTTTGAACCTATTGTTGCAGCTACTGTGTCAGTCCATCTCATTGAGGGTCCTACGTCTCTCCTCCTCCCCCCAGACTGGTCAAAATGGTTCAAATTCCCTCACAAAGAGCCAGCACTGCCTCCCCTGCCAGGTAGCCCCAGGGAGAGGGGCCCAGCTACCCAGTTGCAAAGGCTCTGTGCTTACTGTGCTCAGCTCTGTTATTTGGGTCACTTGTGATAACCCCTGAAAAGTTTCCCTGGCGGATGTGTTTCCACTGACCCTCTACCTTACCAAGCATGATGTCCTTCTTCAGGAACTAGTGCCTCCTGATAACATGTGCAAAGTACCTGAGAGGATGTCTCACCATCCTTTCTTCCGAGGATCATTCTGGCTATACTTCTTCCAAGACAGATTTGTTCATTCTTCTGATGGTCCATGGTATAGTCAATATTCTTCTGTAATACATAATTCAAGTGCACCAATTCTTCTTCAGTCTTCCTTATTCATTGTACAGGTTTTGCATCCATATGAGGCAATTGAAATATGATGGCTTGGGTCAGGAACACCTTAGCTCTCAAGGTGACATCTTTGCTTTTCATAACTTTTAAAGAAGTCTTTTGCAGCAGATTTGCCCACTGCAATGCATCATTTGATTTCTTAACTGCTGCTTCCATGAGTGTTGATTGTGAATCCAAAAAATTAAATCCTTGACAACTTCAATCTTTTCTTTATCATGATGTTGCTTATTGGTCCAATTGTGAGGATTTTTGTTTTCTGTATGTTAAGGTGTAATCCATACTTAAGGCTGTGGTCTTTGACCTTCATCAGTACATGCTTCAAGTCCTCTTCACTTTCAGCAAGCACAGTTATATCATGTGCATATCACAGGTTGTTAATGAGTCTTGCTTCAATCGTGGTGCCATGTTCTTCTTTATATAGTCCCGTTTCTGGGATTATTTTCTCAGCTTACAGACTGTATATGTGTGGTGAAAGGATACAACCCTAATGCACAACTTTCCTGATTTTAAACCACGCAATATCCCCTTGTTCTGTTTGAACAACTGCCTCTTGGTCTATGTAGAGGTTCTGCATGAGCACAATTGAATGTTCTGGAATTCCCATTCTTCGGAATGTTATCCATACTTTGTTATGATCCACACAGTCAAATGTCTTTGCATAGTCAATAAAACACAGGTAAACATCCTTCTGGCATTCTGTTTGCTTTCAGCCAAGATTCATCTGACACCAGCAGTGATATCCCTCGTTCCACGTCCTCTTATGAATCTGGCTTGAATTTCTGGTAGTTCCATGTCGATGTACTGCTACAACCGTTTTCGAATTATCTTCAGCAAAAGTTTACTTGTGTGTGGTATTAATGATATTTGACTCATAGCAGATGTTTAATAGATTTTCTTTAGGGTATTGGGGGAACTGAGGTAATGTTTAGGAATTGCTTTATCCTCTTCTGGGTTCTTTCATACAGTTCCTGAGGCAGTCCCATAGTGATACCAACAAAGGCCCTGGGTTGCACAGACCTAGGTCTAAACTCTGGCTCTGCCGCTTAGCAGGAGTGTGACCTCAGGTAAGTTATTTAACCTCTTTTGTCTAAATTTCCTCATTTGTAAAATGGATCTGACAGTAGTACTCACCTTGTGGGATTGTGGAGAGGATGAAAATAAGACAGTGTATCAAAATGTCCCCATACAAGGTTTTCAGTGCGTAGTAGCCAGAGAAATAAAAAACCAAGGGATCCACATCACCTTGACCTCTCATTTTATTTTTTGTGGAAAACTTCCTTTCTCGCTTTCTTTGTCAGTTGAGTTTATTGAGCCTGGAGATTTTGGAGGAGCCAGGGTGGAGGGATATGCTTTACTCTTTGTTTTCTTCTCTACACTCACTCCTCCAGAAAGTAAATAAAACTGGAATAAACTCAGTATCTCATTTGCTGGGTGATGGCTGCTGGAGAAGTGTGTGGGTACTGGTGCTCAGCCCCAAAGGCCCAAGGGCTCTCTGAACATGCCTCTGAGGCCTGGGGAGGAGTTCCTGCTTTGTGTTAGGAGGCGCTAGCTAGCGCTAACATCCCTCTGTGTTCATTCTCGACTCAAATTTACACCAGGATTGCTAACGGACTCATGAATAGCTCATTCACTACCAGGGTCCCCAGACAAGGAGGCCTGCTGCCACAATTGTTCCTTCCCAAGGGGGAAACCTGACGCAATTTACAGAACCAGGCACAGGATGGTAATACTTGGGAGTCTTGTTTCTATCTGATATCCATATTCAGGGCTGCAGAAAGTTGATGCCTGAATGGGTTGCTGCCTCTGGTTCCTTTGTTTGGAAGCAGGAGATTGAAACTGCTGACATGAAGCAGGAGATTGAAATTGCTGACATCACTCCACATTGTGAACACTAACAGTAGTGATAATGAAAACACTTAACGGGAAGTAACACTTTTTGACAAATGCCACAACAGCACATATAACTACTGCTATTTGCTCTAGGAACATTTTAGGCATTATTTCATTTAATCCTGAGAACAACCCCTGAGGAACTCTCTCTGTTTTACAGAGGAGGAAACAGACTTACAGAAGTTAGACGAGCCCAGCAATTCTATTCCTAGGTATAGACCCAAAAGACTTGAAAGCAAGGGCTTAAGCAGATACTTGTACACCAGTTTTCATAGCAACATCGTTCATAATAGTCAAAAGATGGAAACAACCCAAATGTCTGTGAATGAATGGATAAACAAAATGTGGTGTATCCATACATGGAATGTTATTCCGCCACTAAAAATAAAAAAAAAAGAAAAACAGCCCTGATTCATGCTATGACATGGATGAACCTTGAAAACATGTTGAATGAAATAAATCAACCACAAAAGGGCAAATATTGTATGATCTCACTTATAGGAGATACTCAGAATAGGCAAATGCATAGAGAAAAAAGTATATTAGTGATAACCAGGGCCAGGAGCAAAGGGGAAATGGGAAGTTATTACTTAAGAGGTATGAAGTTTCTGTTTACCAAGCCGAGCCAAACCAAACCCATTGCCGTGAGTTGATTCTGACTCCTAGCGACCCTATTAGACAGACTGGAACTGCCCCTTTGGGATTCCAAAGCTGTAATCTTTATGGAAGCAGACCGCCTTATCTTCTTCCTGCAGAGTGGCTGGTGGGTTCAAACCACCAACCTTTCTGTTAGCAGTGGAACCCTTAACCACTGTGCCACCAGGACTCCTAGTTTCTGCTTAGGAGGATGAAAAACATTTGGAAATGGATAGTGGTGATGGTCGCACACATGGTGAATGTACTTAACGTCACTGAATTGTACACTTAAAAATGTCTAACATGGCAAATGTCTTGTTATATATATTTTAACTGCATTAAAAAATTAGAAGATCCCTTTTATTAAAGAAAAAAATTTTATTGTGCTAAGTATATATGTAACAAAACATTGGACACTTTAACAATATTTGCATGTTCAGTTCAGTGACATTGTTTGTGTTCATCATGTTGTTCAGTCATCACCCTTATCTTTTCTCCAATTTTTCCATCACCCTTAACAGAAGCAGCTCGGTGACTCCTAAACATTGAGTCCTCCTTTCCCTCAGAAGAGTCCTTACAGAAGATTCTAGGGTCTCCCAGTGCTGAGAGGCAGAGCTGATCCTCAAACATAGGTCTGCTGATTTCCAGGTCTTGTTGTTCCCAATTATGGCAGATCACTGAGAACTGGCAGCACTGGGAATCCAGGGCTATTGAGTCTCCTTGAGGGAAAAACCAGTTGCTGTTTAGTCAATTCCGAGTCATGGCAGCTCCATGTGTATCAGAATAGAACTGTGCTCCATAAAGTTTTCATTGCCTGGTTTTTGGGAAGTAGATCACCAGGCCTCTTGGTGGGCTCAAACCACCAATCTTTCGGTTAGCAGCCAAATGCTTAACTCTTTGCAGCACTCAGGGGATCTCTTTAGTCTTTCCCTGTTCCCAGTGCTCTGCCTGGAGGGCAGCTATAAAGCCAAGAGCCTCCTGTGGCTCTTTGACAACAGGAAGTCACAGTTATTGCTGCAATGAATACAGTTGTACCTGGTCGCTCCCTGGTAAAATTGCAGGTCTTCTTAAAATGAAAATGAGAGTGAATGGAGACTGGGGCCACCTTTGCAGAGGGGAACGACGCACCCAAGATTGGCACTTAATAAGGCTATGGGAAGCCAGTCGTTCTCTTGGGTCATGGCAGAGAATGTTAGAGCTGCTATGGATCACAGAAGTCCAGTCCCTCCATATTCTAGGAAACAGAGCCCCAGAGAGTTGAAATTATTTGTTCAAAGTTATATAGCTGCAAATGATAGTAAAAATAATAACATTCGTGTTCAAAGGCATTATCTCATTTGATTCTTCAATAGTCTATTGACAGAGATTTCATTATTATACTTGTTTTATAGATTTGCTGCTAAGTATTCTGAGGCTTAGAGAAACTAAAGAACTTGCCTGAGGTCACACAGCTTGTAATTGAGGCAGCCCTGTCTTCATAGTCTATCCAGTTCTCATACCATTTAGCCCCAACGTGCTCAACAGGTAGAACAATAACAAACACCCTGAATATCTTAATCACAGTCCTAATTTCAAACAATATGCGCCATACTCCTTATATAATCAAATTCATATTTGTCAGACAATTACATGTTAGTTTTGAGTTTGGAAAGCCTGGTTGCTGCATTGAGGGTTTTAGGTGAGCTGTGTAGCATCAGGCTGTAAGGACTTGCTTTCAACACCAATCCTACCCTTCTCTAAGCAGAAACACTCAGAATTCCAATCAATCCAGTACCTGGTCAGTGTGGTGTTGAGGGCACAGATACCCTGGGCAGCCTCTCCTGGGAAGAGCACCCCAGCCCGGCCAGTCCAGAAGCAGTGAAGGGGTCCTGCAGGTGGTGTTGCAGCTTCAGCCAATCTTCCCACTCAGCTCTCCCGGAGTTTCTGGCAGACTGTTGTTCCTTCCAGTTTTCAGATGCCACGAGGTGAGTACTCACTATACGTTCACTGGCAATAAGTCCCAGGCATCCCACTTACAGGACAGTTTCAACATCTAACCACAACAGTTTTCTCTTTCCTGAAGCCCCCTCTGTGAGGAAATCCCTGTGTCTTTGGAGGCTGAACCTCGAGGCCTTCTCAGGCTTCTTGGAAGCACCTTTGAGGTGTCTTTATGCAATGTTGCCTGGACTTGAGGTGCAGGGGCTTCCTTCTTCCTGTCTGGCCCCTACGTCTCTCCTGCTCCCCCCAGACTGGTCAAAATGGTTCAAATTCCCTCACAAAGAGCCAGCACTGCCTCCCCTGCCAGGTAGCCCCAGGGAGAGGGGCCCAACTACCCAGTTGCAAAGGCTTTGTGCTTACTGCGCTCCGCTCTGTTATTTGGGTCAATTGTGATAACCCCTGAAAAGTTTCCCTGGCGGATGTGTTTCCACTGAGCTCACAGAAAGTGTTGTGAGGAATGTGACCTGTTCTGGATGTTGGCAGGCAGGGCTGACCTCTAGCCCTGTGGGAACGTGTGAATGAAAGGCCCAGGTTATTGACTAGGGAGATGAGGTTGTCATCTCATCATCTTGCAACTCCTCTGCTCAAGGCCCCAAGTCTGTGGATTAATCACACCCCACGTTCCTAGTCAGGGGACCCAGGCTGTGCTTTGGTTTTCCACCTAGGCTTGGTCTCTTAGTCAAGGAATTACAATGACTGTCAAAGGGGCCACTCTCATTTCGCTCTCTCCCTCTGGCGCCTATTGCTGTGATATTAATACAATGAGAGATGGAGAGATGAATGAAGTGTAACCATGAGGGGCTTTGTGCCAGGAATCTGGTTACCCAGTCACCCAGTGGGATGAACACCAATGGCCCTAGTCCCTCGTCTATCTCAATTTTCCAAATGGTAGCTGAGGGAGAATGCCTTCTTTGTCTTTGGTCTTGCTGCAATTCCTTCCTGCCCAGAGAATACCTTTCCCTTCAACAGTCTACCAGGTTTTTTTTTTTTTTTTTTTTTCCTACAGGGTGACAACCAGTATGCTGCTAAAACTCTGAGAAAGTGGAAATAAGTGATTCTGTAATCAGATAACTGGCTCCAGAGACCTAACTTTATCCTAATTTTTAACCTACATTGGTATTAAAGCACTTTCCTATGCAGTGCTAACACAGTCTTCTTGGCAACTCTGAGGGGCTGGTGGCATAGATATTATTTTATCATTTTTGTTTTATTTTGGTGAAACTATATACAGCCATACATCATTTTAACAATTTCTACATGTACAACTCATTGGCATTGATTACATTCTTCAAGTTGTGTAAATATTCTTGCCATCTGTCTTAGGCTGGGTTGTCTAAGCGTATAAATATATACATAGAAAGAGAGATTTATATCAAGGAAATGGCACACATGGTTTGTAGAGGCTGTGATGTCCCAAGTCTGTTAGTCAGGAAACAGGCTTCTCCTGATTCATGTAGCCACAGGGGCTGGTGAACCCAAGATGAGCAGGCCGGAGAGCAAGGCAGTTGCTCACAGGCTGTGAAGATCAGTGAATCCGAAGATTAGCAGGCCAGACTGAAGGTAAGCTGCTAGCTCAGGTTCCAAGAACCAGAGGTCAGACAAACAAGAGCCAGCTGGAGGATCCAGAATGAACAAAAACCCCAGAGCTGTGCCTGAACGTCTGTCTACCCACACTCGATGCAGTCCACATGCCCAAGAAAACTCCCCTTCAACTGATTGGCTACTCACAGCAGATCCCATCATGGAGGTGATCACATATCTAGTCTCAACAGGGAAGTGATCATAACATTATACGACTCCCAAAACACTGAGAATCATGGCTCAGACAAGTTGACACACAGTCTTAATCATCACACCATCCTTCTCCAAATTATTCTTCTACCACCACTGACTTAAACTCACTGCCCCCTAAGCTTCTCATCTAACCTCTCAAGTTGCTATTGTCAATTTAATCTCACATAGATAATTCTTTAAAAGAGCACAATGCTCAAGGCAGACATACTTTACTAATTAAGATAAACTATTATTTTGGTTCAAAGAAGACTTCAGGAGATAGTTTTGGCTTAAGGTTTAAAGTTTAAGATTAGGGACACATATTATTTTCTTCTCATTATTTGTATGGGTTCAGAGAAAATCTGACCTGCTCAAGGTCAGTGGAACCAACAGAGAATTCAAGATCCTTATTTCTACGCTCTTCCTATGATCTTGAGCTGACTTTCTGGTCCTGGGCTATCCAGCAGAGTAGATTCTACACCTTCACACTGCCCCCCTCCCCATGTTGCCTGCTACCTACAGAAACTCACTGGACATGCTACCCTCTCAAATAATATGATCTACTTCTGGAAAAAAACAGCCATTGAAAACCCTATGGAGCACAGTTCTACTCCAACACACATGGGTTCACCATGAGTCAGAACTGACTAGACAGCAACTGGTTAACTTCTCTGTGCCTCAGTTTCCTTACCTTTAAAATGGAGATGATGATAATACAGCGTGTGTGAGAGAGGTATTCTTTTACTGAGGAGAGACTGGAGCTTCAGAGAGAATAAACAACTTGCCCTAGGTCTCACAATTAATAGATGGAAGATGGTGGAACCTTAACCCACGAGTGTATGTTTGTTTCACATATATGCAAGTATTGTACACATGCATACTTACATGTGTGCTCATGGTTACATATGTAGGCATATGAAACACAAGGCACACCCACAAATGGTCAACTGGTTAAAACATTATGGAATTTTTCATCATCTGCATCTATGCTCCCTTTCACTGTGCCTCCTCTCTGTGCCTCATGGTAGGCCTTGCATTGCAGTGATATACCTGGGGTTCATCTTGCCTGTATAACAGGGTCTATAAACATCACAGGTATGTCTCTACTGCCTTCTCTTAAGCCAATGACAGATAGTGCTAACAATCACAGCATTTGTCACCATTGATCCTGGACCCTGCTTTGCTGTCTTCTTCAAAAAAGTGCTCCAAGCAATATTGCAGTATGAAATTTATTTGCCATTTTGTTAAGACAACCATAAATTCTGACTTGCCCTAGACAGTCTCAAAAGTTGACTCTCAGATACTGCTAATTGCAGTATAATTTGGAGCAGCAATTTTGGAAAACTCTTTGGCAGTATCTGCTAAAGCTGAACAAAATGCATACTCTATGGCTCAGCAATTCAATTCCTAGGTATTTTCCCAACAGAAAGGCGTGTGTTCACCAAAAGACATGTACTAAAATGTTCAGAGCAGCACTACATCAGTAATAGCCAAAAACTAGAAACTGGCCAAATGTTCAAAAATGGAAAAATGATAAGTAAATTGTGGTATATTCTCATACTGAAACACTATATGAAATAAGAAAGAATCACAGATAGCCATATGTAGCCTGAAGTTAGAAAACCAAAGGGGATAAACATGCTCAGCATCTCTCGAGCTGAAAGAACTGAAGAAAAAAATTCAAGCCTCAAGTTGCAATATTTAAAGTGTTAAAAAGCAAAGATGTCACTTTGAGGACTGAGGTAAGCCTGACCCAAACCATGGTGTTTTCATTCGCTTCATATGCATGCAAAAGCTGGACAATAATAAGGAAGCCCGAAGAAGAATTGACGGCTTTGAGTTATGGTGTTGGTTAAGAATATTGAATATATCATGGACTGCCAGAAGAATGAGCAAATCTGTCTAGGAAGAAGTACAGCCAGAATGCTCCTTAGAAGGGAGGATGGTGAGACTTCGTCTTATGTACTTTGGGTATGTTATCAGGAGGGACCAGTCCCTGGAGAAGGACATCATGCTTGGTAAAGATTAGCAAAAAAGAGGAAGACCCTCAATGAGATGGACTGACACAGTGGCTGCAACAATGGGCTCAAGCATAAAAACAATTGTGAGCGTGGCACAGGACCAGGCAGTGTTTTGTCCTGATGTACATAAGCATGACTCAGAATGAAATAGCTGCAAGCATCCATTAATAATTGGAACTTGAAATGCACGAAATTTAGGAAAATTGGAATCACCAGAAATGAAATGGAATGCATAAACATCAATATCCTAGGAATTAGTGAGCTGAAATGGACTGGTATTGGCCATTTTGAATCAGACAATCATATAGTTTACTATGCCGCGAATGACAGCTTGAAGAGGAATGGTGTTGCTTTCATCATCAAAAAGAACATTTTAAGATATATCCTGAAGTACAACACTGTCAGTGATAGGATAATATCCATACGCCTACAAGGAAGACCAGTTAATACGACTATTATTCAAATTTACCTACCAACCACCAAGGCCAAAGATGAAGAAACTGAAGATTTTTATTAGCTTCTGCAGTCTGATCAAACACGCAGTCAGGATGCATTGATAATTACTGGTGATTGGAATGTGAAAGTTGGAAACAAAGAAGGATTGGTAGTTGGAAACTATAGCCTTGGTGATAGAAGCAATGCCAGAGATCAAATGATAGAATTTTGCAAGACCAATGACTTCTTCATTGCAAATACCTTTTTTCACCAACATAAACTGTGACTATACACATGGACCTTGCCAAACGGAATACAGAGGAATCAAATCGACTACATCTGTGGAAAGAGACAATGGAAAAGCTCAATATCATCAGTCAGAACAAGGCCAGGGGCCGACTATGGAACAGACCATCAATTGCTCATATGCAAGTTGAAGCTGAAACTGAATAAAATCAGAGCAAATCCATGAGAGCATATCCTTGAGTATATCCCACCTGAATTTAGAGACCATCTCAAGAATAGATTTGACATGTTGAACATTAATGACCAAAGACCAGACAAGTTGTGGAATGACATCAAGGACATCATACATGAAGAAAGCAATAGGTCATTGAAAAGACAGGAAAGAAAGAAAAGACCAAGATGGATGTCAGAAGAGACTCTGAAACTTGCTCTCAAACATCGAGCAGCTAAAGCAAAAGGAAGAAATGATGAAGTAAAAGATCTGAACAAAAGATTTCAAAGGGTGGCTTGAGAAGACAAAGTAAAGTATTATAACCACATGTGCAAAGAGCTGGAGATAGAAAACCAAAAGAGAAGAACTGAGGAAAAAATTCAAGCCTCGAGTTGCAATAGTGAAGGATTCTATGGGGAAAATATTCAACTACGCAGGAAGCATCAAAAGAAGATGGAAGGAATACACAGAGACATTGTACCAAAAAGAATTAGTTGACGTCCAACCATTTCAAGAGGTAGCATATTATCAGGAACCCATGGTACTGAAGGAAGAAGTCCAAGCTGCCCTGAAGGCATTGACGAAAAACAAGACTCCAGGAATTGGTGGAATATCAATTAAGATGTTTCAACAAACAGATGCAGCGTTGCAAGTGCTCACTTGTCTATGCCAAGAAATTTGGAAGACAGCAACCTGGCCAACCAACTGGAAGAGATCCATGTTTATGCCCATTCCCAAGAAAGGTGATCCAACCGAACATGGAAATTATCAAACAATATGATTAATATCACACGCAAGAAAAATTTTGCTGAAGATCATTCAAAAGCGGCTGCAGCAGTATATCAAAGGGAACTGCCAGAAATTCAGGCCGGATTCAGAAGAGGATGTGGAACAAGGGAAATCATTGCTGATGTCAGATGGATCCTGGCTGAAAGCAGAGAATACCAGAAGGATGTTTACCTGTGTTTTATTGACTCTGCAAAGTCATTCAACTGTGTGGATCATAACAAATTATGGATAACACTGTGAAGAATGGGAATTCCAGAACACTTAATCGCTCATGAGGAACCGTTACATAGATCAAGAGGCAGTTATTCAGATAGAACAAGGGGATAGTGCATGGTGTAAAGTCAGGAAAGGTGTGCACCAGGGTTGTATCCTTTCATTATACCTATTCAATCTGTATTCTGAGCAAATAATCCAAGAAGCTGGACTATATGAAGAAGGACGTGCATCAGGATTGGAGAAAGACTCATTAACAACCTGTGTTATGAGAATGACACAACCTTGCTTGTGAAAGTGAAGAGGACATGAAGCACTTACTGATAAAGATCAAACACCACAGTGTTCAGAATGGATTACGCCTTAACATAAAGAAAACAAAAATCCTCACAACTGGACCAATAAGCAACATGATGATAAATGGAGAAAAGACTGAAGTTGTCAAGGATTTCATTTTACTTGGACCCACAATCGACACCCATGGAAGCAGAAGTCAAGAAATCAAGACACATTGCATTGGGCAAATCTGCTGCAAAGGACCTCTTTGAAGTGTTGAAAAGCTAAGGTGTCACCTTGAAGACTAAGGTGCGCCTGACCCAAGCCGTGGTATTTTCAATTGCATCATATGCGTGTGAAAGCTGGACAATGACTAAGGAAGACCTAAGAAAAGTTGAGGCCTTTGAATTGTGGTGCTGGTGAAGAATACTGAATATACATACCATGGACTGCCAAAAGAATGAACAAATCTGTCTTGGAAGAAGTACAACCAGAATGCTCCTTAGAAGCAAGGATGGCAAGACTGCGTCTTACATACTTTGGATGTGTTGTCAGGAGGGATCAGTCCCTGGAGAAAGACATCATGCTTGGTAAAGTACAGAGTCAGCAGAAAAGAGGAAGGCCCTCAACAAGATGGATTGACACAGTGGCTACAGCAATGGGCTCAAGGATAACAATGATCGTAAGGATGGCACAGGACTGGGCAGTGTTTTGTTCTGTGGTACATAGGGTCGCTATGAGTCAGAACCAACTCGATGGCACCTAACAAAAAACAAGACAAACAAACAAAAAAATATGGATGAATTTCATAAACATAAATTGGAATGAAAGCATCAAACACAGAAGTAGTCATACTGTATCCTTCTCTTTACATAAAATAGAAAAGCAGGCAAAACTAATCTTTGCTCTTAGATCTTGGCATAGTGGGTACTCTTAGGGGGCTGGCAATGATGGGAAGGAAGCTTGTTGGGGGCAGCTGGAGTGCTAGTAATGCTTTGATTCTTGATCTTGGTGATGGTTACATGGGTTCAGCTTATAAACATCCAGAGAGTTGTACACTTAGGATATGGACACTTTGCTGTATGTATATTATACTTATAAAAATGTCTAGGTTTGGCTGATAAATTATATGGTCACCCTACACCTTGGCCTTTGTGCTTGGAGCCTCCTGGCCATGATGCCCAGTGACTCCTGTGTTGTCCCTCTCAAAAATGAACCAAGAGTGGACCAAGCAGGCGAGAGAAAAGTACTGGTTGAAGAATAAATTTATATAAGAATTAAGAGGCAAGAAGCATCATGTCATGGATTGAGTTGTGTCCCCAAAAAGTATTTGTCAACTTGGTTAGTTCATGATTCCCTTGTATGATTGTCTATCATTTTTTCTTCTGATATGATTTCCCTATGTGTTGTAAATCCTATCAGTGTGATGTAGTAAGATGGATTAGCAGCAGTTATGTATTGATGAGGTCTACAAGATTAGATAGTGTCTTAAGCCAATGTCTTTTGATATATAGAAAAGAGAAGCAAGCAAGGAGACATGGGAACCTCATACCACCAAGAAAGCGAGTGCGTCCTTTGGACCAGGGTTCCTGCGCTGAGATGCTCCCAGACCAAGGGAAGACTGATGCATCACAAGGACCCCCCTTCAGAGCCGACTCAGAGAGAAAGCCTCCCCCTGGAGCTGGCACCCTGAATTCGGACTTCTAGCCTACTGGCTGTGAGAGAATAAACTTCTCTTTGCTAAAGCTATCCACTTGGGATATTTCTGTTATAGCAGCACTAGATGACTAAGACCCGTGGGAAGTGGCAAAGAAAGATAACCAAAGGAGAGCTAGAAAATGCTTTCTAGAAAAAAGTGGGTGAGGCTTTACTTTTTTGGGCTAAGAATATAAAGATGGCTACCAATCTTATCCAAGTTACATATAAGTCATATTTTCTGATGGACATATCTATTAGTAGAAAGTTTCTAAATGTTCAGAGATGTCACTATCTTTTACAAAAATGAACACGAGGCAGAGTTGATGAAGAGAGTTAAATGATGATCAATTCCATATTAATGCAAGAGTTTGAAAACAGAAAAAAAAATCTAAAACAGCAGTATTTCAATGTGCATTATAAGAGGAAGAGGAAAACCTAAAAGTACAGCTGCTGAAAAATGAGAAGAAGGGGAAAAAAATGAAAAAGTTAAATCAGCTCCCATGTTTTCAGCTCTTTCTAAACCAGGTAAGTCTAGTTCCTGAGGTTTACCAGGTGTTGTGGCTAGCTGGGATTTTCACCAGTGTTTGCCTGTGCAGACACTTAGATTTCAGAAGCTGTGGCAGTCTGTTCCGTAAAGATTACAGCCTTGAAACCTTATGGGGCAGTCCTACTCTGTCCTAACCCAAAAACCCAGTGCCGTTGAGTAGATTCCGACTCATAGCGACCCTATAGGACAGGGTAGAACTGCCCCATAGAGTTTCCAGGGAGTGCCTGGCGGATTCAAACTGCTGACCCTTTGGTTAGCAACCGTAGCACTTAACCACTACACCCACTCTGTCCTATAGAGTCACTAAAAGCCAGAGTTGACTCAAGGGTAACAGGTTTGGTTTTTCCCTCAGACTAAGTATCACATTCCATTTGTATTCTTTCTTCCCAAAATACTTCAATATCTTTCTATTCTGTGATCTTATCTCCCATTCTTTTGTCCTTTTTAATTATTTCAGTGTATTTTTTTTGGAGGGGGTTTTTAGGAGACAGCAGAGACGAACATGTATACAATCCCTCATGTTTAAACAGCAGTCCTGTTGATAATTTTCAGACAGAATATATATTACACCAGTTGCTGTCAAGTTAACCCTGACTCATGGCGACCTCATGTGTGTCAGAGCAGAACTGTGCTCCATTGGGTTTTCAGTAGCTGACTTTTTAGAAGTAGATCACCAGGCTTTTCTTCTAAAGCACCTCTTGGTAGACTCAAACTGCATTAACTGTTTTTACCACCCAGACTATATATAAGTATTTTCTGTACAAAAGAGTGGATGGGACCTTCTATGAGCTATTTGCCCCATGAGCAGTTGGCTTATTTGCTCTTATCACCAAATGGGACTCATGACCGAGCCAGGCTGAGGGAGGTCGAGTGTTCTTTGGGTAGAATGTGTTAGAAGGAAATGAAGATGTGGTGGGTGGATGGACTAGATGAACTTTAAGTTCTCTGTCACTTGTATGATCTCATGCCTCTGTGGTATATCTAAAGTGCATTTGTAATTTCATTGCTTTTCTCATCCAGTATGAAAGTCTCATTACCTCAGCCTTTCTAATGAAGTCACAGAAAGAGCTTTCATAGGTGGGTTTTGATTTATTTTAATTCCTTTCCAAAGACCAGTCAAGAGAAAAGCAATCTGGATTGAACTTTACCTTTTAAAGCCTTAGTATTCCCAAATATCAGAAGGCGTCACAGAGTCTGATAGGCCTTGTTCTGTTCATGGCTAACCAAATGAAGCCCCCTGAGGGGACATACCAGACTCTGGAAGGAGCAGATCAGGTTTCTGGTGAATTTGAGGAACATCTTGTAACGAATATCACCATTAGAGGGAGCCTAGGGACAGGGCAATGTTTTGTTCTGTTACACAGAAGTTATACTTAAATTGGAGCTGTCTCTTTTTTTTTTTTTCAATGGCAACTAACATCAACAGACCTTATGAGAACATGAAACCGTGAGGAGGTGAGGAGAGCTGTGCCCAAAGAGCAGCAGAGCATAGCTTCTCTTATTCAGTTTTTAATTTTGCTAATCCAGAAAATATTATACTGAAGAAGCTACATTTTTATTTCCTGAGGGCTCATGGACAAGTCCATTAACCCTAGAGAGGTTCATATGTATATATATAATTTATTTTATTTTGTTGCTGAGAATATATACAGCAAAACATACACCATTTCAACAATTTTATAAGTGCAATTCAGTGACATTGATTACATTCTTGGCGTTGTACAACCATTCTCACCCTCCTTTTCCGAGTTGTTCCTACTGCATTGACATAAACTCACTGCCCCCTAACGTTCCTATCTAGTCTTTCAAGTTATTGTTGTCAATTTGATCCTGTACAGATAGATCCTAAGAGAACATAATGCTCAAGGCAGACATTCTTTATAGTTAAGCTAAACTATTGTTTGGCTTTAAGAAGACTTCAGGAGATATTTTTGGCTTAAGGTTTAAATATTATCTCAGGGCTATAGTTTCAGGAGTTCATCTAGCCTCAATGGCTCCATAAAGTCTGGAGTCCATGAGAATTTGAAACTCTGTTCTGCATTTTCTTCCTTTTGATTAGGATCAAAATGTTCAATAATGGTAGCCAGACACCATCCAGTTCTTCTGGTCTCGTGGCAAAGGAGGCAGTTGTTCATGGAGACGGTTAGCCACACATCCCATTTCCTCTTCCTACTCCTGAGTGTTCCTCTGTTGCTCCATCTAGAGGGGTTCTTATGAAACAAAGAGTTAAATTTACTACCATGCTGATTATAAGTATTTATGATGATTTTGATAGTATTAGTTGTAACTAATAAAATTTTTACTAACATGTCTAGTAATATTATCGGTCATCTATTTCTAAGGGAGCAAAGAGGCATGTATAACAGGGCTAAGCCTAGGGACACCAGGAGAACCAGAACATGCCTGTGGTGGAGAGAAGAGGTGATCCTCATGAGTGGAGCCAATCCAGGCACAGCCCTTTCTTCCCTGGGCATGAGGTGTCTGTTGATGGGTGATGCTTGGGCTCCAGCACTCAGCAAGAACTCTGTGTGGACTGCAGATCTGCTTAATTTTATTTAGTCAGCCTTGTCTTTAGTGATGAGGAGAGAGTGTCCTTGAGTTTAGATCTTTACACTTAAATGTAAGTGCAGGGAATGGGCAGAATAGGGTAGTAGAGGGAGAGCATTGAAGGGCTGGGGAAGTCAGGATTGACCCAGTACACAGAAATCAAATTTTGCCACCTATTGTTCATTTTTTTAATTGAAATTTATTTTATTGTGGGAAAGATATATGTAACTAAATATTTGACACTTCAACAGTCTTTACACATATAATTCAGTGGCATTAATTGTGTTCATCATATTTTCAACCATCACCTTTATCCACTTCCAGATTTTTCCATCTCAATGCCCCCTAAGCAATGACTCTCCTTTTCCCCCTCCCTCCTGTTCACCCCTGGTAACCACTAGTAAATTTTAGTCTCTCTACACTTGCCTATTCTAGATATTTCATATAAGTGGAATCATACAATATTTGACCTTTCACGACTGACTTATTTTACTCAGCATAGTGTTTTCAGGGTTCATCCATGTTGTAGGATGTATCAGAATTTCATTTCTCTTTATGGCTGAGCAATATTCCATTGTATGTATGTACCATTTGGTAACGTAGAGGGTCAGCGAAAAAGAAGACCCTCAATGAGATGGATTGACACAGTGGCTCCAACAATGGGCTCAAATATAGCAATGATTTGAGGATGGCACAGGACTGGGCAGTGTTTCATTCTGTTGTATATAGGGTTGCTATGAGTCAGAACCAGCTCGACAGCACCTAACAAAAAACAACACATATATACCACATTTTGTTTATTCATTTATTAGGTTGTTTCCACCTATTGGCTATTGTGAATAGTGCTGCAACGAATATTGGTGTACAAATGTCTGTTTGGGTTCCTGCTTTCAATTCTTTTGGGTATATACCCAGGAGTAGAATTGCTGGGTCATATGGTAACTAACTCTATGCTTAATTTTTTGAAGAACTGTCAAATTGTTTTCCATAGCAAGTATACCGTTTTATATTCCTACCAACAATGGATGAGGGTTCTAATTTCTCCACATTCTTGCCAACATCAGTTGTTTTCTATTTTTTTAAATCAAAACCATCCTAATGGATGTAAAGTGATATCTCATTGTGATTTTGATTTGAATTTCCCTAATGGCTAATGACGTTGAACATCTTTTCAGATGCTTATTGCTCATTCATATTTTTCTTTGAATAAATATTTATTTAGCACCTGTTGTTCTTGTTCCAGAAAAAGAAAGATGAGGGGCTCATTTCCTTTGACAAATGGAGAAGGTGGTTCATAGCTGATGACATGCATTAACCCACATGTTTTCCTTCCATCTGGCTAGAGTCCTAGTGGTAGGCAGGTCAGGGAGTATTTCTCCCTAGTAATTGATTTGCTGTCTCAACCCTCTGATTCCTGGCCCTCTTTGACAGGGACAAAGCAGGGCTGAGAATACAGTGCACTCCTTTCTGGTTTAAGCCCAATGCTGAGTGGGCTCTTGCTCCCCTGTCACAGGCACAGGAGTCATCTAGGGTGATTCGACAGCTCTGCTGATTGGCTCGGTTAGAATTCCATCTGGAGCCCATTTGTTGACTTTGCGGGTAGGCCCTTGACCAGACTTTGCATGTGTCCTTTGTCATATTCAAGACGTAACTGTGTGGTGCCAGAAGCAGTTCATGGGCAGTAAAGTCACACAAAGAAGCAAAAATAGTCTTAACAAGAAATATTTTTTGAACAGATACTGAAAAATTGAAAGACCGTCTGGGAGAAGCTTTTTTGGATAAATTGGCACTCTCTCCATGCCATTGTTAAAGGTAGGGAAGGCATGAGAAAGATAAAAGGGAAAGTAGAAGAAAAAATATGGAGATGTGAAAATGGATGAGGGGTACTTTTCTTAGACTTAAGCAGGCAAAAATAACGTTAGTAAAGGGAAAGAGTCAGTCTAGGAGAAGAGAGCTGGGTGGCCTCAGGAAAGTGTAACCTGACCCTACAAATGCCAGTAAACTTCCATTAGTCCTTAAACTAGCCCAAGCCAGATTTGGCCCACCCTGCATGTGCAGAAGGGCCACATGTGACTGATAATTGACCTCAACAAAGGACGCAGCAACAGGAGAAACAAATCAGAAGGAAAATCGTCACCCAGACCCTATTCTGAAGTGAGAGGTCCGACAAGAACCACATCACCTCCCTTTTCCTGTCTGCGTTCTAGAATTTTCCCTCCCAGTACACCTGCACAGCTGCCACCTTGCTGCCCAAGTCATATATAAACCTCACACATACTCCCAGTTCAGAGAATCGGATCTGAGAAACTTCCTCCCAGCTCCTTGATCTGTGCATTGCAATAAAGTTACTTTCTCTTTCTCATAGACCGGCGCCCAAATTATTGGCAAGTATAAGCATGCTGGACAAGGACCCACCTTCCAGGTTCATTAACAAAAGGATTTTCAAATTTGAGCCCCATCTGTTCTTTCTCCTCGAAGCCTTTTCCACTGCTCTCCCCTATCTGTGCAGTCCCTCCTCTCCACAGGTACAACGTCCACCCTTTATTTAGGTCTCAGTTTATACATGTTTTGGAGCCCTGGTGGCCCAGTGGTTAAGAGCTTGGCTGCTAACCAAAAGGTCGTGGTTCGAATACACCAGTTGCTCCTTGGAAACTCAATCGGGCAGTTCTCTGTCCTGTAGGGCTGCAGTGGGTCGGAATCGGCTTGATGACAACAGGTTTTTCTCTCTCTTTTTTTGATTTTATACATGTTACTTCCTCTGGAGCCTTCCTGCATACACTTCCTGCCACACACTCCCTGCCCACTGACTTCTCCCCAGCTAGGCTAGTCTGGGCATTAGAGCATGATAGTCCATGAGAGCAGGGTCTGGGCATTATATCTTCAGCCTCTAACACTGGGCCTGGTCTACTGCCAGTGCTAAGTAAAGAAATACAGGTTGAAAATTTACCATTCATACCTTGATCACCTTGCCATTGTTGGGTACCATTGAGTCAATTCCAATTGATGCAGACGCCATGTGACAGAGTAGAACTGCCCCATAGGGTTTTTTTGGCTGTAATTTTTACAAAAGGCAGATTACCAGGTCTTTCTCCTGAGAAGCTGCTGGGTGGGTTCGAATTGCCACCTTTCTTTTAGCAGCTGAGTGTTTAAACATTGTGTCACCAGGGCTCCTTACTTTTCCTAGAATCTTAACTACACTTACTGTTTCTACCTCCTAGTAGAACTTTTGTTTTCGTAGTGTTCAATGTATGTATTTCTTATAAATCCAAGTAAAACAAGCTACTAGTAGATGGACACTAATTCTATTCTCCTTCCTTGAATTCTCCTTGGCATTGAGCCTAGAACTGAAATTAGACTTTACTTAATAAGACTTTACAAATACTTTGACTTATTTACTGAGTGGATAAGACTCCACCCACAATTAACCAGATCTTTCTTTCTCAGTTCTCCCTATCCTTACCCATTCTCTGTGACTTACTCCCCTCTCCCCATGGCCCCACCATTCCTTGGCCCCAGATCACTCAGCTAAAAGTGGGAAAAGATGAAGCTCATAATTAATCCCACTGACAAGTGTCTATAGAAAGGACTTTTCAGGACCTTAGAAAACCAGGCTATGGTGAATACATGAAATTACGCGTTTGTCAAAACCCATAGAACTGCACAACACAAAGAGTAAACTGTGGACTTAATAACATTAATATTGGTGCGTCATTGTTTCAACAATGTGTTGTATCAGTTGTAAAAAATGTACTACACTAATGCAAGATGTTAATAATTGGAGAAATGGTGAGTTTGGGGAGAAGCAATATGTGGGAACTCGGCATTATATGCACAATTTTCCTGTAAGCCTAAAACTACTCTGGTGGCCATGAGTTGGAATCTACCCTATGACAACTGGTTTCAATTAAGGGGTAAAATCAGGTTAAAACTCCCAGAGTCCCCTACAGAGTCCTCAACAGTTGTCTCCTTAATTCTCAGTGATAGAACTAACCTAGCAGGTTGGTTACGAGTGTTCTTTGCTTCAGGTTTCCCATATGTGTAATGGTGTTTTTCCCATACATATAATGGTGTTAATAGCACCAGCCCCGACCTTCCCCACAGAAGCGTGGTGAGATAATGTTGTAAATTTACTGCAGTACTTAGATGAAAGGTATCATATAAATACCAAATGCTATTAAAGGCCCTTGACCCATGGAAGGTTATGGAAACTGCATTGCTTACAGTGTTCACAATATGAGAGATGAAAAGGCAGAAGGTTGTGCTAAGACCTGGCAACTGTCCGTGAGAATTGGTGTCTGTACATGAAACAAAGGTCTAAAAGAAATTTGGCAGTGGTCCCAAAGGAAACTTTACAATCCTTTTAAAAAGTTTCGACAATTTATAAAATATCATAACCTGTTTAATAAGATACATAGTATAGAAATCTTATAGTAAAAAGCCACAGTTCCTTGCCCCATCCTTTCCTGACTCCTGCCCTTTTCCTTAGGACAGCCTGTTTTAATGTTTTTACTGTTTCTTTTGATATTCCCATATCTCTAAATAAAATGATTATACTTCTGTGTTTTGCTTGATCAGTTTTAGATATTAGTGATTTACTTACTGCCTTTGATCTATTAGTATTTTGTAACCCTCCACCCCCTTTCCCTCAACCTTTTAATTTAGTTGTATCTCTTCAATTTCTTATTTTCCATTTTCTTTGCAACTTTAAGTAATAAACTTACCACAATATTTCTCGTTCAACTCTAGACAGTATTTTTCGACCCTTCATCTTGCAAGAGGGGACATTTGCGTTGTTACTTTTTCTTTCAGCTCTCTTTCCTGTCTTCCGCCTCTAAAATTCTATTATCTGAACTTTTACGTTGTCAAGGTTGGTAATATTTACATTGTGTTCTGGAACCGTAATTGACTTCTATGTCTTTTTCTACGGGTTTAGTCTGAGAATTGAAGATCACTGTAACTATTTATTGCAAAGCCCAATTCTGTGCTATGATTATATTTTGTTTCTTGTAGACCTTTGGGATTTTTCTGTAGCCTCTAGTTCCTTTCTTTTTCTAGCACTACCTACATTTATTAATTTATTTTCAAGTACTTGATCCAAGTAAGCATTCTAGTAAATGTTCTCCATATTCTACCTCCAGATCCTCCCTTCCTGGGTTATCTGTCCTGTGCCTTTATGGATGTTGCACAGTCATTATCCTGGAACTTCTCTCACTACTTCAGCTTTTTAGAGCCTGTATCTTTCTTTTTCTTGGCTTACTTCTTTGTTTTGCTGGAGCATATCCTTCATAACATCCCTGCCAAAAGCACAATAAAAATAAATTCTGAGTTTTGGATACCTGAAAATATATTTATTCTCCCTTCAACTTTATCTGGATAGAGAGTTCAAGGTTGAAAATACCTTTCACCTAGAACTGTGAAGGCATTATTCCACCATCTTCTAGCTTTCAGTGTTGCTGACAAGAAGTCATATGCCAGCCTGATTCTTGCTTCTTTGTGGATGACCAGTTTTTTCCACACTAAAATATTACTTTCAAGTTTCACAATGATATATCTAGGTGAGGGTCTGTTTCGTTGTCCTGCATGCTTGGTGGACCCTTTCAATAAGAAATACCTATCTTTTATCTCTCATAAATTCTTTCATATACTTTGTTAATAATTTTCTTCCCTTTATTTTTATTAACTCTCTCTCTTTATTTCTTACAGGTCAAGTTCAAGGGACAAATACACACAAATAAACAAGCTCAAAATGGCCTCTTTTAGTAAGGAGAATTTATTAGCCCACATGGTAGGGCTGGCTTTGACCACTGCTGGAGTCAGGGTACCAACCAGTATCACCCGGAACTGGTTACTTTGCATCTCTTACCTACCTCTGTGCTCTACTGCTTGTCTTGGGTGGGGTCTAAGGAGCCCTGGTGGAGCAGTGCTTAAACACTTGGATGCTAACCAAAAGGTTGGTGGTTCGAATCCACCAGTTGCTTCGTGGGAGAAAGATGTCGTAGTCTGCTTTCATAAAGACTACAGCCTTGGAAATCCTATGTGGGCAGTTCTGCTCTGTTCTGTAGGGTCACTATGAGTCAGCAGTGGGTTTTGGAATAGAGTCTAGGCTCACATGGGCTAAGGTTTAAGTCCAGTGGGAAAAAGACCCTACCTCTTTTTCTGCAGCCCCAGAAAGTCTCCTTGTTTCTCACTGGCCTCGTTTGAATTACTCGTCCACTTCTGAGTCAATTACTGAGGCCAAGAAAATGTGATGCTCTGATTATCTTTTCCCGTATCCCTTATTCCTCCTGAACCAGGGGTGTGGAGTCAACACCATCCAAACTACATGCATTGAGAATGGAAGAAGAGCAATTGTCTCAGCAGAAGGAATAAATGTTGGGGAGATAACTATCAGTAAAAGTTCATACACACTAGGTTAAGTTTGGAATTTAGATATTAATGATGTCTGGTAACACACATCTGTCAGTTTGTTGTACTGTGGTGGCTTGCATATTACTGTGATGCTGGAAGCTATGCCACTGGTATTTCAAATACCGGCAGGGTCATCCATGGTGGACAGGTTTCAGCAGGGCTTCCAGACTAAGACAGACTAGGAAGAAGGACCTGGCAGTCTACTTCTGAAAAAATTGGCCAGTAAAAACCTTCTGAATAGCAGCAGAACATTGTCTGATATAGTGCCAGAAGATGAAGCCCTCTCATTGCCAGGCACTCAAAATACAAATGGGGAAGAGCTGCCTCCTCAGACTAGAATGACCTTAATGATGTGGATGGGGTCAAGTATTCGGGACCTTCATTGGCCGATGTGGCATGACTCAAAATGAGAAGAAACATCCATTAATAATCAGAACATGGAATGTACGAAGTATGAATCTAGGAAAATTGGAAGTCATCCAAAAAGAAATGGAAGGCATAAAGATTGATATCCTACGCATTTGTGAGCTGAAATGGACTGATATTGACCATTTTGAATCAGACAATCATGTGGTCTACTATGCTGGGAATGACAAATGGAAGAGGAATGGCATTGCATTCATCATCAAAAAGTACATCTCAAGATCTATCCTGAAGTAAAACGCTGTCAGTGACAGGATAATATCCATATGTCTACAAGGAAGACCAGGTAATACGACTATTCAAATTTATGCACCAACCACTAAGGCAAAAGATTAAGAAACTGAAGATTTTTACCAACTTCTGCAGTCTGAAATTGATTGAATGTGCAATCAAGATGTTCTGATAATTGCAGCACAGTGGCTGCAATGACAGGCTCACACATAGCAACAGTTGTGAGGATGGCACAGGACTGGGCAGTGTTTCATTCTGTTGTGCATGGAGGGTTGTTATCACTCGGAACCGTCTCTACAGCACCTAACAGCAATGACTGGTAACAGGATGACTTACTTGTATCAATTAACATAAATCTTGGGATTTGTTAGTGGGAGAATGGTGAAAGGAAGTAAGGATTTAATCTAATTAATATTTAGTGAGCACTTTTACTTTTTTTTTTTTTTACTATATATCTTGGAGGTATGTGAGGATGAAGACAAAGCACATTTTTTTCCCTCAATACATGTATGTGTGGTCAGCGATTACTGCATAATTTTCATTTGTGAATCACCCTGTAGCACTTAGTGTGATCTCTGCCTTTGTAGTGGGAAAGAGGAGTTAAGGCTTATGTTATTCATCAACACTCTGAGGCTCCGTGAAAGGGCTCTGGGAAGAGAAACATACAGGAGAGAGTTTTTCATCACTAATTGTTATATCCTTAACCATTCGCTTCAATCCAACATCCTCTACAGTTGATGGATGTGCCCATGTGCTTTTTGGGGTTGAGGGTAGAGAAAGTGGGACACCTTCTTCTTAGAAAGCCTCGTAAGACTTGAGATTTGAACACCGTTGTCCTCAAGATCCCCATGTCCTGGGCTGCATTCCAGGTTCTATTACTGAGTCACTGAGTGGCCTTTGGTCTGCAATTCCGCAGCTCATTGCCTCAGTTTCTCCGTTTGAAAACAGGTCCCAACCAGACTTGCTTTCTTCTCTAAGATGTTGTGGTGTATATAATTAGAGTTTTACTTTTCTCTTTCTCTTAAATTTGTTTCCTGCCACAAGTTTTTCTCACTGCCAAACTGATCTTGGTTAGAAGGGAGGTGATGATGATGATAATAATAATATACTAACAACAACAGTAATAATAGCTTACATTTATCAAGTATTTTCTACACATCAAGAACTCCGATAAGTGATCTTTTTAAAATATTGACAGCACTTTGTGATAAGTGGTCTCATTACATTATCTGTATTTAACATATGAGGAAACTGAGGTATAGAGAGGATAACCTGGGTTTGTCTCACTCTGGAGCCACTGTTCTTAACAATTATATACCACTACCTTTCTGAGCAGCATGAAATTAAGGGACCTCTGGACCGATACCCTGCTGCTAGACCTGGACTGACCAACTTCAGTGGCCAGAGAGAACTACTTGGGGGATTTAGAAAGAACCTTAGTGTTCATGGAGCCTAACACACTCAAACCAAAAAAACCAAACCCATTGCCGTTGAGCTGATTCCGACTCATAGCAACCCAATCGGACAGAGTAGAACTGGCCCATAGAGTTTCCAAGGAGTGCCTGGTGGATTCAAACCACTGACCTCTTGGTTAGCAGCCGTAGCACTTAACCACTACGCCACCAGGGTTTTCCCTAACACCCTCAGTATGCATAAAACACTTCCGCTGCTTATCAAGGTACAATGGTTGACTTAACAAAAAGGACATGTGTAATTATTTGAGCTGCATGTTGAATTAGATGTCAAGATATGGGTGTATAGACTTGGGTACTTGGCAGACTTTTTACTTAAAAATGAACAAAGCGAGCCTGTTACTTCAAGAAGAACAATAGTTTTTGCTGCCAGTGATAAAATTAAACCTTTCAAATGAAATTAAAATTTTGGAAAACTTATATTTGCCACCAGGAGTTTAGGTTTCCAGTAATTAAAGACTAGTCTGATGAGATTTGTTGTGGTATTAATGAATGTGTATTTTTGATATTGTGTCATGCAATATGGCAACATTTGGATTGTCTTCTGAACTCAGTGAACCAGTAATTTCTAAATGACCAATGCATGATATCACAAAATCATTCATAGTTAAAAGATTCGAAGTCCAAGATACACGACTTTTAATATAACATAGTAGGAAAAGTTCAATAATATGTAGTTTCAGATTTCACATTGAAACTAGCCTTTAAGGAACTACCGCTTAGCTTTTTTTGGAGCATTTTATTGTGCTTTAGGTGGAAGACTACATAGCAAATTAGTTTTTCATTCAATGATTCATACACAAATTGTTTCGTGACATTGGTTGCAATCTCCTCAATGTGTAAACCTATTTTTGACTTCTTATATTAGTGGTCTCATACGATATTTGTCCTTTTGTGATTGATTTATCTCACTCAGCATAATGTCCTCCAGATTGATCATCCAGGTTGTGAGTTGTTTTGCAGATTAATCATTATTCTTTATCATTGGGTAGTATTTCATTGTGAGTATGAACCACAGTTTATCCATTCATCTGCCAATAGGCATTTAGGTTGTTTCCATCTTTTTGCAATTGTGAATAAAGCTGCAGTGAACATGAGTATGCATGTGTCTATTCATGTTACAGCTCTTATTTCTCTAGGATATATACCTAGTGGCATTGCTGGATCATATTGTGTTTCTATTTCTAGCTTTTTTTGTTGTTGTTGTGCTTCAAGTCAGTTTCTCCTACAAAAACTTATATACACTTTGCTATATGACTTGACGGCAGTGGGTTATGTACTCCTAGATGCTCTCCCCCTAATGAGAAAGCACACTCCTTCCCTCTGCTCTCTCTTTTCGTGTCCATTTGGCCAGCTTCTGACCCCCTCTGCCCTCTCATCTCCCTTCCAGACAGGAGATGCCCACATAGTCTCACGTGTCTACTTGATCCAAGAAGCTTACTCTTCACCAGTATCATTTTCTATCCCATAGTCCAGTCCAATCCCTGTCTGAAGAGATGGCTTTGGGAATGGTTCCTATCTTGAGCAAACAGAAGGTCTGGGGACCATGACCTCTGGGGTTCTTCTAGTCTCAGGCATACCATTAAGTCTGGTCTTTTTATGAGAATTTGGGGTCTGCATCCCACTGCTCTCTTGCTCCCTCAGGGGTTCTCTGTTGTGTTCCTTGTCAGGGCAGTCATTTGTTGTAGCCAGGCAACATCTAGTTTTTCTGGTCTCAGGCTGATGTAGTCTCTGGTTCATGTGGCCCTTTCTGTCTCTTGGGCTCCTAAGTACCTTGTGTCCTTGGTGTTCTTCATTCTCCTTTGCTCCAGGTGGGTTGAGACCAATTGATGCATCTTAGGTGGCTGCTTGCTAGTGTTTAAGACCCCAGACGCCACTCTCCAAAGTGGGATGCAGAATGTTTTCTTAATAGATTTTATTATGCCAGTTGACTTAGATGTCCCCTGAAACCATGGTCCCCAAACCCCCGCCCCTGATACCCTGGCCTTTGAAGCATTCAGTTTATGCAGGAAATTGCTTTGCTTTTGGTTTAGTCCAGTTGTGCTGACCTCCCCTGTATTGTGTGTTGTCTTTTCCTTCTCTTAAATAGTTCTTATTTAATATCTAATTAGTGAAAATCCCTCTCCTTCCCGCCCTCCCTCCCCTCTCGTAACCATCAAAGGATATTTTCTTCTCTTTTTAAACTATTTCTTTGGTTCTTATAATAATGGTCTCATATAATATTTGTCCTTTTGCAACTGACTAATTTCACTCAGCATAATGCCTTCCAGATTCCTCCATGTTTATGAAATGTTTCATGGATTCATCATTGTTCTTATCGATGTGTAGTATTCCTTTGTGTGACTATACCGTAATTTATTTATCCATTCATCCATTGACGAGCGCCTTGGTTGCTTCCATCTTTTTGCTATTGTAAATAGTGCTGCAGGGATCATGGCTGTGGATATATCTGTTCGTGTAAAGGCTCTTATTTCTCTAGGATATATTCCAAGGAGTGGGATTGCTGGATTATATGGTAGTTCTATTTCTAGCTTTTTAAGGAAGCTCTGAATTGATTTCCAAAGTGGTTGTACCATTTTACATTCCCACCAGCAGTGTAGAAGTGTTCCAGTCTCTCTGTAACATCTCCAACATTTATTATTTTGTATTTTTTGGATTAATGCCAGCCTTGTTGGAGTGAGATAAAATCTCATTGTAGTTTTGGTTTGCATTTTTCTAATAGCTAATGATCATGAGCATTTCCTCATGTATCTGTTAGCAGCCTGAATGTCTTCTTTAGTGAAGTGTCTGTTCATATCCTTTGCCCATTTTTTAGTTGGGTTATTTGTCTTTTTTGTAGTTGAGTTTTTGCACTATCGTGTACATTATAGATATCATATGCTGATTGGAAATGTCATAGCTAAAAACTTTTTCCCAGTCTGTAGGTAATCTTTTTACTCTTTTGGTGAAGTCTTTGGATGAGGATAGGTGTTTGATTTTTAGGAACTCCCAGTTATCTAGTTTCTCTTCTGGTGTTTGTGCATTGTTAGTAATGTTTTGTATACTGTTTATGCCATGTATTAAGGCTCCTAACGTTCTCCCTATTTTTTCTTCCATGATCTTTATTGTTTTAGATTTTATATTTAGGTCTTTGATCCAATTTGAGTTAGTTTTTGTGCATGATGTGAACTATGGGTCTTGTTTCATTTTTTTGCGGAGGGATATCCAGTTATGCCAGCACCATTTGTTAAAAAGACTGTCTTTTCCCCATTTAACTGACTTTGGGCCTTTGTCAAATAACAGCTGCTCCTATGTGGATGGATTTATGTCTGGATTCTCAATTCTGTTCCATTGGTCTATGTATCTGTTGTTTTACCAGTACCAGGCTGTTTTGACTACTATGGCAGTATAATATGTTCTAAAATCAGGTAGAGTGAGGCCTTTCACTTTGTTCTTCTTTTTCAGCAATGCTTTACCTATCCGGGGCCTCTTTCCCTTCCATATGAAGTTGGTGATTTGTTTCTCCATTGCATTAAAAAATGTCTTTGGAATTTGGATCGGAATTGCATTGTATCTATAGATTGCTTTTGGTAGAAAAGACCTTTTTACAATGTTAAGCCTTCTGATCCATGAGCAAGGTATGTTTTTCCACTTAGTAGGTCTCTTTTGGTTTCTTGCAGTAGTGTCTTGTAGTTTTCTTTGTACAGGTCTTTTATGTCTCTGGTAAGATTTATTCCTAAGCATTTTATCTTCTTGGGGGCTACTGTAAATGGTATTGATTTGGTGATTTCCTCTTCAATGTTCTTTTTGTTGGTGTAGAGGAATCCAACTGATTTTTGTACATTTATCTTGTATCCTGATGCTCTGCTGAACTCTTCTATTAGTTTCAGAAGTTTTCTTGAGGATTCTTTAGGGTTTTCTGTGTATAAGATCATGTCATCTGCAAATACAGATACTTTTACTTCTTCCTTGCCAATCTGGATGCCCTTTATTTCTTTGTTGTTGTTGTTGTTAGGTGCCATTGAGTCAGTTCCGACTCACAGCGATCCTATGCACAACAGAGTGAAACTCTGCCCGGTCCTGCGCCATCCTTACAATCGTTGTTATGCTTGAGCTCATTATTGCAGCCACTGTGTCAATCCACCTCGTTGAGGTTCTTCCTCTTTTCCGCTGACCCTGTACTCTACCAAGCATGATGTCCTTCTCCAGGGACTGATCCCTCCTGACAACATGTCTAAAGTATGTAAGACGCAGTCTCGCCATCCTTGTTTCTAAGGAGCATTTTGGTTGTACTTCCTCCAAGACAGATTTGTTCGTTCATTTGGCATTCCATGGTATATTCAATATTCTTCACCGACACCACAATTCAAAGGCATCAACTTTGTGTTTTTTATTTTTTTATCTAGTCTAATTGCTCTGGCTAGGACCTCCAGGACAATGATGAATTATAGTGGTGATAAAGGGCATCCTTGTCTGGTTCCCTGTCTCAAGGGGAATGTTTTCAAACTCTCTCCATTTAGGATGATGTAGGCTGTTGGCTTTCTATAAATGCTCCTTATCATGTTGAGGAATTTTCCTTCTATTCCTATTTTGCTGAGAGTTCTTATCGTGAATAGGTGTTGAACTTTGTCAAATGCCTTTTCTGCATCAATTGATAAGATCATGTGGTTCTTGTCTTTTGTTTTATTTGTATGATGGATTACATTAATTGTTGTTCTAATGTTCAACCATCCCTGCATACCTGGTATGAATCCCACTTGGTCATGGTGAATTAATTTTTTGATATGTTCTTGAATTCTATTGGCTAGAATTTTGTTGAGGATTTTTTTCATATGAGGGATATTGGTCTGTAATCTTCTTTTTTTGTAGTGTCTTTACCTGGTTTTGGTATCAGGGATATGATGGCTTCATAGAACGCGTTTGGGAGTATTCCGTCCTTTTCTATGCTCTGAAATACCTTTAGTAGTAGCGGTGTTAACTCTTCTCTGAAAGTTTGGTAGAACTCTGCAGTAAAGCCGTCTGGGCCAGTGCTTTTTTTTTGTTGGATGTTTTTGGATTACCTTTTCAATCTCTTCTTTTGTTATAGGTTTATTTAGTTGTCCTACTTCTGTTTGTGTTAGTTTAGGTAGGTAGTATGTGTCTAGGAATTCATCCATTTCTTCTAGGTTTTCA
This sequence comes from Elephas maximus indicus, assembly GCF_024166365.1. Classification (NCBI taxonomy): domain Eukaryota; kingdom Metazoa; phylum Chordata; class Mammalia; order Proboscidea; family Elephantidae; genus Elephas; species Elephas maximus. The sequence goes on along the minus strand of NC_064825.1, from coordinate 27,007,716 downwards.
AATGTGTTAGAGTACAATTTTTTGTAGGAATCTGATATGGCTCTTTTAATTTCAGCTGGGTTTTTTGTAATATCACCCTTCTCATTTCTTATTTGGGTTATTTGCATCCTCTCCTGTTTTTCTTTTGTCAGTTTGGACAATGGTTTATTAATTTTTTCAAGGAACCAGCTTTTGGTCTTGTTAACTCAATTGTTTTTCTGTTTTCTATTTCATTTAATTCTGCTCTAATTTTTATTATTTCCTTTCTTCTGGTGCCTGAGGGTTTCTTTTGTTGCTGTCTTTCTATTTGCTTAAGTTGTGCGGATAATTCTTTGATTTTGGCTCTTTCTTCTTTTTGTATGTGTGCATTTTTTATTTATTGATATAAATTGACCTCTGAGCACTGCTTTTGCTGTGCCTCAAAGGTTCTGATAGGAAGTGTTTTCATTCTCATTGAATTCTATGAATTTCTTTATTCCATCCTTCACATCTTCTATAACCCAGTCTTTTTTGAGCAAGATATTGTTCAGTTTCCAAGTGTTTGATTTCTTTTCCCTGCTTTTCTGTTTTTGATTTCCACTTTTATGGCCTTATGGTCAGAGAAGATGCTTTGTAATATGTCGATATTTTGGATTCTGCTAAGGCTTGCTTTATGACCTAATATGTGGTCTATTCTAGAGAATGTTCCATGTGCGTTGGAAAAGAAAGTACACTTGAGTGCTGTTGGGTGGAGTGTTCTGTATATGTCTATGAGCTCAAGTTGGTTGATTGTGACATTTAGATCTTCTGTGTCTTTACTGAGCTTCTTTCTGGATGTTCTAACCTTCATTGAAAGTGGTGTGTTGAAGTTTCCTCGTATAATTGTGAAGCTATCTCACTTTTCAATGCTGTTAGAGTTCGTTTTACGTACCTTGCAGCCCTGTCATTGGGTGCATAAATATTTAATATGGTTATATCCTCCTGGTTATTGTCCCTTTAATCATTGTATAGTGTCCTTCCTTATCCTTTGTGCTAGATTTAACTTTAAAGTCTATTTTGATAGAAAGTAATATCTCCACTCCTGCTCTTTTTTGATTGTTGTTTGCTTGATATATTTTTTTTCCATTCTTTGTTTGTATCTGTAAATCTAAGGAACGTCTCTTATAGGCAGCTTATAGATGGATCGTGTTTTATTTAATCCATTCTGCCACTCTCTGTCTCTTTACTGGTGCATTTAGTCCATTTACATTCAGCGTAATTACGGATAGGTATGAGTTTAGTGCTGTCGTTTTGATGTGTTTTTTTGTGTATTGTTGACAGCTTCTTTTTCCCACTTAGTTTTTTGTGCTGAGTAGTTTGTGTGTTGACTTTTCCTCTCATTCGTTGTTGATTTTGTTTCTGTTAAGTCTCTATTTTTTTCTTGTATTTTATTTTGATGAATAGGATTGTTAGTCTCCTTTGTGGTTACCTTAAAATTTACCCCGATTTTTCTGAGGTTAAATGTAACTTTTATTTCTTTGTATCACTTTGTCTTCCTCTCCATATGGCAGATCTGTGACTATGTTTCTTAGTCCCTCTTTATTGTTTTAATGTTGTCTTCTTTACATAATGACGTTGCTGTTTTCCCTGTTTTAAGCATTTTTAAATCTTGATTTATTTTTGTGATTTTCTATCTGGGTTGACATCTGATTGCACTGTCCAGTGTTCTGGTCTTGGGTTCATACCTGATGTTATTGATTTTCTGACCAAAGAACTCGCTTTAGTATTTCTTATAGTTTTGGTTTGGTTTTTACGAATTCCTTAAACTTCTGTTTATCTGGAAATGCCCTAATTTCACCTTCATATTCGAGAGACAGTTTTGCTGGATATAAGATTGCTGGCTGTCAATTTTTTACCTTCAACGCTTTACATAAGTCATCCCATTGCCTTCTTGCCTGCATGGTTTCTGCTGAGTAGTCTCAGCTTATTCTTAATGACTCTTCTTTGTAGGTGACTTTTTGTTTATCCCTATCTGCTCTTAAAATTCTCTCTTTATCTTTGGTTTTGGCAAGGTTGATTATAATATGTCTTGGTGACTTCCTTTTAAGATCTAGCTTATGTGGAGTTCAGTGAGCATCTTGGATAGATATCTTCTTATCTTTCATGATATCACGGAAGTTTTCTGCCAACAAATCTTCAACAATTCTCTCTGTATTTTCTGTTATTCCTCTCTGTTCTGGTACTCAAATTGCTCATAGGTTATTTCTCTCGATGGAGTCCCATATGATTCTTAAGTTTTCTTCATTTTTTAAAATTCTTTTATGTGATTTTTCTCCAAATATATTGGTGCCAATTGATTTATCTTCGGTCTCACCAATTTTGCCTTCCACTTGCTCGGTTCTTCTCCTCTGACTTTCTATTGAGTTGTCTAATTCTGTAATTTTATTGTTAATCTTCTGACTTTCTGATTGCTTTCTCTCTATGAATTCTTGGGCTTATTAAATTTTTCATTATGTTCTTGAATAACCTTTTTAATTTCTTCAACTGCTTTATCTGTGTGTTTCTTGGCTTGTTTTGGGTATTTCCTGATCTCCTTCCTAATCTCCTTTCTGGTATCTTGAAGAGTTCTGTATATTAATCTTTTGTATTTTGTGTCTGGTAATTCCAGGAATGCACCTTCATCCAGAAGATCCCTTGATTCTTTGTTTTGAGAGCTTGTTGAAGTGATCATGGCCTGCTTCCCTATGTGATTTGATATTGACTGTTGCCTCCGAGCCATATATAAATTATTGTATTAGTTTATTTTATGTTTGCTTACTGTATCCTAGCTTCTTGCTTTGTTTTGTTTTGATATGCCCAAATGGGTTGCTTGAGTGAGCTAGCTTGATTATTTTTGCCTTTGAAGCTCTGACGTCCTGTCACCAGATGGCTAGAGCTGTTATCAGGTGTATCAGCCTAGAAGTCTATTCACTTTTCTTGTATGGATTCAGCTCAGGTGTCCAGGTAGTTGGTCATCAAGTGTGTGGTAAGGCTCTGTCCTACAGTCCTAGAGGGGCAGGGGTGATTGGTGTAGGTACTGGTATCTAGTTGCAGCAGTGTGTCATGCTCTGAACAAGGCAGGGGGCTGACAACCGTCCCCCAAGTGTTTGTGAGGAAAGTGCATTCCTGTTCCCTAGAGTGTACAGGGGGGTGGGTTCTGCAGATGGCTCACAGGCATCCAATACTTTTGGTTGTAAGGACTAGGAGGTACCAGTTATCCTTGGAACTGTGTCACGGGTGGCTGGGTAACCTGAGTGGAGCCACCAGTTCTTAAGCCCCTGATGTGGGTAGGTGAGGACCCTGTTTAATAGGCAAAGTGGTGTCAAACATCAAACATGCACCTCTCTACTGCACAGCTGAAACAGTTGTAGTCTGCCAACAAGGGCCTATTCTCCTGAAATAGGCCCACACAGGTCCCTGCAGGGGGAAAGGTGTTTGAAGTCCACGGACCGTTTATGCCTGGACAGGAGCCACTTCTGTCCTTAGCTCCCCAGGTTAGTGGAGCTGGCAAATTATCTTTTCTCCCAATTGTGAATTTATTCCTTTTCCGAGGACGGGAGAATGGCTCAGGACACTCATCAGGACCTATCTCAGGCCCCGGGAAATCAACAGCCAGTGAAGCTGGCTTGGGGGTGGGGGGTGCAGTAAAAGATACCAAGTACTTAGCTTTTGCCAAGAGCGCTGTAATTCTCTGGTTCAAGAGGTGTGAGTAGGCTGTGTGGCTGGCTGTTCTCCCTGAGGAAAGTGCTGCCGAAAGCTACCACCAGCCCTCTGCCGTCACTCCCGGGAATGGTGCCTGTGGTTTCCTGATGATTCAGGTCCGGCAACTCACAACTCCTCTCTGCTTCTGAACTGTCTCTCCCTACCCCTGCTGCTCAGTCCATTTTCTAACTTTGTCTTTGATGTTCAGGGCTCCTAGCTTGTCATATGTATAATTGTTTCACTTGTTTTGTTGGGTCTTGGTTGTAAGAGGGATCGCTGGAAGTGTCTGGCTATTCTGCCATCTTGGTCCCTCCTCCTATCTCTAGCTTTTTAAGAAAGCACCGTACTGTTTTCCATAGTGATTGTACATCTTACATTCCCACTAGTAGTGTATAAGAGTACCAATCTCACCGCAACCTCGTCAGGATTTGTTATTTTCTGTTTTTTTGATCAGCACCATTATCGCTAGGACAAGATGGTATCTCATTTTAGTTTTCATTTGCCTCTCTCCGGTGGGTAATGATTATGATTGCCTCTTCATGTGTTTGTTTGCCACCTGAATGTCTTCCTTGGTGAAGTGTCTGTTCACCTCCTTTGCCCATTTTTTTTTCAAATAGAAACTTAAAAAAAATTTTTTTATTGTGCTTTAAGTAAAAGTTTACAAATCAAGTCAGTATCTCATACAAAAATTTATATACACCTTGCTATGAACTCCTAGTTGCTCGCCCCCTAATGAGACAGCACACTCCTTCTCTCCACCCTGTATTCCCCGTGTCCATTCAGCTGACTTCTGTCCCCCTCTGCCTTCTCATTGCCGGCCAGGCAGGAGATGCCTGTATAGTCTCATGTGTCTATTTGAGCCAAGAAGCTCACTCCTCACCAGTATTATTTTCTGTCTTATACTCCAGTCCAATCCCTGTCTGAAAAGTTGGCTTTGGGAATGGTTCCAGTCTTGGGGTAACAGAAGGTGTGGGGACCATGACCTCTGGAGTCCTTCTAGTCTCAGTCAGACCTTTAAGTCTGGTCTTTTTATGAGAGTTTGAGGTCTGCATCCCACTGTGCTCCTGCTCCATCAGGGGTTCTCTGTTGTGTTCCCTGTCAGGGCAGTCATCAGCTTTAGCCAGGCACCATCTAGTTCTTGTGGTCTCAGGCTGATGTAGTCTCTGATTTATGTGGCCCTTTTTGTCTCTTGGGCTCATAATTACCTTGTGTCTTTGGTGTTCTTCATTCTCCTTTGCTCCAGGCGAGTTGAGACCCGTTGATTCATCTTAGATGGCTGCTTGCTAATGTTTAAGACCCCAGACGTCACTCACCAAAATGGGATGCAGAATGTTTCCATAATACATTTTATTTTGCCAATTGACCTAGATGTCCCCTGAAATCATGGTCCCCAGACCCCTACCCCTTCTATGCTGGCCTTTGAAGCATTCAGTTTATTCAGGAAACTTCTTTACTTTTGGTTTAGTCCAGTTGTGCTGACCTCCTTTGTATTGTGTGTTCTTTCCCCTCATGTAAAATAGTTCTTGTCTACTATGAATATCCTTCCCCCTCCCAGCTTCCCCACTCTCATAACCATCAAAGAATATTTTTTTCTCTGTTTAAACTATTTCTCTCATTCTTATAATAGTGATCTCATACAGTATTTGTCCTTTTGCAACTGACTAATTTCACTCAGCATAATGCCTTCTAGATTCTTCCATGTTATAAAATGTTTCACAGAGTCATCATTGTTCTTTATTGATGTGTAGTATTCCACTGTGTGAATATACCATAGTTTATTTATCCATTCATCCATTGATGGGCACCTAGGTTGCTTCTGTCTTTTTCCTATCATAAGCAGTGCAGCAGTGAACATGGGTGTGCATATTTCTGTTCGTGTAAAGGCTCTTATTTCTCTAGGATATATTTCAAGGAGTGGGATTGCTGGATCATATGGTAGTTCTATTTCTAGCTATTTAAGGAAGCACCGAATTGATTTCCAAAGTGGTTGTACCATTTTACGTTCCCACCAGCAGTGTATAAGTGTTCCAGTCTCTCCACAGCCTCTCCAACATTTACTATTTTGTGTTTTTTGGATTAATGCCAGCCTTTTTGGAGTTAAATGGTATAGCCTCATTGCAGTTTTGATCTGCATTTCTCTAATGGCTAATGATCATGAGCATTTCCTTATGTATCTGTTAGCTGCCTGAATGTCTTCTTTAGTGAAGTGCCTGTTCATATCCTCTGCCCATTTTTTAATTGGGTTATTTTCTTTTTGTTGTTGAGATGCTGACGTTTTCTATAAATTTTGGAGATTAGACCCTTGTCAGATATGTTGTAGCCCAAAATTTTTTCCCAGTCTGTAGTCATCTTTTTACTCTTTTGGCAAAGTCTTTTGATGAACTTTAGTGTTAATTTTTAGGAGATGCAAGTTATCTAATTTCTCTTCTGGTGTTTGTGCATTTTTAGTTATGTTCAGTATTCTATTCATGTCATATATTGGGTACTGGGTACATATATTAGGGCCCTTAATGTTGTCCCACTTTTTTCCTTCTGTGATCTTTGTAGTTTTAGGTTTTACACTTAGGCCTTTGTTCCATTTTGAGTTAGTTTTTGTGTGTGGTGTGAAGCATGGATCTTGTTTCACTTTTCTGCAAATGGACATCCAATTTTGCCAACACCATTTGTCAGAAAGACTTCCTCTTCCTCGTTTAATGTATTCAACCCTTCATTGAAGATCAGTTGTCTTTTTTTTTCCTGTACCAATAAAAATTTATTATACCAAAAGAAACAACAGGCTGAGTGTGGCCCACCAGCCATAATTTGCCAACTCCTACTCTATGTTGTCAAATGCTCCCCTGACCCAACACCTTTAGCTCTCTCTTTTAAGAGAAGATTCTCAGTTGAAATGTCTTTCTCAACAGTGGGGCTGTAATGACTTTCTTATACCTGTTTGTATTCTGTACAATTGTGACAAGGTGAAGTTGGCGGTTGCTGATAAAATTGAAGCAATTTACACTCCATGCCTTAATAGACTTGGAGGTTAATTAAATGAGAGTGGAAGTGTATTTAAGAGACTTAAACTTTTCTGTCTCATATAGCTACAAAGACGTCCTCCAGTTAGCATTTGATGGTGAAAAGATCTACAGACAGACTTTGTGGGTAATCTCAATAGTGAGTTCTCCTTTCTTCTCTGGACGTTAGCCATTTTCTCCCAAATTTTCGGTAGAGTTATTGGAAAGCCATATTCTTTCTTTAAAAAAAAATTTTTTTCATTCAATGAGTTTACAGAGCAAATTAGTTTTTTGTTAAACAATTGATACACATATTGTTTTGTGACATTGGTTGCCAACTGCATGATGTGTCAACACTCTCCCCTTTTCAACCTTCAGTTTCCCATTTCCATTCATGCGGTTTTCCTGTCCCCTCCTGCCTTCTTGTCCTTGCCCCTGGGTTTATGTGCTCATTAAGTCTCATATATGTGGTTGAATTATGTGTATTATTGTTTGTTTTATGGGCCTGGAAGATCATCTGTCTTTGTCAAAAATCAGTTGGGTGGATTTACTTCTGGGCTCTCAATTCTGTTCCACTGGTCTACATGTCTGTCATTGTACCAGTACCAGACTGTTTTGACTACTATGTCTGTATAGCAGGTTCTGAGACCAGGGAGTGTGAGACCTCCTACTTTGTTCTTCTTCAAACAAGCATTCTCTGGGTTCATCGATACTTGTTAAGAGTATAAAGGGATTTTGAGATGAAAAAGTTGGAGAACTGCTGCTTTTAGGTCTGGCTTTTACACCTAGGGTGTGGACCTCATCCCATTTCAGCTGGGTGTTGAAGATGTTAAGGAGGTGTTACTGAGATCTTCACTGATAACACTAGAACGTCCAGCATGCTCCAAACTGCTTGATTCCCAGTCTCGCTGTTCCATTCTCGAACTGGTAGAACCACTCTCTTGTAGTCTTTCTCTGCACATGCCCAAGTGATAAAAACTCTTTGGTATTCAGGGCAGTCCTGTCTTCATCCAGCTTCTACACATCGGGGTCTTTATTGTAGTGAGGCTTCAGTATTAGCCCCAGGAAGCGTCCTGGGGTCCTAGGAGACCTCACCTAAGGTAAGCTGCCTAATAACAGGGAATTGCCCAATAAAGCAGATGCTAGGGGCTCTGTGCCTTTGTTCATGAGGTCTTCTTGTCCTTCAGTGTCCTTTATCTTCATCATTATGGTTCTTATCAAAACAACTTATGGTAACGGCTTGTTCACTTTTCTTTATCCTCCACTAGACTGTGGACTTCATGAAGATAAGGGTGATGTCAGTCTTCTTCCTTGCTGTGTCCGCTGTCCCAGCACAGCACCTGGCCAATAGTTGGTACTCAGTACATCTTTTTCAATGAATGGATAAAGGTGATTAGAGGTTATCTATTTTTTTTTTTTTATCTAGTATCAGGTTGCTTTTGATTTGGAGAGTCCTGGGCAGTCTTTTAGACAGAATGTTAACAGCTCTGCCTCTACAAATGGTTGCCTTAAAGCCAAGGCACCTTTATTGTAAAATGCCTCAGGCAAATGAAGCCTTTGATGAAGGTGTGTCCCTTCCAGAAATGACATGAAACGTGACATGCTAGATGTGGTCTCACACCACATGAAAAGCATCTGTAGGAAGACGCAATAACACAGGAAAACCCTATTCTCTGCCATGCGCTCCTTTTATTAGGGTTTATTATAGCATCGGTTGTCTATTTGTAAGCATTTACTGAGCAGAAAGTAATGTTGGGAAATATAAAACATTGAGCTGGTATGGTCTCTTCTACAGGAGCTTGCTGGATAGCTGGGGACACAAGCTGTGGGCACGAGGTAGTTAAACAAGAACTATGACACGGCAACATAATTGACAAGGGCAAAATTCAATGACAGAATTAAAGGCCCAAGTCACTTGGGATGTGCGGATGGGGGCAGGACTGATGTTACTATGGGAAATATTTATCCAAGAGCCGGATTTTGATATATACATTGAAGGAAGTGGAATGTGTGAATTAGTGATGAGAAATGATGGGATTTGAGGAAAGGAGTGGCAGGGAAAGGAATAAAAGTATAAAAACCACTAAAATGTAATTGGTAAACCATTTGGCTAGAACATGGGCAGCATGGTAGGAAATATAGAGGTGAGATTGAAGAGGTATGAGCTGTGTGAAGTCAAGAACTGACTGGGGAGTCTTAACTACAAGCTGAGAGGTTTAGATTGGATATGACAGGCAACTGGGAAGTGTTAAGTAGAAAATTGCCATGTGAAAAATAGAGTTTAAGGAGGGATTTTCTGGCACAGAGAGAGGAAGGAGTGAAGCTTGGAATCCCTGGAGGCTCGAGACCAGTTAGGAGGCTGTAATCATTTCGCAGTGGTTAAGCGCTCAGCTGCTAACCAAAAGGTCGGCAGTTTGAACTCACCAGCCTCTCTGTGGAAGAAAGATGTGGCAATCAGCTTCCATAAAGATAACAGCCTTGGAAATCCCATGTGCAGTTCTACTTTGTCCTATAGGGTCATTATGTGTCAGAATTGACTTGGCAGCAACAGGGATGGGTTTGGTTTAGTTATTTTACAGGAGTCCTGTTGGTGCAGTGGTTAAGCACACAGCTAACTGAAAGGTTGATGGTTCCAACCCACCAGCTTCTACATTTGCAGCCTGCTTGCTAAAGGTTACTAAACCAAACCCATTGCCATAGAGTTGAATCCAATTCATAGAGACCCTTGAAAGCCTTATGGGGCAGTTCTACTCTGTCCTATAGGGTCACTGTGAGTTGGAATCGACTTGATGACAATGGGCTTGGTTTTGGTTTTAATCATTTTAGAGAGGAGCTGTCCTGCAGAAAAATAATACAAGCCACATAGGTAATCTTTAATTTTCATGTAGTCACATTAAAAAAAGTGAAAGATAAAAGTGAAATTAATCATATATTTTATTTAACCTGATAGATCTAAAATATTATCATTGGATAACATAATTTTAATCAATTCATATGAAATAAATACACAAATTATTAGTAAGATATTTAACATTAAAATATTTCATGCTATGTCTGAATTCTGGTGTATATTTTATAGCACATATTTGCACCACATTGAATGCTAAATTTTTATCAGGCATACTTGATCCATATTTAGATTTTATAAAATATGTAATTGAAAAAGTAGGTTCACATACTCGAGTTGTTCCAAACATACCTAAAAATTTTCCAATAACTGAACTGAATATTAACCAAAAAAAAAAACCAAACCCAGTGCCGTCGAGTCGATTCCGACTCATAGCGACCCTATAGGACAGAGTAGAACTGCCTCATAAAGTTTCCAAGGAGCACCTGGCAGATTTAAACTGCTGACTCTTTGGTTTGCAGCTATAGCACCTAACCACTGAATATTAGCTATTAATTTAAATTAATTAAAATTAAATTAAAAAAAATTTAGTTCCTTGGTTGTACTAAGCATATTATAAATGCTCACTAGACATGTGTGCTTGGTGGCTACCGTTTTGTATAGCTGAGGGTTAGAGGCTTAACCTGGTGTGATAGCTGGGAATAGATAGGAACTTGGGTGGAGGAAGCTTCCAGTTGGAGTTATCCTTGTCTTAATGCAGGGGGAGAAAATTCATTACTTTGCTCAAAGAGAGGGAATGAAGATGGCCTCCTTCTGTCTAGAAAGCTTATGTCATAAGTTCCTTGAAGTCAAGGACACAGTCCTGCTCATCTTTTTATCCTCACCCAGAACAGTGCCTGACACAGAATGGGAGCCTGTTAAATACTAACTGAGCTAAGGAGACCACTTCAACTTAGGCCTTAAGTTATTTTTAGACTTCTCAGAACACAACTGGTTTGTTTATGTTTGTCTAAATCTAGAAATCTGCTGTTACCTTCTAGTCACTATTAGTATCTAATCCAGAGAGAGGTTATAAAAACGTGCCTAAAGTCAGAGTCTCTGCCTGCCTTTCAGGAGCTCTGATTTAGAGAAAACTGAACAAAGATTCAGAAAAGCAGTCTGAAGAGATTTTGTTGGAGTTGAATATTCTATCCTTTATTCCTCTTTTCCATCACCTTTTCTCTTCCTATCCCTGCTTCTTCCTCCTTTGCATTAATCCCCAAAATGAACGCAGAAAAGGGTTCTGCAGCTTTATAAAAATCTGGAAACTCCTGATCTCATTTCACTATTCCTACACCAGAGAGCTTTAGACACTGGAGTGTGAGAAACAATGATAATCAGAAACTCCATCTGACTTTAGTGAATACAAAGAGTGGGTGGCCCTGATACTACCTTCCAAGCCATTCCCGTCACTATTGGGTCCAATTAAATGACTCTACTACCTGGGCCCTAATATTAGCATTTACTAACTGGTTTCCAAAACAAACTTCATGTGTGACATTTTCATAGATCATAAAGTTGTGGATCATAGAGTTCATTCGTTTGTTCATATGTTGTCCCTCCCTTTCTCCAATAAGCATTCATGAGTCTTGGCTCTTTCTTGGATGCAGTCTTGAGGAGCAGAGATGAGTGTGGGTGGCAACAGATAAAATTATTACAGCACAGTGTAGTAAGTGCTATAACAAAGTTCATCTACTAGGTCCTAGAATGGTAGGCCCAAGAGTCATAGAACCACTAGTCATTTATTTAACATATATTTACTAAAAAAAAAAAAATTTACTAGCTGCCTGTTAAATGCCAGGTACTACGCTACGTGTGGGGGATACGATGGTAGGCAAGACAGAATCCTAAAGAGCTTCAAGTGTGGCTTATATTTGTTATAAATATAGGAGGGATTCCCAAGGCCGTTGGATGCCACTTTCTTATCTGATTCAAGAATCCTTGCTACAACTGTCTTGGCAAGTGTTATTTGCATTAAAGTGATCTATGTCCAGCTATATGAATCTCATGGATTAATTTATACCCAATGTTGGACAAGGAGCCCTGGTGGTGCAGTGTTTAAGTGCTCGGCTGCTAACCAATAGGTCGGCAGTTAGTACTTACCAGCCACTCCTCAGGAGAAAGATGTGGCAATTTGCCCACATAAAGATTACAGCCTTGGAAACCCTATGGAGCAGTTCTACCCTGTCCTATAGGGTTGCTATGAGTCAGAATTGACTCAATGGCAATGGGTTTGATTTTGAGGTTGGTTTTAATGTTGGACAATTATAAATGTTGGGAGTTATGCTTTATTTTGAGTGGAACTGGGTTTTTCAGCAGAAAGGATACATTTCAAGGCTGAAAAGTACCCACTAGAAAACCTCAATTTTTTTTTTTTTTTAATGGGGGGGGAAATAAAGGGATGTTAACATTCACTAGAAAGTAAGCTCCAGGAGATTTGGGGCTTTTGTCTTTTGTTCAATGCTTTTATTCTTAGCATCCACCCATGGATAGAGTTTGGTACATGATAACCACTGTGTGCACGGGTGTGTATATGAATGAATAAAAATAATAGTTGTCATATATTGAGTATAGAGTATGCATCAGACCTTGTGCCGCGGTTCTTTTCATAAAAATCTCACTTCATTTTCACAATAAATGGGAGTACTTATTAATTCTCATCTTACTGGTGGACAGATTAATGCTTACATAACTTGTTGAACCTAGCAGATTTAATAAGTGGTAAATCTGATGCTAGAGCTTTCTTTACACTTGGCAGTTGTCATACTTGTGGCCAATTGTCATATTTGGCTTGTACTCTGGAGACTTCAGGGTGTGTAGACATTCCACAGGTTTGCCTTTCTTGGAATATGATGGTAAGTGGACAAGGCCAGGCAAAGGCGCATTGAGGGACTATTGAAGCAAAGGTTTGACAAGCTTTGTGGCACCACTGAGCCCAGGGGCGCTCCATGGGGGCCATTGAGAAGCATGCTGCATGTATCAGGGATGGTAACACCAGCTGTGGCAACAGAATGTGCTGACAATCGCCTGTTTGCTCTCAGATCCAACATCTGCCCTTCCCTGGCTCTTTTCTGTATTATAGGGAACTACATTTCCCAGACTCCTTTGTCAGCTGGCTTCTGGTGGTAAGGCCAATAGGAAGCATCGATAGAGGAGAACAGAAGCCAAGAAACTTCTTCCTTTCTTCCTCTGCCTTGAGTGGCACTTCTGGCAGTGACTGTCTCCTCTGTAGTCCCAGCTTCTACAAAACTGATGCTCACTTTGTGGTCCCAGCTCTGTGTTTCTAGCTCCAGTCAGTTCCAGCATGAGTGCTGGTAATACCACCTTCTCCTGTTGTCCAGCCAGCCCTAGCGAATGAGTGGAATCCTGCTGTTGCTAATAAGAGGGTTGCCTCATCATCCCTTGTTTGGTTTCTAACCTCTTCCAACCTCCATGTAACCAACTCCTTATATTAAATTCTCCCTGTTGAAAGATTTAGAATGGTTTCTGTTACCCAGTAGATGGACCTGGCTGATACACAGATAAATCCCCAAGTTTCAAGGGCTTAGAACAAAACAAATTTATTTTTTGTGCATTTAAAGTCCAATCAGGTGTTCACTGGGTGGCCTTCCACATGATTCAAGGCCCATTGTCCCTCTCCCTGTGACTCTACCTTTCTCTAAGGCCTTGAAGTCTTCTCTCGGGTCCTCTGACAGCAGATTGGGGAGAGCACAAGAATCATACTTGGGAGGTTTTTAGCAACCATTCCTGGAATTGGTGCATTACACTTCTGTCCACATTCAATTGGCTAGAATGTCAAGGGAGGCTGGGAAATGTAGTCTTGCTTGTGCCCAGGAGGAAAAGGAAACAGGTTACATGATCAGCTAGTCAGTCTCTACCTCTTTGGGGACCTGAGAAGACTACCTGTAGAGTTGACCTATGTATGTACAGTTTGTTCTCAATTTCCTATCTCTCCCTTTCACCTTTCTCATCTTACCTTATTCATACACAGTCCAGTTGAAAGACACTTAATGAAACCTGGAGCAAGGTGATGCCTGCTCTCTAGGGGTAAGGATGAGGTCTCTAAGTATATGTTCTGAATCAACCAGTCAGACCAAAACTTGCCTCCCAAGGTCCCAGAGATTTGTACCTAGAAGTAGCCACCGGTAGACTGATGATACCTGGATATCTTTTCATACACTCCGCCATTGAGGGTATGAATTTGCTCCGCTATGCTTTAGTGTAGAGCCCTGGTGGCACAGTGGTTAAGAGCTTAGCTGCAAACCAAAAAGTCAGTAGTTCAATTCCACCAGCAGCTCCTTGGGAATTCTGTGGGGCAGTTCTACTCTGTCCTATAGGGTCACTATCAGTCGGAATCAACTTGACGGCAATGAGTTCTGAGTTTTGTGCTTTAGTGTGGTGCATTTCTTGCTGCTCAAAGAGTGGATCCCAGCTATAGGCAGCATCAGCAACTTCGGGGAGCTCATTAGAAATGCAAAGTTTCAGGTTCTAGCCCAGCTTTACTGAATCAGAACCTGCAATTAAATGAGATCCCCAGGTGATTTGTATGCACTTTAAAGCTTGGGAAGCACGAGGGTAATTCATAAAGTTAAGACTTTGCTCAGCTGGTATCGCAGGCTTTCTATGTAGGATCTTGGGAGTGGAATGTGCTGAGCTGTTTCCTAAAAAAAAAAAAAAAAAGAAAATCTTGCCTGGACTCCCATGGAGTGAGCTCATCCTGCTTCACCCATTAGACAACTAAGAAATCGGACAGCTGGAATATGCACTGGGTATTTCAAACAACAGAAAGAGGGAAGGGAGGAAGGAGGGAAAGAAGGCAAACTAATCAAGTTCACTCAAACAGAGTGGATGCTCTGGCCCAGAAATGCTCAGATTGTCCACAGAGATGGAACTCACTGAATACCTACTCAGTTCTCAGACAAACTCTTCAAAAGCTAGTGTGGGCCCTGGGCCATATGCGTATGTAACTTGAAGCTACCTATCTCTCTCTATTTTTAAACATTTTATTGTATTTTTGGTGAAAGTTTACACAGTGAATTAGGTTCTCATTTAACAGTTTATATACATATTGCTCAGTGACATTGGTTACATTTTTCACAATGTGTCAGCATTCTCACTGTTCCATTCTGGTTGTTCTGTTTCCATTAATCTAGCTTCCCTGTCCGCTCTTACCTTTTCGTCTTTGGTCTAGGGTAGATGTTACCATTTGTTTTCATTTAGATGATTATTTAGAGAAGCACAATACTCAAGGGTGATGCTATTTATTTTATGAGCCAATCTGTCATTTGGCTGAAAGGTGATCTCTAGGAGTGGTTTGAGTTCCAAGTTTAAAGGGTATCCCAGGGTAATAGTCTCGGGGTTTCCCCTAGTCTCTACTGGTCCAGTAAGTCTGGCCTTTTTTTTTTTTTTTTCTTTTTTAAGGAATTTGAGTTTTGTTCTGCATTTTTCTTTCATTCTATCCAGGACCATCTTTGTATCCCTGGTCAGAATGATCAGTAGTGGTAGCCAGGCACCATCTAGTTCTTCTGGTCTCAAGGTAGGTGAGGCCATTGCTCCTGCAGACTATTAGTCCCATAGGCTAGTTTATTCTTTGAGCCTTTGGTTTCCTTCTTTGTCTTTTGCTCTGGATGTGTGGAGACCAGTAGTTGTATTTTAGATGGCCACTCACAAGCTTTTAAGATCCCAGATGCTACTCATCAAACTAGGATGTAGAACATTGTCTTTATGAACTGTATTGTGCTGACTGACTGAGTTGCCCCACAAAAATATGGTCCTAAGCCCTCAAACCGAGTAAACCAACCCTGCGAGGTGTTTGGGTATGTCTAGGTAATATCCATAACTGTGCCCCCCTGTGTTTTATTTTATATATGAAGCACACCTAAACATGTATATGCATATGTCTATACATATACCTATACTTGCACATCCATATATTCATATGTACCTTCCTATATCGACGGCACTGGGTTTTTATATATATATACACATATCTATCTATGTAAGCACAGACATATTTTTTAGTTGCTATTATTGTTGTTGCAAAATTGTATACTGGCAGTCCCAGCATTACAAATGAGATGCGTTCCTGAGTGTGTCTTTGAAAAATTTTAGCTAAGTCAGAACTTAACTTGGTGGCACCACTGAGTCCAGGGGCGCTCCATGGGGGCCATTGAGAAGCATGCTGCATGTATCAGGGATGGTCACACCAGCTGTGGCAACAGAATGTGCCGACAATTACCTGTTTGCTCTCAGATCCAACATCTGCCCTTCCCTGGCTCTTTTCTGCATCATAAAAAAAAAAAAAAAATTTTTTTTTTTTTTTAGGGAACTACATTTCCCAGACTCCTTTGTCAACTGGCTTCTTTTTTAGCCTTACTATAGTGCAAGGAAAGGCTCAGAGCTGCACGTGCAGCAAGTGAAGGTGATTTCGATGAAGAATGTGTTTTGAGTAGGGGTTGGTTTAGTCGTCTCAAAGTGAGGGCAAATTTATGTAACATTAAAGGACAGGTAAGAGTTTTAAGTAAGTTGGACTTTTGTAACCCGGGGACTGCCTGTACATTTACTAAATCTGCCTGTCTCTTGATGTCAAATTTGGACCTTGGGTGATGGGCCAACCTTGGCAATCTTTGAAACAGTCAAACTCTGGTTTTAATTCCTCTCTACATTCTCTGCCTGTATGTAAGTTCCTGTTCACCTATAAAACCAGGTCAAATTCCCTGAATCCAAAGCTTAATACCCTCCTAGACTGGCCCTCCAAAGCCTAAGTCCCTGGTAATTCTTCACTACCAGCCTGCCCGTACCTTCTTATAATCCAGGTTGGCCTCCTACCTTTTCTCCTCTTGCCAGGGAGTAAGGTGCCAACTAGATAATCAGATAAAAGTGTCATATGTAGTACTATGGGGAGACCATAAAAGAGGTTCAGATAGTAATGTAAGAGGGCTTCTGGAGGCTTTAACAAAACCCAATAAATTGCTTGAAGCGTGAGGGCTTCTGTCCAGGTAGAATGCAGCAGTGGGCCTTTTTCTGCTGGGGCAGCCACATTCTCCACCTATGTGCAGGACTTTGTTACCTGCAAAATTCATTAGTCAAAGACAGTTCTTTCCTAGCCTTGGGCTTCCTCAGGCAATGCAGGACAACATTTATACTACGGTGTGTACAAGAATGGGGAAGATGGCTAAAAACTGTAACTTTCAACCCAGGGAATGGGGTAGAGGTGAGGCAGACGTGTGTGTGTGCGCGCATGTGCGCGCGCATGAGTGTGTGTTACAAGTCTTTTTTTTTTTTTTGCTTTCATTTTTCTTTGTTGTGGTAAAAAATATGTAACAGCACATATGCCATTGCAACATTTTTTACATATGCAGTTCAGTGACATTGGTTACATTCATCATGTTGTGTTACCATCACCACTATTCATTTCCAAATTATCCCACTGCCAGTAACAGAAACTCAGTACCCCCTAAGCTAAGACTCCCCTTTCACCTCTGGTAACCAACCACTAATAAACTTTGGTCTCTATACATTTGCCAGTTTCTTATAAGTTGAATCATACAATATTTGCTGTTTTGTGTCTGACATATTTCATTCCGTATAATGTCTTCAAGATTCATCCATGTCGTAGCATGGATTTCTCTTTAGAGCAGAGTGAAATTCCATTGTATGTATGTACCACATTTTGTTTATCCATTTGTCTGTTGACGTATTTAGGTTGTTGTCATGTGTTCCAAATCTCATGGGCTGGGGGAGAACAACTAATGGGCTTTTATATTTTGAGAAAGATTTCTTGGTGTTTCTAATTCATTAACCAGTTGATACTTGCCCTAAGATATAATCAAGTCAGTTGCTCCCTCTCTCTCTCTAATTCATTCATTTACTCACTCATCCATTCAGACTTACAGCAAACATATTATTATGTGCTGTCCCTTCCCTCTAAGTGCTCACAGTTCTGCTTGCTTGGGCCTCACCCACTTATGAGTTAATCCAGTTCTTGCCTGTCCAGACACAACCTGCCCTGACCCTGGGAGGACTCCGCAGCCCCTTGTGCTCAGACTTCCTGCTGTTCTCCTGCTCTGCCCCATGCTTCCCTTGCCCACGCTTAGAAGATCACATACCCACGATTGAAATCAAGGTGTAGCATATATTCAGGTTGCCTCGCCCTACCGCCTTGTCTTGGTAGACTTACCACCCAGACACCTGTAAATATTCACCGAACTTGACAAGAAATCCACCCTGCCTCCCCAGCGGGAAGACGCAAAAGTAGATGAGAAGAGGCTGTGTCTCTGGGCTCAGAAAGTTACAGGGAACCCAGCCCACTAACAGGGCAACTGAATTCCCTGCTAAG
Organism: Elephas maximus indicus; assembly: GCF_024166365.1. Taxonomy (NCBI): domain Eukaryota; kingdom Metazoa; phylum Chordata; class Mammalia; order Proboscidea; family Elephantidae; genus Elephas; species Elephas maximus. The sequence continues at coordinate 26,989,820 of NC_064825.1, read as the reverse complement.
TTGCCCCAGGGAATTTCTCAAGAAATGCCAGGGTTTTAGAAACCAGCTTTCTTTAATCTTCACGACTCATTCCAAGTCCTTTAATGGAGCGTTTTGGGGATATAATTTTAGTGGTGCTATGATGTGCCTAATGAAGTGATAATTTATGGATGCGCGGGGTATACGAGGCAGCAGTGGGGGCCAGTGTGGCAAGCGGCGAAGCGAAGCTGAGGCATTACCCCGATTTAGAAGCTGCCCATTTCCTAGGCCCCACTGGCTGCCACACGTGGAGTGCTGTGACCAGAAAGAACCCTAACGATGTATTTCATTTTTTATCTTTCAAATCATTGTTCCAGGAAGGCAGCAGGGCAGACAGCAGTCATTCCAGTTTGCAAGATTGTATCTGAATCAGCTGACAACAGATTCTGCTGGGGTTGGGAGTTCTAAAGTTCCTTCTCAGAAGCGTAGTGATCTTGGAAGGCAGCAATAAAGTAAGATTCCCCCACGGCTTGCAGGACCATTTAGATGACACAGTCAAGGAGACCAGGACTGTCCCCAGATCTCTTTCAGGTCATCCTCTGATGATAACCCTTACCGTATTCCAGGTTCCTAAATTAACCCAACTCCTGTGTCTGGGTTCCTCCCCTACCTGCAGCAGGTACGTCCCCTGTCATAGAACTATCACACTCGACTGTAACTGTCTCACTGCTTGTCCATAGGCCCCATTAGGCTGCAAACTTCTTATATAGTCACTGAGATCTTATTGGACTCCCTAGGTGGTGCAAAGGATTAATCCACTTGGCTGCTAAATGAAAGGTTGGAGGTTTGAGTCTACCCAGAGGCACCTTGGAAGAAAGGCCTGGCAATCTACTTCTGAAAAATTAGCCATTGAAGAATCTATGGAGAGTTGGAGTTGACTTGATGACAACTGGTGATGGTGGTGCAGATTGTGTAAGTCCCTACAACAAGGCCAGGCAGAGTATACAGGCTAGTTGAATAAATGAATGAATGAAATGGTTCGGCTGTGGCTCTGCCTCCAGCAGCGACACCTCTGCGTTATAAAACAGAAACTTCAGTGGTCTTCTTAGTCCTTCCCTCTTCGGCACTTGGTCATTGCATTTGATCACTAAGTCCTATCAGTTTTAATCCTAAAATATCTCTGGAATCCTCTTCTTTTCTTTGCCCAGTGCCTAAATTCAGACCCTGAGCATCTCTTGTCAGGGTTGTCAGATAAAATATAGCACACCCAGTTAAATGTGAATTTCAGAAAAACAATGAATAATTTTTTAGTATAAGTATGTATCAAATATTGCGTGGGACATACTTACAATAAGGAGCCCTGGTGGCGCAGTGATTAAGAGCTGACTGCTAACCAAAGGTTGGCAGTTTGAACCCATCAGCTGCTCTGCAGGAGAAAGATGTGGCAGTCAGCTTCTGTAAAGATTACAACCTTAGAGGCCCTATGGGGCAGTCCTGTCCTATAGGGTCACTATGAGTCAGAATTGACTCGATGGCACGGGGTCTGGTTTTGGTTTTTTGGAAACTTTATACATGTATGTGAGTGCCTCTACACCAGCAATTCCCAACCAGGGATGATTTTTTCCCCCACAGGGATATTTGACAACGTCTGGAGACATTTTTAGATGTCACACTGAGGGGGTAAGGGGGCAGTTACAACTAGCATTTAGTGGATAGAGGCCAGGATGCTGCTAAACCTCTTCCGGTGCACAGGATAGCCCTTCCTACTGAAAACCATCCAGCCCAAAGTGTTAATAGTCTAAGGCTGAGAAACTCTGCAGGCCGCTGCTTTTAAGCTGGTCACCTTTCAGAGTCCTTGGAAGGGGAAGCCCCAGTGATGACATCGCTCTTAGAACTTCTCTCAGGGCCCTCTGGACTCAGTTCTATCGCTATTAGTAGAGAAGGGGAAACTTTGATAGCCGTAGGAACCAGGTCACAGTGAGGGGTATTTGAAAAATACCCTGCCCACCCATTCCACAGAGTTATGATAGCCATGAACTTGCTTCCTAAGGTCTCAGGGACCAGATCGAGTCCTACTTTCTATATGAAGCATCCCAGACAAAATAAGTGTCTATTGATCATCTGTACCAAATACTAGGCACTGTCGTGAGTGCTTTGACAAACATGATCTAATTTAATTCTCGGTGATCCTGGGAAGTAGGTATCATTTCCCTTTTATATGTGAATAAATTAAGGTTTAGAGAGATTATAACTTTGTTAAGTGTTTCTTAGATTAGATTGCATTTTTTTTGTCACCGGTGTATCCCCTGTGCCTAGCTCGTAGACTGAAGAATAGTAGAAACATAATAAATATTCGTTAGGTGAAAATTAGGTAGCAACCAATTAGAGGAGCTAGCTTTCCTAGTTCAATTGTATGGTCTCTAAGAGCTGGGATCATTTGCTCTCTCTCTGTATATATTTATATTTAAAGTACCTTCAGCACATAGCATACTGCTAGGAATGTAATTGGTGTTCCATAAATACTTGGTTCTTTGAACTAAAGTAAATTGGATACCATTTTTGGAGCAAATGAATCTTCTTGGAACCTGGATGTTTGTCTTTTGTGGGACTTCCATAGGTCCATAGACTCTCGGAGCTGAAAAAAAAAAAAAAAGAGACCCTAATTATTTAGTTATCTAGCACAACGCTTAGCCCAATGTCAGTCGCTCTCTGTTAAGTGGTTCTTAAAGTCTAGTCTCTGGATTAGCAGCACCAACATCACATGGGTGCTTGTTAGAAATGGAAATTCTCAAGCCCCACCCAGACCTATTGAATCCCAGACTCTGGGATGGAGCCCAGCCATCTGTGCTTTAACAGGCTTCCCAGGTGATTCTGGTACACACTGAAGTTTGAGAACTCCTGCTCTGTAGCAACCCTGATGATGCAGTCTGCTCTTTCTTGGTCGTACCCAGTGATGGGGTTGTACCATACTATCAGGTTGTCCTTTCCATTTTCAGATGATTTTAATTGTTAGAAAGTTTCTCCTTTATTTTGAGTCAAAATCGCCGCAGTTACCCTGTTCCTGTATTCTGGAGCTAGACAGAATGAGGATTAAAATACTAACATTTTCTATGTATAGATATTAATATTAAATGCAATATTAAAGAGACCGGAGAGGCAACAGTTTAGGGATGATCTGGGACTTGGCCCAGCCCCCCGAAGACTGCCCAGGACCAGATCAAGGCTCCAACATAAAGACCAGGATTAAATTATTAGCCTCTGGCCTTTTCTTTTTCATCCACCTTGACTTGATTTACATCTCTCACTCTAATAATGCAATTAATAGGAATCTGTCAAGGGGACTTTCCTACCATCCACCACAAATATGATACAGCTAACGCTTGATCTTTCATAAATGGGGGCTTCAACTTCAAGCAGCTCAAGGAATGTGTCTCAATGCCCTTGGGCCTCTGGTTTTTATGGAATTATGTATTTTTAATGCTGGAGAGATTCTTAGGGGTCCTTAGTACGTTTTATAGATGTGAAAATGGAAGCTCAGGTTGCAAAACTAGCACCCGGTTCTGGACTATCTGGCTCCAGATCAGTTTCATTCCCCACTATGAAGGCCATCATCACTTAGTAACAAGATTTTGTTAAAACGTATTTTACCTTTAAATCAGAAAGCACTCCGAACATAGAGAAAATAACAGACATTATTAACCCTCTATCAAGATAAAATAGACATTAATAGTTTGCCATGTTTGTTTTAGACACGTTTTTAAAGAACCAAATATAGAGAAATAGCTAAAGACCCACTTCCCATTCGTTCGCCTTCCTTCCCTTCCCACAGGTAACTGCTACCTCCAAGTGTTTGTGGATTATCCCCATGCTTGTTTTTATACATTTACTATATATGTATATGTTTTCTATCAAAAAACAATGCACATTAAACCTTTGAGTATTTAAAAATATGCATAAATGGTATAATCTTGCAATATCATTTTACTCCTTTCCACGTAATGTTGTTTTTTACATTTATCCACATGGATACGTGCAGTTCTTTTGTTTTAACTAATTATTGAAAATTGATAATATTTCATTGAATCTTAAATAGTCTGATTCTCTTTTAACTGTCAGGTTTAACCTTTTAGTGTTTATTTTATTATTGCTACATACAGTTTTGCTTTGTGCTTACTATTTTTTATGCTATTCTGATTTTCTTTTTTTACTCTTGTCCTGTCTCCTATTACTCAAATTTTCTGTATTACTTTCACCTCCTCTATTGAGCCTTCTAATTCTATTTCAGTTACCCTTAAAATTTTAATATGCTTAAAAAAAAAAATTTACTGAACGTAAATTCTTCAATATCTCTTCTGACCCCTTGAACAATACAAGAACATTAAGTAACTTTTAACTCTGATTCCTCCTTCCCTTTTCATATGTTGTTGTTGACTAATGTTTTAGTTCTATAGTAAAAATATATATGTATCCCCAAGTTACTCCTATTATTATTATTTCATTCAATCGATGCTTGCTCAGATTCATCCTTTTCCCCCCACTTAGATTCTTACATATGTTCATTCCACCTGGGTTCAATTTCTTTATTGCTGAACTTCAATACCTTCTATTTTATGTTTGATTTTATTTATTATTTCAAAATTTACTGAATTTTAAATCTCTTTATAACTTAATTTCACCCATTCACCATGGGTCGGAGCTGACTTGATGTCAACTAAGAACAACATAGGTAAAGAGCATTTGGGATTTTTCCAGTGTTGTGATGAACATCCCTGTACTTGGCTTTTGGTGAACATAGGTATGCATCCTTGTTGAGTATATCCTGACTACTTTTCTGATGCAAGAAATGGAGACTTGTCCTTGCCTGCTCATCCCTCTTCTCTCTCAGGGTTTAAGTAAAGTGATAGCGGCAACACTTAGCCATCTTATATGTAGAAGATGATTAACTATTCCCTTTCAAATCTTACACCTGTTATTTCTTTCTTTAAAATAATGTTTTATTGTGTTTAAGGTGAAAGTTTACGTAGAAAATTAGGTTCCCATTTAACAATTTCTACATAAATTATTCAGTGATATTGGTTACATTTTTCACAATGCGTCATCATTCTCATTCATTCTATTCTGGTCGTAACATTCCCGGTACTCCAGTGTCCCTGCCCCCTTATCTTCTCGTCTTTGCTTTAGAACAATTTTTGACCATTTCGTCTTATAGATCATTTCTTAAAGGAGCTCATTACTCAAAGGTGATATTCTTTATTATTAAACATTTTATTTCTTAGTCTTGTCTAATGTCTATTGTCAGTTTTTATAGTACCATATTTTTACAGAAATAATGCACTCCTTTTATGTTTGTTTGCCAACTGCTGCTCCCCACTTGAGGTAATTTTGTAAGCTCACTATGCAAATTAACATTAAAAAAAAAAAAAAACCTGAGGATGGAGGGAGCAGCTGGAAAACAAATGTAGAAGGCGGGCGTTATTTGCGTAAAACACGGTATTTTAATAAATAGGACTGGTAGTAATGGGTTAGTCTAATATATTATAACTTTCAAAAGTGCTTTCTCCATTAGGTAAAATTCAGGCATCTCTAAATAAGTATTATTTGTTTGGCCTAAAAATTTTGAGTAGCAAAATACTGAATAGACAATAGATAGATAAGTAGCAACTTTGGTGAAGGGTAAGACAGTACACAATACTGGGGAAGCCAGCACAACTTGCCCAAGGCAAGGTTATGGAAGCTGGTAATAGGGAACTTAAGTTTGAGAAGAGCGAGTGTTGACATGTAGTGGCGTTGTTAACCAATGTCATAAAACAATGTGTACTGTTTAATGAGAAACTAGCTTGTTCTGTAAACCTTCATCTAAAGTACAATAAAAAAATTTTTTTGAGTAGCATTGTCTCAGATTATGAGGTAAAATCTTGGCTTTTTAGGCATCCTTCAGAATGAGTACAGATGAATAGATTTTAACCAACCCTTATTATTCCAGTGGCCTGGCTCTACCTATAATTTAGCCCGACCCTACCGCCGTTGAGTTAATTTCAACTCATAGCGACCCCATAGGGTTTCCAAGGCTGTAAATTACTGAAGCAGCCTGTCCTGTCTTTCACACGGCCACTGGTGGTTCTGAACCGCTGACCTTTTTTGGTTAGCAGTCGATCGCTTTAACTGCTGTGCCACCAGGTCTCCTCACCCTCTAATTTAGAAAGCAGAGCATTTTTACAACTAAAACCCTCATCTGACAATGAGTACTTCTCCTCCTCTGAATGACAGAGGTGACTACTGGAGGCCAAGAAGACCAAATGTAGGTGAATATAGGCTGAATAGCCATTACTTAGTGTCTTTGTTAATTGAGGTCAAGTTAAACTAGCAACGAATTTAGCATGATCGTGGGCATAGCTGACAATTCAGTAGACCCTGCAACTAAGAGACCAATGACGAGGGACCTGCCGTAGGAATGTGTTTGGGGGTAATTTCAAGCTGGAATGTACACCCTTTTAAAATGTAGCTTGTACAGCTTAACTCTAGAGTACTTGGCATATACCTATCTGTATTCCTAGCCTTCTACTTTCTCCACTTTTTTTTTTTTTTTTGAAAGTAGAGATTATGCTACTGGTAGCAGTAATTTCAACACAGCTAATATTCAGTGAACCCCTGCTATGTTCCGGGCATTGTGCAATTGGCTGGGAGTGCAAAGATTATCAAGACCCCTTCCTTTCCCTCAGAGAACCACAAGGTTATCATTGCCCCTGCAGGTGGGCAAAGCCAAAAAAACCCAAAAACCTTGCTGAAGTAAATGACTTTTCCTATTGGGCAATAGGTCCATGTTGTCTCATGTAATCCTCTCGATGAGATACATTATTATTCCTATTTTGCGATTAAAAACACTGAGGCGTGCTTTGTGCCACCAGGAATTGCAAACTCAGATGACTCCAGGTGTCAGGTAATTAAAAAAAATGAGGAAAGTAGGCCCGTGTAAAAATGACTGGAATTGGTGGGGATTACAGAGAACTGGAGCAGGCACGCCTCACTTGAAGACATTCAAATTCCAAATAAACTCAAATAAAAGCAGCCTTAGGGGCCAAACAAAACAACAGTGTTGGCCAGATGGACAGGCAGTTTCCGGTCCCTGCTGTATACTATCACAGCCATCCAAATCCTGAGAATGGGAAGCAACGTGAGGTTTCCTTGAACCTCCAGTTCTCATTGCTTTCACAATGAAATGGGACAAAAACATCAAAACCACTGAAAACCAAAGTAACAGTGACCAAAGCCATATAACTTGGGGTTTAAAATATTCTTCAATGCAATAGAATAGAAATTAAATTCAAAATTGTGTAAGAGCTTTATGACATGATAGAAACAGTATCACAATGGGGAGAATTCCTATTCCATCAACATTTTGAAGAAACTGAATATCAGTAAGGAAGAGAATGAACCCAGAACCATACACTAGAATATATTCTCAATAAGTCAAAAAATAAACACAGAAAAAGTCAAGAAATAAACAGTTTTTACAAAAACCTGTCAAAAAAGAGCTCAAAGTAAATAAATTAGCATAATCAATTACTATTCAAGATTGGCACGGGGTAGCTTGAGTATCAGGGCTACCATGTGGGACAACTCCAGGGGCATCGTTCACATACAAAAGTGTGTGGTAACAGAAAATGTTGTAAAGTACATATTCAAAAGAAAAGAAATAGATTGGAGAATATTTATATCTAAAAAAATATAAATGTTTGATAGAAATAGATAAGGTTATTTGGATTCCACTTTAAATGTAATAAAAAATGAATGATATTTTGTAGCTGAAGGAAAAAAACATGGTATCTCATCATGTCATAAAATGCCCATCCTTGCCAACCCGTTACCGTCAAGTCGATTCCAACTCATGGCAACCCTATAGGACAGAGTAGAACTGCCCCATAGAGTTTCCAAGGAGTGCCTGGTAGATTCGAACTGCTGACCTTTTGGTTAGCAGCCGTAGCTCTTAACCACTACACCACCAGGGTTTGTCCATCCTTGCTAGTAATTAAAAACAGGTAAATAAAAAGAGCTTGGTGGTACTGTTATGTCCTGATTAAAGTAACAAAACTAATGATACAACCTGATAATGACAAGTCTGAAGAGAATTAGGTTCATGAGAAATTGTATATCAGCCCAGACTCCCTGGATGTCAGTCTGGTGACCTCCCTCCAGGACTGCAAAGGTGGTTGATTACATGCTTTGACCAAATAATTTCTTGCCACCTTAAGGAAACAAATCTTAAAAAATGCCAAAGATGTCTATAGCAAAATCAATTATAAAAATACTAAAGGAAGTGGTTAAACATGTACAAAGCTACTAAAAATGACAAAGGTATGGATGATGTAAAGTGAAACATGAGAATGTAGTAGAATATTGTTCTCTGCTTACTACTGTGGTATAAGCTGTTGTGTGTTCATTGGTACATACAATAACAGAATTAGGCGTGATGTAAGGGGGTAGTCCAGTTTATAGAGCAGTTACTGATGACCAGGAGATCTGCTGGGTTCTTGGGTGACAGAGAAAAAAGAGTCATATGTACACAGATAAGGAAGGGCACGGATATTATAGGACAGAGTAGAACTGCCCCATAGGGTTTCTCAGGAGGCGCTGGTAGATTCAAACTGCCGACCTTTTGGTTAGCAGCCGAGCTCTTAATCACTGCGCCACCAGGGCTCCTTGAAAGTGGCACCAGACAAAAAACCCATTGCTGTCGAGTCAGTTCTGACTCATAGCGACCCCATAGGACAGAGCAGAACTGCCCCATAGAGCTTCCAAGGAGCACCTGGCGGATTTGAACTGCCAACCTTTTGGTAAGCAGCCATAGCACTTAGCCACTACACCACCAGAGTTTACTTGAATGTGGTAAGTGCTACCAAAATAACTGCTATACCTAGCACAGAGGGAGTGACTAATCCGTGACAGGCACTGTTCTAAGCACTGTACATATATCTCAAATAATTATCCCACTAACACTGTGAGGTTGATACTATTATTATTCCATTTCACAAATGAGGCAACTGAGATAAGAGAGGCCAGGTCATGTGCCCAAGGTCCTATGGCTGTGATAGAGATAAGCCTAAGGTTCCATGGGAGCTCCAAGACAGGGCATCTAACCCAAGCTGCAAAGAGCAGGAAGTGTTTCCAGAGAAGGTGATACCTGCTTTGAGTCTGGTAGGACAAGAAGGATTTAGTCAGCAGTTTTTTTTTTTTTCTTAGGTGGGGCAAGGGCATCCCCAGCAGAGGAATAGCTTGAGTAAAGGCAAAGATATGGGGAGCAGCGTGAAGTGGCCTGTCTAGGGACTGCTGGCAGATTATGTTGCTGGAACATAAAGCTTCAGAGGAACAGTGGCAGGAGATGTGGGCAGGGTCCAGGTCACTGGGGCCTTACATGCTGAAGACTCTAGACTTAGTCTTGTCGAATTTGACCTTGATGGTAGAAGAGGAGAGAAGAACTAGCGTTTATTGTTCTCTGCCATGTGAAGAACCCTGCTTTCAGGGCTTGGCATGGGCTATTTCAATGGATTGTCCTCTTTATTACATATTTTACTACATTCAAAGTAGGGTCCAAATGACAACTTTATATATTTCTATCAAATCTTTATATCCTTTTTAGATGTATATTTTCCCTGATCTATGAAGGAAGCTATAAAGTTTTCTATATATACTATATTAATCAGAAATAAGGATCACAGGCTATTTTAATCTGGCTGAAGACTCCATGGACAATTTATCCTATTTCACTTTAACACTCTAAGAATGACCCTAACAGGATTACTATAACAAAGAGGTGCTATTTTTAATGAGAAAATAGTGAGAATAATATTCGTGCATTATTATACTAGATAAAAGCTTTATAAATATTATATTATTTACCTTAAAGTAACAGAACTTCAATTAACCAGAAATCAATATATTTTCTCAACCTCACCCTATGATTCCACTTTAAGGAAAAATAAGCAAAAGGCAAGAAAATGAGTTGATATTAAAGCTATATTGAGAGCAAAAACAATTTCTACAGCAAGTCTGAAGTCAGTGACAATTCAACCTGGCCACTGTTGGTACCCTACAGAGCATACGGTGAAGCCTGGTGTCCAGATCAATGACCACTGGCCGTGCGGGAGGCAATTATCAGTTAAATTCATCACACTACAGTTCCTAAGGCAGGGAAATTTAACAGACACTGTTGTTGTTGTTGTTAAGCGCCATAGAGTTGGTTCTGACTCATAGTGACTCTATGCACAACAGACTGAAGCACTGCCCCACCCTGCACCATTCTTAAAATTGTTGCTATGCTTGAGCCCATTGTTGCAGAGAGACTCATCTTCAGACACTATATCAGACAATGTTCCGCTGCCATTCATAAGGTTTTCACTGGTTAATTCTTTTCAGAAGTAGATCACCGGGTCCTTCTTCCTAGTCTGTCTTAGTCTGGTAGCTCAGCTGAAACCTCTTTGGCATGGGTGACCCTACCTGGTACTGAATACTGGTGGCGTAGCTTCCAGCATCACAGCAACACACAAACCCCCACAGTACAAGAAGGTGATGGATTTGTGGGGGAACAGATACTGCAGAAAGATTTATTTTTTTAAATAAGGGATTCGCTCATTTTTTATTAGGTGCTTAACTCTGTACCTGCCCTTACCGGGAGCTGAGATTTCCTTCAAAAGAAGAGAATACTTGAACTGAGCCTGAAAGTATGGAGTTTGTCAGGTGGACAAGTGGGAAGAAAGTGTCTTCAAGGCCAAGGGAACTCCGTACCCCATGCTGAAAGCATGGAGGCCCCATTGTGCATGGTGGGCTTAGAGACATACAAAGAACTCTCTATGACTGAGGGTCAAGTTTGGATGAGGTGTGCCATGAAGAAGGTTGAGTGGGACAGATCGATTATGACCAGATTTGTGTATTAGAAAGGCTACTCTCGGAGCAGAGTGGAGCCACCATGGAGGGGCCAAGAGAGGCCGTGAGACCAGTGATACGTGAGGGCCATCTCAAGGCATGAGATAATGACTATTTTAACCAGGGGCTGTCACAGTGAGGATGAAGAGAAGAAGAAAGATACAAGAGCTGTTAAAGGAGAAAGAAATGGGAAGGAGGCAGAAGGTCAGAGGAGAGAGTGTAAGAGGAATCCCAGGTTTCTGCCTAGGCCCCTGGAGATGGTGGTATCCACTGCTAAGATAGACAAATAGAAGGAGCAGGCTTGAGGTAGAGATGTACATTCAGATAACAGAAATATAACCACATTGTGATAACCACTGGACTAGGGCTACTCCTCCCAAGTCTTTGGTGGTGGATTAGCTCAAGTCACACTGATCACTCACCTAGCATGAAGGAATCATGGTGCCTGCCACACTCCAAGCCTCCACTTTCGAATTTCTTTCTAGGAAGAAAAAACAGGAGCCCCGTTCACTTTTTTAAAATTATACAACTTATACACGACTATATGCTTGTTGGAAAAATTCAAGTAATATAATTTATTTTTGCTAGGTTTATCAGAATAGATCAGCAGTTGTCAAACTTTTGAACTCAGGACTTCTTTATACTCTTCAAAATTATTGAAGACCCTGAAGAGCTTTAGTTTGTGTGGGTTATATCTACTGATGTTTACCACATTAGAAATTAAAATCGAGAAACTTGAAAAATGTGCATTAATTCATTTTAAAAGAATAATAAACCTATTAAATGTTAACATAAAAAAACATATACAGTGAAATCTATGAGAGCCAGAACTCGACAAGTCTGTCTTGTTTTCTTTGGGTCTCACAAATTTTCCACCTTTGATAGGGTATAGCCTTACCACTGTTTTATCTCTCCTTTTAGTGGAAAGTATTTGAGTTTTCCTTCTGTGACAGATTTCCACCTTACAAGGGTTGTATCTTTCACAGGTTTTATTGTAGTTTAAAATAATAAATATGTTTTCCAGATAAAAAAATATTTAGGGAGAAGAGTGGTATAATTTTACGTTTTTGCAAACCCCTTCAATGAAAGGCTTAATAGAAAAGAATTGTATTCTCACATCTGCTTCTGCCTTCAATCTGTTGTGATATCACACATCATGTACCTCTGGAAACTTCAGTGTACACCAGTGAGAGAACAAAAGTGACAAAGGCAAATAATACTTTCATACAACCCACAAAAGCCAGAACCTGTGTAAGGTGGAAACCTGTCAGAGAAGGAAAACTTGAATATTTTCCACTAGTAGAGACCACTAGAAAAATGGTATTTCTGCACCCTATTAAAGGTGGAAAACTTGGCAGACCCAGAAAAACATGGCAGTCCCATAGAGTTCCAGCTCTCGTAGGTTTCACTGTATCATTATGAATATAATTTTAACCTTTTAGATTCCCTGAAAGGGTCTTCAGAATCCCAGGAGCCCCCAGACTTCACTTTGAGAATTACTGAGCTGGCTACATTAGGTCATGGTCGTAGTGTATTTGGATTTCAAAGGCATGTTTGACAGTCTCAAGTGAGATAGCCAAGCCTGGCAACCTGGTTTCTCACTAGACACAGCTCTGCCTCTAAGCAGCTTTGTGGTGCTGCAGACCTCAGTTCTATAACCTGTGAAAGGAAGTGGTAAGAATAGACCATCTCTAGGACTCTTCCTGCTCTAAAATTTTATTAGTTTATGAGCCTGCTCAATACATATTTTTTTAATGAATGCATGAAAAAATGAATGAATATATAATGCATGATGTTGTCAAAGAGACTTTTGCATTGGATTGGAAATTGAACTAGAATTGAGGGCTCACAAACGCATATACTTGCAAGCCAGGTATCCTGAACAGGTGAAGCAGACAGATGCAAGACAGTGCAGAATGGTGGGATCTATGAAGAACTGGAGAACACATATCCTACTTAAAGGAAATAAAATTCAAATATTTTATTTGACACTAGTAGTCTTCTACTCTAGACTAACAAAACAGGCATATGAGATGGATTTGGCCTGTGGGCTGTGAGTTGGGATTTTTGAACCAGACAGTTGCTTGAGTTCCTTTTGATTTGAAGCAACACCTTACAGGTGCCTCTTCCTGGAAGACCAGGCACCTCATGGTCCTTCTCTTTCCTCTCCCCATCTAAACCTCTTCATGGCAAAGGAGCTAATAAACTCAGTTACTGAAGGCAGTTTCAACCAGTGAGGCCAATACCATGAGATATTTGTATTTTTTACAGGGTTAGTCTCAAGCCTGCAGAGCAGCTGGTGGGTGCAAACCACTGACCAAATTGGTGGTTTGGTTAGTCTTCAGCCAAAGGAATGAAGCTCTGGGGAATTTGGGCATCAATAATTAGGCCAGGGCAGGAAGCCTTGGCTGTGCCACAAGCATCTACTTGCCCAAATCTGGGAGCTGAACCCCTACCTGTAAAGCCCTTCTGTGCAGAATGGTGAGGTACTTCGATCGTCAAAAGAATATATTTCTCCTGGGAACCTATGTGTCGCAGTTATCTAGTGTTGCTATAACAGAAATACCACAAGTGGATGGCTTTAACAAACAGAAATTTATTCTCTCATAGTTTAGGAAGCTAGATGTCTAAATTCAGGGCTCCAGCTCCAGAGGAAGTCTTTCTCTCTCTGTTGGCTCTGGGGGAAGGTCTTTGTTATGCCTTCCTCTAGTCCAGGAGCTTGGTTGTATTGAGTTCCCTCTCCTCTCTGCTGGCTTCTGTCTTTAATATCTCAAAAGAGATTGACTCAAGATACAACCTAATCCTGTAGATTGTGTCCTGCCTCATTAACATAATTGCTTTTAATTCTGCGTCATTAACTTCATAGAGGTTAGGATTTACAACACATAGGATAATTACATCACATCACAAAATGGAGGTCAACAACTACACAATACTGGGAATCATGGCCTAGCCAAGTTGACACACATTCTCGGGGGACACAATTCAACCCTTAACATTATGTGCAGGAAAGTCTCGGTTAGGGCAGCCCCTACCAGGAGTCAGGGCTCTTCTATCTAACAGGCTTACTCCTACAGCCATAAAAAAATACCCAGAAATGTGCTGCAGTTTAGCCAGCATCTTTGATGCCATATGACAGTGCTTTCTGAAGAGCTCTGCTCATCAGGTGGGATTTTTTAGAAGTGTTGGGTAAACAGCCTGGCACCTTCCCAGAAGACAAGCTGGGAAGTTTATGAACCCCTTTCGTAGTCCCTGGCTCCCCTGCATTCCACAGGCCCGCATCACCGGGGGCATCCTCAGAACAGCCTTATTGAGCTGTTACTGGAAGAAAAACAGAAGGGTGGGGGAAGGGAGAGAGGGACTCTTCAGTCTCCTAAGATGGGGGGCTCTAGAGTCTGGGGCGACCCTAGATAGGGTCTTTTTTGCCAAATATCTTTACATAGACATGACTCTGAAACCCGAGGCCTTAGAAAAGAGAGTACTCTGTAAATCTTACTTCTTCTCTGGTCACTAACGACAAATGGAAATGGAGCTTTCTCCACTAGGTACAAGTCAATGCTATTACAACCAGGAGTATTACAAAATGAGCCTCGAGGCTCAGCAAGGACCCACCTGGTTTAAAAGAGTATTGGATAAAAATTCTAGGTCTATCAGAAGAATTCTGGAAATTCCATTACAGTGGAGTCTGACTTTTACTGACTACTCAGGTAGTTGTCAGACTGTTACCTTCTTTGTTGTTTCTGAACTATGAACACATAGGGAGTCTTCAGGGCTTTTGGTTACTGGGTTTAGCAGAGGTTATAACCACATGCCGTGTACTCATGTTACAACCCAGCTGGCTATGGGGTTTGAGTGTGGAGCATAGCAGGGCACAGTTAGGATGTGAAGGAGACAGTGAAGGGAAATCCCTGTTCTATGGAGGAATGAATGAATGCTAGACCATTCAGTCATGGAAAGAGGCAGGGAGTGGGTCTCTGGGATCTTTGTTGCTCTTTAATCTGGTTTCTTTTTGAATGAGAAAGGCGGAGTACCACCCTAAAGGGTACAGTGGTATCGCCAAGGAGATGATCTGGTAAAATACCATGTCCAGGTCACAGTCACCAGATTGTGCTGCCCCTCCTCCCCCAAACACTAGATTTGGGAGCAGAGGTAGATACCTGAACCCAATACTGTTCTTAGACCTGGGCAGTAGGGCCCCTGCCCAAAGCCCCAGCCCTCAGAGTTATCTCTCGTTTTGGAGTGCTTTCCTTGAAGATAATTTCCTTCTGGTGTCTGGGACTCCCTGGGCCCTCCTGTGCCATTTATGAGCCCAGACGTGAACCTACCTAGGTCTTGGTTCCCAGTACCCATTTCTCCTCTTTGGGGAGCTCTCCAACTCTCTGTCTTATGCATGGGGTCAACCAGATGACCGTAGGAGCTCTGCCCCTTGTCCTTATGGGGCTGTCCCAAGTCAGTTGTGGTTCCAAGGGGATAGCCTGGCGGGAAGATTACTCCTGTTGGTGGGTATGGTGTTTCTTTTGTGGGATTGTGTAAGATTGGGCTGCCAAAATGGTGCTGACACTCTGATTGTTTATACAGACATCTCCCTTACCCTCATGTACCCACTAGGGGTGGGCTTGCCGGAACCCATCAAGGCCCACACATCAAAGAGGCATTGGGGGCTTAAATCACCTCCCCAGGCTCCTTTGGTTTGTGTGGAGGTGGGGAAGAAGGAGGAGTTTGAGGAGGGGCTGAAAGGAGGCAATTTTCTCTGTTCCTCTTTTTACCACACCGTAGATTGAATCCACCACCCTCTGTCAGTTTGTCATACTGTGGTGGCTTGCATGTTGCTAATGCTGAAAGCTATGCCACTGGTATTTCAAATACCAGCAGGGTCACCCATGGTGGACAGGTTTCAACAGAGCTTCCAGACTAAGACAGATTAGGAGGAAAAGCCTGATGATCTACTTCTGAAAATTAGTTAATGAAAACCCTGTTGATAATAACAGAGCATTGTCCGATATAGTGTTGGAAGATGAGTCCCCTAGGTTGGAAGGCACTCAAAATACCCAGTGGTCACAACAATGGACTTGAGCATTCCAATAATCATGAAGAGGGCACAGAATCAGGCAGTGTTTCATTCTGTTGTACGTGGGGTTGCAGAGCAGACTCCATGACAACTAACAACAATGTGGGCTCTCTTGCATGTCAGGTACAAGGGTTTGCCTAGGCATGCGGGATGTGAGGTATCAGCAGGTGCTTCTCCAGTGGGGGACAAATGAATGCCTGAAAGTAGAAGTTCACACTGGGCAGACATGTAGCCCTTTAGCTTTCCTCACAGACAGTGTCCCTCAGGCCTGCCCTGGATTTTCTTGATGATGGCAGTGAGTGGGGCTTCTAGGGATGGGGCTTCAAAATGCTCCCTTCCACCCCAAGGAATATAAGTGAGCTGCTGGGTCACCTCCCAAGCACCTCAGGCACCTCCTGAGCAAGGTCTGAGGCTCTCCCCCTACCACTTACATTCGGCTTGACTTGAACTTCTCTGCACTCATCACAGTATTTAATATTTTAAACTTTGTTTATTGTTTCCAATGTTTCCTTCACTAGAATATAAGGTCTTTGAGGGCAGGGGGTATGTCTGTGTCAGGCCCAGTTGCTTAGAACAGTGTCTGGCACAAGGTAGATACTCAGTAAATATTTTCAAATTATTGAAATGAATGGAGTGTTTGCTCATGTACATTCTACATTCTGGTCCTTTGAAATTCTTCGGTCGGTCATGTTTATGTTTGAGGAAACTTCTTGTATAATGTTAACACTTCCTGCCTTGAAGGAGTTTCCTGACTTGGTGTTCACAATTTCAGTTTAGTCCCATTGCACTAATGCTTACTGACTATGGTGGTCTACAGTGTAGGCTTTGGAGCCAGACAGACCTGGGGTCGAATCTTGGATCTGCCATTTCCTAGCTATGTGATCTTGGGTAAATTATTAACTTCCCTGAACCTTATTTTTTCCATCTGCAAAATAAGGATAATAATGCCTACCTCACAGGGTATTATGGTTGCAATTAGTAGAAGGTAATGTACATATAAAACATATTGTTAATGCTACAATGGTTAACATTGCCCTTTCCTCACTGTCTACTGGATGCCTGGTTCTTTGCTAACCACCAAAGATACAGACCAAGATACCTTCTAAATCTCCCAATCCAGACAAGGAGCAACCTGGAGCACCAGACTCGGGCATGAAAGTGAGGCAGGACTGGCTCTCAGACCTCAGGGCTTGGAGCTGAGGCATATGTGAAACGTAGGCTTGGGAATGGGGAGGGCATATAAGTCTAAAACCTTATCCCATGCCAGTGATCAGTCCAAAGAGGCTGAGCAGGAGGCGAGGCTCTCAGTAGAATCAAGAGTCCAGGAATTGAGGAACCAGAGGATGGGAAGTGGAGGCGGCAGGAGTTTCTGAGCTGCAGATTCTTTTAATAAAAGCTTGAGTCCTCAGGCATAGTAGGGAGGGAGGTCTTGAGGGCTGGTCAGACGCTGTTCTCAAGGAATTTACAGTCTAGTAAGGGAGACCCATGTGTAAGGCCACAAATAATATATATACAATGTACAATATAGAAGTACAGAGGAATCAAAGAGAAGGGAGTGATTAACTCTGCTGGAGAGATGGGAGAGAGGGTGTGGTGCCTTGCAGAAACCAAGGAAGGTCAAGCAAGAGAGGAGGTCAAGCAAGGAGGCTCTGGGAGGATAAGAAGGAATCTAGTAGAGGAGGGGACACGTGGAAGTTCAGGACATAAAATGGAGGCATGAAATAGAATAGTATGTTTGGGTGTTTTCAAGGCTCTGTAATGATTAGGGTTCCTCTGGAACTGTCATAGGTGCATGGGCTAGACTGGAGGGGACATCTTGGGATCCTTCCCCAATGCACAAGTGGTACTTGAGCAGCCCTGGCCCCTATTTCTTAAGAGAGAGTGGGCCCTACTCAGTAGCGTGAAGCAGACACACATGGTCTTTGCTACCCCCCTTTTCCTTGTTCTGGAAGGACTGGGTATGAACACTGGCACACAGAACTCCACAGTTTACCAGCTGTATGGCACTAAGGTATACCACACCTCAGTTTCCTCACATGATAGGGTTGTTGTAATAATTAAATGAGAAAACGCATGTGAAGGGCTTAGGGCACAATCTGCTACATAACATGCACTTGATATGTATACGTATTTGTTCATCCAGTTATGCATTATTCAACATTTAACAGGTGTCTACATCATCAAAAAAAAAATTTTTTTTTTTTTTTTTTTTTTTTTTACCATTATCAGTCAGTGCTAGGCCAGTGGCTGACTGCGGAACAGACATTTACTTGCTCATATGAAAGTTCAAGGTGAGGCTGAAGAAAATTAAACAAGTCTGAGAGAATCAAAAATTACCTGGAGTATATCCCACCTGAATTTGATGACCATACAAAGAATAGATTTGATACGTTCAACAGTAATGACTGCAGATCAGACGAGTTGTGGGATGACGTCAAGGACATCATACATGACAAAAGCAAAACGTTGTTGAAAAGACAAGAAAGAAAGAAAAAACCAAAGTGGATGGCCGAAACTTGCTCTTGAACATAGGGTAGCTAAAGCAAATGGAAGAAAAGATGAAGTGAAAGAGCTGAAAAAAAAATTTAAAAGGGCAGCTCGAGAAGACAAAGAAATGTGCAAAGACCTGGAGATAGAAAACCAAAAGGGAAGAACACACTCACCATTTCTCAAGCTGAAAGAATTGAAGAAAAAAATCAAACGTTCAGTTGCAATTTTGAAGGATTCTACAGGCAAGATAGTGAACGACAGAGTAAGCATCAAAAGAGGACACAGAATCGTTGTATCAAAAAGAATTAGTCGCTGTTCAGCCATTTCAGGAGGTTAGCATATGATCAAGAACCAATGGTACTGAAGGAAAAAGTCTAAGGTGCACTGAAGGCATTGATGAAAACCGAGGCTCCAGGAATTGATGGGGTACCAAGTGAGATGTTCAACAGACATATGCAACACTGGAAGTACTCACTCACCTATTCCAAGAAATTTGAAAGACTGACCTGGATAACCAATTGGAAGAGATCCATATTTGTGCCCATTCCAAAGAAAGGTGATCCAAAAGAATGTGAAAATGATCAAACAATATCATGAATATCACACACAAGTAAAATTTTGCTGAAGATCATTCAAAAATAGTAGCAGCAGTATATTGACAGGGAACTGCCAGAAATTCAAGCCTGCTTTGGACGAAGACATGGAAAGAGGGATATCATTGCTGATGTCAGATGGATCTTGGCTGAAAGCAGAGAATACCAGAAAGATGTTTACCTGTGTTTTATTGACTATGCAAAAGCATTTGACTGTGTGGATCATAACAAATTATGGATAACATTATGAAGAATGGGAATTTCAAAATAGTTGTACTCATGTGGAACATGTACATAGACTAAGGCAATCATTTGAACAGAACGAGGGGATACTGTGTGGTTTAAAATCAGGAAAAGTGTGCATTGGCTGTATCCTTTCACCATTCTTATTGAATCTGCATGCTGAGCGAGTAATCCTAGAGGCTGGACTATATGAAGAACAGGAGACATCAGGATTAGAGGAACACTCATTAGCAACCTGCAATATGCAGGTGACACAACCTCGCTTGGTGAATAAGAGGACTTGAAGCACTTACTGATGAAGATTAAATACTGCAGCCTTCAGTGTAGATTATGCCTCAAGATAAAGAAAACAAAAATTCTCACAACTGGGCCAGTAAGCAGAGAAAATACTGAAGTTGTCAAAGATTTCATTTTACTTGGATCCACAATTGACACCCATGGAAGCAGCAGTCAAGAAATCGAATGACATATTGCATTGGGCAAATCTACTTGAAAAAGACCACTTAAAAGATGTCACTTTAAGGACTAAGGTGTGCCTGACCCAAGCCATGGTGTTTTCAATTGCCTCATGTACATGCAAAATCTGGACAATGAATAAAGAAGACTGAAGGAGAATTGATGCCTTTGAATTATGGCGAAGAATATTGAATACACCGTGGACTGCCAGAAGAACGAATAAATCTGTCGTGGAAGAAGTACAGCCAAAGTGCTCCTTGGAAACAAGGATGGCGAGACTTCATCTCACATACTTTGGACATGTTATCAGGAGGGACCAGTCCCTTGAGAAGCACATCATGCTTGGTAGAGGGTCAGCGAAAAAGAGGAAGACACTCAATGAGATGTATTGACACACACAGTGGCTGCAACAATGGGCTGAAATGCAGCAATGATTGTGAGAATGGTGTGGGACCAGGTAGTGTTTTGTTCTGTTGTACATAGGGTTGCTATGAGTCAGAACCATCTCGATGGAACCAAACAACAACAACTAGATGTCATACACTAGAGTCACTGGGATGAACAAGCCCTGTCTCTGCCCTTGGAAGCCTATTTTGAGGGTTTGTATGGGAGGGCAGACAAAGAGACAGGTGATTACTGGGCCAGGTGATAAGTGCTGATGGGCACACAGATGAAGGGCAGGTTAGCTGCCATGGTGATGACCAGAGTGTGGACTGCAAGTTAAGGAGAAGTCCCCAGTCTCTAAGAGTCAGATCAGGACCAGCCTTGAAAGTTAAGTCAAGGTCATCAGCCCTTATCCACGAGGAGCCACTGGAGGATCTTAAGCAGTAGAGAGGCCTAGTCCTGTCTGCATTTGGGAAGATGGCTCTGGCCCCAGTGAGGACGGTTAGGAAGCTGTAGGTTCCGGTGAGAAATAATTAAGTAGAGTCAAAGGACTGAGCACTCAATGAGGTTGGAAAGCTGTGATCTTCTGAACCAGGGCAGTAAGAGGGCTGAACTGATGGGAGTCAGGTTTTGGGATACAGAGAGTCTTTAAGGAATATTTAATGTATATCTCAAAAAATACAAGACGTCCCTAGAATGGTACAGCCAATTTTGTAACTCACATTTAAAACAATGCCTCAGCTAAAGCCAGCTAAAATATTATTTATCTAAATTGGCTTCTTTCACTGAAAGTTTTATTATTTGAGTATCCTATATAATATTTTTTTAATATAATATTTTGGGGCCCTGGTGGTACAATGGTTAAGAGCTTGGCTGCTGACTCCTCAGACAGGGATTGGACTGGTAGAAAATGATACCGATGAGGAGTGAGCTTCTTGGCTCAAGTGGACACATGAGACTATGTGGGCAGCTCCTGTCTGGAGGGGAAATGAGAAGGCAGAGGGGGACAGAAGCTGGCTGAATGGACGTGGGGAATACAGGGTGGAGAGAAGGAGTGTGTGTCTCATTAGGGGAACAGCAAGTAGGAGTACATAGCAAGGTGTGTATAAGATTTTGTATGAGATACTGACTTGATTTGTAAACTTTCACTTAAAGCACAATAAAAAAAATAAATAAATAAAAGTGCTTGGCTGCCAACCAAAAGGTTGGCAGTTCAAATCCACCAGCAGCTCCTTAGAAACCTTATGGGGCAGTTCTACTCTGTCCTATAGGGCCACTATGAGTTGGAATCGACTCAACAGCAGTGAGTTTACACAGTATTTTGGAGAGCTAAGGCCAGCTAAAATATCATTTATCTGAAATAGCTTCTTCTACTGCGAGTTTTATTATTTGAATATCCTATACAATATTTTGGAGAAATATGATTTGATCCAGGATTGCCTTTCTCTTCTATCAATGCATGATACTGAGTTTACTGTATCTCAGAGCCTGGTGAGTGTATTGAGGAAATAATGGAGTGAATCTCTAGGCCTGTGCATCTCACACAGTTGGTGCTTGACAAATTTTGAGTTTATGTCTGAACAGTGTCATAACAAATACTACACTATTTAGTAATAGTGTCCAAGTGAGTTGAAAGTCTTTATTAACATTATTACTCATAGATTTTATTACTCATAGGCTTCCTTATCAAATTTTAGACCTTGTCAATCACATGTATTTAACTGTGGGTTTTCAGAAATGAATGTTATAGGAGCACTTCATTCATTTTTTAAAAGACACTCAATTTTAACAGCAGTTTTAAGTTTACAGAAAAATTGTAGAGAAAGTACAGAGAGTTTCCCTATACTTGTTCTCCCACTCATTGTATCATTTTACCTTAGTGTGGTACTTTTGTTACAGTTGATGAACCAATATTGATGCATCATGATTAACTAAGGCTCACAGTTTATATTAGAGTTCACTCTTACTCTTAAACAGTTTTATCAGTTTTGACAAATGCACAGTGTCCTGTATCCACCATTACAGTATCATGCACAAGAGTTTCACTGCCTCTAAAATGTCCTGTGCTCCACCTATTCGTTCCTCCCCACCTCCCTCTGAACGCTATTCACTTTTATCACTTTCTTTTCTTTAGCTCTTAGGGAATTCAGATGCTCTTTAAGTAGTACCTTTATTGCCTTAGAGTAAGGAAGAATTGAAGAGAGCTTTCCAGGAACACTATTTCATTGCTTTTAGTAAACTGTTTCACAGAATTGTTTGCCCCTCAGTACACAAGTTCTTGGCTGTGAACAGATCGAATGCATTGATCTTGTCTGCTACAGCTCCTCTGGTACTCTTGACCTGGTCTGTCTTCCCTGCAGGCCTAGTTTTGAATCAGAAATTAGGTGATGCCTTTTCTAGACTTTACATTAGATGAAGTCAGTGTCCTGGGTAGGAAGGTTAACTTTTTTGTGTTTTTGGTGTCTTTATGATTTATACCCTTTGTTTCTCCTATCTAAAAAATTTTGGTGGAAGCTTTAGATACTGTATCAAGCTTGTTAGGTTTAAAATAGCCCACTCCTCTGAGGGTATAGACTAAAAACTATTTG
Organism: Elephas maximus indicus; assembly: GCF_024166365.1. NCBI lineage: Eukaryota > Metazoa > Chordata > Mammalia > Proboscidea > Elephantidae > Elephas > Elephas maximus. The sequence goes on along the minus strand of NC_064825.1, from coordinate 26,967,123 downwards.
GTCTGGGATATTTCCAAATTCCAAGAACTCCTAAAGCCCTACTTCTTTTGAAGCCATACTCCCAGGTTCACCCAACAGCAGCTGTTGCCAAACCCATACAAAGCTTCCAAATACATATTGAAAAGTAGATTTGATGCACAGGGACCGTGCTGTGGCAGTTATCCTACAAATGTCTTTGACGTTAGAAAAAAAAGATCAATAAATCAAAGATGTTAAAAGGCTGGCTGTGAAACAGGGTACTCAGTATGTATTTTATTAAGATGGATGTTAAATCAAAACCCAATCTATGGCACACCTATAGAGTTATCTACAGTTTAAAGAGGAAGAACTCTCTTATTTGAGGCTGGTAGGAGGCATGGCAGATGGGATTTTGGGAAAGAGTAGTGGAAAGAAAGCAGAAAGATGTAGGGGAAAATGCAAGTCTGTTAATATACAGGCTAAAGCAGCCTTTCCTAGGTGGTGATAGAAGGACTTTAATGCATATTGAGCACCTACTCCATGTGGGGTGTCATGGTAAACATTGCAGGCATTTTTTTGTTTTAATTTTTATTGTGCTTTAAGTTAAAGTTTATAAATCAAGTCAGTCTCTCATACAAAAATTTATATACATCTTGCTATATACTCCTGTTTGCTCTCCCCCTAAAGAGACAGTACATTCCTTCTCTCTACCCCATATTTCCATGTCCATTTGACTAGCTTCTGTCCCCCTCTGCCTTCTCATTTCCCCTCCAGACAGGAGCTGCCCACATAGCCTCTGTGTCTACTTGATCCAAGAAGCTCACTCCTCACCAGTATCATTTTCTATCTTACAGTCCAGTCCAATCCCTGTCTGAAGAGTTGGCTTTGGAAATGGTTCATGTCTTGGGCTAACAGAAAGTCTGGGGACCATGACCTCTGGGGTCCTTCTAGTCTCAGTCAGACACAGACATCTTTTTTTTAGCCTCTTAACAATCCCTCCATCCCTGTTTTACAGACACGGACTCAGGGAGGTTGTGATTCCTCATTGCCACTAAGTTATTAAGTGGCAGGACTTAGGTTCAAACCCAGGTCTGTCCAACCCCGAAGCCCAAGACGCTGTTTCCTTCATTCCATGGCTACTTCCTCAAGAGCAGCTCTACATGGGGATCAGATTGGCTGTCTTTCAAGATTCGATCTAATCCTTTTCAATACTGAGATTCTAGGTCATAGTTTCAAGCACACAGGAGAATAGACACTCCCACCTTTTTGAATCAAAGACCTGCTACTGAATTTTGTCTTCATGTGCCTGAAGGGTACTCCTCCCTTGCCATTTTCATTCATCCTGAAAAAAGCACCTCTTTTTAGGGGGATTAAGTAGGCTGGTGGCCTCTAAAATTTTGGCTAAACTGGGCAGTCAACTCTTTATGTTTATTGGTGGCGTTTAATGGAGAGAATTTGGGGGACATGGTGCATGCTCAAATGGAGAATTAGTGGGGCTTTATAATGTTGTTACAAACTTTACGATGTGAGTTGATTGTTTCATGTAGCCTCATAAAAACAAGTTGCATCACCCCCTGACTTCCTGACAAAGGTGACAGAGATGGGGTATTTCCTGATGCTCCATTCAGGCCAGCCCAGTTTCCAAATTTTAATGTTCCCGTAATAGGTGTGGAGAAAAAGACAGGAAGAACAGAGGATACCCATCAGCCCAAGTTGTTACACTGCCATCCTGGCAAAGACAAAGTGCACCAAAATTTACACAAACAGGCCGGTTTAGCTTGGGCAGTGAATAAATAAGCCAGATCACGTTTCTTGAATGACAGGCAAAATTTTGTCATCATAGCAACTCCTCCATTGTGCTTGCTGTGCTTACACAAGTCGTCAGCCTGTGTCCCAACCCCAAGCTACCTGGGAGGAGGAGCTGGGGCTTATCCATTCCTTATTTATAACTAGGTCTGAGCGACAGGGAGGGACAGGCAGGGTTGTCTCCTCTGCAGGTTGCTGCCTGAGTTACATATACAAATGCCTCGGGAGCAGCAGGCTGGCTGCATCCTTCTCACATTCCTGGGTCTGTCTGGGCTGGTTGGCACAGTTACCAGAACATACCATATTGGGATTGTGGAAGAATACTGGAATTATGTACCCCAAGGGAAGAACGTTATTACTGGGAAAAGCTTCGCCGAAGACAAGTGAGTGAATTTGGAGTCCCCACAGACTCCTGGGTTTGACTCCTTTTGACTCTGCGTGGGGAAGGTTGTATCTCATGGGTGGTCGTAATGGGTGTGAGTTGGTCTAGACCAACAGGAGGGGGTTTGCTTTTGCCTGGAGAGCCCTAGTATGGGTGGGTCTATAATTTGAGAGAAATAATTTTAGTTCCATCTATTCATTGAGGCTAGGGACCTTGTCTGTAAAGAACCATATGCACAAACAGGTATTTTGGACAACGGTTCACTTTATAAAAAGCAACTTTTCACTAGGCGCCACACTAGTAACTTACAAGGAATTCTGGACTCTTTTTTTTAACTAAAAAAAGAAACAACAAAAATGATAACATTTGGGATGAAAACTTGAGAATTGTCAAGAAGTCTTCACTGGTATAAACACACACAAAAAATGTCATAACTGGAGACAAGTATAGTATAGGCAGATATTTTTGGTCTTGTAATTTTTTTTTTTTTTTTTTTTAAAAGGGGAAGTTACAATAGATTTGGCTGGTATTTTGAGAATTTCTTTGCATTTCCTTAGAAATGGCAATTTCACTGGTGTGAGAGGCTTGTTCAAGCCCTGACTCATTCATTCTGAGGTCAATTCCTAGAATCCATGGCACAGTTGGGTGAGATTGTACTGGAGTGTTCTATGTCCCTATTTTTTTTCGTCTCCCCAGAAGATAGTCCTTGCTGTCCTCCCTCTAGGATCTGATGTCTTAAATCTTATTTGTTCCCTAGAGCTCCTTCTAAAGGAAGTCACCTCCTAGTTCCAGAAACTTTCATGCATATTTTCAACTTTATGTTTCTTAGAACACCTTTCAACATGTTTTGTCAACCTCTGATGGATGTTTGGGCGTGTGCTTCTTTTCTGATAGGCAGATCTCATTGCATTTAACATCCAAATTCCATTTCCTAAAGATGAGATTAGCTGCCAAGATTCAGGAACAGAGCAGGGTTTGCAAATAAAACTTCAAAAGCCAGGTCCCCCTGCTTTCTGGGAAAGATCAAAGATTCAGTTGGCTTGGACGCATGGTTTTCAGGTTTTCTACCAGCTCTAAGAACACAAAGTTGGCATAATCATGTGTCACTTACTAAAGAGGGATGGATGATGCTCATGCCAGCCAGACTACCAAGAAGGATTGTTGCCTAAGCTTAGTTTTATACCAGGAAATTTAATGTCCACAAGGGCTGTTCCTTTAAAAAAAAGCTCTTGAAAACCCGATAACTGGGAGCTCCTAAAAATCAAACACCTATGCTCATCTAAAGACTTCACCAAAAGAGTAAAAAGACCACCTACAGACTGGGAAAGAATTTTCAGCTATGACATCTCCGGCCAGCGCCTGATCTCTAAAATCTACATGATTCTGTCAAAACTCAACCACAAAAAGACAAACAACCCAGTCAAAAAGTGGGCAAAGGATATGAACACACATTTCACTAAAGAAGATATTCAGGCAGCCAACAGATACATGAGAAAATGCTCACGATCATTAGCCATTAGAGAAATGCAAATTAAAACTACGATGAGATTCCATCTAACACCAGCAAGGCTGGCATTAATCCAAAAAACACAAAATAATAAATGTTGGAGAGGCTGCGGAGAGATTGGAACTCTTATACACTGCTGGTGGGAATGTCAAATGGTACAACCACTTTGGAAATCTATCTGGCGTTATCTTAAACAGTTAGAAATAGAACTACCATACAACCCCGAAATCCCACTCCTGGGAATATACCCTAGAGATACAAGAGCCTTCATACAAACAGATATATGCACACCCATGTTTATTGCAGCTCTGTTTACAATTGCAAAAAGTTGGAAGCAACCAAGGTGTCCATCAACAGATGAATGGGTAAATAAATTGTGGTATATTCACACAATGAAATACTATGCATCAATAAAGAACAGTGACAAATCTGTGAAACATTTCATAACATGGAGGAACCTGGAAGGCATTATGCTGAGCGAAATTAGTCAGAGGCAAAAGGACAAATATTGTATAAGACCACTATTATAAGATCTTGAGTAATAGTAAACCTGAGAAGAACACATACGTTTGTGGTTACGAGGGGGGGAGGGAGGGAGGGTGGGAGAGGGTTTTTTATTGATTAATCAGTAGATAAGAAATGCTTTAGGTGAAGGGAAAGACAACATTCAATACATGGAAGGTCAGCTGTATTGGACTGGACCAAAAGCAAAGAAGTTTCTGGGATAAAATGAATGCTTCAAAGGTCAGCGGAGCAAGGGCGGGGGTCTGGGGAACATGGTTTGTGGGGACTTCTAAGTCAATTGGCAAAATAATTCTATTTTGAAATCATTCTGCATCCCACTTTGAAATGTGGCGTCTGGGGTCTTAAATGCGAACAAGCGGCCATCTAAGATGCATCAATTGGTCTCAACCCACCTGGAGCAAAGGAAAATGAAGAACACCAAGGTCACACGATAACTAAGAGCCCAAGAGACAGAAAGGGCCACATGAACCAGAGACCTACATCATCCTGAGACCAGAAGAACTAGTTGGTGCCCGGCCACAATCGATGACTGCCCTGACAGGGAGCACAGCAGAGGACCCCTGAGGGAGCAGGAGATCAGTGGGATACAGACCCCAAATTCTCATAAAAAGACCAAACTTAATGGTCTGACTGAGACTAGAGGAATCCTGGCGGCCATGGTCCCCAGACCTTCTATTGGCACAAGACAGGAACCAACCCCGAAGACAACTCATCAGACATGAAAGGGACTGGTCAGCGGGTGGGAGAGAGACGCTGATGAAGAGTGAGCTAATTATATCAGGTGGACGCTTGAGATTGTGTTGGCAACTCTTGTCTGGAGGGGGGATGGGAGGATAGAGAGAGAGGGAAGCCGGCAAAATTGTCACGAAAGGAGAGACTGAAAGGGCTGACTCAAGAAGGGGAGAGCAAGTGGGAGTAGGGAGTGAGATGTATGTAAACTTATATGTGACAGACTGATTGGATTTGTGAACGTTCACTTGAAGCTTAATAAAAGTTAAAAAAAAAAAAAAAAGCTCTTGACCCCTTTGAATCAGATGTTTGCCGACCATTGGTGATTGTAGTCTTTACCATGACAAATGCACATGGGATTGAAAGGCTACACTAATTGCCAGTAACGTTTCCTAAAACCAGAGCTCTGCTGCCCTTGAAGAGAGCTCAGTAGGAAATGGTTGGCATTTGCGGCTGTTGGACACAAGAATGTTCATTGAGTGTCGTGAATATAGTCTTTAAGTTAAATATAACAATGGAATGCTTTCCATATGGTTGAGTAAAAAGCACAGAAATTCTATCTTTCTTCTGAAATGCCTGTGTCTGGGTAGCTGTCTGCGAGCACTTGTTCTGACCCAGGGATTCCAGGGATTCTGGTAGCGACTTTTAATACATCACTTCTTGCCGATGTTATTATTCACATTTTACAAATGAGAAGCTGAGGCTCTGAGGTTAAGTACTTGCCAGAATTTACAAAGTAAATGGCAGAGCCGGCACCAAACTCATGTCTCTTTGCTTCCTAAGCTCATATTTCTTTTCACCATGCAACCTGTTTCTTGGAAGGGTGATCTTTTCTGTTTAATTTAGTCAAGGATTCCAGTAATAAAAGCTTTCTAGAAAGTCCCAGTACTTACTAAAGCTAGGCTTAGTCTCACTTGTCACTCCCCCTCGAGAGACTGCTAGTCAGTGACCAAACTGGTTACCTAGGTTTGTTCAAAATCCCAAAGTACCTCAGATACTAGAATGTTCCCACAGGACAGGAAGAACTTAGGGGTTCTCTACAGGTCATTTCAGCCCGAAGTTGGTGCTTTGAGGAATGTACAATAAATGTATGAAAATAGTTAAGGTGAAAAAGAGAAAGGGGAAATAGGCATGACTAAAACAATTATTTTGGCATCAGCCTTAGAGTGAGGTGGTTTAACAAATTCTGTGGTTCCATATGAGAGAACTCCTTTAGAAGCAGCTGGCATGCTACTGTGTCCTACATGGAATGCCAAAGTGCCCAGATGTTTCCTTCTGGTATGCAGTGAGGCAGAGTTTGAGCAGGGCTGACTCCTGACTCTTGAAAGGGGACCCTCGGTGAGCATGCAGTGAATATTGACTTTTATCAGCATCCATGTCAGCAAGGGACTAATGGTTGAGGCAGGGAGTGGCTCAAGGCAAGTGCCTTAAGATGGCACGGTTATGGTGGGTTGCTGACCCTTGCTTGGAGACCACAGGACACACATCACAGATAGTGATCTTGTTATATCTATGGAGTACAGCATGTATACTCTGCATTCTGCCATTTTCCCATGGGCAGGACAGGTTATCTTGGCGACAAAATCATACCCTCTTACACAGCTCCGCAGGATGAGTAGACTGCATTTCTGAGGGTGGTCTGCTGTTCAGGATATTCAGACTTAGAGACATGCCTAATATGTAGAGGCCTAAGACAACCAGCTGACTAATGTTCCACTATGAATGGAAATAGTGGAAGAGGAATCAGGAGACCTGGATTCTAGTTCTTACTTTGTCCGCAACTTGCTATGTGACCTTGAACGTGTTACATAATCTGAATATCAATTTCTTAGTCTGTGTAACAAGGGAGTTGAAATATAATTCCTAAAATTACTTAAAAAGTGGACTTCTAAGGTGTCAGAAATAATTCTTGAAACAGAATGAAAAACATCTTACCTGACTTGCCAGTTATAGGAAGATGTTTGCAACAGTGAATGAAAAGACCTAAATGATTTATAAATGTTCCATCTTAGGAACTGGAATTAGAGAACACCTGAGACTGATAGTAGAAATATGTGACAATGTTTGAAGTATTCTGTATTTCTCTTCACCCATTTGTTTTCTTCTGTCCTTCAAGAACTATCTCCAATTCCTTATTTCATGCATACATGAAGCCTTTCTCTGTAACCCTGGCTTATTCTGATATTTTCCCTTCCTACACTTCAGAGAATTTGGTGTCTCTGCCATGCACTTGGCCCCAGCATTTTCTTCTCCTTGCATTGCTGTTCTCTGCAGCTGGAGTGTAAGCTCCATGGTGGTAGAGAGAAAGGTCCAGCATATATCTAATAATCCTCTCCCCTACACGGAGCTTCTTCAGTGACAGCATCACATGGAGAACTCAGCATAGGACTGGGCGCTTGGAATCATTAGGGCAAAAACGAATGACTTTGCCAGTTCAGTTTTTTTGGTTGTTTTATCATTGAACAGGAGAATGGGCAAAAATTAGCTGAATAAGAGGGTGGGTGCCAAAGATTCAGTAATGTAAAAAAGTTTGGGAGCCAATATTAGACCATGCCAAGAGCTTAATAGATCTGATTTACAGGATGAGAAAGAAAATAAATGGTTGAAATCATATCACTGAGACTTGACTTCAATCAGATGGTACAATGTAGCTGTCCAACTTGGTACCTTTGTTTGATAAATACGGTTAGAAAATATAATTGAGACCGTAAGCACTAATATTTCCTAGAAAGTACAGGGCTTAGGAGTTATACTCTATACAGAAATATTTTCTCCAGATGAGTATTCTCATTCTCTTCCTTTTTCTCCCCCTCCTTTTCCTTCTCCTTCTTGCTGGGTTTAATGGGGACACCGAGCTCCTTTGATTTGCCGGGGGGTGGTGTCAGCATTTTGATCCATTAATGCCAGTCCTGCTCAGGCTCATAAAGAACTTAATTAAGGTGTGACTGTGCTTTGGTGGTAAAGCCTGGGCTTTAATGGAACCAGAGTGGGATTACCTTCTTTAAAGTCACAATTCTTACCGTAGACTTCATTAGACAACCAACAGACATACAGGCCTTTTCTTCCCAGTGAGATGCAGGGTTTCTCACAGGTGCTAACTCATGGGCAGAACCGCTATTGGCTGTTGGTGAGGTTAACCACTGCTCAAACCCCAAATTTGTAGGGTCTGGTAGAGGGTGTTTACCTAACCACATTACTGTTGATGGCAGAGGGTTGAGTACTCCTAGGAGCAGGTCCTAGGATGGGAATGAAGGGGAGACCCACGTGACTATCTGAAAGAAGGCTGAACTGTGAGGAAGCAGGTAGGGGGAAGTGAGGGGCTTTTGTAAGCTTTGAAATAAAGGGAAGGATATCGTCTCATCAGGGCTTGATTTAGATGGATGGTGACTTTCAAATCTCAATTTCTATCTTATCAGCATCAAAAATCATGTGTTGGGCCTGATGCCATGTGAGTCTTTTGGAGCTTCTGATATTCCCCATGTCAATTACAGATTGCCTTTGTTTTTTGGATGGCCAGCAGAGACCAAAATACATTGGCTTAAACAAATCAGGGTTTTGTATTCTCTTGTAAAAGAAATCCTGATGGGCAGTAGAAATAGTATGGTAGGGTCTCAGGGACTGTCAGTCTTTTTGGTCCACCATCCTTAGCATGTAGCTTCCCTTGTCAAGGATGGTCATGGTTACAAGATGGCTGCTGGAACGTCAGCTGTCAGCTTTATGTTCCAGGAAGGAAAAAGGAGAAGAGGAAACAGAAGGAGCATGATTCCTGCGGTATTAGCCCCTTTAAAGGGTCACTATGGAAATCCCACCCAACCAATTCCACTCATATCTCATGGAATACCCCTAGCCACAAAGGGAGTTTTAGCTACATGCTTTTCTGCCTGAATAAAATCAGAATTCTATTACTAAGGAAGAAAGGAGGCATGAATACTGGAAAGCAGCTGGCCGTCCCTGCCACCCTCTCCTATCTCAGTTCTTCCTTCTTGTCCATCATTCACAAGCATGCTCTTAGTCCCCTTCATCCTTTTTCCCATCTTTGTATAGTGGAGCCACAAAGCCTGGTTAGTGGGATCTGAGACCTCACAGACAATATAATAGCTAATTCAGCCCGTGCAATGTTCCAGGCACTGGCTTTATGTGCATGGCTCTTCTATTCAAAAACCTTCCTTGGTCAGGGTGACCAGGAGGCACAGGGAGGGTTACACCAGCTGAGTGTAGCCCAGCAGCAGGTTACCAGGGATGCCAAGGCAGCCTGGCTTGCTGGTGAAGTGTAGGACCTGGCATCAACTGACAAGCTTACAATTCTTGCTCTACTTTCTCAGCAAGAAATTGTATCTCTCTTTGCCTTAGTTTTCTCATCAGTAAAATGGAGGCAATGATAGTACTTGCTTCAGGGGTATATTAGTTTCCTGTGGTTGCTGCAACAAATTAACAAGAACTGGGTGGCTTAAAAAACAGAAATTTATTCTCTCACAGTTCTGGAGGCCACCAATCTGAAATGAAGGTGTAGGGCCACACTCCATCTGGAGGCTCTAAGGAAGAGAATCTGTCCCTTGCCTCTTCTAGCGTCTGGTGGCTGCCAACATTCCTTGGCTTGTGGATGCATCAATCCAATCTCTGCCTCTGTCTTCACATGGCCTTCTCTTCTATGTGCATCTAATATCCTTTTGCCTCTGTCTTATAAGGACATTTTTGCTGGCATTTATACCCCATCCAGATAATCCAGGATCATCTTCTCATCTCAAAATCCTTAATCTAGTCACATCTGCAAAGGCACTCTTCCCAAAGCCTCAGAGGTTCTGGGGACTAGGATGTAGACATGTTGCTGGGAGCCACTATCAACCTAGCACAGAGGGTATTGGGAGACTCAAATGACATGGGACCTCTCAATGCACAGATATGCTGCCTGGCACTTCGTTAGCCCTCAATAAATGCTAGCCATTATTGTAACTCTTCTGTCTCAAGGAGATCTCTGGAAAGCAAGAGCTCTGTGGAAAAGACTTCCTCAAATAGCTGTATATTCCTCTTTTCTGATTAGAGTTTTGCCAGAAATGATTGAGCACGCACTATCCCAGATGCTGTGTGTGGGTTTCCACTCTTTATTTCCTTTAATCCTCACAATAGCCCTATCATGGTCAGTGATTTACAGCTGAGGAACCTGGGGTTCAGAGAGGTTAAGTTACTTCCCCAAGATCTCATAGCCAGGAAGTGGGGGAACTGAGATTCAAGCTCATCCTCTTTCCCCTTTACTGTGTGGATTCCATGGTTAAGAGCTCAGGCTGCTAACCAAAAGAGCTCAGGCTGCTAACCAAATCCACCAGCCACTCCTTGGAAACCCTGTGGGGCAGTTCTGCTCTGTGCTATATAGTCATTATGAGTTGAAATTGACTCATTGGCAGCAGGTTTTTTGGTTTTTTTTTTTAATGTGTGATCTGTCCCTGGGTGGTACAGTTGACATGCATAACTGCTGACTGACAGGTTAGAGGCTTAAGTCTACCCACAGGCACCTCAGAAAAGGTGGAAATCTACTTCCAAAAAATCAGCCACTCAAAAACCTGTGGAGCGCAGCTCTACTTTGACACACGTAGGGTCGCCATGAGTTGTCATGTGTGTTCCAAGGAGCTTCTGTGGAAATGAAGTGAGAGAAAGAAGAACTTAAAACCAAGGTGGTGCTGGGAAACCAGGGTAAGAGAATGTGTGTAGCAGCTCATAGTCTGGAAGGTTTTAAAAAATTATTAATCTAATTAGGGAGGGTGTGGCTATACTGAGTTGCAATGTGTAATGATTACCATCTCCACCCTTCTTTTTGCCAAGTGGCACTTGTCCCAATCCAGTCCTGTTTCTCCTCAGTGAGCAGTGTCTCCTCTCAAATCTGTTCTCAATGTTGGTTGTCAGTATTGTGACTATAATGATCTCACACGTTAGCTCTGACCACACTTTTTGCTGGTGTTACTTTGCAGCCCATCGTTACTGGTTTCCTTCCCATTCGCTGGGGTTCTATCTTCTCTGTTATAGCTAACAGAACCCTCCAACAATCAGGGTCTTCACTATTTAATTGGTACTTAACATGTAAAGTGGTGAGCTACTATTTATTCTCCAATACATATTTTTTGTCTCGATAGATAGATAGCTGCCAACTCATGGCTACGTTACATACAAGAAGTCCTTACAATTGCCAGCACGTTCAAGCCCACAGTTGAGGCTATCGTGCCAATACATCTCACTGAGGGTCTTAGGGTCTTCCTTGCTCTCTCTGGCCCTCTTCACCAAACATGATAGCTTCCTCCAGCTATTGATCCCTTCGGATGACATGGCCAAAGCTATGGATTTAGACAGTGTTGTCTTGTGATCCAAAAGATTTTTGTTGGCTCATTTTCAGAAGTAGATTGCCAGGCCTTTCTTCCTAATCTGTCTGAGTCTGGAAGTGTTACCGCAATTTCGTGAGTTAGAGCTGCCTGCCGCAAATAGCCAATTCTTGAGACAGGCGTGAGGTGGGTAGCAAGAGCTTTATTAGATACACCGGTATATGGAGACAGAGGGGAATGATCTCCTCCTAAAGTTGTCTGTCTCCCCAGACTACCGATGGGTTCAGGTTTTTAAGGGAAAGGGGCCATAAGTTTTAGGGTCTTATGGAATGTGCGCTCTCTTTCTTCTGTCTGGTTTTGGTGGTCGCAACTCAAACATGTGGATCTTTTCCTGCCATTATCCCATCAACTCAGGGGGTAGCTGGCGCCATCCTTCGTCTTATTTGACAGGCTTAGATCAATATCACTTGTTTTCCACAGTCTTAGAGGAAACATTGGTTAACTCTTAACCATTTGGGGAGTTAACATCAGGATCTTACTTGGAGGCAGGGATGGACTAGGGATGGGAAAGGAGAGAAAGAAGAAAGAAGGAAAAAAATTGGCTCAGGTACTGTTCAAAATATGGCCGAGCAGCCTGTTTCAGAAGCTCCGCTGAAATCTCTCCACCACGGTGACCTTGCCGGTATTTGAAATACTGGTGGCATAGCTTCCATCATCACAGCATCACAAAAGCCACTATGATGTGACAAACTGACAGATGGGTGGTGGTTTGTCTTCCTAATCAGGTGGTAAGTGTCTTTCATGTCAGGAATGAGATGAATACATCTCAGCCACCATTTCCAGCTTAATGTTCCATACATAGTGGGTGTTCACCAATGGTTCAATGATGAGGAATGGGAAAAATCCCACTAAAAGATCCAGATCCTGTTGGGGGGTGCTGGTGAGATGAGGTGATCACACTACCTGTGAGCTGGGAACTCCCCAGAATCTACCCGGAAGTCTCCCTCTGCACTATTACATAATTCCCACAGTGGGGTTTGTTCTGGCAATGGTTTTAATCTTGCCTGCTTTTGGAAGGTTTCTCCCTTCATAGGACTGCCCTCAGGTCTTGGCAGCTTGGGCATTGTGAACCCACATTTTGTCTATAAAGCAGTTGTTAACGTGAAACTTCCCAACCCAACTGGATTCCTTCATGTGAGGAAATAGACATCTCCCCAGCTTGAGTCAAAATGTTAGAATGTAGGTTGTGGAGGTCCCCAAGGGGTAGTCCCTCTCAATGGGGACGTCATAAGGCTACACTATAACAACACACAGCTCACCAACCCTGCATTCTGATGAACACACTCTACTTAAATCAAATCAGAGGTTGCTTCCTTTGGATGCTCCCTTGAAGTTATTCCCTTGCTTTATTTCTTGGGCAAAAATTGCCTTTTCTACAACTCATAAGGACTGGAGCTTCTGTTCTACTGTTACTAATGCATAATGTGTAGGCTTAGTGGATACACAGAGGCAGAGAGCACAGAGTAAGTCTGGAAGGGCTCCAGACCTTACTTCCAGTTCCTTAGAGGGCTCAAGACCTTAGTCCCAGTGCCTTGGAGGACGCACTTGTCAAGCCCAAGGCTGAGCCAGCATTCTTTTCCCTCCAACTCTGTGGACAGGTGCTGTGCTCCCCGCTTAGGATGCCAGTCCCCTCTGTGGAGAAGAATGTACCCCAGGGTGTGGGCATGGCTTTATGGTGGTACCTTTGCTTCTAAAGGTAGAAGGCACACAAGAGAACTTCAGCCCTTTGGTAGCCAAACAGCCTAGGGTCTCTTTTCTAAATAAAATATGAGCTTGTTTTTACTGTCAACGTGGATATGTAGGTACAGAGTAAAACACTCCCATGGTAGAAAGGAGGATGAGTAAAAGCAAACCACTCACCTTCTCACTCCCTGGGACCTCAGCGCCATTGTCCAGAGGTTCCACTTTAGTGGTTGCTCTTGCCACTTTTCAGATGTTTTTGTTGTTTTTTTTTTGTTGTACATACATATATGTACATCAGTTAAAAAAAGACAAATCAGATCATACTTTACATTGCTGTTCTGCAGTTTGCTTTTTTTCATTTAGTATCTTGGTAATCACACCGGTATAACAACGTTATTCTTTTTTATGGCTATGTGATGTGAACATGCCATAATTTACCCCGTCACTAATTGAGGAATATTTAGGTCTATTCAGATGCCCTGGTGGTGCAATGGTTAACAGCTTGGCTGCTATCTGAAAGGTTGGTGATTCGAACCCACCCAGCAGCTGCATGGGAGAAAGATGTGGCAATCTGCTCCTGTAAAGATTACAGCCCAAAAAACCCTATGGGGCAGTTCTACTCTGTCATATGCGGTCGCTATGAGTCAGAATGGGCTTGACGAGACACAACAGCAGGTTTTGCTATCAAAATCATTGTAATTCTCTGTGACCATTACAACAGGATTCTTGTCTTGTTGATTCATTATCCAGATTGGAAAACGAGTCCTCTAGCTGTGGGGAGAGAGGGCTTTCTGCCTCTGGAAGGGCTGGCCCTATGATTCCTGGGGTAGCAGCCTTTCTCTGGTTAGGCCCATCCCTGCCATGTCATAGATGATCTTCTAGAATGTTCTAGATTCAAGTGGTCTAACCTTCCTAGAATTATGCTGACTTCACTGTGGACCTGCAATGGACAGAACTGCATGAATTGTTCATTTTGGCCCAGAGTGGGCTGTCTACTTAGCCTATTACAAACATTGATTCATACCCTTTCAGGAAAGGCTGGGATAGGCTTCTGGTGGGAAGAATTGGGAAAGAGAAAAAAAAAAATCAGAAAAGTTTGGGGAGGTTGCAGAACGGTAGAAAAGGGAAGTCCTGAATAACCCGTGATAGATACTTAGTACGTTTCTTGAATGAATTATAAGAATGATTGAGGTATTGAAAGTAGATTAAAGGGAATAGAAAGTATAATAAATGGGAAAGGGAAAAACAGAAGTCATATGGGTGATGAAAGCAGGTAGGAGTTGATTAGAGTAGAAAATAAAATAACGATATTTAAGAGATCAGAGAAGCAAACAGCAACTTCAGTTCTCACAGTAGGAGGTTTAAGTTATAGGACATTAATTCAGTGAAACACTGTAGATGTTAAAATGACTAATCGTGACATTTGAAAAAGCTAAAAATGTATGTGTATTTTAACTTAAAGCAGATGAAAATAAGTATAATATATGGCTAAATCCATAATAATGAATGGATAAGATGGAGAAAGGAGAGTTGAAATCAAATACTCAACAGTTTGTAATTTTCCGTGTAATAGCATCTGATCTTGGTCTTTTTATCACTTAGAACAGGAGTTTGCAATCTACAGCCCATGGACCAAATCCAGCCTGCTACCTATTTTTTAAATAAAGTTTTATTGGAACACAAACACATTCACTTACATCTTGCCTATGGCTGATTTTGTGTTACAGCAGCAGAGCTGAACAACAGAGACTGTCCCAGAAAGCCTAAGATATTTACTGTTTGGCCCTTTACAGAAAGACTTTGTCAACCACTGCCTTTGAATGGAAGTTTCCTGGAGAGGGACTGGGTTCTTTGTGAATGATTCTCTTCAACATGTGACATATGGCACCCACATATCGGTTACTATTTTTTGATGATAAATGACACCAAGGTGTCTCAGCTCCAGCGATCACATGACAAATTGAGAGTGTAGAGACTAAGTGTATTAGTTAAGACATAGATTTGGCTGCTGTAACAGAGGCCAACACAATAGCAGCTCTGTTGAAGAAGGATATTGAATATACCATGGACTGCCAGAAGAATGAACAAATCTATCCTGGAAGAAGTACATCCAGAATGCTCCTTAGAAGCAAGGGTGGCAAGACTTCGTCTCATGTACTTTGCACATGTTATCAGGAGGGACTAGTCCCTGGAGAAGGACATCGTGTTTCGTAAGGTAGACGATCATTGAAAAAAAAAGAAGATTCTCAACGAGATGAATTGACACAGTGGCTGCAGCAGTGGGCTCAAACATGGCAAAGATTGTGAGGATGAAGCAGGACCAGGCAGTGTTTTGTTCTGTTGTACATAGGGTCGCTATGAGTCAGAACCAACTTGACCACACCTAACAACAGCAACAAACAAGATAGAGATTTATTTTTTCTCTTAAGTAACAGTCTGGTGCATAGACACAGCTTCTTCCCATCTTGTTGCTCTGCCTCCCATAAGTTGTTGCCTCATCTGCATTATCCAAGATGGCTCACTACCATATTTGTGTTCTGGCCATAAGGAAGCTGGAAAGGAGGAAGCATGCTCTCCACAGCTTTCAGCTCCTTGACATAGCCTACAAGGTCTTTCCTGATCTGGGTTCATATTTTCTTGCCCAAAGTCTTACATCTCCCCAACTGGCATCTCAGGCTCAATTCACCCTAGACCATTTGTAGTTTACTGTGGGTCACATATGCATCTTTTAAGCTTCCTTTTCTAAAAATGCTGCACCAGTCAGGACACTTTGAGCTGTAAGTCATGAATACCCAGTTTGAAGTGGGCTTAAACCAAGAAGGAATTTACTGAGTTACATAATTCAAAAGTCCAGGGGTGGACCATCAGGTGAGGCTTACTCTATAAGCTCCTCCTAACTCCACTTCCTCTGTGTTAGCTCGGCTCTCAGACAGATTCTCCCCTGGGGGTATCCTTATTGCCAGAAGCTCCAGACTCACTTCCCCAGCTCCAAATGCACAAGAAAGAGATCCTTCCCAAGCCCCTAGATTCCTTCTGATTGAACCAACCAGCCACTCTTCGTTATCCCTAAGCTCATCACTGTGGTCTGGAGTGGTCTGGTGGATGTAGGAATCACACCGATTGGTCAGACCTGAATCACAAACCCTCCTCTGCCAACGTTGTGTGAGGGGAACTTGGTGTGCTGATGGATTAGACAGAGTCACATGCTCCATCTGAAGCTGGGGGTGGAACCGCATCTAATGCACATAGAATGAAAATGAGGAAGATGTGCTGTTAGACTGAAAGAATGGTGTGTAGTACTGAGTTGCTCCAACTCCAAAATGTTGACCACACAAGACTTTTCCATCTTCTTTCCTTAGGTAACTCCTCTTTGTTCTTTGAGGCCCCATTTCAGCATTGCTTCTTCCAGGAAAGAGTCCCTGGGTGGTACAGACTGTTAACATGCTTGGCTGCTAACCGAAAGGCTGGCAGTTCAAGTGCACCAAAAGGTACCTTGGAAGAAATGCCAGGTGACCTGCTTCTGAAAAATCAGCCATTGAAAGCCTTATGGAGCACAGTTCTACCCTGACAAATGTGGGGTCGACATAAGTCAGAGTCAACTCAACAGCAACTGGTTGGTTGGTTCCTCTACGAAGCCTTCTCTGACCTGTCTTCTACTCCAGATTAGATGCCCCAGAACATAATCTGTGTTTCTATAGCCTTCCCTTCTAGACTGGGAGCTCCCTCAAGGCAGGGACTTTGTCTTTTTGCTCTGTAACCTCAGTACTGAGTACAGGGCCACGTGCAATTAATGCTTGTAGAGGGACTCCAAGGGAATGAATGCATGCATGCAAGAGTGTGTGCCAGAGTGACACTTGGTCCCTTGCCCCTGAGAGACACAGCTGTGTTGGGATAGCTGCACCCAGAAGTGGTAGAGCTTTTGTTCAAGCAGAAGCCAGTACTTCTGGGGTGGGAGCTTGGATTGGAGCCCAGCACTAAGTACATAGACTGAGAATGGGGAAGGGGCTTCCCCTCCCCAGGAGAAGATGGTATGGCCGTCTCTGCAGTGGTGTCAGCAGTGCTGCTATTATCTCAACTCCTAGGCCTCAGGGACTGAGTCTCCCTTCATCCTGGGGGCCCAGGAAGTCATGTGGCCACATCAAATCTCGGAATTCTTTTTCACACCCATCTTTTCTTTCTATTGCACCATCCCTTCCTCCCTGGAAATACTGTAATGGCCTCCTAACAGTCTCCCTGCCCCTTCTCTTGGCCCTCCTCTTTGCTTGACACCTCTAAAACATGCACATCAGTGCCACAGTCAACCGTTAGCCACTGAGTGGCGTCTGACTCATGGCAATCCCATGTGTGTCAGAGCAGAACCGTGCTCTGTAGTTTTCCATAGCTGATTTTTTTCAGAAATAGACCTCCAGGTATTTCTTCTGTGTCACTCCTGGGTGGACTTGAACCTCCGACCTTTTGGTAATCAGCCGAGTGCTTTAACCGTTTGCACCGCCCAGGGACTCTACTGCCATAATAATGGTCCCAGGACACTGATTATCATGTCACTCACTTTTTGAAAACCCTCAGCAAGTCCTCAGTGCTTCCAAGATAAATTCTAAATTCTTTGGACTTCAAGTTCATTATCAATCTGCTCCTAGTTCTGACATGCCCCTCACCTTCCCAGCCCTGTGCCCAAGACATGCTTTCCCCCCATACTATGAGCATATCTTCTTCCTCGGTGCTCATGCTTTCCCTGCTTAGAGTATCCTACCTTTTCCCTTTTGTTACCCAATCCTATTTCTTCTTAGCTCTTGTATTTTTTTTTTAATTGTGCTTTAAGTGAAAGTTTACAAATCAAGTCAAACTTTCATACAAAAACTTATATATACCTTGCTATGTACTCCTAGTTGCTCTCCCCCTAATGTGACAGCACATTCCCCCTTTCCACCCTGTATTCCCCGTGTCCATCCAACAAGCTCCTGTCCCCCTCTGCCTTCGCATCTCACCTCCAGTCAGGAGCTGCACACATATTCTCAAGTGTCTACTTGAGCCAAGATGCTCACTCCTCACCAGTATCGTCTTCTGTCTTATAGTTCAGTCCAATCCCTGTCTGAAGAGTTGGTTTTGGGAATATTTCCAGTCTTGGGCTAACAGAAGGTCCGGGGACCATGCCCTCCAGGGTTCCTCTACTCTCAGTCAGACTATTAAGTCTGGTCTATTTATGAGAATTTGAGGTCTGCATCCCACTGTTCTCCTGTTCCATCAGGGATTCTCTGTTGTGTTCCCTCTCAGGGCAGTCATTGGTGGTAGCCAAGCACCATCTAGTTCTTCTGGTCTCAGGATGATGGAGTCTCTGGTTTATGTGGCCCTTTCTATCTCTTGGGCTCATATTTACCTTGTATCTTTGGTGTTCTTCATTCTCCTTTGCTCCAGGTAGGTTGAGACCAGTTGATGCATCTGAGATGGCCGCTTTCTAGCATTTAAAACCCCCGATGCCACTCACCAAAGTGGGATGCAGAATGTTTTCTTAATACATTTTGTTACGCCAGTTGACCTAGATGTCCCCTGAAACCATGGTTCCCAGACCTCCATCCCTGCTTCTGTGGCCTTCGAAGCATTTGGTTGTATTCAGGAAACTTCTTTGCTTTTGATTTAGTCCAGTTGTAGTGACCTCTCCTGAATTGTGTGTTGTCTTTCCCTTCACCTAAAATAGTTCTTGTATACTGTCTAATTTGTGAATACCCTCCTCTCTCCCTCCTTCCCCACCCTTGTAACCATCAAATAATATTTTCTTCTGTGTTTAAACTATTTCTTGAGTTCTTATAATAGTGGTCTCATACAATATTTGTCATTTTGTGACTGACTAATTTCACTCAGCATAATGCCTTCCAGATTCCTCCATGTTATGTTAACTCCAGTGTTTTTCATGAGTATTTTTTTTAATCTCTTCAATCAACAGCAACCTTTCCTTTCTCTGAACTATTACATTGACATTTAATACTTTGTATGGTTACTTTACTTTTTTCATTTTTAGACCACGAACTCTTTTGTGTTCCTCCACAGCACCTAGTAAAGTGCTGGGACTGAAGTAAATGCAAAATAACTGTTTATTAAATGAAAACTTGAAGGAGGATGTGTTGAATGCAAAGGGACAAATGGTAGTGTGACCGTACAGCTTTTTTTTTTTTTAAAGTTAGGTTGTGAATACTATTTGTGCCTTTCGACTTGTCACCTAACTCTCTGAGCCTCAGTTTCCACCATAGTAAATTGAAGATAATCCTACCAGCCCTACAGAGTTTACAGGCTATTGGTGAAGACCAAAGGAGATATCAGACATGATAGTACTTTATGAACTGATACAGTAAACTATTCAGGTTTCTCTTTTAATACTGATTATAGCATATTTTTCCTTTTATTTTTAGACTTGCAACCTTTTTTCTGGAAAGAGGGCCCAAAAGGATAGGCAGTATTTACAAAAAGGCCGTTTACAGACAGTACACAGATGAGACCTATTCCACGGAGATCTCCAAACCCTCCTGGCTTGGATTCCTGGGCCCCATCTTGAGGGCTGAAGTGGGTGATGTGATTGTCGTTCATTTAAAGAACTTTGCTTCCCGGTCTTACTCTTTGCATCCACATGGTGTTTTCTACGACAAGGATTCAGAAGGTAAATATCAGACCTATGTTGTTGGAGTCTTGTCTCTATTTTATAAGCAGGGTGACTGTCAGTTACAGTAAAAGGGATTCTAAGAGAACAATGATTGCAAAAGTTTACTTGTCTTCTCCTTGTCTCCTTCTCTTCCTGTCACCCTGTTTCTTGTACCCTTTTTCTTCTTTATCTTTCTGTTATTTTATTCCCTCCCCCTTTCTCACTCTTCACAAAGGATAACACCAAAGACAGGCCAGTTTACCCTGAGATAGGCTCACCCACCACCACAGCTGTCACGATGACTGGTGATAAAAACCAGTTGATGACCAGTTGACTCCGACTCATGGCAGCCCCGTGTGTGAGAAAGACAAAATTAACAACAACAGCAACAAAAAATGCAAATTTTATACAATAAAAACTGTAAAATGTTGTTTAGAGAAATTAAAGAAGATTTAAATTCCATGCTCATGGATTGAAAGACTCAATACAGTCAAGGTGGTAGCTCATCTTTAAAATACGGCTGGAAAATTTCCCCCAATTGATTGATAATCTCAATGCAATCCGTATCAAAATCCCAGCAGGCTTTTTTTGTAGAAATTAACAAACTGATTCTAATATTTGTAAGGAAATACAAAAGTCCTAGGGTACCCATTTTTTTTTCACTGAAGAACAAAGTTGGAAGACTTAATCTTTCTCAATTTCAAAGCTTACTATAAATCCACAATAATCAAGACAGTGTGGCATTGTTTCAAGGATAAGCATGTAGATCAATAGAACAGAATTGAGAGCCATGAAACAAACCCTTATGTTTTTGATCACTGATTTTTTAAAAAGGTGCCAAAACAATTCAGTGGGGGAAAGGATAGTTTTTTTTTTCCAACAATTTTATATCCACCTGCCAAAAATAATGAATTTAGATCCTTACTTCACATCATATACAAAACTTGATTCAAATGGATCATAGATGTAAATTTAAGAGTTAAAACTATAAATGTCCTAGAAAAAAAGAAGAGAAAACCTTGATGACTTCGGGTTAGGCAGAAATTTTTTAGATATAACATCAAAAGCACATAAAAGAAAAAATTAATAAATCTGACTTCATCAAAATTAACAACTTTTGCACTTGGAAAGACACTGCTAAGAAAATGAAAAGACAAAGCACTGACTGGGAGAAAATATTTGCAAATCTTACATCCGATAAAGGACTTTTATCTACTATTACTCTTTATTTTTATAGTGCTTTAAGTGGAAGTTTACAAATCAAGTCAGTCTCTCATACAAAAATTTATATACACCTTACTGTGTACTACCTGTTGCCCTTTCCCTAATGAGACGGCACACTCCTTCTCTCCACCGTCTATTCTCTGTGTCCATTCAGCCAGCTTCTGTCCCCCTTTGCCTTCTCATCTACCCTCCAGACAGGAGCTGCCCACATAGTCTCATGTGTCTACTTGAGCCAAGAAGCTCAATTCTCCCCAGTATCATTTTCTATCTTATAATCCAGTCAGAGTTGGATTTGGGAATGATTCCAGTCTTGGGCTAACAGAAGGTCTGGGCACCTTGACCTCTGGGGTCCTTCTAGTCTCAGTCAGACCATTAAGTCTGGTCTTTTCAGGAGAATTTGAGGTCTACATCCCACTGCTTTCCTGCTCCTTCAGGTATTCTTTGTTGTGTTCCCTGTCAGCGCAGTCATCGGTTGTAGGCGGGCACCATCCAGTTCTTCTGGTCTCAGGTTGATGTAGTCTTTCATTTGTGTGGCCTTTTCTGTCCCTTGGGCTCATAATTACCTTGTGTCTTTGGTGTTCTTCATTCTCCTTTGCTCCAAGTGGGTTGAGACCAGTTGATGCATCTTAGATGGCCGCTTGCTAGCATTTAAGACCCCAGACGCCACTCTCCAAAGTGGGGTGCAGAATGTTTTCTTAATAGATTTTGTTATGCCATCTGACCTATATGTCCACTGAAACCATGGTCCCTAGACCTCCACCCCTGCTACTCTGGCCTTTCAAGCATTCGGTTGTATTCAGGAAACTTCTTCACTTTTGATTCAGTCCAGTTGTGCTGAGCTCTCCTGTATTGCGTGTTGTCTTTCCCTGTACCTAAAATAGTCCTTGTCTACTATCTAATTAGTGAATACCCATCTACCTCCCTCCCTCCCTCCCAATCCTTGTAACCATCAAATAATATTGTCTCCTACGTTTAAACTGTTTCTTGAGTTCTTATAATAGTCGTCTCATACAATATTGGTCCTTTTGCAACTAATTTCACTCAGCATAATGCCTTCCAGATTCCTCCATGTAATGAAAGGTTTCACAGATTCATCATTATTCTTTATTAATGCATAGTATTCCACTGTGTGAATATGCCATAATTTGTTTATCCATTCATCCATTGATGGGCACTTTGGTTGCTTCCATCTTTTTGCTATTGTAAATAGTGCTGCAGTGAGCATGGGTGTGCATATATCTGTGTAAAAGTTCTTATTTCTCCAGGATGTATTTCAAGGAGTGGGATAGCTGGATTATATGGTAGTTCTATTTCTAGCTTTTTAAGGAAGCGCTGAATCGATTTCCAAAGTGGTTGTACCATTTTACATTCCCACCAGCAGTGTAGAAGTGTTCCAGTCTCTCTACAACTTTTCCAACATTTATTATTTTGTGTTTTTTGGATTAATGCCAGCCTTGTTGTAGTGAGGTGGAATCTCATTGTAGTTTTGATTTGCATTTCTCTAATGGCTAATGATCGTGAGCATTTCCTCGTGTATCTGTTAGCTGCCTGAATGTCTTCTTTGGTGAAGTGTCTATTCATATCCGCTGCCCGCTTTTTAATTGGGTTTTTTGTCTTTTTGTTGTTGAGTTTTTGCAGTGTCAAGCAGGTTTTAGAGTTCACAGGCTGACCAGAAATGTCATAGCTAAAAACCTTTCCCCAGTCTATAGGTAATCTTTTTACTCTTTTGGTGAAGTCTTTGGATGAGCATAGGCGTTTCATTTTTAGGAGTTCGCAGTTATCTAGTTTCTCTTCTGGTGTTTGTGCACTGTTAGTAATGTTTCGTATACTGTTTATGCCATGTATTAGGGCTCCTAGCATAGTCCCTACTTTTTCTTCCATGATCTTTATCATTTTAGATTTTATATTTAGGTCTTTGATCCATTTTGAGTTTGTTTTTGTGAAGTATGGGTCTTGTTTCATTTTTTTGCAGATGAATATCCAGTTATGTTGGCACCATTTGTAAAAGAGACTGTCTTATCCCCATTTAACTGACTTTGAGACTTTCTCAAATATCAGCTGTTCACACGTGAATGGATTTATGTCTGGATTCTCAATTCTGTTCCATTGATCTATGTATGTGTTGTTGAACCAGTACCAGGGTGTTTTGACTACTCTGGCGGTATATAGGCTCTACAATCAGGTAGTGTGATGCCTCCCATTTTGTTCTTTTTCAGTAATGCTTTACTTATCTGGGGCCTCTTTCCCTTCCATATGAAGTTGGTGATTTGTTTCTCCATCTCATTAAAAAATGTCTTTGGAATTTGGATCGGAATTGCATTGCATCTATAGATTGCTTTTGGTAGAATAGACATTTTTACAATGCTGTTTTCCTGTCCGTGAGCAAGGTGTGTTTTTCCACTTATGTAGGTCTCTTTTGGTTTCTTGCAGCAGTGTCTTGTGGTTTCCTTTGTATAGGTCTTTTATGCCTCTGGTTAGATTTATTTCTAAGTATTTTATCTTCTTGGGGCCTACTGTAAATGGTATTGATTTGGCGGTTTCCTCTTCAAGGTTCCCTTTGTTGGTGTAGAGGAGTCTAACTGATTTTTGTATGTTTATCTTGTATCCTGATGCTCTGCTGAACTCTTCTATCAGTTTCAGTAGTATTCTTTAGGGTTTTCTGTGTGTAAGATCATGTCATCTACAAATAGAGATGCTTTTACTTCTTTCTTATCAATCCGGATGCCCTTTATTTCTTTATCTAGCCTAATTGCCCGGGCTAGCACTCCAGCACAATGTTGAATAAGAGTGATGATAAAAGGCACCCTTGTCTGGTTCCCTATTTCAAAGGGAATGCTTTCAGACTCTCTCCATTTAGGATGATGTTGGCTGTTGGCTTTGTATAAATGCCCTTTATCATGTTGAGGAATTTTCCTTCTATTCCTATTTTGCTGAGAGTTTTTATCATGAATGGGTGTTGGACTTTGTCAAATGCCTTTTCTGCATCAATTGATAAGTTTTGGTATCAGGGTTGTGCTGGCTTCATAGAATGAGTTTGGGAGTATTCCATCCTTCTCTATGCTCTGAAATACCTTTAGTAGTAGTGGTGTTAACTCTTCTCTGAAAGGTTGGTAGAATTCTCCAATGAAGCCATCCGGGCCAGGGCTTTGTTTTTTTTGTTGGGAGCTTTTAGTTACCCTTTCAATCTCTTGTTTTGTTGTGGGTTTATTTAGTTGTTCTACCTCTGTTTGTGTTACTTTGGGTAGGTAGTGTGTTTCTTGAAATTCGTCCATTTCTTCTAGGTTTTCATATTTGTTAGAGTACGATTTTTCACAGTAATCTGATATGATTCTTTTAATTTCCATTGGGTCTGTTGTGATATCACCCATCTCATTTCTTATTCAGGTTATTTGCTTCCTCTCTTGTTTTTGTTTTGTCAGTTTGGACAATGGTTTGTCAATTTTGTTAATTTTTTCAAAGAACCAGCTTCTGGTCTTGTTAACTCTTTCAATTGTTTTTCTGTTCTCTATTTCATTTAATTTCTGCTCTAATTTTTATTATTTGCTTTCTTCTGGTGCCTGAAGGTTTCTTTTGTTGCTCTCTTTCTATTTGTTCTAGTCATAGGAATAATTCTTTGATTTTGGCCTTTCTTCTTTTTGTATGTGTGCATTTATTGCTGTAAATTGACCTCTGAGCACTGCTTTAGCTGTGTCCCAAAGGTTCCAGTTGGATGTGTTTTTATTCTCATTGGATTCTATGAATTTCTTTATTCCATCCTTAATTTCTTCTATAACCCAGTCGTTTTTTGAGCAGGTTGTTGTTTGGTTTCCAAGTGTTTGATTTCTTTTCCCTGCTATTTTCTGTTATTGATTTCTACTTTTATTGCCTTATGGTCAGAGAAGATGCTTTGTAATATTTTGATGTTTTGGATTCTGTTAAGGCTTGCTTTATGACCTAATATGTGGACTATTTTAGGGAATGTTCCGTGTGCTTTGGAAAAGAAAGTGTACTTGACTGCTGTTGAGTGGAGTTTTATGTATACGTCTATGAGGTCAAGTTGGTTGATTGTGGCATTTAGATCTTCTGTGCCTTTATTAAGCTTCTTTCTGAATGTTCTGTCCTTCACCACGGTGGTGTGTTGAAGTCTCCTACTGTTGCTGTGGAGCTGTCTATCTCACTTTTCAATGCTATTTGAGTTTGTTTTATATATCTTGAAGTCATGTAATTGGGTATGTAAATATTAAATATGGTTATATCCTCCTCATATATTGTCCCTTTGATCATTATATAGTGTCCTTACTGATTCTTTGTGCTGGATTTACCTTTAAAGTCTATTTTGTCTGAAATTAATATCACCACTCCTGCTCTTTTTTGATGGTTGTTTGGTTGATATGTTTTTTCACACCCTTTGAGTTTTAGCTTTTAAGTGTCTTTAAGTCTAAGGTGTGTTTCTTGTAGGCAGCATATAGACAGATCATGTTTTTTTTTTTTTTTTTTTCTTCTTTAATCCATTCTGCCATTCCTGTCTCTTTATTGGTGAATTTAGTCCATTTACATTCTGCATAATTACGGATAGGCATGAGTTTAGTGCTGTCATTTGAAGTCTTTTTTGTGTGTGTTGCTATCAGTGTCTTTTTTCCTCTTATTTTTTATGATGAGTATTTTATTTATTTATATTGTCTTTTCATCTTACTCGTTGTTGTTGACTTTGTTTTTGCTGAGTCTTTATGTTTTTCTTGTATTTTATTTTGATGTGTAGGATTGTTAGTCTCCTTTGTGGTTACCTTAATACTTACCCCTATTTTTGTAAGTTTAAAACTAACTTTTATTTCTGTATATCGCCTTGATTTTCTCTCCCTATGAAAGATCTATGACTACATTTTTTCATCCCTCTTTATTGCTTTAATGTTGTCATCTTTTACATAATGACATCAGTGTTTCCCTGTTTTGAGCGTTTTTAAAATCTTGATTTATCTTTGTGATTTCCCTGTCTGGGTTGGTAGCTGGTTGCTCTGTCCTGTGTTCTAGTCTTGGGTTGATATCTGATATTATCGATTTTCTAACGAGAGGACTCCCTTTAGTGTTTCTTGTAGCTTTGGTTTGGTTTTTACAAATTCCCTAAATTTCTATTTTTCTGAAAGTGTCCTGATTTCACCATCATATTTGAGAGACAGTTTTGCTGGATATATGATTCTTGGCTGGCAATTTTTTTTTCTTCAGTGCTTTATATAAGTCATCTCATTGCCTTCTTGACTGCATGGTTTCTGCCGAGTCAAAACCAAAACCAAACCCCTTGCCGTTGAGTCGATTCCAACTCATAGTGACCCTTTAGCACCGAGTAGAACTGCCCCACAGGATTTCCAAGGAGCACCTGGTGCATTTGAACTGCTGACCTTTTGATTAGCAGCTGTAGCACTTAACCACTACGCCACCAGGGTTTCCTTCTGCCAAGTAGTCTGAGCTTATTCTTATTGACTCTTCTTTGTAAGTGACTTTTCGTTTATCCCTAGCTGCTCTTAAAGTTCTCTCTTTATCTTTGTTTTTGATAAGTTTGATTACAATATGTCTTGGTGACTTTCTTTTGAGATCTACCTTATGTGGGGTTTGATGAGCATCTTGGGTAGGTATCTACTCGTCTTTCACGATATCAGGGAAGTTTTTGCCAACAAATCTGCAACAATTCTCTCTGTATTTTCTGTTATCCCTCTCTGTTCTGGTACTCCAATCACTCGTAGGTTATTTCTCTTGATAGAGTCCCACATGATTCTCAGGGTTTCTTCATTTTTGTAAATTCTTTCATCCGATTTTTCTTCGAATATATTGGTACCAAGTGTTTTATCTTCAGTCTCACTAAGTCTGACTTCCATTTCCTCAGTTCTGCTCCTATGCTTTTCTATTGAATCGTCTAATTAATCTTCCAAATTTTCTGATTGCTGTCTCTCTATGGATTCTTGTAGCCTGTTAAATTTTTCATTATGTTCTTGAATAATCTATTTAATTTCTTCAGCTGCTTTATCCTTGTGTTCCTTGGCTTGTTCTATGTTTTGCCTCATCTCCTTCCTGATCCGTTGAAGAGTTCTGTATATTAATTTTTCATTTTCTACATCTGGTAATTCCAGGAAAACACCTTCATCTGGAAGATTCTTTGATTCTTTGTTTTGAGAGCTTGTTGAAGCGATCATGGTCTGCTTCTTTATGTGATTTGATATTGACTGTTGTGTCTGAGCCATCTATAAGTTATTGCATTAATTTATTTTATGTTTGCTTACTGTATCCTAGCTTCTTGCTTTGTTTTGTTTTGATATGCCCACATAGGCTGCTTGAGTGAGCTAGCTTGATTATTTTCACCTTGGAAGCTCTAATGTCCTGTTGCCAAATGGCTAGAGCTGTTACCAGGTGCAAGAGCCTAGGAGTCCATTCACTCTTCTTTTATGGATTCAACTCAGGTGGCCAGGTAGTTGGTCATTAAGTGTGTGGTACAGGCTCTGTCCTACGGTCTTAGAAGGGCAAGGGTGATTGGTGTGGGCACAGGTATCTGCAGCAGAGGGTCATGCTCTGAACAAGGCAGGGGGCTGACAACTGTCCCTTGAATGTCTGCGAGGAAAGTGCATCCCTGTTCCCTAGAGAACACAGGTGGGTGGTTTCTGTAGCCATACTGTGGGTGCCCAATGCTTTTGGTTGTAAGTATTGGGAGGTACCACTTATCCTTGGACCCTTGTCATGGGTGGCTAGGTAACATGGGTGGAGCCACCCATCCTCAGGCCCCTGATGTGGGTAGGTGAAGATCCTGTTTAATAGGCAAAGCGGTGTCAAACGTCAAAAACCCACCTCTCCGCTGCACAGCTGCAACTGTTGATCCCAGATCTGAAGCACATACATCGTTGCAGTCTGCCAACAAGGGCCTATTTTCCTGAAATCATTGCACAAAGGTCCATGTAGGGGTGAGATGTATTCAAAGTCTGTGGATCATTTGTGCCTGGACAGGAGCCACTTCTGTCCTGAGCTCCCCAGCTTAGTCGAGCTAACAGATTATCTTTTCCCCCAGTTGATAATTTATTCATTTTCCAAGCCTGGGAGGATGGCTCAGGGCATGCAGCAGGACCTATCTCAGGCCCAGGGAAATCGACAACCACTGAAGTCAGCTTGGGGGCTGGGGGCGTGGTAAAATAAATGCAAGTACTTAGCTTTTGCCAAGAGCAGTGTTCTTCTCTGGTTCCAGACATGCAAGTAGGCTGTGCAGTTCACTGTCTGTCTCTGAGGAGACCACGTCCCAAATGCTACTGCCAGCCCCACTGTGATCGCTCCAGGGGATCATGCCTGAGGGGGCGCAAGTTCCCGCAGAGTCAGGTCCAGCAACTCCCTGCCACTTCTGAATCGTCTCTCCCTCTCCCTGCCACTCAGTCTGATTTCCTTTCTTTGCCTTTGATGTTCAGGGCTCCTATCTTGTCATATATATATATAATTGTTCCACTTGTTTTTTTGGGTCTTTGTTGTAAGAGGGATCACCGGAAGCATCTGACTACTCTGCCATCTTGGCCATTGTTCGGGACTTTTATCTATTATTATTCTTGCAGCTCAGTAATAAGACAACCCAATTTAAAAATTGGCAAAAGATTTGAATAGATATTTCAACAAAGAAAATATACAAATGACTAATAAGGTTATAAAAAGGTTCTCTACACCATTAGTCATCAGAGAAATGCAAATTCAAATTAAATTACACAAATTAAAACCACACAAGATATCACAACACACCCACTAGGATAACTATAATCAAAAAGGATGACTGTAATACCAAATTCTGATGAGCATATAGAGAAACTGGTGTCTTCATACATTGCTGGTGGAAATGCAAAATTATGCAGCCACGTGGGAAGATAGTTCGGCAGTTTTCTAAAAATTAAACCAAAAATTGTCATACAGTTTGTCAATTCTATTCCTCTAATTATACTCAAGATAAATGAAAACATACGTACACACAAAGACATATATGTGAATGCTTATTGCAGCGTTATCCTTAATAGTCAAACAGTGAAAACAATCCAAATGTCTGTCAGCTGGTGAATGGATAAATGAAATGTGGTATATTCATACAGTGGGATATTCCTACAGTGGGATACTGTTTAGCAATAAAAAGGAACGAGCTACTGATATATGCTACAACATGGATGAACTTCAAAACCATTATGCTAAGTAAAATAAGCCATATGCAAAAGACCCTATATTGTATGATTCTGTTTATATCACATGTCCAGAAAAGACAAGTTTATAGAGACAGATCATAGATCAGTGGTTTTTTAGGGCTGGGAGTTTAAGTGAGGATTAACTGTAAACAGGCACAAGGGAACTTTTGGGAGCAGATGATAGAAATGTTCTAAAACTGGACTGTGCAATATAATCTCTATAAACTTAGTAAAAATTTTCTAATGGTACAGTTAAAATTGGCAAATTTTATAGTGTGTAAATTGTATCACAGTAAAGCAGTTAAAAAAAAAAGAAAAAACATGATTAAAAGACCAAATCCGTATCAGTATATGGAAGAGACTCCATCATACCTAGTTCCTGGGAGCCCCAGGCAGCATTAAAGAGTTTTGGAATTCAAGTATTTATTGCATGGACAGTGTACAGGCAACAGATAGACATACACTTTCCCAAATATGTCAAGGGTATAACACGTCAGGAGTATAAACACCATGCTTGGGTCAGGCACACTTTAAGAACTAATGTGAGCCTGGTTGACCCCAGCCGTGGTGTTTTCAGTCACCTCATATGCATGCTAAAGCTGGACAATGAATAAGGAAGACCAAAGAAGAATTGGCATCTTTGATTTATGGTGTTGGTGAAGAATATCAGATATACCATGGACTGCCAGAAGAATGAAGAAATCTGTCTCGGACGAAGTACACTCAGAATGCTCATTGGAAGAGAAGATGGTGAGACTGCCTCTGAGGTACTTCAGACATGTTATCAGGAGGGACCAGTCCCCGGAAAAGGACATCATGCTTTGTAAAGTAGAAAACTGCTGCCATTGAGTCGATTCCAACTCATAGTGACCCTATGGGATAGAGTAGAATTGCCCCATAGGGTTCCCAAGGAGTGCCTGGTGGATTCAAACTGCCAACCTTTTGGTTGGCAGCTATAGCTCTTAACTACTACGTGTCTCCAGGGCTTCCAGTATAGGGTCATTGAAAAAGAGGAAGACACTCAATGAGTTAGACTGGCACAGTGGCTCCAACAGTGGGCTCAAGCATAACAACAATTGTTAGAATGGCGCAGGACCAGGCAATGTTTCATTCTGATGTACATAGGGTCGCTACGAGTCGGAACCAACTCGATGGCACCTAACAACAGTAACAATTACAACACAAGAATAAACATACCATTAAGCATGATGTTAGCTGTGAGATTTTCTTAGATACTATATTAGATTGAGGGAAAAAAAAAATTTTTTTTTTGAAGAGCCGTTTTATTCCTAATTTGTTGAGAGTTTTTAACTTAATAGGTCCTGAATTTTTTTAAGTGCTTTTCTGCATTTATTGAAATGATCATGTAGTTTTTGTCCTTTATTCTATTAATATGGCATATTACATTAATTGATTTTTATATGTTAAACCAACCTTGCGATCATGAGGTAAATCTCATTTGATACTGGTATATAATTAAAATATATATATATTGCTGTATTGTTTGCTAGTATTTTGTTAAGAATTTTTTGTGTCTATGTTCTTGAGGAATACTGATTTTTAGTTTTTTTGTGATGTTTTTGTCTGGTAATGCTTGCATCATGGAATGAATTAAGAAGTATTCCCTCCTCTATTTTCTGAAAGATTTTGTAAAGGATTGTCATTATTTCTTCTTTTAATATTTGATAGGATATGTGAATGAAACCATCTGGGTCTCGGTTTTTCGGAGGGTTTTAAATTACTAATTCAATTTCTTTACTTATTATAGGTCTATTTCAATTTAATTATTTTTTTAGCCAGTTTTTAAAATTTGTGTCTTTCTAGGAATTTGTCAGTTTCGTCTAAGTTGTCTACTATTGTGGCATAAAATTCTTGTAATTTTCCCTTAAGATTCTTTTCATTTTTATAACATCAATAGTGAAGTCCCCTCTTTCAATTCTGATTTTGGTAACTTGTGCCCTCTCTCTTGGTCAGCCTAGATAAAGGTTTCTCAATTGTATTGATCTTTGCAAAGAACCAGTTTCTGGTTTCATCTATTTTGTATCATTTTTCTATTTTGTATTTCATTGATTTCTGCTCTAATCATCATTTGTTCTTTCTATTTTCTTTGGGTTTGTTTTCCTCTTCTTTTTCTAGTTTCTTAAAGTGGAAGCTTAGGTTATCGATATGAGATTTTCATCTATTCTGACATAGGTGTTTAAAATTTTAAATTTTCCTTTAAGCACTACTTTAGCTGCATCCTATCATTTTTTGATATGTTGTATCTTCATTTTTATTCAGTAAAAAATATTTTGCAACTTCCTTTGTGATTTCATGGGTTATTTAGATATGTATTGTTTTATTTCCAAAGATTTGGAGGCTTCCCAGAGTTCTTTGTGTTGCTGGTTTCTAATTTAATTCCATTGTGACTAGAGAATATGCTTTGTATAATATCAGTCCTTTTAAATTTATTGAGTTTTTTATGCCTAATATATAGTCTGTCCTGGAGAATGTTCCATGTGGTCTTGTAAAAAAGGTACATTCTGCAGTCATTGGGTGGAATATTGTATGCTGTATTTTTGTGCAAATAACGCACACCTTCTACGTTTGTTTGCCAACAAGTTGTTGCAAAAAAAATTAGCATAGTGTGCTTACAAGGGTGAGGTTGGCAAACAAACATAGACATTGTGAGTTGTTTGCATAAAAACGCAGTAGATGTCTATTAGGTCGAGTTGGCAGATAGCATTGCTCAGGTTTTCCATATCCTTGCTGATTTTCTGCCTAATTCTTCTATCAGTTATTGAGAGTGGGGTATTGAACTCTCCAACTATTATTGTGGAATTATCCCTTTCTCCTTTCTCTTATGTCAGTTTTTAGTACATATATTTTCTGGATATACATTTATAATTGTTATATCTTCCTGATACATTAACCCTTTTCGCGTTGTCAAACATCCACCTTTGTCTCGTATTAAAAATCTATTTTGTCTCTTATTGATACAGCTATTAATATAGGTCCAACTCTCTTATGGCTACCATTTGCATTCTTCTACTTTTAACCTATTTGTGTGTCTCTGAATCTAAGTTATAGATAGCATATTGTTGGGTTTTGTTTTTTGATCCAGATTTACAATCTCTGCATTTTGATTAGGGTGTATAGACCATTCACATTTAATGTAATTATTGATATGGCTTGATTTGCATTTGTCATTTTTCTATTTGCTTTCTATATATTTTCTTCCATTTTTATTCCTCTGGTCCTACTTTACTGTCTTTTTCATTAAAAATGTTTTTTAGTGTACTATTTTAATTCTACTGTTGATTTTTTAAAACTATGTCTTTTTGAGTTGTGTTATTCATTGGCCTAGGATTGTAATATGTGTATTCACTCATCACAATATAGTTTATATTTTTACTAACTTAATTCTGGTAAAATATAAAAATTTTGCTCCAATAGAACTCCATTCTCTTTCCCTCCTTTGTGCTATTACTGTCATATGTATTGCATCTATCTATCTCCAACAACATGATGTTATACTCAGTTATGACTTTTAAAGAAGTTAAGAGAACAAAAGAAAAATACATTTATACAACCTTTTATATTAGCTCACATATTTCCCTTTTTTGTGATTTTTATTTCTTCCCGTGAATTCAAATTACTCTCTGGTATCATTTCCTTTAGGGTTTCTTTTTCCAAAAAAAATTATTCATTTTGTTGTTGTTGAGAATATACAGAGCAAAGCGTATACCAATTCGAATTTCTACATGTACAATTTAGTGACACTGATTACATTCTTCAAGTTGTATAACCATTCTCGCCCTCTTTTTCTGAGTTGCTACTTCCCCATTAATATAAACTCACTGTCCCCTAAGCTTCCTATCTAATCATTCAAGTTGCTGTTGTCAGTTTGATCCCATATAGATAGCTTTTGAAAGAGCACAATGCTCAATGGGGACATTCTTTACTAGCTCAGCTAAACTACTGTTTGGTTTTAAGACTTCAGGGGATATTTTTGTTTTAAGGTTTCAAGATTATCTCAGGGCAATAGTTTCAGGGGTTCATCGAGAGTCCATTGCTCCAGAAAGTCTACAGTCCATGAGGATTTTAAATTCTGTTCTGAATTTTCACCCTTTTGATCAGGATTCTTTTGTAGAATCTTTGATCAAAATATTCAGTTATGGTAGCTAGGATTCCATTTAAGGCAAAGTCTGGTAGCAAAAAGTTCTCTCAGTCTTTATCTAGAATGTCTATATTTTGCCTTCATTTTTGAGGGATATTTTACTGGTATATAGCATTCTTGGTTGACTTTTTTTTTCCTTCCCAGCACTTTGAGCATGTCATCTTACTGTCTTCTCACTTCCAATGTTTAAAATGAGAAGTTAACTGTTAATCATGTTGATACATCCCTGTATACGATAAGTAATTTCTCTCTTTCTGGTTTCAATATTTTCTCTTTGTCTTTCTCTTTCAACAGTCATGGAAAGTCTATATTTGGTTCTTTTTGTACTTATCTTATTTGTGGTTCATTAAGCTTTCTTCGATGTGTAGATTTTTATTTTTTATCAAATTTGGAAAGTTTTCAGCCATTATTTCTTCAAAAGTTTTCTCTCTTCTCCTTTTGTGGACTTCTATTACTTCTATTATGGCACTGGGTTTTTTATTACACATACGTTAGTACACTTGATATTGTCTCATATGTCCCTGAAGTTGTTTATTTTCTTCAACCTTTTTTTTTTCCTCTCTTCTTCAGATAGGACAAATTATATCAATCTGTCTTCAAGCTCAGTCATTCTTTCTTCAGATCTTGAAGTTTTGTTGAGTCCATCTAGTGAATACTTTGTTTCATTTATTGTACTTTTCAATGTCAAAACTTCAATTTTTTAAATAATTTCTGTATCCTTATTGAGATTCTCTATTTGTTGAATTATATTGTCCTACTCTTTATTTCTTTCAGCATAGCTGAAATGTGCTCTCCAGAGTCATTTCTATCACCAAGACCATATTTTCCAACTACCAACCCTACTTCTTTGTTTCCAGCTTTATCATTACAATCACCAGTAATTATCAATGCAACTGAATTGCATATTTCATCAATTTCAGACTTCAGAAGTTGGAAAAAAAATTTAATTTCCTCATCTTTGGCATTAGTGGTTGATGCATAAATTTGAATAATAGTCATGGTAACTGATCTTCCTTATAGGTGTCTGGGAATTATCCTATTGCTGAAAGTATTGTACTTTAGAATAGATCTTGAAATGTTCTTTTTGATGATGAATGTGACACTATTCCTTTTCAATTTGTCATTCCTGGCATAGTAGACCATGTGGTTTTCTGATTCAAAATGGCCAATGCCAACCCATTTCCACTCACCAATGCCTAAGATATTGATCTTTATGCATTCTGCTTCATTTTGGACAACTTCCATTTTTTTTAGTTTCATACTTCGTACATTCCATGTTCTGATTATTAATGGATGTTTGTAGCTGCTTCTTCTCGTTTTGAGTTGTACCACATCAGCAAAGGAAGGTCCCAAAAGCTTAACTCCATCCATGTCATTAAAGTTGACTGTACTTTGAATAGGCAGTTTTTCCCCAGTCGTATTTTGAGTGCCTTCCACCCTGAGGGGCTTATCTTCCAGAACTATATCAGACAATGTTCCGCTGCTATTCATAAGGTTTTCATTGGCCAATATTTTTTTTCTTCTTCTTCCTAGTCTGTCTTAGTCTGGAAGCTCCACTGAAACCTGTCTATCATGAGTGACCCTGCTGATATTTGAAATACCGGTGGCATGGCTTCCAGCAACACACAAGCCACCACAGTACGACAAACTGACAGACACGTGGTGGAGCTCTTAATACATTATCTCATTTAATGATAAAATGAGTTGATGCTTTCTTGATCACCATGTAAAATGTAATTAAGACTATTTTAAAAATAAAATTTACTGGGTTTTTCCAATATACAAAAATATAAAGAAGGGAGAAATGTCCACAGTCTGATTCTAAAATTAGTTCAATATAAAAAAATAAGGAAAAAAAGTAGTATTAA
Source organism: Elephas maximus indicus (assembly GCF_024166365.1). NCBI lineage: Eukaryota > Metazoa > Chordata > Mammalia > Proboscidea > Elephantidae > Elephas > Elephas maximus. Next base: position 26,932,127 of record NC_064825.1, on the reverse strand, counting down.
AGCTAGTTAGAAGTTCCTATGAGTACAGGAAGGCATAAAAAGAAAAATAAAAGCTCCTTTGACTTGTCTGTCACATCATACGTAATCATCTTTAACAATTTCTTGTAAATTTTTCTCAGAAATTTTTCTATATGTATGTTAGCATTTGTGTGTATATCTTTGTTAATTTATACAAAAAGGGTTGTACTATAATGCTATTGTGCACTTTCTTTTATTTAAAAAAAAATTTTTTTATTAACTTCTTACTTTATTTTGCGTATTTTCTTATATTATTGTATACTTTTAAATGGTTGTATGGTATTTCATTGTATGAATGTGTCTGTTCAGTATTGATGGTTACTTAGGTTGCTTTTAGTTTTGAGTTACTACCAGCAATGCTAAAATGGACATTCAAGTTCATGTATTTTGACAAACATTTTTGGGTGTATTTCTAGAGTGAATTTTTAAATGTGAAATTGCTGGTTATATTCAAATAAATTGTTTCAGATAGGAATTACCAAATTATTTTTCAGAAAATTGCTTATTTTATACTTCTACCATTTGTTTGTGAGCCAGCAGCCTGTTTCTGCCATGACCTTACCAACCTTTGGTATTCTCAAACTTTAATATTGTGCTGTTTTGATAGGTGAAAATGGCATGATTTTTTTTTAACTGATAATTTTTTTAATTGTACTTTAGTTGAAGGTTTACAGAACAAACTATCTTCTCATTAAACAGTTGGCACACGTATTGTTTTATGATGTTGCTTACCAAGCCCATGACATGCCAACACTCTCCCTTCTCGACCTTGGGTTCCCAATCACCAGCTTTCCTGTTCCCTCCTGCCTTCTCGTCCTTGCCCCTGGGCTGGTGTGCCCATTTAGTCTTTGTTTTGTTTTATGGGCCTGTCTAATCTTTGGCTGAAGTGTGAACCTCAGGAGTGACATCATTACTGAGCTATAAGCGTGTCCAAGGGCGATACTCTTGGGGTTTCTCCACTCTCTTGTCAGACCAGTAAGTCTTTTTTGTGTGTGTGTGAGTTAGAATTTTGTTCTACATTTTTCTCCAGGTCTGTCCAGGACCCTCTATTGTTATCCCTGTCAGAGCAGTAGTTGGTGGTTGCTGGGCACCATCTAGTTGTGCTGGACTCAGCCTGGCGGATGCTGAGGTAGTTTTGGTCCATTAGCCCTTTGGACTAATCTTATCGCCTGTGTCTTTGGTTTTCCTCATCCTGCCTTGCTCCAGACAAGGTGAGACCAGTGGAGTATCTTAGATGGCTGCTTATAAGCTGTTTTTTTTTTTCTTTTTTAATTGTACTTTAAGCAAAAGTTAACAGTTCCAGATATTTTCTCATACAAAAATGTATACACACATTGTTATGTGACCTTAGTTGCCCTCACTATAATGTAACAGCACACCCCTCCTTTCCACTCTGGATTTCCCGTGTCCATTCAACCAGCTCCTGTCCCTTTTTGTCTTCTCATCTTGCCTCCGGATAGCTGCTGCTCATTTAGTCTCATGTATCTACTTGAGCTAAGAAGCACTCTCTTCACAAATATCATTTTATGTAGTACAGTCCTGTCTAAACTTTTGCTAAAGAGCTGGCTTCGGGAATGGTTTCAGTTTTGGCCAAAAGAGAGTCTGGGGGCCATGTCTTCCAGGGTCCCTCCAGTCTCAGTCAGACCATTAAGTCTGATCTTTTTACTAGAATTTGAGGTCTGCATCCCACTTTTCTCCAGCTCCATCAGGAACTCTCTGTTTTGTTCCCTGTCAGGGCGGTCATTGGTGGTAGCGGACACCATCTAGTTCTTCCGGTTTCAGGCAGATGGAGTTTCTGGTTTTTGTGGCCCTTTTGTTTCTTGGGCTCATATTTACCTTGTGTCTTTTGTGTTTTTCATTATCCTTTGCTCCAGGTGGGTTGGGACCAATTGATGCAACCTAGATGGCCGCTCACTGGCTTTTAAGACCCTAGACACCACTCACCAAAGTGGGATGCAGAACATTTTCTTAATAAATTTTGTTATGCCAATTGACCTAGCTGCCCCCTGAAACCATGGGGACCCCTGCTACTCTGTCCCTTGAAGTGTTTGATTGTATTCAGAAAACTTCTTAGCTTTTGGTTTAGTCCAGTTGTGCTGACTTCCCCTGTATCGTGTGTTGTCCGTCCCTTCACCTAACTACTACTATCTAGTTAGTGAATACCTCTTTCCCACCCTCCCCACCCTCATAACCATCAAAGAATGTTTTCTTCTGTGTTTAAGCCTTTTCTTGAGTTCTTATAATATTGGTCTCATACAATATTTGTCCTTTTGCGGCTGACAATTTCACTCAGCATAATGCCTTCCAGATTCATCCATGTTATGAGATGTTTTGCAGATTCATTGTTGTTCTTTATCGTTGTGCAGTATTCCATTGTGTGAATATACCATAATTTATTTAACCATTTATCCATTGATGGGCACCTAGGTAGTTTCCATCTTTTTGCTATTGTGAACAGTGATGTAATAAACATGGGTGTGCATATATATAATCGTGTGAAGGCTCCTATTTCTCTAGGATATATTCCAAGGAGTGGGGTTGCTGGATCTTATGGTATTCTATTTCTAGCTTTTTAAGGAAGTGGCCGAATCGATTTCCAAAGTGGTTGTACAATTTTACATTCCCACCAGCAGTGTATAAGTGTTCTGGTCTCTCCAAAACCTCTCCAACATTTATTATTTTGTGTTTTTTGGGTTAATGCTAGCCTTGTTGGGGTGAGATGGTATTTCAATGTAGTTTTAATTTGCATTTTTCTAATAGCTAATGATCGTGAGCATTTCCTCAAGTGTCTGTTAGCCACCTGAGTGCCTTCTTTGGTGAAGTGTCTATTCATATCCTTTGGCCATTTTTTAATTGGGTTACTTGTTTTTTTGTTGTTGAGTTTTGGAAGTATCTTGTAGATTTTAGAGATTAGACACTGATCAGGTTTGTTGCAGCCAAAAATTTTTTCCCAGCCCGTAGGTTGTCTTTTTACTCTTCTGGTGAAGCCTTTTGATAAGTATAAGTGTTTGATTTTTAGGAGCTCCCAGTTATCTAGTTATCTGGTGTTTGTGCATTGTTAGTAGTGTTTTGTATACTGTTTATGCCATGTATTAGGGCCCCTAGCATTGTCCCTATTTTTTCTTCCATGATCTTTATCATTTTAGATTTTAAATTTAGGTTTCAGATCCGTTTTCAGTTAGTTTTTGTGCAAGCTGTAAGGTATGGGTCTTGTTTCATTTTTTGCAGATGGATATTCAGTTATGCTAGCAACATTTGTTAAAGAGACTGTCTTTTCCTCAATTAACAGATTTGGGGCATTTGTCAAATATCAGCTGCTCATAGGTGGATGAATTTCTGCCTGGATTCTCAATTCTGTTCCGTTGTTCTATGTGTCTGTTGTTGTACCAGGGTCAGGCTATTTTGTCTACTCTGGTGGTATAATAGGTTCTGAAACCAGGTAGTGTGAGGCCTCCCACTTTGTTCTTCTTTTTCAGTAATGCTTTACTTATCCGGGGCCTCTTTCCCCTCCATATGAAGTTGGTGATTTGTTTCTCCATCTCATTAAAAAAGTCTTTGGAATTTGGATCAGAATTGCATTGTATCTATAGATCGCTTTTGGTAGAATAGACATTTTTACAATGTTAAGTCTTTCTATCCATGAGCAAGGTATATTTTTCCACTTGTGTAGGTCTCTTTTAGTTTCTTGCAATGATGTCTTGTAGTTTTCTTTGTATAGATCTTTTACGTGTCTGGTTACATATATTCCTAAGTATTATATCTTCTTGGGAGCTATTGTAAATTGTATTGATTTGGTGATTTCCTTTTAGACGTTCTCTTTGTTGGTGTAGAGGACTCCAACTGGTTTTTGTGTGTTTATCTTTTATCCTGATACTTTGCTGAACTCTTCTATTAGTTGCAGTAGTTTTCTTGTGGATTCTTTGGGGCTTTCTGTGTATAACATCATATCATCTACAAATATACTTTTACTTCTTCCTTATCAATTTGGATAACCTTTATTTATTTTTTTCTAGCCTAATTTCTCTGGCTAGGACATCTAGCACAATGTTGAATAAGAGTGGTGATAAAGGGCATTATTGTATGGTTCTTGTTCTTAAGGGGAATGCTTTCTGACTCTCTCCATTTAGGATGATTTTGGCCCTTCGCTTTGCATAAATGCCCTTTATTATGTTGAGGAATGTTCCTTCTTTTCCTATTTTGCTGAGTTTTTATCATGAATGCGTGTTGGACTTTGTCAAATGCCTTTTCTGCATCAATTGATAAGATCGTGTGGTTCTTGTCTTTTGTTTTATTTATGCGATAGATTAAATTGATTGTTTTTTTGATGTTGAACCATCCCTGCATACCTGGTATGAGACCCACTTGGTCATGGTGAATTATTTTTTTGATGTGTTGTTGAATTCTATTGGCTAGAATTTTGTTGAGGATTTTTGCATCTAAGTTCATGACGGATACAGGTCTGTAATTTTTTTTTTGTGTTGTCTTTTTTTTTTTTACTTGATTTTGGTATCAGGGTTGTGCTGGCTTCATAGAATGAATTTGGGAGTATTCCATCCTTTTCTATGCTCTGAAGTACCTTTAGTAGTAGTGGTGTTAACTCTTCTCTGAAAGTTTTGTAGAATTCTCCAGTGAAACTGTCAGGGCCAGGGCTTCTTTTTTTGTTGGAAATTTTTAAATTACTTTTTTAATCTCTTCTTTTGTTATAGGTTTATTTAGTTGATCTACCTCTGTTTGTTAGGTTTACCTCTGTTCGTGTTACTTTAGGTAGGTAGTGTGTTTCTCGAAATTTGTCGATTTCCTCTAGATTTTCAAATTTGTAAAAATACAATTTTTCATAGTGTTCTGTTATGATTCTTTTAATTTCAGTCGGATCTTTTGTGATATCGCTCATTTCATTTCTTATTTGGGTTATTTGCATCGTATTCTGTTTTTCTTTTGTCAGTTTGGCCAATGATCTATCAATTTTATTGATATTTTCAAAGAACCAGCTTTTGGTCTTGTTAACTCTTTGACTTGTTTTTTTTTTTGTTTTCTATTTCATTTAATTCTGCTCTAATTTTTATTATTTGCTTTCTTCTGGTTCCCAAGGGCTTCTTTTGCTGCCCTTTTTCTATTTGTTCAAGTTGTAGGGCTAATGTTTTGATTTTCACCCTTTCTTCTTTTTGGATGTGTGCAAAAATTGATCTCTGAGCACTGCTTTTGTTGTGTCCCAAAGGTTCTGTTAGAATGTGTTTTCATTCTCATTTGATTCTGTGAATTTCTTTATTCCGTCCTTAGTTTCTTCTATAACTCATTAATTTTTGAGCAAGATGTTGTTCAGTTTCCATGTGTTTGATTTTTTTTCCTTGCTTTTCCTGTTATTGATTTCTACTTTTATGGTTTTATGGCCATAAAAGATGGTTTGTAATATTTCGATGCTTTGGATTCTGTTAAGGCTTGCTTCATGGCCTAATATGTGATCTATTCTGGAGCATGTTCCATGTGTGTTGGAAAAGAAAATATACTTGGCTGCTGTTGGTTGGAGTGTTCTGTATATGTCTTCGAGATCAAGTTGGTTGATAGTGGCGTTTAGATCTTCCGTGTCTTTATTGAACTTCTTTGTGGATGTTCTGTCCTTCACCAAAAGTGATGTGTTGAAGTCTCCTACTATTGTTGTGGAGCTGTGTATCTCTCTTTCCAACACTGTTAGAGTTTGTTTTATGTATTTTGGAGCCCTGTTATTGTTGGGTACCTAAATATTTATTATGGTTCTGTCCTCCTGGTGTATTGACTCTTTTATCATTGTGTAGTGTCCTTCTTTATCCTTTGTGGTTGATTTTACTTTAAAGACTATTTTGTCAGAGATTAATATTGCCACACCTGCTCTTTTTTGATTGTTGTTTGTTTGATATGTTTTTTTCCCATCCATTGTGTTTTAGTTTGTTTATGTCTTTAAGTCTGAAGTGTGTCTATTATAGGCAGCATATAGACGGATTGTGTTTTTTATCCATTCTGCCACTCTCTCTTCATTTGTGTATTTAGTCCATTTACATTTAGTGTAATTATTGATGTACCAGTTTAGTGCTGTCATTTTGATGTCTTTTTGTGTGTATGTGTGTTTTTGACAGTTTCTTTGTTCCACTTAATTTTCTGTACTGAGTCGTTTTTCTTTTAATCTTTTTTGTTGTTGATTTTGTATATGCTGAGCCTTTCTGTTTTTCTTGTTTTTTATTTTGATGTGTAGGATTGTTAGCTTCCTTTGTGGTTACCTTAATATTTACTCCTATTTTTCTATGTTTAAACCAATCTTTTATTTCTTTATATTGCCTTGTCTTCCTCTCCATATGGAAGACCTATGACTACATATTTTAGTCCCTCTTTTTTGTTTTAGTGTTGTCATCTTATACATATTGATGTCTCTTTCTCTATTTTCAGCATTTTAGCTTTGATTTATTTTTGTGACTTCCCTCTCTGGGTTTTATGTCTGGTTGTTCTGTCCTGCATTCTAGTCTTGGGCTGTTATCTGATGTTATTGATTTTCTAACTGGAGGACTTTCTATTATTTCTTATAATTTTGGTTTGGTTTTTGAAAATCCCCTAACATTCTATTTTTCTGGAAATGCTCTGATTTCTCCATCATATCTGAGAAACAGTTTTGCTGGACATATAATTCTTGGGTGGCAATTTTTTTCCTTCAAGACTTTTTATATGTCATCCCATTGCCTTCTTGCCTGTGTGGTTTCTGCTGAGTAGTCCAAGCTTAGTCTTACTGACTGTCCTTTGTAGATGACTTTTCATTTATCCTTAGCCACTCTTAAAATTCTCTCTTTATGTTTGATTTTGGCAAGTTCAATTATAATACATCTTGGTGACTTTCTTCTAGGCTCTACCTTGTGTGGGGTTCGATGAGCTTCTTGGATAGATATCTTCTCACTTCCACAATATCAGGGAAGTTTTCTGCCAACAAATCTTCAACAATTCTCTCTGTATTTTTTGTTATCCCCTCCCCCCCCACCCCGCCCCGTTCTGGTACTGCAGTCAGTCCTAGGTTATTCCTCTTGATAGAAATAGAGTCCCACATAATTCTTAGGGTTTCTTCATTTTTTAAAAAATTCTTTTATCTGATTTTTTCTCAAGTAAGTAGGTGTCAATTGCTTTATTTTCAGCCTCACTAATTCTGACTTCCATTGCCTCAGTTCTGCTCCTGTGACTTTCTATTGAGTTGTCTAGTTCTGATATTTTATTGATAATCTTCTGGATTTCTATTTGCTGTTTCTCTGTGGATTCTTGCAGCCTGTTGAATTTGTCATTGTGCTTTTCTATAATGTTTTTTAAGTTCCTGTATTGCTTTGTCTGTGTGTTCCTTTGCTTGTTCTGTGTTTTGCCTGATTTCTCTCCTGATCTCTTGAAGAGTCCTTTTTATTAATCTTTTGTACTGTAACTCTGGTAATTCCAAGAATTCCTCTTCCTCCAGAAGATTCCTTGAATCTTTGCTTTGGGAGCTTGCTGAAGCTCCTAGATTTTCATATATAATAGATTCACTTGTTTTGGGGGGTCTTTCTGTTTCTTGTAAGAGGGACCACTGGAAGCATCTGCTTCTTTATGTGATTTGATATTTACTATTGTGTCCAAGCCATCAATAGGTTATTTGTTTTTTGTGTTTGCTTACTGTGTCCTAGCTTCTTGTGTTGTTTTGTTTTGATATGCCCAAATAGACTACTCATGTGAACTAGTTTCATTATTGGTGCCTTTGAAGATCTAATGTCTTGTTGCCAAGTGGTTAGATCTGCTACTAGGTATGTGAGCCCAGGAGTCTACTTAGTTTTCTTGTATGGATTCAGCTTAGGTGTCCAGGTAGTCAGTCACCAAGTGTGTGGTGTAGGCTCTCACCTACAGTCCTAGACAGGCAGGGGTGATTGGCGTAAGCACAGGTATCTGGCTGCAGTACGGGGTCACATGCTATGCAAGGCAGGGGGATGATGGCTGCCCCTGAGTATCTGGAGGAAAGCGTGACCCTGTTCCCTAGTGTGTGTAGGTGAGTAGGTTTTGCAGCCAGACTATGGGCATCCAGTGCTGTTGGCTGTAAGGACTGGGAGGCACCACTTATTCCTGGAGCCCTGTCACTGGTGGCTAGGTGGCATGGGTGGAGCCACCAGTCCTCAGGCCCCTAATGTGGATAGGTGAGGACCCTGCTTAATGTCATGAACCTACCACTCCACCATATAGCTCATACAATGAAGTTAGGCTTCAGGTATATACCCTGTTGTACTATGCTAATGAGGGCCTATGCTGCTGAAATGGGCCCACCGAGGTCTATGCATAGGTGAAAGGCATTCAAAGTCCATGGACCCCTTATGCCTGTGCCTAGGCAAAGAAGCTGTGCCTGCCCTGAGTTCCTGGCTTAGGGAAGCTGGCAGATTATTTTTTCGTGTTTGTTAGTTTGTTCTTTCTCCAAGGCTGGGAAAATGGCCCAGGACATGTGATGGGTCCTACTTCTTGCCCAGGGGAAACGGCAATCACTGAAGCCAGCTGGACCCAGTGCAGGGCAGGGAGGGAGTAGGTAAATGAGACAGAGTTTATTCCCAAACAGGGTGTTTTTTGATCTGCACGATAGATTAGATTCACGTACTTATCTTTTTCTGATGTAGCACCACTTTTCACTGGTTCTAGAGACTTGAGTAAACTCTTCACTGCTTGGTCTTTCCCGATGTGGAAAATGCGTCCTGAACACCACTGCTTGCCTCACCATGCATGGCAGCCAATCCGGCCTGCAGAGTACTGATTCCCGCTGGATCAGCCCTGGCAACTCCTCGCTGCTTTTGAACTGTCTCTCACTCCCTCTGCCACTCAGTCTGATTCCTCAGCTTTGCCTTTGATGTTCAGGGCTCTTAGATTGTCATATATAATAGATTCACTTGTTTTGGGGGATCTGACTACTCCTCCGTCTTGGCCCTGCCCCCACTTATAAGCTTTTAAGACCTCAGACGTTTTGAGCTAGGTGTTCCCCAAGACCATGGTCTCCACAGCCCTCAGCCCAGTGATTCAGTCCCTCATAGAGTTTGGATGTATCCATGGAGCTTCCATGACCTTACCTCGTACACGTTGTGCTGGCTTCCCCAGTATTGTGTATTGCCTTACCCTTCACCAAAGTTATCACGTATCTATTATCTGTTTAGTGGTTTTCCATCCTCACCCCTCCCCTCCCTCATAACCATCAAAGTTGGTTTCTTTTTTTGTGTAAACCTTTTCATGAGTTTGTACAGTAGTAGTCTCATACAATATTTGTCCTTTTGTGATTGACTTATTTCACTCAGCATAATGCCGTCCAGATTCATCCATGTTCTGAGATGCTTTGCGGATTCATCATTGTTCTTTATCATTGCGTAGTACTCCACTGTGTGTATGTACAATAGTTTGTTTATCCATTCATTTGTTGATGGGCACCTAGGTTGTTTCTATCTTTTTGCTATTGTGAACAGTGCTGCAATGAACATGGGTGTGTGCATGTCTATTCGTGTAACGGTTCTTATTTCTCTAGGATATATTTTTGGGAGTAGGATTGCTGGATCATATGTTATTTTGATTTCTTTCTTTCTAAGGAAGTGCCTTATCATTTTCCAGAATAATTGTACCATTTTGCATACCCACCAGCAGTGCATAAGAGTTCTAGCCTCCCCATAGCCTCTCCAACATTTGTTATTTTCTATTTTTTTTTTATTTGTGCCAGTAGTGTCGGGGTGAGATGGTATCTCACTGTGGTTTTGATTTGCATTTCTCTAATGGCTAGTGATCGAGAGCATTTCCTCATGTGTATTTTAGCTGCTTGAATGTCTTTTTTGGTGAAATGTCTGTTCATTTCATTATAATTTTTTAAAGCACACATATCCTAGAATATATACAACCAAATGAATGAATGTTTCTTAATATTCTGATATTGTTAATGTTACCATTGCTCAAAATTTTTTTCAAACCCCTTCTTCTAGTCATATATGTGTGTGTGTGTGTGTATAGTTGTCAGGTGCCGTCAAGTTGGTTCCAGCTCATAGTGACCCTATATACATATATATACATACGATTAAAAACTTAGCCATATGCTATAAATAAATAATAACCAGGTTTATGGGATGTTTACTGTATATCAGGCATGGTGATAAATGCTTTATGGGTATTATATAAGCCTCAAGGACTCTATAAGGTAGGTATTATGATTATCATCATCTTACAAATAAGAAGCTAAGACTCATAGAAGAGAAGAAAATTGCCGAAATCACATAGTTAATAAGTGATGGAGATAGGATTTGATTCCAGGCGTTCTAACTCCAGCGCCTGTGAACTTCACACTGGCTCTACTGCCTCCGTCATCGTGTGATTGCCTGTTAGAACCCTGACCCAGTTTCTCATAGGAAGTTCAGGATTGTTTGAGCCAGAACATGCTGGATCTTGCAATCCAGATTTACTTTTCATCCTAAGGAGTTAATGGAAAGCCATAGAATGATATTAAGCAAAGAGTAATATAATCAGACTTGGTATTTGAAAGATCACCCTTGCTATGGTTTGGAAAATGGATTAGAAAGGTGATAGATGCAGTGAAGCCAGTTCAAGGTTACTGCAGAAGGTCCAGTTGAGAGATGATAGTAGTTTGGATGGAGTTATAAACAGTGAAGATGGACATAAATGGATAGATTTGAGTAGAAGCAAGGACAGGATCTTATGGTTTCTTTGGAGGTAAGGAATTAAGGAAGGAATATGATAGAATACTCCCTTTTTTTCTGGCTGGTGGCATTGATACTGGTGGTGCCTTTCACAGAGAGAGGAGGCAGTAACTGAGGACCAGGCTTCAAGAGGAGAGTGGATGTTCCTTTGGAAAGGTTGTATTTTCGGTCTCTTTGAGATATTTAGGTGGAGACATCAAGTAGACAGTTGGGTATCAGTGTAAAGCTCAGAGGTGCGGTCTAGGCTGGAGATAAAATTGGGAGTCACTAATGTTAGAGGATCAGTGACACTGTGGGAAAGGATGCTGTCACCCAGGGAGAGAGCGCTGGGCATGGAAGGAATGGAGCTAACATGGTATGTTCAGGAACTCCAACACTGGATGGCAGTTAGGGGAGAATGAGTTGGCAAAGTGACTGAAAAAGAGTGGCCAAAGAGGACAGTGTGATGTCACAGGAGCCAATGGACAAGAATTTTTTAAAGAGGAGGGAGGGAGTTGGCAATATCCAGTGCTGCTGAAAGGTGTGGGTAATACAAGAAATGAAAAAGAAAAATGTTCTTTTGGATTTAAAGGTTGGAGGGTAGCACTCTGTATTTTTTCTACCTTTTAGTTCTCTATCAAGGAGTCCTGGGAGCACAATGGTTAAGTGCTTGACTGCTAACCCAAAGGTTAGTGGTTCAAACCTACCCCACCACTCCATAAGAAAAAGACCTGGTGATCTGCCCCTGTAAAGATTACAGCCAAGAAAACTCTCTGAGGCAGCTCTACTCTGTCACATGGGGTCGCTATGAGTCAGAATCGACTCTGCACCCAACAATACAACATTAGATCAATGTATAAAATTAGAAAGCAGTAAACGACATTAATTTAACTCCCATGAAAAGTGATTTTATTAAAAGACTGATCAGTATACCACTGAGAGACAATTCAAGGAATAATAAAACAAAGAATATTTTTACATCTTTTGGAGATCATTTTTGAAAACATTGAAGACATAATTCATTACTCCATAATTTGTATATAATGATTTTCTTGAAAATATTCTCTTAGAATTTAGTAGCAGAATAAAAGTTCAGCTCTCTTAAAGAACTAGTAAGCTTCCTTTTACAGGACAAAGAAACAATATAACCTTATATATTTTTCCTTTTCAATTGACATTCAGGAAATTCAGAGCTACACTTAATACTGAAAGGATCTAGCTTGTTAGATTGGTCTCCTACTTCCTCTATATAAGCTTTGTTCTCCATCTTTCAAGTATTATGTGGCATATGAGTTTAATTTATAAAATGATTCATATTCCTTTTGTTTTAATTTATTTTATTTTATTATGCTTTAGGTGAAAGTTTACAACACAAATAAGTTTCCCATTCAAAAATTTATACACAAATTATTTTGTGACATTGGTTGTAATCCCTGCCCTGTGTCAGCCCTCTCCCCCATTCCCCTTTCATCCTGGGTTCTCCATGTCCATTCATCTAGTTTTTCTGTCCCTTCCTGCTTTCTTGTCTTTGCTTTTGGGCAGGTGTTGCCCATTCAGTCTCGTATACTTGATTGAACTAAGAAGCATGTTCCTCACATGTGTTAAACTGTTTGTTTTATATACCTGTCTAATCTTTGGCTGAAAGGTGGACTTCAGGAGTGGCTTCAGCTCTGGGTTAGCAGGGTGTCCAGGGGCCATAACCTTGGGGGTTCCTTCAGTCTATGTCAGACCAGTAAGTCTGGTCTTTTTTGTGTTTGGATTTGAAATTTGTTCTACATTTTTCTCCCGCTCTTTCCCAGATCCTCTACTGTGACCCCTGTCAGAGCAGTCAACAGTGGTAGCCAGGCACCATGTAGTTCTTCTGGGCTACATGGTAGACGCTGTGGTTCATGTGGTCTATTATACTTTTGGACTAACGTTTCCTTTGTGCCTTTGGTTTTCTTCATTCTCCTTTGCTCCGGATCAATAGATATATGTTAGATGGCTGCTCACAGGCTTTTAAGGCCCCAGATGCTACTCTCCAAAGTAGGATGTAGAACATTTTCTTTTATGAACTATGTTATGTCAATTGACCTAGATGTTCCCTGAAACCATGGTCCCCAGCACTCAGCCCCAGTAACTTGGTCCCTCAAGGTGTTTAGATGTGTCTGGGAAGTTTCTATGATTTTGTCATGGTCAAGTTGTGCTGATTTTCCCTACAGTTGTATGTTGTCTTACCCTTCACCAAAGTTAACATTTACCTGTTATCTAGTTAGTGATTTTCCTCTCCCCAACTTCACAACCATCAAAGATTGTTTTTTTCTGTGTGTAAACCTATTCTTGACTTTTTATAATAGTTGTCTCATACAGTATTTGTCTTTTTGTGATTGAGTTATTTCACTCAGCATAATCCTCTCCAGATTCATCCATGTTGTCAGATGTTTCACAGATTCATCATCGTTCTTCATCATTGCATGGTATTCCATTGTGTGTGTGTACCATAATTTGTTTAGCTCTTCATCTGTTGATGGGCACTCAGGTTGTTTCCATCTTTTTGCTATTGTGAATAATACTGCAGTGAACATAGGTGTGCATATGTCTATCCATGTGACAGCTCTTATTTCTCTAGGATATATTCCTAGTAGTGGGATTGCTGGATCTTATGGTATTTCTAGCTTTTTAAGGAGGTGCCATATCATTTTCCATGGTGGTTATACTATTTTACATTTGCACCAGCAGTATGGAAGTGTTTTAATCTTCCCGTAATCTCTCCAATGTTTGTTATTTTCTGTTTTTTTTGATTAGTGCCAGTAATGTCGGGGTGAGATGAAGTCTCTTCATATTCCTTTTAGAATAAAAACAATAAGTATGTAAAGGAAAGTTAAGTGAATAAGTAAATACATGAAAATGGTCCATACACTATTTTCCCAATTATTTGGGGGTAGATATCATGATGTAGTGCTGAGTCAGACACAAATGGACTCAAATCAGGCTCTGTCACATACATACCAACAGTGCTAACTTAATCTAACAAGTGGATATTAATACCTATTTTAAGAGATGCTTTGAAGAATAAGTGAGATAATATATATAAAGTATCCACTGTACTTGGCACATAGTAGGGGCTTGGGTGTTGTTTTCTTCCTGTATCCTTCTTCAAAAATCAAATTATGTCTTCATGGTAGAATTTGTTAGTTAAAATGGTAATTTTTTTTTTTTTTTTTTAGTTATACCTTTTCATTAACTTGCCTTGGCTACACTGACTCTTGCTGTCTTATTTGAGTTGCCTTCCTAATGCCTAGCACATTTGCTTGCATGTTTGCTGAATGAATGAACTTGGAATTTGTCTACTTCCATCTCTCTCTGCCTTCAACTTCCAACCTTTTTCTCACTACCAGCCTTGCCCCTCCTAGTCCTTCAACACCCTTCAAATCCCACCCTCATTATGAAGCTTTGAATAATTATAATTTGCACGGACGGATCTCTTGTCTTCTACCCAAGGGATTTTTTTTCAAACTGATTTGAGTAGTGGGTGCCTTAGTCATCTAGCGCTGCTATAACAGAAATACCACAAGTGGATGGCTCTAACAAAGAGAGGTTTATTCTCTCACAGTCCAGTAGGCTAGAAATCTGAATTCAGGGCGCCAGCTCCAGGGGAAGGCTTTCTCTCTCTGTCGGCTCTGAAGGGAGGTCCTTGTGATGCATCAGTCTTCCCTTGGTCTGGGAGCATCTCAGCGCTGGAGCCTCAGGTCCAAAAGCTGCGCTCTTCTCCCGATGTTGCTTTCTTGGTGGTATGAGGTCCCCAACTCTCTGTGAGGTTCCCAACTCTCTGCTAGCTTCGCTTTCCTTAGTGCAGGCCACACCCCAGGGAGACTCCCTTTACACTGGATCAGGGACGTGACCTGATAAGGGTGTTAAAATCCCACCCTAATCCTCTTTAACACAAAATTACAATCACAAAATGGAGGACAACCACAGAATACTGGGAATTGTGGCCTAACCAAGTTAATACACACGTTTTTGGGAGGACATAATTCAGTCCATGACAGTGGGCTTTTCTCAGTTGAAAAATCTTGTGGCTTCTTAGTAAAACAGATAAAACAGAAGATGTTTTTCCCATTTGTCCCTACTCCCTCCATCTTACATGATACGGATCTCTTCTGGGGCATCCCATGTATTGTGACCCAAAATTACACTCAGCATACCACCTTGTTTTAGTCACTAGTTGTCCATGTGTTCATAATATGTATCTTGTTTCACAGCACAACCGTAAGATCGTTTAAAGCAAGATACAAAGATCCTTCTTAAAGTGCAGAGACCTCATACAGGTGCTAGTGCTGAATCTATAATAAGTGCCCAAGAAGTGTTTATGTTTCTCCTGCTGTTTCTCCTCCTCTTCTTGAGTTAATGTTAAGTGAAGTGAATTAAAATCTTCCTGATTGGTACAGGAGGCCTATCAGGAGACTTTATGTTATGAACAATTATTAAGTGCCTGGTTCTGTGCAGGGAACCCTAGTGGCATTGTGGTTAAGAGCTACGTCTGCTAACCAAAAGGTGGGTATTTCAAATCCGCCAGGCACCCCTTGGAAACTCTATGGGGCAGTTCTGCTCTATCCTATATGGTCACTATGAGTTGGAATGGACTGGACAGGAATGGGGTAATGGGGTTCTGTGCAGGAGTCCCTGGGGGACACAAATGGTTAAGCACTTACTTGACTACTAACTGAAAGGCTGGTGGTTCAAATCCACCCAGAGGTGGCTCAGAAGACAGGCCTGGTGATCTGTGTCTGAAAGTTCACAGCCTTGAGAACCCTATGGAGCACAGGTCTACCCTACAACACATAGGGTCGCCATGAGTTGGAATTGACCCAATGGCAACTGGTTTTGTGCTGGACACTCCATACGCATTGCCTTGTCTATTCTCCCCGTCCTGCAGGGTAGATAGGTTTCCAGTTAGAAAACCAAAGTGCTGAGAGTTTATATAATTTGTTTGAAGTCTCATAGTAAATAACTTTCAATTTTGTTGTGTTTGATTCCAAAGCTTCGGCCCTTTCTGCTACTGCATGTGATCTCTGTGTTTTAACTATATTTTATGTTGTCTTTATAGGAGCCCTGTACCCAGATGGAACGTCTGGAAAGAACAAGGATGATGACGTGGTTCCTCCTGGCAAGAACTACACCTACGTCTGGCCAGTGAGAGAAGAATATGGACCTACTTCAGCAGATGCCAACTGTCTGACCTGGGTGTACCATTCACACATCGACGCCCCCAAGGATATCTGCTCTGGGCTAATTGGCCCTCTGCTGGTGTGTAAGAAAGGTAAAGAGACCCTCCACCCCCAGGAGCCTGTTCTCAGATAACCTTCTGGTGTGTTGTAGTATATATAAGATTTAGCTCTTGTTTCACCTACCTCTCTTGCTACACGTAGAGTGTACCTCCTCTTCCAAACTTTCTTGAAACTTAGGGAAATTCTTCTAACATGGAAGATCAATCTAATACCATAGGGAGAGGCACTAATCCAGATTTCTAAGCATTATGACAGAATTCTGAAACTTATATGCTTTAAAAAAAATAGTGCAAAGCTGTTTATACCTCACTGATACCACACATAGAAAAGTAAAATATTTAGTCACAAAACAGGGATGCTCTTGGTTCATTATTTCACCCAAATGATCGGCTTGCTTTTTTATTCTCTATTAATTGATTTACTGTACCTGTGTTCTGTCAGTGAAGTCTCCCTCCTTTAGGGATAGGCAGGTTTCTAAGTCTGTATTTGGGAAGATTTCTGTTTTACGACTTTTCTCTTCCAAGTTCTACCATTTCCATTAAAGCCCTTGGTTGCTTTTGCGTTCCAAAAAAGCCAGTTGCTATCAGATTGACTCTGGTGGCCTCATGTGTGTCAGAGTAGAACTGTGCTCCACAGGGTTTTCAATGACTGATGTTTTGGAAATAGAGCTCCAGGCCTTTCTTCCTAGGCCCATCTGGGTGAACTCAAACCTCTAACCATTTGGTAAGCAGCCAACTGTGTTAACTGCTTGTACCACCAGGGATGCCAAGTCACCTTTATGTAGGTCTTCGAAAAACTTCAAACTTATCTGATACCATTGGCAGGAAGCAAAAACTCATCATCTTGATTTAATTCATCTTGAACTTTTTCCTCTACTTTTTTGAATGTGGCTGCTAGGTGTCCTGAATAAATATTCAGGGACAAGGACTGATGTGGACCGAGAGTTTATTATAATGTTCACTCTGGTGGATGAGAACCAAAGCTGGTACCTCGATGAAAATATCAGACATTTCTGCACTGACCCTGATTCAGTTGACAAAGAAGATGCTGTTTTCCAGAGGAGTAACAAAATGCACGGTAAGTGTCTCCCACATTTTAACAAATACATACTAGTGCCTTTCTGTGTATCTGGTACTACAAGGATGCAAAAAACACAGAAATATTGAACCTAGTTTTCAAAGGTTTATAACTTAGTGACAAGAATAGTTAGAAAATGGTATAAGATGTGACAAATGTTGAAGCCTAAAACAATATGAGAAGGGGCAAGGCAATAGGTAAGTGTTAATTGGGTATGAAATATGGACAAAATTGTGTAACAGAAAATGGAGGAATTAATTTTATAATCAGGATGTGTGGTGAGCCCAGAGGATGGGTGGGTTTAGATTGATAGAAAGGAGACAAGAGAACCAAATCATCACCGTATAATAATCCTGTGTTTTAAACTGCCTCCTCTGCCATGAGATCAGAAGAACTGGATGGTGCCTGGCTACCATTACTGAATGTTTTGATCAAAGATTCTGTAGAAGAATTCTGGTCAAAAGGGAGAGAAATGTGGGACGGAATTTCAAATTGTCAATGGAATTCAGACTTTCTGGAGCCATTGAGGCTGGACGAACCCCCAAAACTACTGCTCTGAGATAATCTCTAAACTTTAAACCTGAAACCAAAACTATCTCATGCAGTCTTCTTTGAACCAAAAAAAAAAAAAAAAAAAACTTATTTTAATTAGTAAAGTACATCTGCTTTGAGCATTGTGCTCTTTTAAAGAATTATCTGTGTGAGATCAAATTGACAATGGCAACTTGAAAGATTGGATGGGAAGCTTAGGAGGCAGTGAGTTTAAGAGAATGGTGGTAAAATAATGTGGAAAAGAGAAAATGCTAGCAAAACTTGAATAATGTAACCAATGCCACTGAATTATACATGTAGAAATTTTTGAAATGGCGTATGTTTGGCTGTGTATACTTTCACCAAAATTAAAAAAAAAAAAAAAATTTAAATCCTGTGTTTTGCCACCTGTTGCTTTATCTAGTAACCATTTTCTGAGTGACTGCTCAATGTCAAGAGTTATGCTACAAATGGGCTTTAAATATATACTTGTGAAGTTGTTAGGTTTCCCAGCCATTCTTTAAATCAACAAAGAGCCCGGTACTCATCCAAAGTAGTGGATTTCCATTGTTATCCCGTCAGCTGAGACAGAACACCTACCCCATCCCAGTTTTGGGGAGCAGAGGCTTAATGAAGAATTTTATGGTATAGAGATTATTTGGTGGTCTTGCTCCACTCTTTTCCTAGAGAGTTCTAGCGAACATAAAGGAAATCTTCAACGTAAACACCCGATTTCCTTTATTGACAAATCTCCTCCATCTTTTGCTTGACTGTCTCTCAGAATCAACCTAATGGAAGTAGCCTTCAATGTAGTCGTAAAATCATAAGAGAGAGGAAAGGAGCTGAACACTATCCAACCTCCCCCATTTTACAGATGAGGAAACTGAGGTCAAGAGACAATCAGTGACTTGCCTAAGGTCAAAGTGATAATTAGTGCCAGTATCAAGGCATGATTCTCAGTACACTGACTATTTCCATTGTACCACATACCCTCTCTTTTTCTTCCAGTAAAATTTCTGTTTTTTTTGTGTGTGTGTGTAGTGGGTGCTTAGAAAATATTTTATGAGGGAAGGAAGTAAAGGAGGGAGGAAGATCAGAAGGGAGAGAGGCAGGAATCAAAATGGAAGATGGAGAAAAAAAAAAAGACCTAAATTCAAATCATTACTGTGACTGCTTAAGTTTTATCCCTGTTCTTTATAAAATGGGAGTTATGATCTCAAATATTCCTGAAAAGTACTAATTGTGATGGTTTCAGGCTCAGATGCCCACATAATTCCTTACTCTCTCTTTTAGAGTGAAAATCTCCAATAGAAAAGAATGAATTGCTAAGTAAAGATGCTGTTATTGTTGAGTGCCATCAAGTTTTTTCTGACTAATAGCAACCCCAAGTGATGGAGTAGAACTATCCCATAGAGTTTTCTAGGCTGTAATCTTTATAGTAGCAGATCATCAGGTCTTTTCTCCCATGGAGCTGCTGGGTGGGTTTGAACCACCACCCTTTCAGTTAGCAGCCTAGCACTTAACCATTGCACCACCACCAGGGCTCCTTCAAGTAAATATAGGCTACCTTAAAAAAAGAAAAGTCTGTATGGAGAAGTAGGTGTTTGCAAACAATCAGTTCTTCTTCAGACTGACAACGGAGACCAAACAAGTATAGAAAATAAATTAACTTTTAAAAAGCTAGTCTATAGAAGATGTTCGATCAATACATAATTTATTAATGTATTTAAATATGGTTTTAAATTTATTGAAATGATTTAGAATTAATTGTGCTGCCTAAGTCATTATTATCTTAGTAGCAATTGCTTTTTGACTCAGTTTTGAATTTGAGAGATAACATTATGACTTTTTAAAACCCCAAATCAAATTTTTGTCTGTATTTTTGCGACTGCCATTTAGATGATTCAAATGTATTAGGTCCTGGACTTATGGCATAAGCTCAATCAATAAGATTCTGCCCCAGCAAGATCTAGTACAAACTGTTTTTCTCCCCTGCTTTTAAAGTCACAAAATACATGCATGCCTCATAAGTCCTTTGTAATCAGTTCACTTCCTTACCACCTTGCTGCATGATTTTGTCACTTAAATTAAGTACCTACCACCTGCCAGCTTTTCTGCTAGGTCCTAATAGCTGTAAAATGAGTAAGACAGGGTTTCTAGCCCCAAGGAATGCAGAGGTTGGTGAGGAAGGCAGATACGGCAATGAAGGATTGCATTGAAGTGATGGAGCCATCCTGGGAGTCTGAGCAGCGTGCCATTTACTCCTGACCTCCTTGTTGAGTTCACATAGAGCTCTGGAGGCTGTTGGTGCTTTGTGTGCTGATTGTCACTCTTACTGAGTGCTTTTCTTTTGAAAAGGCCAATAGGACTCTTCCTTCCTTCCCAGGACAATATTTTTTTTTAAAAGGGGCCATGCATTTCTGCATGTATATCTTAAAATCAACGATCTGAGCAGACTTGCCAGCTGTGTTTGTGTATTTATTGCCAACAGCTCTGGTCCTGCTCACCTCCACAGGGGAGTCTCTTGCACCAGTGTGTTTCTGTTTTTCAGCCCTCAACGGATACCTCTTTGGAAACTTCCCAGAGCCTGAAATGTGTGTTGGTGAATCTGTGTCCTGGCACCTCTTTGGAATGGGGAGTGAGATAGACATCCATTCCATCTATTTCTATGGTAATACCTTCATCAGCAGAGGGCACCGAACTGATGTTGTCAACCTGTTCCCAGCCACCTTCCTGACCACGGAAATGATAGTTGAGAATCCTGGGAAGTGGATGATAACCTGCCAAGTCAGTGACCACTTACAAGGTAACTTTTAAAAAGAGCAGATTTAGAGACACTATGAGTCGAAATCGACTCGACGGCACTGGGTTTTTGTTTTTTTGTTTTTTTTGTAGAATGTTACAATAAATAGTGTTCATTCAGTGGTACCTTCTTGGCTGGGGGACTTATAAATACTTTTTAAATATATAGGAAAATGTACAATGCTCACTTACCTAGCATCCCATTAACTGATACTTATTGGTCACTTCCCCATGAACAAGCAGGGGGAAAGAAATTATAAGACCATCAAGGAACCTACAATCTAATAGTTAGACATAGACACTCACAAAAAGTGTCAAATTTGAGGCAGATTGAGATAAATACTCTTTGGGTGCTATACGCACTTCTCTGAGAGAGTCTTTTTGAAGGAGCTGGCTCCTAGTGTGAGTCTTGAAATACGGGTAGACATTAAATAGATGGAGAAAGGAAGGCCAGCTTTCCAGACAGAAGAAGCAACTTGAACAGGAAGAAACACATGTTCTATCTGAGCAACTGTAAATAGAATCATACGTTTTTAGCATTGGAAAGACTTTATAGATAGTCCGGACTAATCCCCCATAATTCTTGAATTCCCTGTTGAACATCTCTCAAATAATTCAAGCATCTCATTTCATCTCCAGATTGCTCAATTAGAAAGTTCTTCCTTATCTTGAGGAAAAATTCATTGACCTATAGCTCACTTGATGGGTTATGGTTGTTGTTGTTGCTAGCTGCCATTGAGTTTGCCCCTAACTCATGGTAGGGGCATGATAAACATTTACTGAATGAAATGCCCATTGAATGACTTAGTCTTGGTTCCTTGGGACCAAATAGAATACGTCTTTACTTCGCTGGACCATAAGATTCATGGTGGAATCCCTGGGTAGTGCAAAAGGTTAACACGCTCGGCTGCCAAATGAAAGGTTGGCAGTTCGAGTTCACCCAGAGGTACCTTGGAAGAAAGCCCTGGCAGTCTACTTCCAAAAAATCAGCTATTGAATACCCTATGGAGCACAGTTCAACTGTGACACTCGTGGGGTTGCCATGAGTTCGAATTGTCTCAACAGCAACTAGATTTAGGTTTATGGCATAGGAACGATTAGAGAGAAGCCTAGAAAAGCAGATAGGGTGTCATTGGGAGGGGCTTTGAAGGCTAAAGAGTTGATACTCTGTCTGGAAGGCAATCGTGAGTCCTTATAGCTCCTTAGGCACACTAGTGGCACAATCAGAGTAGCAATTTGGAAGCTAAATGTGATATCTGTATGCAGAAAGGACTTGATGGGGAGATTCTGCCCAGAGATGCTAGGTAAGAAGCATTGACAAGATTAGAGTTATGACATTGACATATAAAGAGTCTGGCCTGAGATAGTGAAAATAAGAATAGAAAAAAATGTGTCAATGGTGTAGAGACAAAAAAAAAAAAAAAGGCTGATTAAATTTGGAAACTGACTACACACAGACACTAAGAGGTACAGGGATTCAACTATTCAGGGCTCCTTAGATTCTTGTTCTGAACAGCTCATCTTAGCATTAGTCAGCTGAATTATTCCAATTGAATTCAACTCACTAAACATTTGTTGATCAGTTAGTATGTACCAGACACTGTTTTGGGAAGAAGAAGATTAATAAGAAAAAGGCTTCTATTCTTAAAGGGTCTCATACTATTAACTCTGGGAAGAAACTGTAATTTTAAAATCAAGGCATTAGCAGTCATTTGAGACTAAAAGACTCTTAAGCTTGGCCAGTAGTCGTGGACATAAGCTGGTGTTTATACATTCAGTGAAACACAGTATTCCCCAAATTCTAAATTGTTCTTACTCTCAGGGGGAAAAAAATGTTGTAAAAAGATTAGAAACTACATAGTCACTCTTAAAAACCAGTAATCCCATCCACAGATTCTGACTTCACATTTTGGTGAAAATCTCCTGTATACTTTTATATGTAAATGCATGGGACCCCTGGGTGGTATGAATGGCTAAGGCACTCAGCTGCTAACCAAAAGGCTGGAGGTTCAAATCCACCTAGAGGTGCTTTGGAAGAAAGGCCTGGCAATCTACTTCCGGAAAATCAGCCATTGAAAACCCTGTGGTGCACAATTCTACCCTGACACACGAGGGGTTGCCATGAGTTGCAATAGACTCAATGGCAAGTGTTTTTTTGGTTATAAATGAACATGTCATTGATAAATTGAAATCAGACTATGAATTTTTTTAGCTTGCTTTTTCCCACTTAAGATATTACAGATATATTTCCATGTCAGTGAATCTACATTTATTTCATTTTTAATGCATCCTGTGTCCATTATAAGGAGATTACAAATTACTTAATCAGCACTGTACTGCTGAACGCTTGTATTTTCCTTTTTTGCTGTCATTAACATCTTTGATGAACATCAATTTGAAGATATTTTTGGATTCTAGACTATAGAATTCAGCATCATATCAAAGAAATAATATACCACAGCCAAGTAGGATTCATACCAGGTATGCAAGGATGGTTCAACATTAGAAAATCAATCAACATAATCCATCACATGAATAAAAGAATCACATGATCATCTCAATCAACGCAGAAAAGGCATTTGACAAAGTCCAACACCAATTCTTGATAAAAACTCTCAATAAAATAGGTATAGAAGGAAAATTCCTCAACATAATAAAGGGCATCTGTACAAAACCAAAAGCCAACATCATTCTTAATGGAGAGAGGCTGAAAACATTCCCCTTGAGAACAAAAGTTAAGACAAGGATGCCCTTCATCACCACTTCTGTTTAACATTGTGCTGCAAGTCCTAGCTAGAGCAAATAAGGTAAGAAAAATAAATATAGGGCATCCAAATTGGGAAGGAAGAAGCAAAACTGTCCCTATTTGCAGATGATATTGTACCGTACATAGAAAACCTGAAAGACTCCATGAAAAAACTAGTGGAACTAATAGAAAGATTCAGCAGATTAGCAGGATACAAGATAAACATACAAAAATCAGTTGAATTCCTATACGACAGTAAAGAGAAGGACGAAAAGGAAATGAGGAAAACAATACCATTTATAATAGCCCCTAAAATAATAAAATACATAGGAATAAATCTAAGCAGAGATGTAAAAGACCTATACAAAGAAAACTACAAAAAACTACTGCAAGAAACCAAAAGAGACCTACATAAAAGGAAAAACATACCACACTCATGAGTAGGTAGACTTAACCTTGTAAAAATGTCGATTCTACCTAAAGCAATCTACAAATACAATGTAATTCTGATCCAAATACCAACAGCATTCTTTAAAGAGATGGAAAAACTAATCATTAACTTTATATGGAAAGGGAGGAAGCCCCGGATAAGTAAAGCACTATTGTAAGAAGAAGAATAAAGTAGGAGGACTCGCACTACCTGACCTCAGAGCCTACTATACAGCTGCAGTAGTCAAAACAGCCTGGTACTGGTACAATGACAGACACATTGACCAATTGAAGAGAATTGAGAACCCAGATATAAATCCATCCACCTATGGTCACCTGGTCATTGACAAAGGCCCAAAGTCCATCAAATGGGGATAAGACAGTCTTTTTTCACAAATGGTGCCGGCAGAACTGGATGTCCATCTGCAAAAAAATGAAACAGGACCCATACCTCACACCATACACAAAAGCTAATTCAAAATTGATCAAAGACCTAAATATAAAACCAAAAACTATAAAGATGATAGAAGAAAAAAAGGGTCAACACTAGAGGCCCTAATACACAGCATTAACAGGATACAAACCATAACTAACAATACACAAACTCCAGAAGATAAGCTAGGTAACTGGTATCTTCTAAAAATTAAACACTTATGCTCATCAAAAGACCATTTGCCAAAAGAGTAAAAAGAGAACCTACAGACTGGAAAAAATTTTTTGATTACGACAAATCTGACAAAGATAGGCAAAAACACTAAATAGACAATAGATAAGCGGTAGCTTTGGTGAAGGGTAAGACAGTACACAATACTGGGGAGGCCAGTACAGCCTGTACAAGGCAAGGTCATGGAAGCTCCATAGACACATCTAAACTCCCTGAGGGACCAACTGCTGGGCTGAGGGCTGTGGGAACCATAGTCTTGGGAAACATCTAGCTCAATTGGCATAACAAAGGTTATAAAGAAAATGTTCTACATTCTACTTTGGTGAGTAGCATCTGGGGTCTTAAAAGCTCATGAGGGGCCACCTAAGATACTTCACTGGTTTCACCCCACCTAAAGCAAGGGAGAATGAAGAAAACCAAGACACAAGGGAAAGATTAATCCAAAGGACTAATGGACCACAACTACCACAGCATCCACCAAACTGAGTCTAGCACAACTAGATCGTGCCTGGATACCAGCACCGACTGCTCTGACAGGGATCACAATAGAGGGTCCCAGACAGAGGTGGAGGAAAATGTAGGACAAAATTCTAACTCCCAGAAAGAAAAAAGACCAGACTTACTGGTCTGACAGAGACTGGAGAAACCCCAAGACTATGGCTCCTGGACACCCTTATAACTCAATAATGATGTCACTCCTGGGGTTCACCCTTCAGCCAAAGATTAGACAGGCCCATAAAACAAAACAAGGCTAAATGTGCACACCAGCCCAGGGGCAAGGATAAGACGGCAAGAGGGGACAGAAAAGCTGGTAATGGGGAACCCAAGGTTGAGAAGGGGAGAGTGTTGGCATGTTGTGGGGTTGGCAACCAATATCACAAAACAATATGTGTATTAATTGTTTAATGAGAAACTAATTTGCTCTGTAAACCTTCATCTAAAGAACAAAAAAAAAAACTTTAAAAAAAGGATATTTTTGCATTTTTGTCTGAACATTTCCTTAGGAAAAGTTCTAGATTTGGAACTCCTGGTTCAAAGAATTTGATTTTTTCTTTAAAAGCTTTTGACATATATTGCCAAATCCTCCCTTAGAAATTGTTAGTCTTCCATCCACAGTGTATGAGCATGCCCTTTCCCGATTCGTCTACCAACACTGGGAGTGATCGGTCTTTCTAATCTTTACCAATCTGATAAGTGAGCAACCAAACCAAATCCATTGCTATCGATTCTGACTCATAGCGACCCTGTAGGACAGAGTAGAACTGCCCCAAGCGTTTCCAAGGAGTGCCTGGTGGATTCGAACTGCTAACCTTTTTGTTAGCAGCGGAGCTCTTAAAATCACTGCACTACCAGGGCCCCAAGTAAGCAACAATGTCATTTTAATTAAGCTTTTTTCATTTTTTATGGCCCAATTGTATTTATTTTGTAAACCCTTTAAAAAACAGTTTATTGTGTGTTAGGTAAAAGTTTACACGGCAAATTAGGTTCCCATTTAACAATTTTTATACAAATTGTTCCATGATGTTGGTTATGATTTTTCACAGTGGAGCCCTGATGGCACGGTTGTTAAGAGCTATGACTGGTAACCAAAAGTTCAGTAGTTCTAATCCACCAGCTGCTGCTTGGAAACCCTGTGGGGTAGTTCTACTCTGTCCCAACCCAAAAACCCAGTGCCGTCCTATAGGGTCACTATAAGTTGGAATTGACTTGATGGAAATGGATTTGGACATTTGTTTTCTTGCCCATTTTCTATTGAGAGATTTACATTTTTTCCCCCTTGTTTTTAAGAATGATTTATACATTAATCTCTTTGTCAGATGTGTTACAAATGCTTCTCCCTTCTCCACCTTGTCATTTATCCTTTACTTTAACTTTGTTTATGGTCCTGTTTTCTATACAAAAGTTTTACACATTCTGTACAAAAATTTTACACATTCATGAAGTCAAATCTACCAGTGTTTTCCTGTATAATGTCTTCCTTTTGTGAGCATTTATATCTTCATTTATGGCTTTCCCATGTTCTGCAGCTGGTATGCTGGGGCAATACAATGTTGGTACCTGCAACAGCGTTTTCTCCCACCCAAAGATGAAGGGTCAACAGAGGCACTACTTTGTTGCTGCTGAAAAAATTCTTTGGGATTATGGTCCTCAAGGCTACAACAAATTCAGTGGCCTTCCCCTAAATGCCTCTGGCAGGTAAGCGGTCTACTCTTAGCTGGTGTTTTTAAGCTTCCTGTAAGAGAGGCATCTGGTAGGCTTTTCCTTGTGACCTCATTTGTATTCTAGGTACTGCTGTGATGGGTACATGCTTCATGGGTTTCATAATGACATCACTTAGGCAGTTCTTAGCCCCGTAGTATAAGTACCACTGAGAGTTGTCAGAGTATTTATTCCTTCATGACATGCTGGCTAAATCAAAGGACTAGATTAATTAATTCATTCATTTATTCATTAGGCTAACATTTCTTGGGCACCTGTAATGTGAAAACTACAGTGCTAAATGCCATGGGAAATCTAAGCTGACAGAAAATAAGATGAGGCCTTTGTACATATGGAGCAGACAGTCTGGACGAGAGAGTAAATCAGAACTCTCTTTCAATGAAGGTGAACTGGCCAAGGAAGGTCACCCTTTTTTTGTTGTTCAAGGGCATCCTGATGTAAATTATGCCCACTCTACCCAGAATGTTCTTTCCCTCCCTGTCCAGTAAAATGCCATTTATCCTTTAAAGCTTGATCCCCATGTCACCTCTTAAATGAAACCTCTAATGGCCCCATGAGTCGTAAGTAATCATTTTCTTTCTCTGATCCCATAGCACATTATCCACTACCCATTGCTGTCGAGTTGATTCTGACTCATAGTGACCCTATAGGACAGAGTAGAACTGCCCCATAAAGTTCCCAAGGAGCACCAGGTGGATTTGAACTGCCGATCTTTTGGTTAGCAGCTGTAGCACTTAACCACTATGCACCAGGGTTTCTAACCCAGCATATAGCGTTTGTCAAATTAAATCTAACAATGCATTAAGTGGGTGTAGACTCTTGTGACTTGTGATGAAGGAATCAGAGGCGATGATATCTATGAAAGCATTAAAAAAAAGTACAGTGCCATACCAGGAATCATTGCTATTATCTTATTGTCCTTTTTATACATGGGGGAATGTTTAAAAAATTCTTGTTGTGTTGAATGATTAGAAACCCTTTGTTTGTTTCACTGTGAATTTCATACATTCATTCATTCATTTTTCTACCAGTGGCTCAGCCAGGGAGTTCCCCAGGCATTCAGAGTGAGATAAGATAACCAGAGAAGACTTTATAGAGGAAGTGGAATTTAAGCAGGGTCTCGAAGGATGATAGAATTTATGTCTATGTAAGTGAATTGTGAAGGGAGGAGGATTTTAGATGCAGGAAGTAATGCAGTGCATCTGTTGTGTAGGGGAGGGCGATTAGATCTGAATGACTGGAGCGGAGGATTTTCGTAAGGGAATAGGCGTTTGTGTAGAACAATAGGAAGAGAATTGGAATAAAGTTAATTGGATACTGATTGCAGAAGTCCTTTAATCCTATACTAAGGAATTTGCACTTTATCTGATTGGCAGCTGGAAGCAAGCGAAGATTTTGGAGCAAGTTAATGACAATGAAAATCACCTTTTGAGAAGATTAATCTTGTAGTACTTGTTTGCTGAGGAAAAAAAAAAAAAGCATGACTCAGTGTGAGATAGAGAACCCCCCCACCCCAGTGCTGTCGAGATAGAGAAGGAGGGTCAAATAATGGTTCAAACACAAGGTGGTACAACTAGGGTGTGGCAGTGGGAAAACAAAAGGAAAAGAAAAGATGGAAGGATGCAAAAGAAAGTTACAAAGTAAGGATGAGCAAGATAAGAGGGAGAAGCAGAAATAAAAAACAAAGACAGTTCTATGTCTGTGTGACTGGGAGAGTGATGTTACTATTGACAGAAATAAGATCATATAGAGACAGTATTAGAATTTATATTATTGTTTTTCACAACTTGGAAATTTCACATATATAACTTACAGGATAACGCTCATTAATTAAACTATTTGATTAACTAGACACTCCATTCCTCAAACACGCCAAATATCAAAGAGCTTACTAAATGCAGAGACTATTCATATTGACATAAGCAAGAGATACAGGGATGTTTATTCTGCAAAGAAACCAGTTAGCCCTTTGTTACTTTGTAGGACACCATTCTGGGACTCCAATATTGTTAAGTAAGGAGTTTACCTGTGTCTTCTTCGGGTGTTGGACCTCTGGGGAAGAAAATACAATAGCTAAGAGAGAAATGAGCTTGGGCATCATTCAGCTTTTGAAGACTTTTCAGGCTGGCTGACTCTTCCTGAGTACTTGCTTGAAGCCTGTGCAGTCTTTTTGGGAGGATAGGTGGGTGAGTGGGTTAAAGATCATGAAATGAAGCTCCACAATTAAGGCAATTAGTGGATATGTGAAGAAGTATTCTCAGTCTGCTTCCCATGTCTTTCTGCAGTGACTCTGAACCCTACTTCACACAAGGGGACAGCAGAATAGGAGGAAAATATTGGAAGGTTCACTATGTCGAGTATATTGATGCAACTTTTACACGAAGAAAGAAACTCTCTGAGGCAAAAGACCATCTTGGAATTCTTGGTACTGTAAAACCATTTCTCATGTTCTGAATCAGGGGAGATATTTTAGCTGGGTATGTACATCTACCCAGGAAACCCTGGTGGCATAGTGGTTAAGTGCTATGGCTGCTAACCAAAGGGTCAGCAGTTCAAATCCACCAGACACTCCTTGGAAACTCTATGGGGCAGTTCTACCCTGTCCTATAGGGTCACTATGAGTTGGAATCAACTCGACAGCAATCAGTTTGTTTTTTTTTGGGTTATATACCTCTACGTAGAATGATCTTCTTCTCCTGCTCCTTTTCACTCCTTTCTGTGTCTTATCATCCTCTTCTCTTTTTTTTTTTTAGGCCCGGTCATCAAGGCAGAGGTGGGTGATACCCTGTTAGTGACCTTTGCAAACAAAGCAGACAGGGTGTACAGCATTTTGCCCCATGGTGTGATCTATGACAAAGCAGCGGATGCAGCCCCAAACATAGATGGTAAGTCTCAGCCTGGGTGTGGGAAGGAAACAGGATACTGATGAGTGAGCAGAGGACTTAGAATGAGACAGACCTGACTCAAATTCTGGTTTCTTCACTTACCAGCTCTGTGAGTTTAGGCAATTATTTAAACCTTCTGAACCTTATTCTTATCAAATGCAGATAATAATAACCAGCTCACAGGGCTTTGGGGAGAGATGGAGAGAATTCGGGACAGGGTCTGGCCCACAGGAAAGGAAAATTCCTTTCCCTCTCCCAATAATGTAGTAAATCTCAAAATTAGCTACTTTTACCGTCACTTCCACTCCTCTAAGATGGAGAACATTTCTCCTGAAGGTTGCATGAGAGTCTGTGGGTGAAGGCTGAGGAGGAATCTGATTACCAATGTTTTTTAACACCAAAATTTTAAATATAGTCTTTTTTTCCATATCTATCAATAAAGATTTATTCAGAACAAATATATGGCTTCCCTCCACCACAGAGTAGTTAGCGTAGGCTCTGCATGTAAGAAAGGTGACTTTATCTCAGTGGCAGCAGGAATTATATTTCCATTCATGATACTCCTCCTGGGAAACGTCTGGTCTTCTTGGTACCCTTCCCACCTCACTGCTAAAGACATCCTGGCTGCCAGGGATACTTCCTCATACCCAAGTGTGAGTCCAGGCCTAGTCCAGAGCAGGTTGTGTCTTGATGGTGAGGGGACAGAGAAGGAAGGAATGGAGGTAGAATTCCCTTTCCCCAATCTGTACCTTGCTGCACAACTTCCCCTGTACCTGCTCTCTTTCATGCCATAGATCAAAATGCTGAGAATGACTTTTGTGTGTGTGTGCGCAGAAAGAACACCAGTAACATCCAAAATGTTTGCTTTTTCTTTTTTTTCAAGTAATTTTTATTGAACTTTAAGTGAACGTTTACATATCAAGTCAGTCTGTCACATATAAGCTTATATACACCTTACTCCATACTCCCACTTACTCTCCCCCTAATGAGTCAGCCCTTCCAGTCTCTCCTTTCGTGACAATTTTGCCAGTTTCTAACCCTCTCTACCCTCCTATCTCCCCTCCAGACAGGAGATGCCAACACAGTCTCAAGTGTCCACCTGATACAAGTAGCTCACTCTTCATCAGCATCTCTCTCCTACCCATTGTCCAGTCCCTTCCATGTCTGATGAGTTGTCTTCGGGAATGGTTCCTGTCCTGGGCCAACAGAAGGCTTGGGGACCATGACTGCCGGGATTCCTCTAGTCTCAGTCAGACCATTAAGTCTGGTCTTTTTATGAGAATTTGGGGTCTGCATCCCACTGATCTCCTGCTCCCTCAGGGGTTCTCAGTTGTGCTCCCTGTCAGGGCAGTCATCGGTTATGGCCGGGCACCATTTAGTTCTTCTGGTCTCAGGATGATGTAAGTCTCTGGTTCACGTGGCCCTTTCTGTCTCTTGGGCTCTTAGTTATCGTGTGACCTTGGTGTTCTTCATTCTCCTTTGATCCAGGTGGGTTGAGACCGATTGATGCATCTTAGATGGCCGCTTGTTAGCATTTAAGACCCCAGACGCCACATTTCAAAGTGGGATGCAGAATGTTTTCATAATAGAATTATTTTGCCAATTGACTTAGAAGTCCCCTTAACTGTTTTTGCTATTTTTCAACTCAACAAACTTACTGAACACCTTTTTGCTAAGCACCAGATGAGATGTAGAAATAATCCCTGACCTCAGTCCAGTAGGGGAGATTCAATGTGTTCATTCAGTGATATAGTGTGGGGGTTAAGTGCAGACTTTGGAATTAGGCAGACCTGAGTTTGCATCCTGGATTGTCATTTGCCACCTTTTAATCCTTGTCATTCATTTACCTCCTCTATCTTGTAGTTAGGAGCCCTGGAGGCACAATGATTAAAGTGATCAACTGCTAACCAAAAGGTTTGTGGTTCAAAACCACCAGTGGCTCCTTTGGAGAAAGATGTGGCAGTCTGCTTCCATTGAGATTTACAGCCTTGGAAACCCTATGGGGTCATTCTGAGTCAGAACTGACCCAGCGACAGTGGGTTTCAGCTTGTAGTTATTCGGGTTGTTTCCTAGTTCACCCACCTAGATTGCAAACCCTTTAAAGATAGGGTTCTTGCTGAAGTTTTTTGGGAATCCTCTATAGGGCCAAGCAACATATATTCCACATAGAAGGCACTCAATAGTATTTTATGTATTTACCTTTAATTGTTGAATTGGCAATATATTTTAGTATTTGGCAAACCTGATATTTGAGTAAAAAATAGTATGCAATCTAAGAAGAAGATAATCCTTTTATTTCAGCTTCTTATAAAACAGTAGACCGTGGCAGTGGCCTCTGGTAGGATACATAAGAGAGAACAACTGTCCTTATCCAAAATATATCATCATCAGAGCTGGTGACCTAGTCTGACAACTTTAATGTTCTTAGCTGTTGCTTTGAGTAATTGTTTCATTTACCTCCTTAGGGTTTCTGAAACCAGGGGCGCATGTGAAGCCAGGTGAAACCTTCACATATAGGTGGACGGTGCCTGAAAGCGTAAGCCCAACAGCTGCTGACCCCCCGTGTCTGACCTATCTTTACTTCTCAGCAGTTGAGGCAATCAAGGATACCAGCTCTGGCCTCGTAGGGCCTCTGCTGGTCTGTAAGAAGGGCGTTCTTAATGCTGATGGAACACAGGTAGGCCATCAGATGTCACCAAGTTCTCAAGATTGTGTGTGGGAAAGGTCAGTAATATGGCCAGAGATTAGGTGGTGATGAAGAGTCAGTTACAAACATCGATTTCTCCTCTTTCCTCTTGAAATTGACTTCTACAGAATGGTTTGTTGTTGTGGTTGTAAATTTAAGATCCGAATTTCCAAGTTATAAAT
The DNA here is from genome assembly GCF_024166365.1 of Elephas maximus indicus. Classification (NCBI taxonomy): domain Eukaryota; kingdom Metazoa; phylum Chordata; class Mammalia; order Proboscidea; family Elephantidae; genus Elephas; species Elephas maximus. The sequence goes on along the minus strand of NC_064825.1, from coordinate 26,899,950 downwards.
GTCAACCCGGGAACCCAGTTTCTGCTTGTTGTAACTGGGATTCTGTGGGTCTCTTTCTTGTGCATTGCTTTCATTCTGGAATCTTCCGAGATCTACATGGAATGCTTCTTGGGATCCTTTCCTCTTGGACACAGGCTTCTCTAACTTGCCTGCACATTAAACAGCCTGAGGACTTTTAAAATATTGTCTTATTCAGGCACTCCACACCAATTAAGTCAGACTTCCCAGGGGATTTGAATGTGCAGCCAAGCTTGAGAACCACAGCTCTAATTCAGGAGCACTGTAAACTGGAAGATAATCACTATCGCTAAAAGAATAAGAAAGCCATGTGGATGATTTCTTGCAAGTCTCAACATGGCAGCTTGGCTAGATGCACTGATTAGTGTATTAAAGCTATGTCTATATGACATTAAACACATTGATAAAAAGAGGAAAATCCAGTTATTTAACCATTTGGACTTCACCAATCATAAATAGCAAGAAATTTTCTTTAGGTGGTATATTTTATAGTGTTTAATAGTATTTGGGCTCATCTCTGAGCTCAGAGGAATTTCTAGGTTTAAAAAACACACAGTATCTTCATGTCCTTGCACAAAGGACCAAGCCTGGAATGACTACTGGAGGCTAGTGTGTTCCTGGTCCTCTGACTGGGTCCCCAATAGAGTATGTGTAATAAGAATGACTATTTATGCTGTACTTGACAAAATAACGATTATAGAAGGCAAAGCAGAATGATTACCCCTACTTTAAAGCTGAGGACACTGAGGTGCCAAGACTTCATGTGTATCTCAGGAAACACCTAATAAGTTGTGAAAGTCAGCAGGAGAATGTAGGGCTTTGAGCATCCGACTTTATCTTTTTTCCAATACATTGTCCTGCTGCCTTCAGGCGAAATACTTGAGCCAAGGAGGTTGACTGCTGGAAAGCTTTTGCAAGGAATTTCTTATTTTGCCCCTGTTCCATTCACTTAATAGTAATTTTTGAGGTTTTCTAGGAACATCTTCTAGTCTGTGGGAGTTGCCTGAGCCTATACTGTTAAGGGTCCATCTACTTAAACAACATTCATTAAAAAAGTAATACTAACCTGAGACACCCATATCTTGAATTTGATTGAGAAAGAAGTCCACTGGGCCAAAAGGAAAGTTGTTTTCAAGGCAAGAAATACTTACGAAACACCTACCATGTTCAGGCCCTCTACAGGTAAAAACATGGGCCTCTTTCTAGGCAGATGGAGAGATGAACACAGAGAGAGGTGTTTACATCTCTTTCAAGTAAGTGTAAATTCTCCTCGGTTGTTAATGGATGGATGTCATTGAATAAGGCCAGATGATATACGGCTGTTTTCTAACATGCATGACCTACCGCAATAGTCATTCTGTTAAATTCACTGCCTCTCTTCTCCATCATCTATTGATCCATCCAGCCATTCATTCATCCACCTACGCAACCATATCTGTCTTCAACTTTTCATTTTGAAATAATTTCAGACTTATGGAAAAGTTACAAAAAAAGCTACAAAGAATTCCCAATAGTCCCATATTTTTCACCCAGATCCCCTGAGTATAAATATTTAACCTCATTTGCTTTATTAGTCTCTTTCTTTTTTCTGTTTTTTTTTTTTTCTTTCGCCTGCACTGTTTAAGTTGCAGGCATGATGTCTCTTCAGTATGTGTTTCGTAAAAACAAGGATACTCTCTGACGCAAACACAATGTAATGATCAAAGTCAGGAAACTAACCTTGATACGGTACTATTATCTAAACTACAGTTCCTTTCAAATTTTTGCTAATTGTCTCATTAATACTCTTTAATACATACTTTATGACAAAAGAAAAACATCCTTTTTCTGGGGTAGGCTTTAATCCAGGACCACACGTTGCATCTAGTTGCCTGCCTTTCATGTCCTCCCTTCCCCCACATGATCTATTTCATTACAGGGCAGCAAGCCTGAGACTTTTTTTTTTAATGCAAAGAAGATCAAGTCACTTCTTTGTTTAAACCCCTCCAGTGAATTCTTAGCATACTCAGACTGAACTCTACATGCTGGCCCTGTCCTATATCATCTCTCACCACACCCCCTCTTGCCCACTTATGCTGCATTCCCATTCACCTTTCTAGGTGTGTAGTATGTTTCCTCCTAAGAGAATGTAAGTACCATGGAGCAGGGACCGTGTCTGTCTTATCTTTATTTCCTAGAACAATTCCTGGTACATCGTTGGCACTCAGTAATTATTTATAGTTAAGTATATGAAATACAAGGTGAAAACTCTTATCCCGAAGGTTATATTAAGAAGTTTACCTAACAGAAGATGCTGTATTACACATAACTCAAACATTAAATGTGTTGCCTGGAAATAAAAAAAAAAAAAAAAGGAAATAGACACTGAAAATTCCAGGACAATCTCATCTGCAAAACTTACTTATCTTATCCACAAAACTCTCTTACCGTAGCTTATCCACATTTAAACACTCAGTTGTGTGATGGTTTAGGGCTCAGACCTCCCAGTTACCTGCTGCTGTGGGAATCTAGAACATACTGACTTAGATGCTGTTTACAAAATAGCTCTGTGCTACGGACACCACCTGTTGCTTAGATACTCCAGGGGAGTGGTCTGCTCCCAGAAGTTTCCATGCACAGGTCGTAGGGCCCTGTCACTTTCCTTCCATCCTTTTCCTGGACTAGTTTCCCATCCTCATAGACTTATCTCCCCAGTTATCCTCCAAATACCTCAAGTGATGAAATCCTCCAACTCACCTCCTTTTGTGGTTCATTCTTGCACTATCGACAATTGCAATCATGGCTCATAATAACAGCTAACATTAACTGAGTGCTTAATATTTGCCAGGTGTTACGTTGAGTGCTTTACTGTATTATCTAATTTAATCCTCACAAAAAACATGAGGTGGGAACAAGTATTATGCTCATTTGCAAATGAGAGAATTAGGGTTTAGAGAGGGTGAATTATTTGCCCAGGTATCACCACAGGTAAGCAGACCAGGCGTCAAAACCTAGGTCTGCCTGCTGCCATTGCCCATGAGCTTTTTAAATATATATATATATATAGAGAGAGAGAGATCCCTTATTTTTTTCCAATTTTTTCTATTTTATTTTGAAAATATTTCTTTCCATGGCTCATGATCTTAAACCACTGCTTTTAAAACATGTAATAAAGCAATAATGTAAACATACATAAGGTACAACAGGAGTACCCACATCTTCGATGAGGAGCTAGGAAAGCATCACAGAGGTAACTCAAGGGGTTTGCAAGGAGAAAGGGTGGCAGACTGTCAAGGTTGAGGAGATACATGCACAAAGGACAGAGGCATGCAGAACACAGCAAGTTCAGAGAGTCGCAAGGAACTTGGTCTTGCTTCAGTCAGTGTACCAGGAGGGAAGAGTCAAGAGATGAGGCTGAGTAGGTGGCGGGGACTGGATCATTGAGAGTTTAAATTGATTGGCCAGTTTGAGGAGGAGAGAGATGAGGTTAGATGGCATTGCTGAGGATCCCTCTGGGGCAGGCAGTGGGATAGAATAGAGGGTGGATCAGAATAGAGCACAAGTCAAGGTAGGAAGACACTGAGGAACAGAACATAGTCACCTCTCTGGTTCAGGTTTGGAGAAAAAAACTTTTTTCAGCAATTCAGGGTGTTCTGTGGTCAGATACGCTCAAGCAACTTGGTTAGGAATATGCACAGTGCGAAGTAATCCATAGGCCCCCCAACATCAACTCAAATTGACGTAATTTAGCCAAGTCTCATCACTGATATAAATTCATTATTTCACACACAAACATTTACTGAGTGCCAGGCATTATTCTCGGAGCTGGGGATGTAGAGAGGAACACAAAATGTCTCTACCCTCATGAAGCCTACACTGCAGTGAGAGAAAAATAGTAAAACTCCAAAACCAAAAAAACTCATTGCCGTCGTGTCAATTCCAACTCATAGCGACCTTATAGGACAGAGTAGAACTGCCCCATATGGTTTCCAAGGAGTGCCTGGTGGATTCCAACTGCCGGCCTGTTTGTTGGTTAGCAGCCATAGCTCTTAACCACTATACCACCAGGGTTTCCTGTAAAAATAGAAGTTAATAAATAAAATATGATTTCAGATGGAGGTAAGTACAATGAAGAAAAGTAAAGCGGGGTAAAGGAAAGAGAGTGAGTTTTGGGGCAGAATGGAGGGTGTACAGCTCTTTTAGAGGCAGTGGTTGGGGAAGGTCTCTTTGAGGAGGTGACATTTATACAGAGAACTGAATGAAGTAAAGGAATGAGCCACTCGAGACCTAGGTGGAGAGCCTTCTGGGCAGTGGGAACGGCACATGAAAATGTCCTGAGGCAAGGGTGAGGTTGGTGTGTTGGTGGGAAAGCAAAGGTGGCTGGAGTGAGCTGAGGTGAGCACAAGGAGATGGAGTCAGAGAGAGAGACGGGGGCCAGGCCAGACCACGTAGGACATGGTAAGGAGAATAAGACAATGATGACCTCCTGACAATAGGCATACCAAAAATGAGGAAGTACTGAGCAGGGTCTTAGTTCCTCTGAGGAAGTCACGTGGGGAGGGGAAGGATATTCTAAGAAAGATGAATTTCCTGGGTGTGGAATGTATTCATCGGAATCATGCTCTTTACAAACCGACATGGTGATGATCCTAACCCATTTTGTGTTAATTCTGAGAACGAAGCAATGCTAAGAATTCCTGCAAGCTCTACGTTTTATGTATTCATTTCTTTCTTCCTTTAGAAAGGAATAGACAAGGAATTTTACCTCCTGTTCACAGTCTTTGATGAGAATCTGAGCTGGTATCTTGATGAAAACATTCAGAAGTTTATCTGGCATCATTTCAGTGTTGACAAAGAGGACAAAGAGTTTGTGAAATCCAACCGAATGCATGGTATGAAAAACTACCCTCCTCTAAAAGAAAGACTTAATTGCATGTGAAGTGAAAATATTTGGGAAATGTTACAAATATCTTAAATTTTGTTTCTTGGGTATTATTCTTGATCGTGAGTAGTAAGTTACTTCACGGCTTCAGCTTCACAAGGTATGGTGAAACGTCCCTATCTCCCAGAGATACTGTGAAGCTTAACTAATACTTCTAATACACTTTTTCAGTCTGAGATGAAGCAACATAAAGTTTGAGCTTACAAAGATCACATTACATCGAAATGTAGAAAATGGACAAAATACCCTCCCTTGGGTTCACATTAACATCATTAAGTCTGGTAACACTCGGTGATAATTGGAGATAATCATTATGGAGCAATATATCTCTTATCAAGTAGTATGGGTGACTGCCTGAAGTGGTAATTTGTGAAATACTAGCCACTCCGATCCCAGGTCTTTACTTGGGAGGAATTACTTAATTCTTGCTCCCTGTCTTGTATCAGTTGTTGCAATAGCAAACCACCTTGTCAATGGTGGTGACTAACTCAGAAAAATTATGACCGGAAACAACCTGATGTATTCCTGATTGATTCTTAGATTTAGTACTGATAAGTAGACTATATTCATAATTTTAGTATATTTTCATTATTCATGATAGTTTTTGGTGTCCATTTTAAATCCACCACTCGCCTGTCAGTTTGTCGTACTGTGGGGGCTTATGTGTTGCTGAGATGCTGGAAGCTATGCCACCGGTATTTCAAATACCAGCAGGGTCACCCATGGTGGACAGGTTTCAGTGGAGCTTCCAGACTGAGAAATACTAGGAAGAAGGACCTGGCGATCCACTTCTAAAAAAATTGGCCAGTGAAAACCTCATGAATAGCAGCAGAACACTGTCTGGTATATAGTGCTAGAAGATGAGCCCCTCAGGTTGGAAGGTACTCAGAATACCACTGGGGAAGATCTGCCTCCTCAACATAGAGTCGATGGATTGACACAGTGGCTACGACAATGGGCCCAAACACAACAATGTTTCTGAGGATGGCGCAAGACCAGGCAGTGTTTTGTTCTGTTGGTCATAGGGTCCCTGTGAGTTGGAACTGACTAAACAGGACCTAACAGTAATAAAAACAATTTTAAATGGACTCGCTGTGTATCTTTTCCCCAGTACCATTTACTATCTGATAACAAGGATCTTCTGTAAATAGTTTACGCAATTGCACTCTCCCCATATACCGCACATACACCCCTATCTTTCACCAAGATGATGTGTTTTCAGTATGTGAGCATAATTAAAGTAGGCCCTGTTTTTCCTTTCACTTAGCTATTAATGGCTATATGTATGGCAACCAGCCAGGCCTAACCATGTGCAAAAAGGATCGAGTCTCCTGGCATATGATTGGAATGGGCACCGATACCGACATGCATGGAGTTTATTTCCAAGGGAACACCATCCACCTCCAAGGGACTCACCGTGACACCCTGGCCCTATTCCCCCACACCTCTGCAACGGTATTTATGCAGCCAGACCGTGCAGGTAAGCTTGGGGGGTCCTGCACAGGTGACCAAACTCCTACCTTGGGATACAACCTCTTAGAGTTCTCCCCCAGAAAAAATTGGTAGGATTTGGGCAGTTCAGACAGGTGTGGAAAGAGATATCATCTTGATTAAAATCAGAGCATTCTAACGATTTCACTTGAAATACATAGTGTAAAGGACAGAAGAGAAACATCTACAATAACATACACAGAGCAGAATGGGAGGCTTCTAACTGCCTTGCCACACAAATCCTTAGAGGATGCCCTTGATTTATATCTGTGAACAGTTCAGTTCCAAGGAAGAGGATATTCTCTGTTTGAGCACCACCGTCATTCTAGTTGCTGTTTTGAAGCATCTCCCAAGTATGGACAGCCCAGTGGGTGCTTGCAGGTTATGGATGTGACCTGGTCTCTCTTCTCTAGAAATGGATAGTGGACTCTTTTTGAGTCATTCGGGGGCTTCGGAATTCTCTCCTTTCATACTGCTGGGCACCCTTGGTTTTCCCGGAGGGCAAGCTGCACTGGGACTGGAGTCCATGGAGGGCCCAGTAAAGTACTACCTGGTCCCTTCTATTAGAGACAATCAGGGTATTTTAAATAAAACCTACAGAGCATCGCATGGCAGAATATGCCGAGTACTGCATGAAAGACAAGGAGAGCAAGAGCCATGACGATGGTTTCCCAGTCTTAACAAGAGACCAACCTGCTTACCCAAGAGTCTTTCACTAATGGACGTTCTACTTTGTTGCTTCAAACTGGAACTGCAGTTTAGGTGCTTTTCAGCCTTGTCACTGAAGAATTCAAGGCTTGAGCTTCAAAATCTTTACCTAAGAATTGGCTGAGCGTGAGAGCTCTGTGATGGGTGCCTTGCAAGCTGCCTTAGTGTTCAGTCCATCTACATCAGTATAATTGATCAATTATGAATCACCCAAAACAGACGATGTCCTGAGCACAATGTTTTTTTTTTTTTTTTTTTTTAAATACATTTCTTAAGCTCAAAGAGGGGAGGGGAGTGGAAAACAGCTAAATAGTTTTAATCCTTAGAAATGGGCACTAAACACTAGACCCACCATAAAAAAAGCTGGCTGAAATAATTTTAGAGATTTGGCCACTTATTTGAGTGCCTTGATCATTACTCATGTACTCTGAAGAGTTTCATGATAATGTTTTCTGGTTTACCTTTGGTGGTGAGCATAAATCTGTGGGTGCTTACAAACTTGGTGATTTCACCAATTCCTGCCCCTTATCTCTAAAGCACAGAGAGTACCCCAAAAGTAGGCAGAGTAGATTGAAGGGTACAACTCAAACATATCCTCTTTGTTCTCAGAGAAGGTAACGCCTCAGCTATTGAAGAAACATGGTGGATACATACATAATGGACTCCCTGGTAAAATAGTATTTGTAGAGGGAACCCTTTCCAAGTCTGCCTTCAGCAGAGTCCTCTGTGGTTTCACAGGACCCCTCCTTCTGAGGGTCCCTGTCAGTGCCCGGGAGCGCTTGGGCACCCACTCTGTCAACAGTTGTTACTCGTTCTGAAGGGGAAACTTGGCAATGTTTAGACGGCACAGTAACATGTGAAGTGATAGAGAAGCTACCTCTGTGCTTTGTGGTTGGTTAGTGAGAGGTGTACTGATCCCCCACCTGTGAGAACAATCTAGTAGGGTAACCACTCGCTGTTGAGTTGACTCCGGCTCATGGTGACCCCATGTATGTCCAAGTAGAATTTGCATCTTGGGGTTTTCAGTGGCTGGTTTTTTGGACGTAGATCACCAGGCCTTTCTTCCCAAGAGCCTCTGGGTAGACTCTAATCTTAATCTTTTAGGTATCAGACAAGCGTATTAATCATATGCACCGCTCAGGGACTCCCTACTAGAGGAACAGTAGCCTTATTGATCCAATAATTTCATTGAGAGTTAACACCTGCCAATAATTTTGTTTTGTATGATTCAATGGTGAATTCAGTTAGGATATATCTACCTGATGCCAATGCATTCAGTTAAAATTTACATAATTCGCAGTCAGACTTGAGGGTTGGTAATATGTAGACAAATCTACTAGCTGGTTGGTTTCTTTTCTCTTTTCATCTGGCATAAGGTAGATCCACCACTGGGAATAAGAGCATCTTTTGCTCAAAAGCTTAATGAAGTAATACATTTGGCTTTAAAAATAATAAGACCTTACATGTGTGTTGTACTTTAAAATTTATGAAATCCTTTAGGGAAAGATATACGACTTCAGAAATGGTGGCCTTATTTGAACTCTGTCTAGAATATTAATCTTCCCGGTAATAAGTTCCTTTTTAAACTAGGCTGGGCTAAGATAGTCATGTGTATCAGTGATTTTACAAGAATGACTATCTTACAATAGGTGTGTCTAACTGGGAAGTCTCAGAAAAGATATAGGTAGATAGACAGACAGATAGATAGATGGAGTGATAAAAATACATAGAACAAAACATTTGCCAATTCAATCTTTACATGTATTATCCAGTAACATTGATTTCATTTATCATATTGTGTAACCATTACCATTGTCTTTTTACAAATTATTCCAGCACCATTAACAGAAACTCAGTTCCACCTAAGTAATGACTCTTCCCCCTTCCCCCTCCTTCCCATCCCTGGTAACCACTAATAAGCTTTGGTCTCTGTCATGGATTGAATTATGTCCATCCAAAAATGTATATATCAACTTGGTTAGGCCATGATTCCCAGTATTCTGTGGTTGTCCTCCATTTTGTGATTGTAAGTTTATGTTAAAGAGGATTAGGGTGAAATTGTAACACCCTTACCAAGTCACATCCTTGATCCAATATAAAGGGAGTTTCCCTGGGGTGTGGCCTGTACCACCTTTTATCTCTCAAGAGATAAAAGGAAAGGGAAGCAAGCAGAGAGTTGGGAACCTCGTACCACCAAGAAAGCAGTGCCATACCACCAAGAAAGCAGTGCCGAGAGCAGAGGGTGTCCTTTGGACCTGAGGTTCCTGCGCTGAGATGCTCCCAGACCAAGGGAAGACTGATGCATCACAAGGACCTTCCTCCAGAGCTGACAGAGAGCGAAAGCCTTACCCTGGAGCTGACACCCTGAATTCGGATTTCTAGTCTACTGGACTGTGAGAGAACAAACTTCTCTTTGTTAAAACCATCCTGTTGTGGTATTTCTGTTATAGCAGCACTAGATAACTAAGACAGTCTCCTATACCAGTTGTCATCGAGTCAATTCCTTCTCACTGTGACCCTATGGGACAGAGTAGAACTGCCCCATAGGTTTTCTAAGGCTGTAATCTTTATGGAAGCAGACTGCCACATCTTTTCCCATGGAGCAGCTGGTGGGTTTGAATCATCAACCTTTTGGTTAGCAGCCGAGCGCTTAGCCACTGTGCCACCAGGGCTCTTTTGGTCTCTATGCATTTGCCTGTTTCATGCAAGTGGGATCATACAATATTATGCCCTTTGGTGAGAGAAGTCATTTCTCATTAACAACATTTTGAAATTTATTTTTCCATTACAAATGAATTTCAGAATGTATTTTATTTTTTTGGAAGAACGTTCAAAGTAATTTCTTCCTTTTGGGGTCTGATTAAAAAATACTATAAAATTGTTATTAAAAAAAAATCTACCTTACTGGTTATTTATTTTGGAATGAAGCATATAGGTTTGCCAAAAACAACCCAAAAAGCATCGAGCCCTGCACGATGCCAGGCCGCTTCTCTTTCAGGCATTTTCAGAGTGGTGTGTTCCACCATGCACCACTTGATGAGAGGCATGCATCAGATCTATGAAGTCAAGAGCTGTGACAACAAGGACCCTTCTGAGCAGCCGTACAGGATGCTAAGAACCTTTTACATCGCTGCTGAAGAGGTAGAATGGGATTATGCCCCTAACAAAAACTGGGAGTTCGAAAAGCAGCACGAGGACGCAAGAGGGGAAAGGTACCACAGGCGAAGCCGCCAAGTCTCTTGGGTGGGATTGGATATATTCTGTAGGCATTTAGCAAACGTGGAAACCTCAAAATGCCCTGGTGTGGTCTGCACAATTCCGGCAGGCAGATTTCTACTTATTAGCACCCAAAGTTAGGGAAGCTGCCCATCTCTATACCGGAAAGGGAGTCTGAAGTCATTTTTAGGGCATTCCCCTGTAGGCCCTGGATACTTTCTCCTGTGGTGGCTGAGTGTACTGTGTGGCTATCTGATGAATGTGCCTGTGAGTGAATGCATAGTGTGAAAAGGTCCAGGGAAAGGTGGGTCTCACAGTGAGTGTGGGACTGGGAGACAAAAGGGTTCAGAGGGAGACAAGGATTATGAACAGACCTGGGATGAGAGGATGGGCTACTGGAGGCCGAAGACCTTGAGGAAGGGGAACTGAGATGAGATACAGGCCTCATCCAGATGGGGTGGAGGGGGACAACCAAGGAGGAGTAGGACGCCATTGACTTGGGAGAGACCCCCAAGCTGGGTTAGGAAGAGCGGCCCTCTCTACTAGGCCCTGTACCCAGAAAGTTTGCAAGATTGAGCCTTCCTTGAAAGTGCTGTCAGGCAGTACTACATGCCGGCAGAATCAGGGCAATGTTCAAGTCCCAAGTGCTTTTGTGAGCATTGGTCCCCTACCTGCTCTAAGCCTGAGACTACTGGGCAACCAAGGCCCCCAGGTTAGGGCAAAGTTAAACTAAGGAGGAAGAAGGGAATAGAGACATCTGTCAGACACAGACCTAAAGACCCTCTCCCCAGAAGTTAGTACCCCCAGTTACAACAACTGGCTGCCTAGGAATTATTGGCCTGATATGCAGATGAGGAAACTCGGGTGCAGAGAGTTAAAGTCCAGCTAGTCAGTGGCAGAGTTGTAATTGAACGTGGATCTTTTGGACAACAAGCCCGTGCTTTTTACCACACTAATACCACACTGGAAACCCTGGTGGCGTAGGGGTTAAGAGCTATGGCTGCTAACCAAAAGGTTGACAGTTGGAATCCACCAGGCGCTCCTTGGAAACTCTATGGGGCAGTTCTACTCTGCCCTATAGGGTCATTGTGAGTCAGAATCCACTCAAAGGCAACTGGTTCAGTTTTTTTTTTTTTTTTATTTAATACCACATTGCATTCCTGCACCAGGTTCTTGTTTGTTCTTTATTCCTTCCTCCTCTTCCAGCCTTCCCCTCCCCTATACTTCTCTGCAACTCGCCTGTTCCCACCTTATACTAATCCTCTATGGCTATGCCACACACAAACTCTTCTACGTAGCCACAAAATGATCCTTATACTAACACTCTTGTTTTCTTTCTTGCTGGTTTGGGAGTTCAGACTCTGGAAAAGACAGTATAACAGTGCCACCTTATGGATAAACAACAGCAACAAAAAAATACATACTTTTCATTTTGAAAAGATTTACCTCCAATACCACCACCATTTGCCGTCAAGTCGATTCCAACTCGTGGCAACCTCAGGTGTGTCAGAGTAGAACTGTGCTCCACGGAGTTTTCAATGGCTGATTTTTTTCAGAGGCACCTCTGGGTGAATTTGAATACTAACCTTTTGGTTAGCAACTGAGTGCATTAAACATGTGCACCACCCAGAGATTCCCAGGACAGGATGATTTAAAATTCATTCGATTATTCACTAAGCCATTTGTTAAACCAGACACCCCTCTCCTGCCAAACTATTGCTTGCTGGCATAAAGCGAGTATGGTGGAAAATTGATACTCATTTGGCCTTTTCTAAAATGATTATTTCATTAAAAAAAATGAAAGAGCTGTTATAACTGAAAAAATTATCGCATAATGTTGCGGTGTGTACAATATTAGTCCACGGATACTAGTGTGTAAGAAACGTAGCCTTAATTAGTTCCTTGAAACTCAGTTTGTGTTTTAGGCCTCATCCCTCGGGGCTGGCAGGAAACTCTAGCTTCAGTCTTCTGGGACACTTTCTCCTGGTGACAGAGAGAAGCAGATGGTGCCGGAAGAAGAAATGGGGGTGGGGGGGCATGGAATGTGCTGCAGTCCCCATCTGCCCCTCATCACTCTGAATATTGCCTCAAAATAAAAAGTGTGAAACCAGGCAAGTTCACATGTACAAGGTAGAACACATTCTTATAGATAAAAACTTAGTGCAGAGTTGAAATTCCAGGTCTCCCAATGGCATGTTTGCAGAACCTCAGTATATCGGAGCCCAGGGATAAATGCCGGCTCTGTAGCCCCGCTGCTATGCCTCTGCCTTCTCCCCAAGGCCATGGCATGGCAGTGCATCTGGTTTTCAAGCCACCTAAAAAAAAATTTTTTTTTCCTCAGCACGGGTTATCCCTGAGAATTATTGTCCTGGTCAGTACGGACCCTCTGCCCCACCTTTGGGACCTAGAAATATTCTCTAAGACTTCCTACAAACACACAGGGAAGCCTCAGGGTCTCAGAGGCAACACAGAGGTCCGTCCACACAGGGCCAGGCAGGACTTTGTACAATGGGATGGAATTTGAAAACAAAAATTAAGTTGCTGTAGAAAAATAAAGATGTATTCCTAGTTGCAGCCTGATGTTCCTATAATTTAACCACCCTGGATTCATGATAATAACCACCACCTACTGAGCGCCCAGTGTGCACCAGGCATTTTGCTAGGGGTTTTACAATCCTTATCTGATATGAGGCCCTGGAGTGGTGCAAATGGTTTGCGGTGCTGTGGAAGAAAGGCCTGGCAATCTGCTTCCCTAAAGATTATAGCCAAGAAAACCCTATAGAGCACAGTTATACCCTGTTACACATAAGGTCACTATGAGTCGGAATCGACTCAACAGCAGTTGGTTTGTTTTTTTTTTTTTAATCTGTCGTGACCATCCCAACATATGTGACTGATTCAATCAGCTTGTGCCCAGTGTCTCACATGGCATCCTAGGGAGATGATTTAAAGCAAGTACTTATAGAATGCTAATACGTGGCTGACAGAGGGCTTTGCAGAAATTACTCATTCAGTTCTCATGGCGGTCCTGTGTGGTAGGTGCATTTTCATCACTGTGTTCAGCAGAGGAGGAAAGCTGGAAGACTGTAGAGCATGGCTCCAGGGTCTGTGTTACTAGTACTCCTGGAAAATAAAAGCAGAAGGAAACCTCTCTTCCCTGGAAACCATACAGTCTAGGGTAGAAGGCATATGCACGTTTTATGTGCTAGCCATTGTGCAAAGTGGTCCGTGGGGAAGGCATTAGAACAAGTATATTCAATGTGGTGAGCACTATGACAGGGGATGCACAGGGCAGCAGAAGTTGCATACAGCTATGTCTGGGGGAAGGGCAGGGAGAGGTAGGAGGTCAGGAAAGAGGGTGGGGAGAGGTAGGTGGTCAGGGAAGGCTTTGCAGAGGAAGTAGTCTTTAAGCTGAGACAGGAAGCGTAGGCCAGTTGAAGAGGAGGGAAGAGCATTCTGGGCAAGGGAACAGCATCTGTGAAGGACTGAAGGTGAGGGAGAGCACATGGTATTCAAGAGAGCCAAAGTTTAGAATGATCCGAATGTACTGTGTGCAGGAGACCAGTGGTGAGAAATGAGGGTAGAGAGATCAGCAGAGGCAGATAATGAAGGGGCTTTAGACCCAAAGTTAGGAGTTTGGCTGTGGGAAGCCATAAAGGGGCTTTCCATAAGGACCAACTTGATTGAATACTTAGGATCACTCTGCCTGCAGCGTGGAGAATAGATGGAAGGGAAGAGTATAGGTGGAAGGGAAGATGGTTAGGAACAATTCCAGGTAATACAGGTAAGTGATGTAGGTGGCTGAGATTAGAGGGCAGGCAGTTTAATGGAGGGAAATGGAAGGAAAGTAAGACATTATACTTAGGAGATAAAATTGATGAGACTTGGAGACAGATTAAATATCCGTGTTCATATATCTATGCGTGTTTGTACCTAGGTCTGTGCACAATGCACAACTCACAGGCTTTCTTGAACACTTTCAGAGTGGGAAGGTAACAAGGTACAGAATGGTACACGTGAAATCTGGAGGACTTCAGGTGATGAAGGGTGTCTGCGTGTGTGTGTGTGTGCGCACGCATGTTAGTCCCAAGAGGAGAAGCACAATCTCACGGGACCCTTTAGGGTCTATAACTAAGGCTGGCTCCATTCAGCACCCAGCAGGGGTTTTAGAGCAGGAATTCCGAAGGGTGGGTCCTGAGCCAAGCTGGGCTGCCCACATCAGAATCCCGCCAGAGAATCTTTAAAATGCAGCCTCCTGACCCCACTCCCAGAGAGTCTGGTGCAAAAAGTTCAGCACCCCAATGAGATCCTGATCACAGCTAGGTTTGGGAAGCTCTGGAAAGTGAAAGCTCTCTGGAGTACCCCTGAATCATTCAGCACGCTTTCAGCTTTTGTACCTTCTAACTAATTTCTCATGTTTCCAATTTGCAGACATGGAGATATATTTATGAACCACACTGAAAACTGGATTGGCTCTCAGTACAAGAAGGTGGTTTACAGGGAATATACCAATGGAGAATTTGTGGAGATCAAAGCCCGGTCGCCGCGAGAGCAGCACTTAGAGCTCCTGGGTATGGCACAGATTTTAGCCGCCTGCACACCCACACACATGTCCTGTTAGAATTAGGCCTGAGAAGGGGCGGGAGGAACCAAGTAGCTTGGGTGCATTCACCCCAGTGAGACATCTTTCTGCTCTTCATTACCTGGGAGCATGCTGTGTGTTCAGCTCTTATTAAGCACCAGTTGCCAGTGGGTGGGCTCTGACTCATGGCGACCCCATGTTTGTCAGAGCAGAAATGCACTCCATAAGGCTGTCAATGGCTGTTGTTTTTTTTTTTTTTTTGAAAACTCATAACCTTTTATTTTTTTGATTAGTTTTTATTGTGCTTTAAGTGATAGTTTACAAATCAAGTCAGTCTCTCATACAAAAATTTATATACACCTTGCTATATACTTCAAAAAAAAATTTCTTTTTTTTTCGTATACTTCTAATTGCTCTCCCTCTAATGAGGCAGCACACTCCTTCCCCCCACTCTCTATTTTTTGCGTCCATTCGGCCAGCTTCTGGACCCCTCTGCCCTCTCAACTCCCCTCCAGACAGGAGATAATGGCTGATTTTTTTAGAAGTAGGTATCTAGGGCTTTCTTCCGAGGTGCCTCTGGGTGGCCCCGAACCTCCAAACTTTTGGTTAGCAGCTGAGCATATTAACCATGTGCACCACCCAGGGACTTCTCAGACCAAATAAGAGTCATAATTAAGACTACCAGGTTGTGTAGAGACAGGAATCAATATCATCAAAGCAGCCTAACTCGTATCTGTTATTCTCAAGGTCCTTTCCCAGCATTCAATAGCTAATCCCCACATATCTCAGCTGAGCCAGGAAATTTTAATTTGAAACACTTTGATGCCTCAGAATGGCAGGCAGAGTGTCTGGATAATTTCTTCTAGGTCCTGAATGACCCATGCACACTGCCATGGCAACATGCTATAAAAATAATTACGAAGAAAAAGAAACTCCTTACATGAGAGGGATGCCAAGGGCCAAAGGCCTGGCTTCAGTTCTGGAGGCCCCAACTCATGGCCTTCTCAGAACCTGCGGGACCTGTCTACATACAGCCTGTGGGTTGTCTGATGCCCTGAGCTGCCTTACCTGGGACCAGATAAACCTCTTCCTGTTTTCCATCTTCACTTTTCTTCACCTGGGAAGCATCAGACCTTTATGAAGATACTATCTTAAGGCAGAGGGCTAATCTAGATGACTTTTTGAAACTCTTTCCCACTTTTAAATGCACAAGGTAGCATATAAACTTTATGACTTTACACAGTGCTTCTTAATATTAAAATAAGGCACCTCTTACTTGATAAATTACTTAATGCCGCATCCACCCTCCCCCAAATCTCTACTGCCTGTTAACGCTGGCCCCCGAGCTTGTTTGTCTCAGCAAATGAGGCAGACCAAATGGGAACATTCATTCACACTGGAGCCGTGTGCGTGCATGTGTGTGTCTGTGCGCGTGTGTGCATGCATGTCTGTGTCTGTGTGTGTGCGTGTGTGTGAGTGTCATCAGAGCTCTGAAGGGCTGAGCTGCTCCTGTAAGACCCCTGGTCTGGGTCTGCTCAGTAAAATGACACAGACAGAATGTCTTCATCAGAGGCAAGCCCAACAGCTCTAGACCCGAGGAAGCGTGAGACCTATCCATTCATTTTCAGCAGCTCAGGGAGAGACTGGGCTTGTGAAGTTGTTCACAGGGCACGACACAGGCACATCTTGGTTCTTACTGTTCCCCACAACCTATCATCCTGTAAATCAGAAGGCATTCACTCCTACTGGAACAGTTTAACTGATAGTGAATATATAGATAATCATTTTAATATAGGCACACTCATGCATCTATCTGTAACTCTACCCAAATTTACTGTTAGAATCATGAATAGAATTTTCTTTTCTTGCTTCATCATTTAAAAAATGAGTGCTTTTCCAAAACTTCATGATTGATGCTAAATATTTTCTTCAAAGATTATAATGTTATTGTTGTTAGTTGCCATTGATTCAATTCTGACTCGGGGCACAGTTAAGCGCTCAACTACCGGCTGAAACCGAACCAGAAGCACCTACAAAGACAGGCCTGGCAATCTATTTCCAAAAAATCAGTCATTGAAAACCCTACGCAGCAGTTCTACTCTGACACACATGGGGTCACCATGAGTCGGGTTTGACTTGATGGCAACTGGGATGAATGTAGAATACAACAAATGCCTAAGAGAGAAACGTAAGGATTAGGTCTGATGATATCCTTCCAAAATGAGTCTTTACCGTCCTTTCTGTTAGTGGTATCCAATGAAGACCATCATGAGAATGAAGCTCTGTCAGCGTGGGGCTTGTGGCTGGGCATGGAATTCCACAGACACGTGTGCACGGGCCCTCCCCTGCCCCAAGGGTACATGCAGCCTGGTTGCTTCTAACAGAAACGCAAACACGTGAGAAGCCACTGAAGAACGCATGCGTCCTCAAGGTGTCCAAATACTGAGAAACAGTGTTATGCATGAATTGAAATCACTGTATTAACCATAAACCAACACAGAAATAGTTTTTATTTCACACTTTCAAATCCCTTTCGTACACACTATTTCAATGGACCTTCATTATTATTATATCTATTTACAAGATAACGAGCCATTTCAGACTTACCAAAGGTTACACACAGGAGGATTACAAATGAAAGTTGCCACGTCTGTGGATATGGCTTTGCCTGGAGATTTTTCTCAGCAGTGGT
Organism: Elephas maximus indicus; assembly: GCF_024166365.1. Lineage (NCBI taxonomy): Eukaryota > Metazoa > Chordata > Mammalia > Proboscidea > Elephantidae > Elephas > Elephas maximus. Next base: position 26,882,322 of record NC_064825.1, on the reverse strand, counting down.
AAAAATTTAAGCACTTATGGAAGACTTACTGTGTTTCAATGCCCTGAATTAAACACATTACATACATTACCTTATTTATTCCTTAACATAACCCCCTGAGAAAAGTACTACTACTAAACCCATTTTACAGATGAGGAAATTGAGACTCAGACAGGGTATGTGACTTCCCAAGGCCCCTGTAATAAGTGAAAGAGGCAGGATGTGAACCAGATGGTCCAGCTGCCAACCTCTACATGACATTAAATACTACATAGTATTGCCCTCTACAGGAAGTTCACTGAAGAAGAAGATAACCTTTATTTTATTTTGTGAAGTACATTTACATTACATAATGTTTGAGAAGAATGGTGATAACGCACACGGACCTGTGTTTTGCCTCTAGGCCCAATGATTCATGCAGAGGTGGGTGACTCCGTCCTGATTGTATTTAAGAACAAAGCCAACCGGCCCTACTCTATCTCAGCCCACGGTGTGGAGGACATGGATAGTGGGAAGCGATTCCAAGTGCCCATCACAAAACCAGGTAAGGTACACCAGAGGTCTGCTCTATTCCTGATAAGGACACCAGACTCAACTTTTCTGATCTCTGAGATGCCTTGGAGAGTTTATTGTAATGTCCATGTCAAAGCTGTCACCTAGTCACTCCCAATATGAGATGACCATTCATCCAATGGCCAAGTGTTTATGGCATTCGAAAGCTGTGTTAGGGACCTCAGATGGTAGTGAGACATAACAATAAAAAAAAAAAATTACATAACAATAGCTAACATATTGAGTGTTAGCCTTGTGCCATGTGCTGTGCTTTACATTAAAAAAAAAATCTCAGTTATCCTTATAACCACCAAGCGAAGAATACACTAACATATTTAATCAAATCTGACACCATTGACAATAATAACTCGCTGCTGTCGAATTGATTCCGACTCATAATGACCCCATGTTTGAAGAGTAGAGCTGCTCCATAGGATTTTCTTGACTGTAATCTTTATAGAAGCAGATTGCCAGGGCTTTCTTCCATGGAGATGCTGGGTGGGTTTGAACTGTCAACCTTTAGGTTAGTACTTGAGTGGAAACTGCTTACACCATCCAGGGACCTTTTGATTTTGTATATGTATACACACACACACACACACACAATATATATTGATTATAATATATGCCATTATTTTGTCTGATACTAAAAAAAGAAAAATATGCTGCCAATTAAATCTTGATATACTACTGATAGAAAGATATATTCTGATTTCAGATATATTAAAATGTGAAAAAGTGTGCATTCTATAATTGATGAGATATGGTATTGTTAGATCCATTTAACAGATGACTACATTCGGGCAGAGATGGGTAAATAACTTACTTCTCACTAGGTCATCCACCCCCAAACTTCCTAGGTCAGTTTGTCTTACTGTGGTGGCTTGCATATTATTATGATGCTGGAAGCTATGCCAGTGGTATTTAAAATACCAGCAGGGTCATCCATAATGGACAGGTTTCAGTGGAGCTTCCAGACTAAGACAGACTAGGAAGAAAGGCATGACGATCTACTTCCAAGAATTAGCCAGTGGAAACCCTAAGTATCACAACAGAATATTATTCAGTATAATGCTGGAAGATGAGCCCCCTAAGTTGGAAGGCACTCAAAATACACAGTGGCCACAACAGTGGAATTGAACATACCAAGCATCACGAAGATGGTGCAGGGCCAGGCAATGTTTCATTCTGTTGTACGTAGAGTCATCATGAGTCAGACCTGACTCAACAACAACTAATAACAATACATCAGCTCATATGTTAGTTATGGTGGAACCCAAGTTTGTTTTGACTCCAGAACCTGAGTTCTTAACTATTCATTCCCCTCAAGAAGTTTAAAACATAACATTTGCACAGTTGAGGTGTGGCTGTAATAAATGTCAGGAACCACTGTGGCCTCCAGTTATGAAACTGATAACAATTATAGGTATAATTACAAGGGAGTTATATTTCATTTTATCTCTTATGTATACAATAGCATTTTGATAGTTACTACTATAGTAATTACAGTAAAGGTCCTGTAAGCTTAAAGAATTTAAAGATCCATAAAAGGAAGAGAAGAAAACAGTCTAACGCATCACTAGAAAAAGTTAGCAAGGTACCTGCACAAGGGTAGCTTCAGGGAAGGAAAATCTTCGCTGAACACTTTTCTAACTTCTCACACCACCCTTTGCCCCTGTATCAGAAGTCTATGCTGTTTCAAGAAAACTCTCAGGAACATCCAAATGGCCATTTATAGGGAAATAATTAGGTAAAAAAAATTTGGAATATCCTTACAATGGAATGTTATTCAGCCATTAAATGATATATAAGAAGGTTTCATGATAGGTCAAAGACTCACGGTATCAAGTTAAACAAAATACAAGTGGAGAAGATAAAGCTAGAAGGGAAATAAGCCAAATTGTTGATACTGGTTTTATCTTTGGGTGGTATTTTGGGTGGCACTTAGGGCGATACTCTTTTGTACTTCACATTTTTCATACTTTCTAGATTTTCTATAATGGCTGTGTCTTGCTTTGATGGAAAAGAAAATGGTTTTTAAAAACTGGGTTAAAAGAGAGAAAAAGCTGTTAAATAACGTTAATCATTTGTGATGGCTGGAAAGCAACTCCAGAAGGGGATGAAAGGTGCCGCCAGTCAGGGATCAGTGGGGGCTCTGGTAGGGCTGTGGGCACGCTGGGGTGACCTCACTCACAGGCTGCTGTGCCCTGATGGTGAGGTTTGGCAAGGGACACATCCCCTCAGTGTTGACTGGCCCTCTGAGAGCCCTTGATTGGAGGGCCCTGTGGAAAGGGAAGAATTCGAATGGACTAGAATGTGGCTAAGAAGCATTTTTTCTTTCTAGAACCCAGGGGTTCTTGACAAGGCTGCAAGGTTTGGAAATGCCCAGGGATTGAGGGTAGGAGCAAGAAACTAACTTTGGATAGGAGGTCCAAGCAAGTCGAAGAAGAAAGGTTATGTGGGCATGTATAAGGACAGCAAACTCGAGTCACAGTTGCCCCCATCAATTATCTTCTTTTTTGTATTAAATCACTCAACAAACGTTTACTGAGTATCTTCTTTACCTTCATAATTGTGTTTGCTGCTGGGGTATTCAATGGATTGCCCAACGTCAAAAACACTACCCCGTACCAAAAAAAAAACAAAAACCAAACCCGTTGCTGATGAGTGGATTCCGACTCATAGCGACCCTATAGGACAGAGTAGAACTGCCCTATATGGTTTCCAAGGAGTGCCTGGTGGATTTGAACTGTCGACCTTTTGGTTAGCAGCCATAGCTCTTAACCACTACGCCACCAGGGTTTCCACCCCTGTACCATTTACGTAAAATATCCAGAGCAGGGAAATCTACAGAGATAGATAATAGATTAGTGGTTGCTTAGGGATGCATTAGTGGCATCACTAGGGCTGGTGTCACCCAGTGTGGTAACTCATGGTGTCACACCCTTCCCATCTGGGGGTGGGAGGGCCAGTCGGTGAACTCCCCCTGGTGGGAGGAGCAGCCCAGCCCTGCCCCACCCCGTCGCAAGGCCAAGTGTGGAGCCATAGCCTGCCCCTGCCCCTCCTGGCCCCACCCACTGGGGGGGCTCCCAGCAGCTCCTCCCCTCTCCCATTGGCCAACAGCAGGCACCGCAGCCTGGCCACCCACAGTCCGACCACCGCCACCACCAGGGTGGTCGTGACAAGTATACCGACTGCGTGACACCAGCCCTATTGATTGGCGAGTGATAGGCAAGTGATAAATTGCCACACTGGGTAACACCAACCCTAGTGACTGGTGGGTGACACAGGGTGGTGACAAGGTCCCGCCCTGGATGACGGGTGACACCAACCCTAGTGATGCCACTGCCTTGGCGGCCTCTTCCCAAGTGGCCCCAGCCCAGCCCACTTGCTGCCACCCTGGACCCTGGGGTCATTTTGGTGTCACCCCCTCTGACACCACCCCCCCAGTGGTGCCACTGGAGTGCGTGACACGGAAGGATTGGGAAGTAGGAAGGTTATAGCTAAAGGGTAAGGAATTTCTTCTTGAGCTGATGAAAATGTTCTAAATATGACTATGGTGATGGTTGCACATTTATGAACATATCGAAAACCACTGAATTGTACTGTTTAAATGGGTGCATTGTATGCTGTGTGAATTATATCTCAATAAAGCTGTTACTAAAAAAAAAAAAAAACTACCCCTGTAGACCCGTGCATTTGGGCAGCTCAGTATCAGCTGTTTCTCTTTTGATTAAGAGAACATAGGGGCTTTAATGAAACTTAATGGAAATAGAGCTAAAGTTGTATCGCTAGCCCACTAATGCAACAGAAATGGAGCAAAGTTACATATAAGCAGAACTTTTCCTTTATTTTGTGCAGCACATATTCAGCTGTAGGTTGTTTGTCCTGATAAGGGTGGAAATGGGACACGTAGTTTAAAGTGAGGTAATTATTTATGTGTGGTTTTTATATGGGACTTTCACAGTGTGGCTAGCTTGCTAATTTGTATGGATGTGCTAATACCTCCTCTGTGCAAGTCTGCGTGTGAGCCACGGAGATGCATAGACATGGCATTTGCCTGTGGGGAAGCCAATACGTTTGTTTTTAGTATATATAACTTTTACTAACTGCCTTTTATGTGAGGCACTATCCCAGGTACTTCAATTTCATTATTTCATTTCATCGTAGAATGACTCACCCACTTTACAAGTGTGGAAACTAAAAGTCAAATGCTGGATAATTAGGAAGTAGTAGAGCTGAGATTGGGGCCCTGGTGGCACAGTAGTTAAGTGCTCAGCTGCTAACCAAAAGGTCGGCGATTCTAATCCATCAGCTGCTCCTTGGAAACCCTATGGGGCAGTTCTACTCTGCTGTACAGGGTCGCTATGAGTTGGAACTGACTTAACAGCGATGGGTTTTAGGGCTGAGATTTGGAACTAGGCCTCTTTGTTCCTCTCTGATTCCTGCTGGATCTTACTTGCCTGTGCATTAGAATCACTTAAGAAGCTTTAAAACAATACTGATGTCTGGGACCGAGACCTCAAGTACACTGATTTAATTAGCCTAGTGCGAGGCCTGAACAGTGAGGCTTTACAAAGCTCCCCCAGTGATTCCAATAAGAAGCCAACATTAAGAGCCATGGTGATTAAAACCTGTGTGCTCAAGGACAACTCTGGAGAGGGAGAAATGAAATTTGGAGAAGAAAACAGTGAGATATAAATAAAATAAGACCTCATTTCCTGAATACATGTCAGCTGATAATAGAAAACAGCAAGCCATGGGAGAAGACCTGGCCATCTGCTCTTGTAAAGATTACAGCCTAGAAACCCTTACGGGCTGGTTCTACTATGTTTTGTGTGGTCGCTCTGAGTGGAAATCCACTCAACCACACCTGACAACAACAACAGAGGGAAAAATGAGGTCTGAAATGAAAAAATCTGCCATTTTGAAGCTGTATAAAATCAAGACGTGTTTAATAGCGACATTTCTAATGAATGGGGAATTCTCACCAGCAATAAGCGTTGACCAGAACATGTAAAGACCAGCTTGTACTTTTCCAGGTAAATCATCTGGAACAGAAGTAACACTAGTAATTTCTTTCTATTTCCTCTCATTTATTTCAGGAGAAATAAAAACTTACCAATGGAATATCCCTAAAAGGTCAGGCCCTGGGCCCTCTGACCCAAACTGTATTCCATGGGTTTACTATTCAACAGTAAACTTTGTGAAGGTAAGGTGGAAAGAACTATTAAAATACTTAAAGTAATATGGCTTTAAGTTGACAGTTGAATTCATCACAACTCGAGTGGGTATCTACTAAGACAGGTAATGATTGAAAGCAGTGGTCTCGACCACAGCTCACCAGCCAAATCCAGCCATCCCCATTCATGAGTTGAGTAGTTGCAGAGTTGAAAATATTTACTATCTGGCCCTTTACAGAAAGTTTGCTAACCCTTGGTTTAAAGTATGGGGGGAACAAATCAAAACCCCAAGGTTTCAATTACCAAACTTAGAATTTACAAAGTAATTTGAAGCAAAAATGATACGTAAATAGATAACAAAATAAAAATATCTTCTAGTATAATTTATACCGTGATTTTGGATGTGTAAAATCTATTAATTTTAAAGATATTACCATGGCTACCAGGGCTCAGGGGAAAAAAAGCAGACTCCAACCATAGTAATTGAAGCCACAAAGCTAGCTGAATGATGAATAGGCTAACTTCACTTGGAAATAAAAGGCAAAGATTCAATACTAATTTGAGTCAGATATGTGTACGTAAAACAACTACAGTCTTTAATTATACATTATAAACTAAAGTCCAAACTAAAGTCTTATCTGATATAAAATGTAAGCATTGCCCATTATAAAAAAGTGAAGGATTATCTTAACCTTTTTTTAATATAATAGATAGCTTGTGTTAATGTCCTTGAGTTGGACTGGATAGTGCGTATTCAGGAATTAGACATACAAGACACTTGATGAAATAAACTCAAAAAACTTTACATATTGTAATTATGGGAAACCACATTTATTTTTGTTTATTCATTTGTATATCCTAACAAATATTTATTGTGCACTTGTTATATGCAAATGACCCTACCAAGTACTGTAAGGATTACAAATAATACATGTTCAACCCATAACTATAATGCAATTCTGGAGCTGGTTGAGTACCATGGACACAGTGGGATATCCAAGATAGTATAGGAGGCACTGGAAGACAGTCTTGGAAAAGACAGTATTATGAGCAAAGTGGAAGATATGAAAGTAAAAGTTGTGTTTGGGAAAAGTTGAGAGTCCCTTTGGCTGTCATATAGGGTACAAAACAAGAGCAGTGGGGGAGCTTAAACTAGAAAAGTTCTTTGGGAAGTACATGGAGGGATTTAAAGACCTGTCAAAAGTTTGTACATTATTCGGTAGGCAATGAAAATCACAGGAGACTTCTAGATATGGGAGTGATGAGATTAATCTAATGATGGTCAGCAGGTTGGGCTGGAGGTGGGGTGAGCCAGAGATAGTGAGGAGTCAATTTCTAGACCAGGGTGAGGCATTGAGATCCCTCACTAGGATGAGGGCAGATGGAATGGAAAGGAAGTCACAGAATGGAGAGGCATTATGAAGAGGAGGGAGAGAGTGGAAGGAAGATTTGACAGAAAACTGGATGGAAAAGGTGGGAAGAAAAAAGAATTAAACATTAAAAATCAAGTTTTCCAACCTAAATGACAGGGAATATTATAGTGCTATTAAAAGAAATAGAGAATTTAGGAAGAGGAAGCGGTCTGAGAAAATAAATTCCATTTTAGACATGCTTAGTAGATTGCATTGCTGCAGGAAACACATCCAGGTAGAACATCTAAGTAGGCAGTTGGAAATGCAGGTGTTTTCCTTCAAAAGAGAGCTTGGGGCTGAATGACTTGACTAGGAGATCATCCATGGTCCCATAGCATTTAGTAATCACTACGTCCACTTTTACCTGTAGAAAGTGGAGTATAAGCATCTGTATAAAACTATATAGTCTCACTTGAAAAGCAAACAGTAAAATAGAATAGAAATAAGCATTCATTTATTCAACAAGTATTGATTGAGGACTATCTATCTACTAGACACGAGGCAAGGTTCTGGAGACTCAGTAATTCCTGAGGGACTCTCAAAGTGTTACCCTGTAGTAAATTTTTAGGTACTTTCCTAAATTTTCATAAAGAGCTCCTTGATTCTCCAGGGCTTCTTTGTACCTATTTTCATGGCCAATAGTCTTTTTACAATGACTGCCCTACAAGCACTTGATTTATATTATTAAAGTATTTGAAGGCTCTTCTAATTCAATTTGTTTTTCTTTCAGGACACATATAGTGGTTTGATGGGTCCTCTGATTACATGCAGAGAAGGAGTGTTGAATGAAAAGGGAAGAAGAAGAGATGTTGATTATGAATTTGCTCTCTTGTTTTTGGTATTTAATGAGAATGAATCCTGGTATCTGGATGACAATATTAAGAAATATCTCAATAAAGATCCACGAGATTTTAAACACACCGATGATTTTGAGGAGAGCAACAAAATGCATGGTATATCAGGAGTTTAAAAAAGAAGACCATTGTGGAGATAAACCAAAAAAATATATTAAAAAAACAAGCTCATGCAAATTCCTATAATTGTAGGAGGCCCCCAGCCTCCTTCTCTAAGCCTTTTCCCATACCCAGGGGCACTTGGACTGAAGAAAGTCCTCTAAAATTCTCCTTCAGAGTGAGGAAGCCTAGCCAATCGTTGGCTGGCAGCAAAGTCGTTGAGGTTTGGTCCAACTGTCTAGGGACCTTCATCCCTGAAAGGAGCCCTGGTGGTGCAGTGGTATGAAGTGGTCGGCTGCTAACCAAAAGATTGGCAGTTCAAACCCACCAGCTGCTTCGTGGGAGAAAGATGTGGCAGTCCGCTTCTGTAAAGATTTATAGCCCTGGAAACCCTTTAGGGTCACTTCGAGTTGGAAACGAGATGACGGCAGTGGATTTGGTTTTGTTTGATTTATTTAATTCTGTATAATTTTTTTTCCGGTGGAAATAATACGTTCAAATTGACACATCCACACTTTCTCACCAAGAGCTCCTTTTTTGTGTGTGTGTGTGCTGGTGGCATGGTGGTGGTTAAGTGCTATGGCTGCTAACCAAAAGGTCAGCAGTTCGAATCCACCAGGTGCTCCTTGGAAACTCTGTGGGGCAGTTCTACTCTGTCTTATAGGGTTGCAATGAGTCAGAATCTCTCGACTGCAACAGTTGTTTTTTTTTTTTTTTAGGTGAAGGTTTACAGAGCAAATTAGTTTGTTTCTCATTAAACAATTAATACACATATTGTTTTGTGACATTGGTTGCCAACCCAGTGACATGTCAACACTCTCCCCTTCTTGACCTTGGGTTCCCCATTTCCATTCATCCAGCTTTCCTGTCCCCTCCTGACTTCTTGTCCTTGCCCCTGGGCTGGTGTGACCATTTAGTCTCACATACATGGTTGAGCTACGTGCATTATTGTTTGTTTTATGCTTCTGTCTAATCTTTGGCTGAAGGGAGAACTTCAGAAGTGACTTCAGTATTGAGTTAAAAGGATATCGGGGGCCATACTATCAGGGTTTCTCCAGTGTCTGTCAGACCAGTAAGTCTGGTCTTTATTTGTGAGTTAGAATTTTGTTCTACATTTTTCTCCAGCTCTGTCTGGGGCCCTCTATTGTGATCCCTGTCAGAGCAGTCGGTGGTGGTAGCTGGGCATCATCTAGTTGTGCTGGACTCAATCTGGCGGGGAATCTGGTAGTTGTGTTCCATTGGTTCTTTTCACCAAGAACTCTTTTTGACCAAGAGTATTCAAGAAGATAGGCCTTGCCCGGTCTCAAAGCCAGTTAAATGCTTAGATTAGAGTAGGCTGATTCCAATTCAGCTACTCTTTCCCCTACCAAATTTGCTTCCCTCTCCTGAAAGTTTAGCATGCTCTATTTTTAATAAACATTTAGTAAACATTGTTATGTTAATGGATTCAGCCCATGTAAAGCATTTCTTCCTTTGGAATTCAGTCAGAAAAAAAAAAAAAAAAATTTTTTTTTTTTAGGAACTTGCTCCAAACTTCTTCTTGTTTTGTGCTGTCAAGTAAATTCCAACTCATAGAGACCGTGTAGGACAGAGTAGAACTGCCTCATAGGGTTTCCCAGGCTGTAATCTCTACAGGAGCAGGTTGCCAGGTCTTTTCTCCCATGGAGCCGATAGTGGGTTTTACCACCAACCTTTCAGTTAGTAGCCGAGTACTTAACTGTGCCACCAGGGCTCCTTTTGCCCCAAACTAGCACTCAGGAAGTGAGCTACTAAAGAAATAGCTTCTGATTCATTCAGTTTTGATTTACAGAAACTTGATTTTTTTGTGTGCTTTAGTCTGCTTATCTGTAGAATAATATAAATCTGGCTACCTCACAAATGAGTTTGTAATCCATTCCCTAAAGAGAATATGTGGAGCAAACAAACAATCACAGCCACCCAAGATGTACTGTTAAAAACTAAAATACCGTTTCTCTTTTCTGGTTCTCTTTGAATAAGGATTTCTTAGTAATCTGAATTTTGGACCTAGAATGGTGGCGGCACTGGTAAATGTGAGTGAGATTGTTACGTGTTTATCAGGCTGATGAAAATATTGGTAACCTAAAGATCTTCTTGGATCATTTCTAAAACCAGATTAAGTAATATGTGTCTCTTCACTAATCAAAGGCTTTTTTTTTTTTTTTTTCTTTTTAACCTTCCTAGCTATTAATGGGAAGATATTTGGGAATCTCCATGGGCTCATAATGAATGAAGATTCAATGACAAACTGGTATTTGTTAGGAATTGGAAGTGAAGTGGACATACATACCATCCATTATCATGCTGAGAGCTTTCTTTTAAAAGTAAGTACAAGGAAATGTTTGGAGGAAGATTTTTTGAACTAATCCATTTAATGTAATTTCACCATGAAATAAGAAGGTTACTTGGCCATAATGCTTGTGAGGGGTGGTGGTTCATTTTAGAGAACGGAACAGGATGATGTAATTATACCCTTCCCATGATACTCAAAAACCCATTGCTGTCGAGTTGATTCTGACTCATTTCTTTATATGTATTTTATTGTGCTTATAAAAACTCTCTGACTTTCAGATGAGAGTTTTCTCATCAGTTAGATGGGGATGATCCTGACCACCCTGGTTTATACCATTAATATTGTAGATGAAAGCACCCATAGTATTTGTGGACTTTTTGTTTATTGCTGTAAAAATACAAACAACAAAACATTTGCAAGTTCAACATTTTTTATGTGTACAGTTCAGTGACAACAATTACATCAATCATGCTGTGCAACCACTACCAATATCCATTGTCAGACTTTCTATCACCATAAACAGAAACTCAGTGCTTCCTAAAAGCACTCATAGTATTTGGTTCCTTTTCCTTTCTGTTTTTCCTTTCCCTTTCTCGTTCTCTTTTCTGTGTGATTAGCTAACAGAATAGCCTTGCCCAGTAAAGGACATACTTCTAGCCCTGGCATAGGCCCCAAACTTTATCTTGACCCTTGTCCTAGTAATCTAGGCTGGACCATGTGTGACCTTCTGTCTCTCAGCATCAAGCTGAACCATATGGGTGGTGCTGGCTGCACAGTAGAGTCACTGGAGAGCTAGCTAAGACACAGTTTGCCAGGCCCTACCCCAGACCCACTGGATCAGAATTTCCAGGGGTAAGAACATCTGTCTTCTCAAGTTCTCAGTGCCGTCTGCAAAGAAGGAGAATAAAAAAGAATGATCGTATCTAATCTGTGTATAGATCCTTTTCTACATATAAAGGAATAAACAGCAACTTTCATAAAACCTCTAATAACCTCTTCCTTCTGTATATTTATTCAATATCAGTTGAGGATACTAAGTACTAGCCTATAATGGTTACAGAGTTTCATGTTGCAAATGGCTATGCTGTATTTCAGAATTTGGCTTTTTCAACCTACATTTTAAAAGTGTATTAAAAATCTAATAAAGAAGCAGACCATGACTGCTTCTACAACTCCCCAAACTAAAGAATCAAAATCTTTCCCAAATGAAGATACAATCCTGGAATTGCCAGATACAGAAAATAAAAAACTAATTTACAGAATGCTTCAAGACATCAGGGATGACCTCAGAAATGAAATAAGGCAATCTACAGAAAAAGCCAAGGAACACACTGATAAAGCAATTGAAGAGCTCAAAAACATTATTCAAGAACATAGTGGAAAAATTAATCAGTTGCAAGAATCAATAGAGAGACAGCATTCAGAAATCCAAAAGATTAACAATAAAATTACAGAATTAGACAATCCAATAGGAAGTCAGAGGAGCAGACTTGAGCAATTAGAATGCAGAGTGGGAAATCTGGAGGACCAGGGAATTAACACCAATATAGCTGAAAAAAAATCATATAAAAGAATTAAAAAAAATGAAGAAACCCTAAGAATCATGTGGGACTCTATCAATAAGAATAACTGGCGTGTGAATGGAGTCCCAGAACAGGGAGGGATAACAGAAAACACAGAGAGAATAGTTGAAGATCTGTTGATAGAAAACTTCCCTGACATCGTGAAAGACAAAAGGATATCTATCCAAGATGCTCATCGAACCCCATTTAAGATTGATCCAAAAAGAAAATCACCAAGACATATTACCATCAAACTTGACAAAACCAAAGATAAAGAGAAAATTTTAAAAGCAGCCAGGGAGAAAAGAAAGGTCTCCTACAATGGAGAATCAATAAGAATAAGTTCAGACTACTCAGCAGAAACCATGCAGGCAAGAAGGCAATGGGATGACATATACAGAGCACTGAGGAGAAAAACTGCCAGCCAAGGATCATATATCCAGCAAAACTCTCTCTGAAATATGAAGGTGAAATTAAGACATTTACAGATAAACACAACCTTAGAGAATTTGCAAAAACCAAACCAAAGCTACAAGAAATACTAAAGGAAATTCTTTGGTCAGAAAACCAATAATATCAGATACCAGCACAACACAAGGTCACAAAACAGAGCATCCTGATATCAACTCAAATAGGGAAATCACAAAAACAAATTAAGATTAATTAAAAAAAAAAAAAAGCTCGTAACAGGGAATCATTGAAGTCAATATGTAAAAGATCACAATAATCAAAAAGAGGGACTAAACACAGGTGGCATAGAACTGCCATATGGAGAGTGATACAGGGCGATATAGAACAATACAAGTTAGGTTTTTACTTAGAAAAATAGGGGTAAATATTAAGGTAACCACAAAGAGGTATAACAACTCCATAACTCAAAATAAAAACCAAGAAAAATGTAACGACTCAGCAAACATAAAGTCAAATACTATGAAAATGAGGAACACAATTTACAAAGAAAAACGTCTCAGCACAAAGAAGTAAGTGGAAAAATGAAATTGTCAACAACACACATAAAAAGGTATCAAAATGACAACACTAAACACATCCTTATCTATAATTACGCTGAATGTAAATGGACTAAATGCACCAATAAAGAGACAGAGAGTCTCAGACTGGGTAAAGAAACACGATCCGTCTATATGCTGCCTACAAGAGACACACCTTAGACTTAGAGACACAAACAAACTAAAACTCAAAGAATGGAAAAAAATATATCAAGCAAACAATAAGCAAAAAAGAGCAGGAGTAGCAATATTAATTTCTGACAAAATAGACTTTAAAGTTAAATCCACCACAAAGGATAAAGAAGGACACTACATAATGATAAAAGGGACAATTGACCAGGAAGATATAACCATATTAAATATTTATGCACCCAATGAAAGGGCTGCAAGATACATAAAACAAATTTTAACAGAACTGAAAAGTGAGATAGACACCTCCACAATTATAGTAGGAGACTTCAACACACCACTTTCGGAGAAGGACAGGACATCCAGTAAGAAGCTCAATAGAGACACGGAAGACCTAATTACTACAATCAACCAACTTGACATCATTGACTTACACAAAACTCTCCACCCAACTGCTGCAAAGTATACTTTTTTTTCTAGTGCACATGGAACATTCTCTAGAATAGACCACATATTAGGTCATAAAACAAACCTTTGCAGAATCCAAAACATCGAAATACTACAAAGCATCTTCTCAGACCACAAGGCCATAAAAGTGGAAATCAATAAGAGAAAAATTAGGGAAAAGAAATCAAATACTTGGAAACTGAACAATACCCTCCTGAAAAAAGACTGGGTTATAGAAGACATTAAGGAGGGAATAAGGAAATTCATAGAATGCAAGGAGAATGAAAATACTTCCTATCAAAACCTCTGGGACACAGCAAAAGCAGTGCTCAGAGGCCAATTTATATCGATAAATGCACACATACAAAAAGAAGAAAGAACCAAAATCAGAGAACTGTCCCTAGATCTTGAACAAATAGAAAATGAGCAACAAAAGAATCCATCAGTTACCAGAAGAAAACAAATAATAAAAATTAGAGCTGAACTAAATGAATTAGAGAACAGAAAAACAATTGAAAGAATTAACAAAGACAAAAGCTGGTTCTTTGAAAAAATTAACAAAATTGATAAACCATTGGCTAGACTGACTAAAGAAATACAGGAAAGGAAACAAATAACCCGAATAAGAAACGAGAAGGGCCACATCACAACAGACCCAACTGAAATTAAAAGAATCATATCAGATTATTACCAAAAATTGTACTCTAACAAGTTTGCAAACCTAGAAGAAATGGATGAATTCCTGGAAAAACACTACCTACCTAAACTAACACAATCAGAAATAGAACAACTAAATAGACCCATAACAAAAAAAGAGATTGAAACGGTAATCAAAAAACTGCCAACAAAAAAAACCCTGGCCTGGATGGCTTTACCGCAGAGTTCTACCAAACTTTCAGAGAAGAGTTAACACCACTACTACTAAAGGTATTTCAAAGCATAGAAAATGACGGAATACTACCTAACTCATTCTATGAAGCCACCATCTCCCTGATACCAAAACCAGGTAAAGACATCACAAAAAAAGAAAATTACAGGCCTATATCCCTCATGAACATAGATGCAAAAATCCTCAACAAAATTCTAGCCAATAGAATTCAACAACATATCAAAAAAATAATCCACCACGACCAAGTGGGATTTATATCAGGTATGCAAGACTGGTTTAATATTAGAAAAACCATTAATGTAATCCACCACATAAATAAAACAAAAGAAAAAAACCACATGATCTTATCAATTGATACAGAATAGGCATTTGACAAAGTCCAACACCCATCTATGATAAAAACTCTCACCAAAGTAGGAATTGAAGGAAAATTCCTCAACATAATAAAGGGCATCTATACAAAGCCAACAGCCAGCATCACTCTAAATGGAGAGAACCTGAAAGCATTTCCCTTGAGAACGGGAACCAGACAAGGATGCCCTTTATCACTGCTCTTATTCGACATTGTGCTAAAGGTCCTAGCCAGAGCAATTAGGCCTGACAAAGAAATAAAGGGCATCCGGATTGGCAAGGAGGAAGTAAAATTATGTCTATTTGCAGATGACATGATCTTATACACAGAAAACCCTAAGGAATCCTCCAGAAAACTACTGAAACTAAGAGTTTGGCAGAGTCTCAGGTTATAAGATAAACATACAAAAATCACTTGGATTTCTCTACACCAACAAAAAGAACATCGAAGAGGAAATAACCAAATCAATACCATTCACAGTAGCCCCCAAGAAGGTAAAATACTTAGGAATAAATCTTACCAAAGATGTAAAAGACCTATATAGAGAAAACTACAAAGTACTACTACAAGAAACTAAAAAGGACCTACTTAAGTGGAAAAACATACCTTGCTCATGGATAGAAAGACTTAACATAGTAAAAATGTCTATTCTACCAAAAGCCGTCTATACATACAATGCACTTCCGATCCAAATTCCAATGACATTTTTTAATGTGATGGAGAAACAAATCACCAAATTCATATGGAAGGGAAAGAAGCCTCGGATAAGTAAAGCATTACTGAAAAAGAAGAAGAAAGTGGGAGGCCTCACTCTACCTGATTTTAGAACATGTTATACAGCCACAGTAGTCAAAACAGCCTGGTACTGGTACAACAATAGGCACATAGACCAATGGCACAGAATTGAGAACCCAGATATAAATCCATCCATATATGAGCCGCTGATATTTAACAAAGGACCAGTGTCAGTTAATTGGGGAAAAGATAGTCTTTTTAACAAATGGTGCTGGCATAACTGGATATCCATTTGCAAAAAAATGAAACAGGACCCATACCTCACACCATGCACAAAAACTAACTCCAAGTGGATCAAAGACCTAAACATAAAGACTAAAACAATAAAGATCATGGAAGAAAAAATAGGGACAACCTTAGGAGCCCTAATACAAGGCATAAACAGAATACAAAACATTACCAAAAATGACGAAGAGAAACCAGATAACTGGGATCCCCTAAAAATCAAACACCTGTGCTCATCCAAAGACTTCACCAAAAGAGTAAAAAGACCACCTACAGATTGGGAAAAAAATTTCAGCTATGACGTCTCCGACCAGCGCCTGATCTCTAAAATCTATATGATTCTGTTAAAACTCAACCACAAAAAGACAAACAACCCAATCAAGAAGTGGGCAAAGGATATGAACACACACTTCACTAAAGAAGATATTCAGGCAGCTAACAGATACATGAGAAAATGCTCTCGATCATTAGCCATTAGAGAAATGCAAATTAAAACTACGATGAGATTCCATCTCACTCCAACAAGGCTGGCATTAATCCAAAAAACACAAAATAATAAATGTTGGAGAGGCTGTGGAGAGTTTGGAACTCTTATACACTACTGGTGGGAATGTAAAATGGTACAACCACTTTGGAAATCTATCTGGCGTTATCTTAAACAGTTAGAAATAGAACTACCATACAACCCAGAAATCCCACTCCTCAGAATATACCCTAGAGAAATAAGAGCCTTCACACGGACAGATATATGCACACCCATGTTTATTGCAGCACTGTTTACAATAGCAAAAAGCTGGAAGCAACCAAGGTGTCCATCAATGGATGAATGGTTAAATAAATTGTGGTATATTCACACAATGGAATACTATGCATCGATAAAGAACAGTGACGAATCTGTGAAACATTTCATAACATGGAGGAACCTGGAAGGCATAATGCTAAGCGAAATTAGTCAGAGGCAAAAGTACAAATATTGTATAAGACCACTATTATAAGATCTGGAGAAATAGAAAAAACGGAGAAGAACACATACTTTTGTGGTTACGAGGGGGGGAGGGAGAGAGGGTGGGAGAGGGTTATTTACTGATTAGTTAGTAGATAAGAACTACTTTAGGTGAAGGGAAGGACAATACTCAATACAGGGAAGGTCAGCTCAACTGGACTGGACCAAAAGCAAAGAAGTTTCTGGGATAAACTTAATGCTTCAAAGGTCAGCAGAGCAAGGGCGGGGGTTTGGGGACTATGGCTTAAGGGGACTTCTAAGTCAATTGGCAAAATAATTCTATTATGAAAACATTCTGCATCCCACTTTGAAATGTGGCGTCTGGGGTCTTAAATGCTAACAAGCGGCCATCTAAGATGCATCAGTTGGTCTTAACCCACCTGGACCAAAGGAGAATGAAGAACACCAAGGTCACACGATAAGTATGAGCCCAAGAGACAGAAAGGGCCACATGAACCAGAGATCTACATCATCCTGAGACCAGAAGAACTAGGTGGTGCCCGGCCACAACCGATGACTGCCCTGACAGGGAACACAACAGAGAACCCCTGAGGGAGCAGGAGATCAGTGGGATGCAGACCCCAAATTCTCATAAAAAGACCAGACTTAATGGTCTGACTGAGACTAGAGGAATACCGGCAGTCATGGTCCTCAAACCATCTGTTGGCCCAGGAGAGGAACCATTCCCGAAGACAACTCATCAGACATGGAAGGGACTGGACAATGGGTAGGAGAGAGATGCTGATGAAGAGTGAGCTACTTGTATCAGGTGGACACTTGAGACTGTGTTGGCATCTCCTGTCTGGAGGGGAGATAGGAGGGTAGAGAGGGTTAGAAACTGGCAAAATTGTCACGAAAGGAGAGACTGGAAGGGCTGACTCATTCGGGGGAGAGTAAGTGGGAGTATGGAGTAAGGTGTATATAAGCTTATATGTGACAGACTGACTTGATTTGTAAATGTTCACTTACAGCTCAATAAAAATTATTATAAAAAAAAGTGTATTAAAAATCTAAAACCAGTTCAGGAGATCAGGCATATGCAGAACAAGCCAAGGAACACACAGATAAAGTAGTTGAAGAAGTGAAAAAGGTTATTGAAGAGCATAATAAAAAATTTAATAAGCTGCAAAAATCCATAGAGAGACAGCAATCCGAAATTCAGAAGATCAAGAATAAAATTACAGAATTAGACAACTCACTAGAAAGTCAGAGGAGCAGAATTGAGCAACTGGAAGGCAGAATTGGTGAACTTGAAGATAAAGCACTTGGCACCAATGTATTTTAAGAAAAATACATAAAATAATTTAAAAAAATGAAGAAACCTTAAGAATCATGTGGGACTCTATCAAGAGAAATAACCTATGAGTGATCGGAGTACCAGAACAGAGAGGAATAACAGAAAATACAGAGAGAATTCTTTAAGACTTGGGGGCAGAAAACTTCCCTGATATCGTCAAAGATGAGAAGATATCTATCCAAGATGCTCATCAAACTCCACATAAGGTAGATTTTAAAAAGAAAGTCTCCAAGATATATTATAATCAAACTTGCCAAAACCAAAGATAAAGAGAGAATTTTAAGAGCAGCTAGGGATAAATGAAAAGTCACCTACAAAGGAGAGTCAATAAGAATAAGCTCAGACCACTTGGCAGAAACCACGCAGGCAAGAAGGCAACGGGATAACTTGTATAAAGCATTGAAGGAAAAAAATTGCCAACCAAGAATCATATATCCAGCAAAATATCTCTCACATATGACGGTGAAATTAGGACATTTCCAGATAAACAGAAGTTTAGGGAATTTATAAAAACCAAACCAAAACTACAAGAAATACTAATGGGAGTTCCTTAGTTAGAAAATCAATAATATCAGGTATCAACCTGAGACTAGAACACTGGACAGTGCAATCAGATGTCAACCCAGACAGGGAAATCATAAAAATAAATCAAGATTAAAAAAAAAACCTCAAAACAGAGAAACAGCGATGTCATTATGTAAAAGAAGACAATATCAAAACAATAAAGAGAAACTAAGAAATGTAGTCATAGATCTTTCATACGGAGAGGAAGACAAGGCAATACAAAGAAATAAAAGTTAGATTCAACCTTAGAAAAATAGGGGTAAATATTAAGGTAACCACAAAGGAGACAAACTATCCTACACATCAAAATAAAATACAAGAAAAAAATAGACGCAGCAGGAATAAAATCAACAACAACGAATATGAGGAAAGGACGATATATAAAGAAAAACTACTCAGCACAGAAGATTAAGTGGGAAAAAGAAACTGTCAACAACACACAAAAAAGACATCAAAATGACAACACTAAATTCATACCTATCCATAGTTATGCTGATGTAAATGGACTAAATGCACCAATAAAGAGACAGGAGTGGCAGGGTGGATTAAAAAACATGATCCGTCCAGAGGTAGAACAACTAAATAGACCCATAACAAAAGAAGAGATTGAAAAGGTAATCAAAAAAACTTCCAACAAAAAAAACCCCTGGCCCTGACAGCTTCACTGCAGAGTTCTACCAAACTTTCAGAGAAGAAGTAATACCACTACTACTAAAGATATTTCAGAGCATAGAAGAGGACGGAATACTCCCAAATTCATTCCATGAAGCCAGAGTATCCCTGGTACCTAAAGCAGGACAAGACACCACAGAAAAAGAAAATTACAGACCCATATCCCTCATGAACTTAGATGAAAAAATCTTCACCAAAATTCTAGCCAATAGAATTCAACAACGTATCAAAAAAATAATTCACCATGACCAAGTGGGATTCATACTAGGTATACAGGGATGGTTCAAGACTAGAAAAACAATTAATGTAATCCATCATATAAATAAAACAAAAGACAAAATCACATGATTTTATCAATTGATACAGAAAAAGCATTTGACAAAGTTCAACAACCATTCATGATAAAAACTCTCAGCAAAATAGGAATAGAAGGAAAATTCCTCAACATAATGAAGGGCATTTATACAAAGTCAATAGCCAACATCATTCTAAATGGAGAGAGTCTGAAAGCATTCCCCTTGAGATCAGGAACCAGACAAGGATGCCCTTTATTACCACTCTTATTCAACATTGTGCTGGAGGTGCTAGCCAGAGCAATTAGGCAAGAAAAAGAAATAAAGGGCATCCAGATTGGCGAGAAGGAAGTAAAAGTATCTCTTGTTGCAGATGACATGATCTTATACCCAGAAAACCCGAAGGAATCCTCAAGAAAACTACTGAAACTAATAGAAGAGTTCAGCAGAGCATCAGGATACAAGATAAACATACAAAAATCAGTTGGATTCCTCTACACCAACAAAAAAGAACATCAAAGAGGAAATCACCAAATCAATACCATTTACAGTAGCCCCCAGGAAGATAAAGTACTTGGGAATAAATCTTACCAGAGATGCAAAAGACCTATACAAAGAAAACTCCAAAACGCTACTGCAAGAAACCCAAAGAGACCTACATAAGTGGAAAAACATTCCTTGCTCATGGATAGGAATACTTAACATTGCCTATTCTACCAAAAGCGATCTATAGATACAATGCAATTCTGATCCAAATTCTAATGACATTTTTTAATGAGATGGAGAGACAAATCACCATCTTCATACAGAAGGGAAAGAGGCCGTGGATCAGTAAAGCATTACTGAAAAAGAAGAAGAAAGTGGGAGGCATTACTCTACCTGATTTTAGAACCTATTATACAGCCACAGTAGTCAAAGCAGCCTGGTAGTGGTACAATAACAGATACATAGACCAATGGAACAGAATTGAGAATCCATCCACATATGAGCAGTTGATATTTGACAAAGGCCCAAAGTCAGTTGAATGGGAAAAAGACAGCCTTTTAAACAAATGGTGCTGGCATAACTGGATATCCATCTGCAAAAAAATGAAACAAGACCCATACCTCACTCCATGCACAAAAATGAGCTCAAAATGGATCAAAGACCTAAATATAAAATCTAAAATGATAAAGATCATGGAAGAAAAAATAGGGACAACGTTAGAAGCCCTAATACATGGCATAAATAGTATACAAAACATTACTAACAATGCAGTAGAGAAACTAGATAACTGGGGCCTCCTAAAAATCAAACACCTATGCTCAACCAAAGACTTCACCAAAAGAGTAAAAAGACCACCTACAGACTGGGAAAACGTTTTTAGCTATGATGTTTCTGTTCAGCGCCTGATCTCTAAAATCTACATGATACTGCAAAAACTCAACCACAAAAAGACAACTAATCCAATTAAAAAATGGGCAAAAGAACAGGCACTTCACTAAAGAAGACGTTCAGATAGCTAACATATACATGAGGAAATGCCCACAATCATTAGCCATTAGAGAAATGCAAATCAAAACTACAATGAGATTCCATCTCACTCCAACAAGGCTGGTATTAATCCAAAAAACACAAAAAAGAATAAATGTTGGAGAGGTTGTGGAGAGACTGGAACACTTTATACACTGCTGGTAGGAGTGTAAAATGGTACAACCACTTTGGAAATCGATTTTTAACTCCTTAAAAAGCTAGAAATAGAACTACCATACGATCCAGCAATCCCTCTCCTTGGAATATATCCTACAGAAATAAGAGCCGTTACACAAACAGATATATGCACACCCATGTTCATTGCAGCACTGTTTATAATAGCAAAAAGATAGAAGCAACCAAGGTGCCCACCGACAGATGAATGTGTGAATAAATTATGGTATATTCACACAATGGAATACTACACATCATTAAGAACGGTGATGAATCTGTGATACATTTCATAACATGAAGGAATCTGGAAGGTATTATGCTGAGTGAAATTGGTCAGTTGCAAAAGGACAAATATTGTATAAGACCGCTATTCTAAGAACTGGAGAAATAGTTTAAACAGAGAAGAAAATATTCTTTGATGGTTACGAGAGGGGGGAGGGAGGTATGGAGAGGGGTATTCACTAATTAGATAGTAGATAAGAACTATTTTAGGTGAAGGGAAAGACAATACTCAATACAGGCGAGGTCAGCACAACTGGACTAAACCAAAAGCAGTTTCCTGAATAAACTGAATAGCAGGGGCAGGGGTTTTGGGACCACTGTTTCAGGGGACATCTGAGTCAATTGACATAATATAATCCATTAAGAAAACATTCTGCATCTCACTTTGGAGAGTGATGTCTGGGGTCTTAAACGCTAGCAAGCAGCCATCTAAGATGCTTCAATTGGTCTCATCCTACCTGGAGCAAAGGAGAATGAAAAACACCACAGACACGAGTTAATTACGAGCCCAAGAGACAGAAATGGCCACATAAACCAGAGACTACATCATCCGGAGACCAGAAGAACTAGATGGCACTCAACTACAACTGAATACTGCCCTGACAGGGAACAGAACAGAGAACCCCTGAGAGAGCAGGAGAGCAGCGGGATGCAGACCCTAAATTCTCGTAAAAAGGCCAAACTTAATGGTCTGACTGAGACTAGAAGGACCTCGGTGGTCATGGTCCCCGGACCTTCTGTTAGCCCAAGACAGGGACCATTCCCAAAGCCAACTCTTCAGACAGGGATTGGACTCGACAATGGGATAGAAAATGATACTGGTGAAGAATGGGTTTCTTGGATCAAGTAGATGCATGAGACCATGTTGGCATCTCCTATCTGGAGGGGAGATGAGAGGGCAGACGGGGTCAGAAGCTGGCCTAATGGGCATGAAAAGAGAGTGGAGGGAAGGAGCATGCTGTCTAGCAATTAGGAATATATAGCAAGGTGTATATAAACTTTTGTGTGAGAGACTGACTTGATTTGTAAACTTTCACTTTAAGCATGATAAAAAAAAAAAAAAACAAGGAAACAAACAAACAAACAAAAATCTAAAAACATAGTGAACTAAAACACCCCACATTTATTATTTCATGGTTTCCCTGAGTCAGGAATCTGGCAGTAGTGTAGCTGGGTGATTCTGATTCAGCATTTCTCATGAGGCCGCAATAAAGATGTCAGCTGTGGCTACGGCCATCAGAGATTTAACTGGGGCTGGAGGATCTACTTCCCAGCTCACTCACATGGCTGTTGATTCGAGGCTTCAGCTCCTTGCATGTGTGTATAACATGGGAGCTGGTTATCCCCAGAATAAGTGACCCAAGTAGAGTGAGAGGGCCTAAGACAGAAGCGGTGGTCTTAGCCATATAGACCAACTCTCATGCAATATAGGAGGGGCCTGCAAAGGTTATGAATATGAGGAGGCAAGAATCATTGGGGGTGATCATGCAGGCTGATTACCACAAGGTTTATGAATTTTATTGAGCTGGCGAAAGAACCAACTTTTGGTTTCATCGATTTATTTCTATTTTTTCTATTCTTGATTGTATTGATTTGTGTTCTTTATTATTTCTTTCCTTCTATTTTAAAAAAAGTCGCCACCAAGTTGCTTTCAACTCATGGCAACCCCGTATATGTCAGAGTAGAATTGTGCTCCACAGGGTTTTCAATGGCTGACTTTTTGGAAGTAGATTGCCAGGCCTTTCTTTGGAGGCACTTCTGGGTTTACTCAAACCTCCAACCTTTTGGTTAGCAGCTGAGGGCATTAAACATTTGCACCACCCAGGGACTCCTCCTTCGCTTGCTATGGTTTTATTTTGCTCCTTTTTTTCTGCTTTCTGTGGCCGAGCACAGAAAGTCCTAGGCTATGTTTTTGTTTTTTTTTTTTAACTTTCTGTAGACAGATAAATCTTACCGAGAAGATGTGTATGATCTCTTTCCCGGGACATTCCAAACCATTGAACTGTTTGCCGATCACCCAGGAACATGGCTGCTACACTGTCATGTGTCTGACCACATCCATGCTGGCATGGAGACAACCTACACCGTCCTCCGGAACATAGGTACTGTTGTCCGTCTTTGATGCCGGCTGTAGTGATGTCTTCCTGTAGACCCTGAATACAGGAGGCCTGAGAAAATCCCGCACATAGCCCCCAAGGAACTCAGAGTCAAGTAAGAAAGAGAGATGTGTAAATATGTAGCCATAAAAAGAATGACCTGTAGCATTATAGAGTGCAGAGTACAGAGTTCAATGGTAGCCAAGGCTTCACAGAGGCCATGATGCTTCAGCTGGATCTTAACAGATGAGCAGAAGCTTGAAAGGTGGGTGGGGTAGGAACAGCATGTATGCTGGTATGAAGCAAAACCATGAGAATCCAAGGAAGACTTGCATGTAATGGTGGGATAGGTCCTCACTGGTAAAATGGAGTAACTCCTGAAACAACTCACATCATGAAAATAATGTACTCTGCTGTTTATTAAACAATCAACTTGTCTTCTGTGTCCAGACAACAGGATTCCTTATTCTACCAAGTCTCCTTCTGAAGAAGCATCTCATCCAGTCACCGTGCCCTCTGATGGTAATGATACCCTCTTACTCATGTTGAATGTAAATGCCTAAATATTTCACTCCTCAGGGGAAGGTAGATGCCCGTTACCTCACTTTTCTTTCTTTCTTTAAAATTTTATTGTGGTAAAGTACATGTAACAAAACATTTGCCACTTTAACCATTTTTAAGTGTACAATTCAATGATATTGATTACATTCACCATGCTGTGTGACCATCACCACTATCCATTTCCAGATGTTTTTATCACCCCACACTTGCTTTTCTTTTTCACAGAAGGACCCAGTAAGGAGAAGCTCTATTTCTTTGGCAAGAACCTGGGTCCCAGAGGAGCCAAGGCAGCCTTGGTCATCCTTTTTATCATCGGACTTGTCCTGGTGATAGCGACGGTGGTTCTCTCCCTCAGACTCCGCTCTGTGAGGAAGCAGATGGAGTACCGGGTAGTCCAGTCCTGTGCTCTCCCCACGGATGCTCTGTGAATCTTCTGGTCTTCCTCAGACAGGAAGGGGTGATGTTCCACGGCGGGATGGCTGATGGCAGCCAACAGGGAAGCTGGACCACAGCAATGTTCACCAAGGAAGGTTGTCACTGTGTCAGGGATTGGGTGTCTGATCCTCTGAACATAATCCAATGCAATTTGCTTTTATTTATTTCTGAAAATGGGCTGTGAATAATCCTCAGGTATAAAATACAGAAAAAGGAGAATTGACTGAGAAATGGCAACTCTTAAGTCTATTCTCTGAATGAGTTCACTGAAGTGGGGGCACCCTCTGAAAGAGACCTTAATTTTCCATTTTTCATAATCTTTAGATTAGACACTGTTTCCTTTGCTAGCCATAAAGTTTCCAGGTGGACCACTTCTAGAAATATTTATAGTGCCTTGTGCCTCAGCCATCTAACTGGAAGGGTCCTAATTTTACAACACTGTTACGTAAAGCTGCTTCCTATAGTTGTTTCAGGGAAAAAGAACTTTCTGAGGAACCCATTGCCTTTGAGTCGATTCTGACTGGTAGCGACCCTAGAGGGAGCTCATGCAAATGTCTAAGTCAATATCTGCTGATAGAATTTGACTAAATGAATTTTTGAGGCTTTAACCAGCCTTCCTGGCCTTTCCCCCTTTTATGTCAATAGCCTGTACACTGTTCGTTACAAAAGGCATTTAAAATTTTTTTAAGCATTTTTTAAAAATTGCTGCTGTTTTTATACAAACCTGTAGTGATGCTTGAATGTTTACAACTCACTTCATGTTATCTGTTTTTACAGTATGTTTCTGTAGCTATGTCTGTATTTTCAAAAATCGACTTGAGAATTTGTATTTCTATCTCAGAATCTGGGAGCGTTGGGATCTGTGAACTCACAGGCTCGATTCTCCCCGAGAGTCAGGGACTTCTCTGAAACTTTAGTGGGAGCTTCTGAGGGAGAGGGAAGCTTTGCAGGAGGAGAGTCCAGGCTTGAACCTTGAGCCTGGTTTTCCATTCGGTTAGGTGCATCTTCCCAAGTTTCCATCTCCTGTGAAATAAAAACGGTCTCAGTACATGAGACACGCTGGGAGAAATTCATCAGTGCCGCTGACTGAGGAGCGGGCTCTCATGGAATCCTAGATTTTATGCTTCTTTATGAAAGACATGGCCTTTGATTGGAGAAAAGAAAAAGAAAGGCATAGGGAGGAGGGATGGCTTGAAAAAGAGATTCCTGCGTGGCAATTTTTGGACCATGGAATCAGCGTTGTAGATAAGCCTTAAACTTTTCCAGGCTCAAATGCCAAAATAAAATGTGGAATAATTAAACTCAGCCCTCTACCAGGCAATCGGCACTCTCTGAACAGCTGCCTAAAGCTTAGGTGTAAGACTGATAAAAGCAACATTGTTTATTACCAGACTGAGAAATTGCCCTTAGCTCAGGGCAAGAAATCCCCTGCAAGGGCAGATGAGCAATGTCGGTTCATCTGTCCCTTCGCAGTGGGCCATTTGAATGTCCAGGTGAACAAGTAGGACCTAATAAATACTCTGGTGGAGGGATCTCTCACTGTTTTTCATCTTCATCTTGGTAAGGGGAAAAGGGTAATTTGATAGAAGCTTATCATATTAAAAAAAAAAAAATTTTTTTTTTTATCATATAGAATAGTATGTGAATGCTATTAGTTCTGTTCGTACTTTGCTTGAATGTCATATCAAACAGGAAACCCAAAGGGTTTTGAAATCCAGCCTGCTAACCACTAGCAACGTGATTTTGTAGTAGGTGCTAGGCAGTTTTCATACCCATGTAGGCTGTATAATTACATACTAGTAATTACGTTATATGCCTTATTTATTAAAGTAAGACCATTAATTGTTTAGTTGTTCGGTTTTTTCCTTTTCACTTAGTTTATTTTTTTAAATGGAAAACAAAACCAGAAAGTAGTTTGCACGATTTCTCTATTTAATAAAGTTTCACATATTATAAGATGGCTGTTGATGTGATTTCTTTCACTCCGGATTTGTTGTTGTTGTTAGCTGGCATCGAGTCAGAGCTCATGGCTACTCCATGTACAACAGAATCAAACGCTGCCTGGTCCTGCACCATCCTCACAACTGCTGGCTAACTTGAGTCCGTTGTTGGCAGCCACTGTGTATTTTGAGTGTCTTCCAACCTAGGGGCCTCATATTCCAGCACTATGTTAGATACTGTTCTATTGTGATCTATAGAGTTTTCACTGGCTAATCATTTAAGATTATCTATCACTAATCCAGAGAGGTCGGGGTTGATAAATGAATTATCTTTCAGATATTTAGCAAGTACCCCAGTTATACTTGTTAGAGGAAATGAAACAAAACAATATATCTTTACAAACAATATGTCTCCTCAAACATTGTTTCCCCAAGCGTACCACAGTCTTTTGTTCTCTGCCTCACTCCTTTGAGTGTCTTATAAGAGGGAAGCAGAGGGAGACTTGACTACAGATGGAAGATGCAATGTGACAACGGAAGCAAGATTCTATGCTGTTGGCTTTAAAGATGGAGGAAGGGACCGCAAGCCAAGGAATGCAGTTCTAGAAGGTGGAGAAGACAAGGAAGTGAATTCTTCCCTAGAGCTTCTGGAGGGAGCATGGTCCTGCCACCACCTTGATTTTGACCCAGTAAAGCTGATTTCAGACTTCTGACCTCCAGAACTTTAAGAGAATAAATATGTGCTGCCGAGTTCATGGTAAATTGTTACAGCCCTCTCCATCAGTTGTTTCACCTGTCCTCACAGATTTGAAACCTATCTTTATGCCAATAAATTAAAAACTTGTGTCTCTGACCCTGACTTTGAGCTTCAGACTCACAAATCTTGCCAGCAGGATCCCTGCAGCAGTCCCCCAGGTTCCCCACTGTCACTCCTGTCTGTTCCAACCACTACCCACGCAGCAGAAACAATGCTTTCTTAAATACGCACATCTGACCACATCATTTCCCAGCTTAATATCCTTTAATGTCTTTCCATTTCACTTTGAATAACATAAAAACTCCTTATTTTGGTCTATAGGCCCAGCCTGATTTGGCCCATACCCATGTCTCCAACTTCATCTCAGGCTCTTGTCAGTTTTTTATCAGTTCCTATGCACAGAGCCTGTGGTGGTGCAGAGGTTAACAGCTCGGTTGCCAACCAAAAGGCTGGCAGTTCGAATCTACCAGCTACTCCTTGAGAACCTTATGGGGGCAGTTCTACTCTGTCCTATAGGGTCGCTATGGCAATGGTTTAGGTGTGGGTATGCCCAGCTAGTTCTTTCTTGCTGCAGGGCCTTTGCACATGCAGCTTTCTGCACCTGGCACGCTGTCCTTCAGTCCCCCATCCTTTGCCCCATACCTTTTCCTAGTTCAGACATAAACTCCCCGAGACTGCCCTGTCTAAAGTGGGTCCCTCTGTCATTTCCTATCTCCATTGGTTTCTTTTGTAGCACTTGTCACAGGACATTTTATCTGTTACCTTGAGTTTTGTCTCTTGCTTGCACTGGAATTTAAGCTCCTAGAAAGCAAGGATTCCTGACCTCTTTGGCTCACTGCTGCATCCTCAGCATGGGTCATACTGCAGATACATGATAGTTACTCAGCAAATATTTCTCAGATGAATGAATGAAAATGTAAACAGAAGAGAAAGTCTAGTAGGGCTTCTGGGGCCACACTCGATTGACTATTATTTTGTGTTGCAAGAAATCTCATATTCAAATGCCAAGGATCTGAGACAAGCAAAACAGAGTTCTGAGAGTGTAGCTGTGAAGCCCACAGCTGCTTTGTCCTTCTGACAAATGACACTGGGGCAGAGGCGGGGAGCACTTGGGAGGAGGAGGTCTTATTTAATACCGAAATGCACCTTATAATGATTTTTTTAAAAAACAAATGTTATCAAAAACAAGAAATAGCTGAGAAACTGGCACAGCTAAGAGGAGCCTAAGGAAACGCGATGACTAAATGTAACGTGGTATCCTGGAACAGAAAAAGACGTTAGGTAAAAACTAAGGAAATACGAATAAACTAAAAATACCTGTTTCTGGTAAGTCAACTCATAGTGACCCTATAGGACAGGGTAGAACTGCCCCATAGGGTTTCTAAGGAGTGGCAGGTGGATTCGAACTGCTGACCTATGGTCTTTAATTAACAATAATGTATTAATATGGGTTCATTAACTGTAGCAAATGCACCACACTAATGTAAGATGTTAATAATAGAAGAAACTGGGTGTAGGGTATATGGGGGCTCCCTGTACTATCTGTCCAATTTTTCTGTGAATCTAAAACTGGTTTAAAAAATAAAGTTCTTTTAAAAAAGCAATGTCACATACGCTGTCATTGATACCTTAAACTCCTGAGGTTTATAATGTCAGCTATCAAATACTGAGTGCTTACAATGTGCCAGGCACTGTGGACATCACATTTATTCCTCAGGACAACCTGATGTGAGGGAGGTAGTGTCATTTCTATTTGGCAAATGAGGAAATCGAGGCTCAGAGATTTCCAGTGACAAATCCTTGGTTCCACAAGTAAGTGACAGATCCAGGGGTTGAACCCAGGGTCTTAGTGAGAAAGGGTGCGTCTAATGAGCAGGGGAAGAACTGGAGCTGAGGTTTGAAAGGAAGGTGAGGATTGCAGTCCTGGCTATTATGAGTTCTATGTCCTGTGAGACACGCACGTGGAGAGCTGGGTAGGCCCTTGGATGTGTGCTGGGACAAAAGGCCAGGGTGCTGCAATGCACTAGCCCCAATCCCCTCTACAAGGAGCAGAGAAGGCAGCCCAGCTCAGCCCCAAGGAGCCCTCAATGCCAGAAAACCAAACCCATTGCTGCTGAGTCAATTCCAACTCATGGTGACCCTACAGGACAGAGTAGAACTGCCCTATAGGGTTTTCAAGAAGCAGCTGGTGGATTCAAACTGCCAACCTTTTGGTTAGCAGCTGAGCTCTTAACCACTATGCTACCAAGGCTCCAAGGAGCCTTCATGTCTGATCAAATGTTGCCACTTATTTATCATCAGCCACTTCCTGTAAGTGGCTCAGAATCAGCTCCCAGCACCCCCCAGCATCTACCCACCCAGAGACATTCCTCTGCCGGGCCTTGGGCCTAGGCTCCACTTGAGTAGGCCGGGTAAGGAGAAGCAAGGACCGGAGCCCTGCTAATTGAGGCCTGCGATCCAGTCATTCGCTTCTCACAGGCTCACCACCTTGCCACAGCACCCCTTCCCCCTACAGCTTCTCCCCTCCTTTTCCATACACCTTCTCTTCACCCACTCCATGTGCGATAGTGGTTTAAGAGTTCAGAGGCTAACCAAAAGTTCGTTAGCTCGAATATACCAGGCGCTCCTTGGAAATCCTGCGGAGCAGTTCTACTCTGTCATATACGGTCACTATGAGTTCGAATGGGCTCGACGGCAAAGGGTTTGGGTTTTTTTTGGTTATGCTCTTTGAGGCTTTTGCAGTTCATTTTTAACATGACTTCACCATGCAGAAATGTTGGGGGGTGGGGTGTAAAAGGGGATCATTCCATCCATAAGGGTAAGGGATCTTTTCAGATATGATTTTAAAAATCCCCGTGCCAGGAAGACAGAAGAATGGGGATGGGAAGTACACGAGAATTTTCAGAAGGAGTGCCACTAGGTGCCAAGATCATCCTTTTTGACCGGAGGGACGCGGGATGCTGCCGCGCCCACCACGCCCCGCGTCACTGCGATTTCCGGAAACTCCGCGGCCTTGGGTACTGGGTTTCCCGGGATGGTTCCGGAAGAACGCCAGCGAGCGGGCTGATAGGGCACCGGCAAGCTCCAGCTGCCGGGGCGCAACCCACGGGCCGGACTGAAGGGTAGCGCCTTGATACCCGGCTGGTTCTTGCGTCCGTGGACCCCAAAGAAGCACGGAGCCCGGGATCGCGCACGCTGCGCCGCCGCTGCGCCTGCCTCGGGGACCTGCGCTGGGCGAGCGCGCGCACCTCGCGCGCCGGTGTCCGCGCCCCACCCGCGGCGGAGGCAGCGAGCACGAGAGCTCGTGCGCGGGGAGCAGCTTGGCGGCCCAGCCCCAGGGAGTCCCCGAGCAGAGGCTGCTCAGGCTCCGGCGGGGGTCGCTAGGAGCCTGAGCGCACGGAGACACAAAGGTGGGCGCGATGCAGGGACAAACAGGGAGCCGAGAAAGGGAAAACGAAAGCCGCGGAGCGAGCCGGTGACTGGTGAAGGCGCTGCGCAGCCCTCGTGACGCCGGCGGTGCCCGGGCCTGCTCTGGTGGGCCTGCCTGGCTGAGTCCGGTGGGCCTGCCTGGCTGAGCCCGGAGCGCCGTAGCCATGGCCATCGCCCACCTGGCCACAGAGTATGTGTTCTCGGACTTCTTGCTGAAGGAGCCCGCGGAGCCCAAGTTCAAGGGGCTGCGGCTGGAGCTGGCCGTGGACAAGATGGTCATGTGTATTGCCGTGGGTCTGCCGCTGCTGCTGATCTCGCTCGCCTTCGCGCAGGAGATCTCGATCGGTAAGGCCCGGGGCCCGAGGGGCGGGCCGGGGCTGTTGAGAAGTGATTTTATTTCGCGCCGGCCTGAAATCTTCGCAAGTCCCTGGCTCTGCTTGCAGTTACGGTGGGGGTGAACTTGGGAAAGAAAAACCAAACCAAACCCGTTGCTGTGGAGTGGAATCCGACTCATAGCCATCCTATAGGACAGAGCAGAACTGCCCCATAGGGTTTTCAAGGAGTGGATTCAAACTACTAACATTTTGGTTAGCAGCCGAGTTCTTAACCACTGCGGAGGTGGCCCAGTTTTATGGACCGAAGCGTTCTTTGCTTACGTGCTTCATTTGTACCCTTGTGGACCCTGTTTGAAAACCCTGGTGGCACAGTGGTTAAGTGCTACAGCTGCTAAGTAAAAGGTCGGTAGTTCGAATCCGCCAGGTGCTACTTGGAAACTCTGTGGCCTGTTCTACTCTATCCTGTAGGGTCGCTATAAGTCGGAATCGACTCGACGGCACTGGGTTTGGTTTTTTTTTTTTTTTTTTTTGGACCCTGTTTAAGGCGCTCTGGTGGCGCAGCACTTAAAGTGCCCGGGTGCTAGCCAGAAGGCCCGCATTCAAGTCAGCCAGCCGCTCAGCGGGAAAAAGATGTGGCTGTCTGCTTCCGTAAAGATTTCTAGCCTTGGAAAACCTGTGGGGCAGTTCTGCTCTGTCCTATAGAGTTCCTGTGACTTGGAATGAGCTCCACAGCAGAGGGTTTGGTTTTGGTGGACCCAGTTTCAGGACCGCTGAAGATCCCTCGCTAGAATCTCCACTCCTCAGGCCCCTGCACCACACTGGTCCAGACTGTGGCTTAGTGTTCGTGTCCTACCTTTTTGATCGGCCCCCTTGCCACCAGATTTGCTGAGAAAAACTGCCTTCCCCCTTTTCCTTTCGCACAAAGTTTAACAGTCCTCTAAAATTTTGTACCAGAGAAGTTCCTAAATGGCTCAGTGGAGGTGGTGGAAAAAAGTGCCCATGGGAAGTGTGTTTCTTTCAGTGTCTGTTTTAATTGATGTTTACTGAGACTTTAAGTTTCCAGTGATACCAGCACTTGGCAAGTATTAGAGGGATACTGAAATATTCCACCCGGGCAGCCTTATTACCAATCTGAGATGAACAGGTGACCTTCATATAAATTTTCACTTGATCAGAGTGACATTTTTGAGCGACTGGAAAGACTGGTGGTTTGGGGAGCATCACATGGCTAATCAGTGGCCGACCTTCCTCATCAGCTGTTCAGATTGAGCACAGGAGAGTATTCATGAATAGATAGGAAGACAGTGTAGGAGGGCTAGAGACAGTTTTGTGGGGGGACTGAGGGAGAGGCGAATGAGGCTGGACCTTGGGAAAACCTTTCTGTCAGAGGTCGGCTGGCCTGAGCCTTAGGTGAGGTTTGGATAAGCAGCAGCTAGACCATTTGCCAGAATCGACTTAATGGCAATGGGTTTTACCATTTGCCAGGATTTTGAGAGGGCAGAGAAAGTTAGAAGTTTCTGGGAGGGGCAAGACCCTGAGACTGCAGAGGCAGCTGATTAGTTAGGGATCCTAGGATCTGGGAGTGACTGTGGGCCAGGATCAGATTAGAACAGACAAATGCAGACTCAGTGGTTTAAGATGTGGGAAGTTATTATTTGAGTGGAGGGTGGACTAGTTGAAAACAGTATTTAATAAGTATAACCAAACCCTGGTGGCATAGTGGTTAACAGCTACATCTGCTAACCAGAAGGTCGGCAGTTCGAATCCACCAGATGCTCCTGGGAAACTCATTGGGGCAGTTCTTTCCTGTCCTGTAGGGTCGCTGTGAGTTGGAATTGACTTGATGGCAGCGGGTTTGGTTTTGGTTCTAACCTGGTGGTAGCATGTAGGGTTGGGGAAGAAGGGGAGAGAATGAAGTTAGGAAGAATGGATGCCATGAGAGGGGCATCAGGTGAGGTCTTGTACATGGATGGGGGTGAAGAGTAGAAGGGAAAGAATGGGAAGCAGTGATTCTGAGAGGTCAAGGAGCAAAAACCAGCACTTGGGTAACTGGATTTTAATAGAGAATGAAGGTCACAGACTGGTCCAAATGGTGCAAAAGCCACAGGCCCGTGAGTGGAGAATAGTGGTCCTGATGGAATAGTGAAGCTGAAGGGAGGGATGGTCAGAAAAGGGTGATGACCTCGATTTTGTGATCTACAGCACTGAGCGTTTAATTTGGCAGAAGTTGCCAAATTCATTGTGGAGAAGAAATTTTCAGTTTTCTTTGTCTTTGGGCAAGCATAGTCATGAGGGTCTCCTCTTGCCTTCCGGATGACTGGAGGTTGAAGCATCCCATAGAAAGGAAAATGACTTAAATACCATGGGTCCTAAAGATAATCTCTTTCTTCAACAAATGCTTTTTGAGTGCCAGCAGTGTGCTGGACCTGGTTCTGGGACCAAGGACCAGGGATAA
The DNA here is from genome assembly GCF_024166365.1 of Elephas maximus indicus. Lineage (NCBI taxonomy): Eukaryota > Metazoa > Chordata > Mammalia > Proboscidea > Elephantidae > Elephas > Elephas maximus. Next base: position 26,848,721 of record NC_064825.1, on the reverse strand, counting down.
ATGAGGCATGGTTCCAGATGTCCTGGGAAAGAATACAGTGTTCTGATAGGGACAGAGAGCCGTAGGAGAGAGGAGTTGGCCACTCTCTGTGACCAGCTCCATTTCTGGCTGATGAATTAGAGGGAATCCCAAGGTACCTGTACCAGTAGTGCCTTCTTGTTGTTAGTTGCGACCAAGTCGATTCCTGAAACATCCGAAGTAATGGGTGGGATTAAAGGCATTTATTTGAGATTTGGAGTGGGCGTACCCAGAAAGGGCCTGAGTTTGCTACGTGTATAGCAGATATTCCACCTGAGGGGAACTGGAAGGGGTGTAGATGTGGTTCTCACCCTGCCCTGTGGGAGTTTACCATCCAACCTGACGGAGAATGGACATGGCTAACAGGCAACATTATTCGGCAGTCTGTGATCAGTGACAAGGTGGGCGTTGAACTAGGGGCACCAATCTGGTGAGGATTGGCAGGGACTTTCATAGAGAGCTGTCAAGCAGACTTTATGTTTTCCAAGGTGCTTTAGGAGTTTCAAGGGGACATAGAGGATAGGCACATGGGATGAAGCCACCAGGAGCATGTAAGGCCTATCAGGTTGAATACACATTAAGATAAAGAAGGAAAGTTTTAGAGAGAAGGAGAGGGGGACATGAATTAGTAAGTGGAGTAAATGGAGTTGGTCATGTCATGTAGTATTTAATTTTGTACAAATTCAGCTATGCACTCAGCCAAAATAAAAAATAAATGAGCAAAAAAGGAGAAGAACCAGAAAGAGAGAGCGAAGTTATTTAAATGAAGCAAGCATTTTTGCCTATCCTGGTAGCACAGTGGTTAAGAACTACAGTGAGCTATGCCTGCTAATCGAAAAGTCAACAGTTCGAATTCACCAGCTGCTCCTTGGAAACCCTGTGGGGCAGTTCTACTCTGTCCTCTAGGGTCACTATGAGTTGCAGCTGGCTTGACAGCAGTGAGTTTGGGTCAGTGAGCACATGCCCTAGAAGGAATGTGAGATGGGCCTGCAAACTGGTCTCTTAAAACCTGGCTTTATCCTCCCTGTCATGAAAATATCCCACTCCATGGTTCTGGAAATACTGTTTCATCGTCAGTAAGGAATCGCCTAGACTCCTGAGGGATAAGAATCAGAATCAGTACAAAGCTGGTTCCAGTGAGGCAGAGGTCAGGTATGTCTCTGCCTTTCCACTTCCGCGTAATTTCTGATACCAGCCGCTCCCCCCACGGCACTTTCTGCTTATCTGCAGGGTTTGATAATTTGTTGCAGTGGCAGCACAGGACTCACAGACCATATTCACTGTTATGTGGTTTACTAGGGAAGTAACAGGTTACAACTCAGGATCAGGATCACCTAGGAAGTAACAGGAACAACTGGAGATCAGGAAGCACATAGGCAAGGTCTGGAAGGCGCCTCTGAAGCAGAGAGCACATTGCTCCTTTCTTCAGTGCAGGACAGCATCCAACCAGGACAGCTCTCTGTTACTCTTCTCGGCCTCTCCACTGCTAAGTGACCCAGCTCATGGCCAGTTTAGCAGCTTTCTCAGCTCTCTTAGCTGCTCTCTGCTGTCGGGCTTCTCCGCTGTCTAGTCTCTGCCTACAAGCAGATCCTCTCGGCCATGCAGGCCCCAGGCCCCCTCTTGGCCTGTGTAGGCCCGTTTTCAGCCTCCCTGCCATCAGTCTCTCCACTACTAACTAGCCCAACTCATAGCCAGTGTAGCAGCTTGCTCAGCTGCTGCTCTCCTAGTGGCAGCTTTCTGCTGTTGCTGCCAACTCTGCCAGCGGGCGCCTTCCGGGCCTCTTACCGTCTTCAGTGTTATAGCCTTTGTCCTGTATTACAGCTTTTTTAGGAGGTTTCGTTTATAGGGCTCCCTGATCCAGACTGCTTTACTCCAGGCTCTTGGTCTTGAGGTTCCCCCCGGCATCCTTTAAAAACCTATGTGGGGTTAGCTGTGTCTATAAGCAAACTCCATGTAAATTTCAAGGCATGGTTTTCCCGATCAGGACCGTGGCCAACCAGTCCCCTCGGTGGACTGCGAGTCATGGTTTTACATACCGTGTTTCTGACTAGTAAACCTAGCAGTCCAGTTAAGGTGAGTAAAGTAGACCAATCACAGGGCAGACCGACCCAGGGCCAGACAAAAGCATCAAACCATCCCATTGTTTACAGCTCACCAGGGCAGTGTCAGTCAACCTGGGAAATCCCATGGGCAAAAGTAACAAACCCTCTGGGGTAGAAAACAACCTGGCAACCCCCCTACCCCCATGCCCCAGGCTGCTTCTCTGAAGAACTAGGGTAAAGGTAACTCTTCAGGTTTTAGGGGAAAAAAATCTCCCAAGCTGTTTTTCTAAAGAACCAAGGCAGAAGACCACATAAAGGAGCTCATTTCACCACACATTCTTTATTATTATTATTATTGTACTTTAGATAAAGGTTTACAGAACAAAACTAGCTTCTCATTCAACAATTAGTATACATATTGTTTTGTGATACTGGTTACCAACCCCATGACATGTCAGCACTCTCCCTTCTTGACCTTGGGTTCCCTATTACCAACTTTCCTGTCCCCTCCTGCCTTCTAGTCATTGCCCCTGGTCTGGTGTGTCCCTTTAGTCTCACTTTGTTTTGTGGGCCTGTCTGATCTTTGGCTGAAGAGTGAACCTAAGGAGTGACTTCATTACTGAGCTGAAAGGGTGTCTGGGGGCCATACTCTTGGGGTTTCTCCAGTCTCTTTCAGGCCAGTAAGTCTGAATTTTGTTCTGCATTTTTCTCCAGCTCTGTCTAGGACCCTCTGTTGTGATTTTGCTCAGAGCAGTCAGTGGTGGTAGTAGCCAGGCACCATCTAGATGTATTGGATTTAGTCTGGTGGAGGCTGTGGTAGTTGTTGTCCATTAGTCCTTTGGACTAATCTTTCCCTTGTGTCTTTGGTTTTCTTCATTCTCCATTGTTCCCGACAGGGTGAGACCAATGGAGTATCTCAGATGGCCACTTACAGGCTTTTAAGACTCCAGACAGTGCTCACCAAAGTAGAATGTAGAACATTTTCTTTGTAAACTATGTTACGCCAATTGAGCTAGATGTTCCCTGAGACCGTGGTCCCCACAGCCCTCAGCCCAGCAATTCGGTCCCTTAGGGAGTTTGGCTGTGTCTATGGAGCGTTCGTGACCTTGTCTTGGACAAGTTGCCACTACACATACTTTATACATTGAATTATAATCTGTCCATGTGACTGCCTCACCTGCAGGGTACTTGTGTTCTGTTCTTCCCTAGAAACTGGCATCTTGCGTGGTACAGTTCATAAACATTTCTTGATTAAATGAAAGGTGATAGCTTTGGCAAGAGGGATACTTTGTTTGGTTCATGCATTTGCAAAACATTTATTGAGCCTGGCGTGCATAGTGCCGCTCCTTGGCAGTGTGGAGTCCGACTTATGTAAGACATAGAGCCTGCCTCTTGGAAGCATACTCTAACCAAGGAGATGGATGCATGACCCAACCTAATCCAGGAGTAATAGAATCTGGGCTGTATCAAAGGTGTGTTCCAAAGCCTGCTACTGTGGGAAGGTAGATTGAGGGATTGATTCTGACTCAGAAGGACCAGCGAGGGCTTCAGGGCACAGAAGAGTCTTGAGCTGAGCTGAGGGAGGATTCCAAACGTATGGAGCAGTGTGAGCAAAGCAGGGAGGTATGAGATGGTGTGCAACTGTGAGAGCTTTAGGGGCATGGTTGCCTAGAGAGGTGGGAGTTGAAATGAGTCTACAGGGGTATGAAATAGAAAAGCACACAGTACATGCCATTGTTTTCCCATTTGAGTTGGCGTGTGTGTGTATATAAAATTAGAAATGAAAAAATCACCTTTAATGATTACACAGCAGATTTGCCTCTTTTCTCTTTGCATTGGTAAACTCGTATGTATATATAAAAAAAAAATAGATTCATCTAATTACAATATCAAATCCTCCTCACCATGAAATAAAGTTCATTTTCACTTACTTTCTAAAAGTTAAATTTTGTATTAAATGCTATACTATAAAATATGATTCAAGTTCTGTGACAATTTCGACTACTTTAAGATTCCAATAAATAAATAAAAATATTGCATATCCTGTTTTTAGAATTAAGGGGGGCCCTCTGTGTGTGGGTGGGAGGTGTTGAAAGTTAAAGGGAGAGAATGGCCTCACAGGATGAAACATATTTGGCTTCATATTAAAGGCTTCTCCTTAGTCTTCGGCCTGTTTTCTCTCTCATTCTCAACCCACTGGGCTTCTCTCAGAAAAGAGCGATAGAACCCGCCCAGCCACTGAGACCCACGGCCAGGGCAGTGAGCTAACCTTGATTTAGCCCCGCTGTGCGCCAGCATAGTGGCTGGTGCTTTACTTATATTAACCCTTTCATGGGGCTACTGAAGGTGAGGGTCCACGCCATGGGGACTCTGGCTCCTCGGCCTCCCCAGCAGCTCATACAGGCCAGTGTGATGGGTGCTAGTGTGGGGCTTCCCGGGATTGCTATTGAGGATTACTGCAGGGTCCAGGAGCAGAGGGAGCTCTGCTTGCTTGTCCGCCACATCTTGCCGTGCCTACACCTTGTTGGGTCATCAAAGAAGTGACGTGGTCCGGGGAGGGGAGAGGGGGCCAGGTACCCACAGGCTGAGGAGGGGCAAGTGGGGACGGGTGCCATGGGCCAGGGTGGGGCAACTCTGGTAGCTCATAACAACAGCCTGGGGCTGCCCTTTGGCCCTGACTCACCCAGTGATGGCGACCATGACAAGCAGAGATATTCTTGAGGAGCCACTAGCAGACTCTTAACTTCTGAATTGGGGCTGGGAGCATCTCGAAGGCTTGTGGACAGTGTACGTACTAACAGTTGGACTGTTAGTAAGAATTAAAAATTAGGCCTGCAACTTCTACCCAGCCCTTCCAAAACACTGTAGGGCCTGCTCCCCTACTGGGTAAGATTAGTTGGGGTGAGGGGGGAACTATCCAAGAAATGAATTCTGTAAGCGTGCTCCCTTTAGACAGACCACACCCTGACTGGGATTCAAGCTCCTGAAGTCTTTTGATGGGATCTTGGATACCCCACGTTTGGATTATGCAGGGCTTCATGCTGAGATGTGCTTCCTCAGGGGATGCTTTGATTCTGTGGTACCCTCACCTGATGTGTAGTCCCTGGGAGAGGGCAGCCCCATTCTCCTCTTGGGATGTTTCTTGCCCTGAGCTAGGCTGGCTGGACCAAGTGGGCAGTGGAGACCACCCATTGGACCCCTGGGCAAAGAGGAGCTCTCTTTGCTGCCATCCCAGTGGGCAGCCACAGTTCTGGGAAGAGAGGGACTTGGTCTCTCTGAGTTAGCTCTGCTTTGTTGCTGTCATTGCAGGGTGAGCAGGAGCCAGAGGACAGATATAACTGCAGCTGCTCCTGATGCTATTAGCTTACAGTTCCCCTTGTGCTTACCTACAACTGAGTCAGCAACTGGTGGCTTAAGTTGTCGGCACTGTGTGGCTGAATTTAGGCACATCTTTGGGAATATTCTCAGGCTGGTTTCAGCACGTCCCAGATGATGAGTAAAGGTGATTGATGATTTTTGGGATGTCCATAAGAATGGGCAAATAGTCAGGGTCTCACAGAGTAGGCCTCGTAACAACACATCCTCAACTCACACTTAGTACCAGAGAGCTAAGAGGGCCCTCCAGGACGCCTTTCAGAAGGACGGGTGCAATCTACTAGTGCTTGTTTTTCTGTTAATATTTCTGTTGTACTTTAATTGTATAAGTCAGCCTACATACCTTCTCATGGTAGAGAATTCCTAATCCTCCTTCACCTGTGCGCTAGAGGTAACTGCCATGGATAACTGTTACGGCCTTATAGTTCCCGTTTTCTGCATTAATATAACACTTACACTCTTTTTTTTCTTTAAATAACAAATTGAGTCATAGTGATTGTTGATGGTTTGCCATGATTGTCCTGTGATTTGCTTTTTTCCACTTAGTATATTTTGGAGAGCTTTTCATGCCTGTGCATAGGTATCACCTCACATTTTTAATGGCGGCGGCGGGATGGGGGGGTGGAATAATATTCCATAACCCAAACCCAGTGCCGTCGAGTCAATTGCAACTCATAGCGACCCTACAGGACAGAGTAGAACTGCCCTATAGAGTTTCAAAGGAGCGCCTGGTGGATTTGAACTGCCAGCCCTTTGGTTAGCAGCTGTAGCACTGAACCACTACACCACCAGGGTTTCCATAGCATGGTACATTTTTATCATAATTTATCTAAATACTTCCCTAGTGTTGGACATTATTGTTGTTTCAAAATTTCTACTATTACACATAAAGCTTGTTTGTGCATAAACCTTTTCTTACGTAAATACTCGCCTCCTTCTAACATTGAAAGGAAAGAAGAGAATGGTATTGATTTCCAGAACAGTGAAATCATTTTCCATTTTGTATTCCTGAGTTCTGCTATTGCAAGTAAGTAGACAAAAATGTTGCCTTGTAGACCCTCTACCCCTGACTCCCTCAAAACCAAAAACAAGCAAACCAGTTACTGTGAGTCACCTCCAACTCATGGCAACCTCATGTGTGACAGAGTAGAACTGTGCTCCACAGGGTTTTCAAGGGCTGATTTTTTAGAAGTAGATCGCCAGGCCATTCTCCTGAGGCATCTCTGGGTGGACTCAAACCACCAACCTTCTCATTAGCAGCTGAGCAATTAACTGTGTGACCCAGGGACTCCTAACTCCTACATTCAGCTACGGTCATGTACTGCATAACATCCATTCCGGCAGCCTCCCATCGCATATATGCCTGTGGTCCCACAGGCTTTTTTTTGTTTGTTTTTCTTTGTTTTTAAAGGGAAAGCAGCTCTCCTTTAGTTTATTATTTCCTCCTAATTATTTTAAAGACCCAACCTCCCAGAGTGAACTGCAGTGGGGCTCCGGGGTGCATCCCGATCCCCACAGAACCTAGTCCTTCCCCACCTCTCCCTCCGCCTGGCTTTATTTACCCGCTCAGCAGCCATATAGCCATTCATTCCCAGCACAGGGCAGCACCTGCAGGCTCCTCTGCTCCTGCAGTGGGTGCTGGCGGGGAAGTAGGCCAGGCCCGGGATGGTCACAGGCTCCCAGAAGGCACTGTACCAACAGCTCAGCCACAGCCAGGGCCACCATTGCCAGCTCTACACACACAAACACACGTGCACACGCATGCACCCGCATCCCCTGCCCTGCACCCAGACGTACGCAAAGTCCCTAATCCGGCTGCCGTAACCCAGCAAGCCTGGCCTCCTGTATCCAGTGGATAGTGGGCAGGTGGGGGCTGCAGAACCCGGGCTGCACCTGCTCCTCAGGTGGCTGGAACAGCAGGCAGGGCTGGACAAATTCTACTCTCTCCTGGCTTGCTCTCTCTTGCTCTGCCTCTGCCCACTCAGCCGCTGCTGCTGTCACCGCCCATTCCTCCTATAGCAGCTTCAGCAGCAGTGATGAGAACAACAGGAAGTGGGCTCCCATAATGTTTGTTTGTTTTTTATTATTTCTATTGTGCTTTAAGTGAAAGTTTACAAATCGAGTCAGTCTCTCACACAAAAACTTATATACACCTTGTTACGTACTCCCAATTACTCTCCCCCTAATGAGACAGCCCACTTTCTCCCTCCACTCTCTCTTTTCGTGTCCATTTCATCAGCTTCTAACCCCCTCTACCCTCTCATCTCCCCTCCAGGCAGGAGATGCTGGCATAGTCTCAAGTGTCAACCTGATCCAAGAAGCTCACTCCTCACCGGCATCCCTCTCCAATCCATTGTCCAGTCCAATCCATGCCTGAAGAGTTGGCTTCGGGAATGGTTCCTGTCCTGGGCCAACAGAAGGTCTGGGGGCCGTGACCACCAGGGTCCTTCTAGTCTCAGTCAGACCATTAAGTCTGGTCTTTTTATGAGAATTTGGGGTCTGCATCCCCCTGTTCTCCTGCTCCCTCAGGGGTTCTCTGTTGTGCTCCCTGTCAGGGCAGTCATCGGTTGTAGCTGGGCACCATCTAGTTCTTCTGATCTCAGGATGATGTAGTCTCCGGTTCATGTGGCCCTTTCTGTCTCTTGGGCTCGTAATTACCTTGTGTCCTTGGTGTTCTTCATTCTCCTTTGATCCAGGTGGGTTGAGATCAATTGATGCATCTTAGATGGCTGCTTGCTAGCGTTTAAGACCCCAGACGCCACTCTTCAAAGTGAGATCCAGAATATTTTCTTAATAGATTTTATTATGCCAATTGACTTAGATATCCCCTGAAACCATGGTCCCCAAACCCCTGCCCCTGCTACACTGGACTTCGAAGCATTCAGTTTATTCAGGAAACTTCTTTGGTTTTGGTTTAGTCCAGTTGTGCTGACTTCCCCTGTACTGTGTGTTGTCTTTCCCTTCACCTAAAGTAGTTCTTACCTACTATCCAATTAGAGAATAACCCTCTCCCAACTTCCCTCCCTCCCCCCTCTCGTAACTACAAAAGAATGTTTTCTTCTCAGTTTAAACTGTTTCTCAAGTTCTCATAATAGTGGTCTTACACAATATTTGTCCTTTTGCAACTGACTAATTTCACTCAGCATAATGCTTTCCAGGTTCCTCCATGTTACGAAATGTTTCACAGATTCCTCACTGTTCTTTATCGATGTGTAGTATTCTATTGTGTGAATATACCATAATTTATTTATCCGTTCATCTGTTGATGGGCACCTTGGTTGCTTCCATCTTTTTGCTGTTGTAAACAGTGCTGCAGTAAACATGGGTGTGCATATATCTGTTCATGTAAAGGCTCTTATTTCTCTAGGATATATTCCGAGGAGTGGGATTGCTGGATTGATGGTAGTTGTATTTCTAGCTTTTGAAGGAAGCGCCAAATCGATTTCCAAAGTGGTTGTAACATTTACATTCCCACTAGCAGTGTATAAGTGTTCCAATCTCTCCGCAGCCTCTCCAACATTTCTTCTTTTTTGTGTTTTTTGGATTAATGCCAGCCTTGTTGGAGTGAGATGAAATCTCATTGTAGTTTTGATCTGCATTTCTCTAATGGTTAATGATCGTGAACATTTCCTCATATATCTGTTAGCTACCTGAATGTCTTCTTTAGTGAAGTGTCTATTCATATCTTTTCCCCATTTTTTAATTGGGTTATTTGTCTTTTTGTAGTTGAGTTTTTGCAGTATCATGTAGATTTTAGAGATCAGGCGCTGACCAGAAATGTCATAGCTAAAAACTTTTTCCCAGTCTATAGGTAGTCTTTTTACTCTTTTGATGAAGTCTTTGGATGAGCATAGGTGTTTGATTTTTAGGAGCTCCCAGTTATCTAGTTTTTCTTCTGCATTCTTAATGTTTTGTATACTGTTTATGCCATGTATTAGGGCTCCTAACGTTGTCCCTATTTTTTCTTCCATGATCTTTATACTTTTATATTTTATATTTAGGTCTTTGATCCATTTTGAGCTCGTTTTTGTACATGGAGTGAGTTATGGGTCTTGTTTGATTTTTTTGCAGATGGATATCCAGTTATGCCAGCACCATTTGTTAAAAAGACTGTCTTTTCCCCATTTAACTGTTTTAGGGCCTTTGTCAAATATCAAATGCTCATATTTGGATGGATTTATGTCTGTATTCTCAATTCTGTTCCATTGGTCCATGTATCTGTTGTTGTACCAGTACCAGGCTGTTATGACTACTGTGGTGGTATAATAGGTTCTGAAATCAGGTAAAGGTCTCCCACTTGGTTCTTCTTTTTCAGTAATGCCTTACTTATCCGGGGCCTCTTTCCCTTCCATGTGATTTGTTTCTCCATCTCAATAAAGAATGTCGTTGGGATTTGGATCAGAATTGCATTAAATGTATAGATTGCTTTTGGTAGAATAGACATTTTTACAATGCTAAGTCTTCCTATCCATGAGCAAGGTATGTTCTTCCACTTATGTAAGTCTCTTTTGGTTTCTTGCAGAAGTGTACTGTAGTTTTCTTTGTATAAGTCTTTTACATCTCTGGTAAGATTTATTCCTAAGCATTTTGTCTTCTTGGGGGCTACTGTAAATGGCATTGATTTGGTGATTTCATCTTTGATGTTCTTTTTGTTGGTGTAGAGGAATCCAGCTGATCTCATTTCTTATTCAGGTTATTTGCTTCCTCTCCTGTTTTTCTTTTGTCTGTTTGGCCAGTGGTTTATCAATTTTGTTGATTTTTTCAAAAAACCAGCTTTTGGTCTTGTTAATTCTTTCAGTTGTTTTTCTGTTTTCTATTTCGTTTGGTTCAGCTCTAGTTTTTATTATTTGTTTTCTTCTGGTGCCTGTGGGTTTCTTTTGTTGCTCTCTTTCTATTTGTTCAAGTTATAGTGATAGTTTTTTGATTTTGGCACTTTCGTCTTTCTGTGTGTGTGCATTTATTGATATAAATTGGCCTCTGAGCACCGCTTTTGCTGTGTCCCAAAGGTTTTGATGGGAAGTGTTTTCATTCTCTTTGGAGTCTATGAATTTCTTTATTCCATCCTTAATGTCTTCTATAATCCAGTCTTTTTTGAGCAGGGTGTTATTCAGTTTCCAAGTGTTTGATTTCTTTTCCCTTCTTTTCCTGTTATTGATTTCCACTTTTATGGCCTTATGGTCAGAGAAGATGCTTTGTAATATTTCAATATTTTGGATTCTGCTAAGGCTTGCTTTATGACTAATACATGGTCTAGTCTGGAGAATGTTCCATGTGCACTAGAAAAGAAAGCATACTTGGTTCCAGTTGGGTGGAGTGTTCTGTATATGTCTGTGAGCTCAAGTTGGTTGATTGTGGCATTTAGATCTTCCATGTCTTTATTGAGTTTCTTTCGCGTTGTACTGTCCTTCACTGAAAGTGGTGTGTTGAAGTCTTCTACTATTATTGTGGAGCTGTCTTTCTCACTTTTCAATGCTGATAAGAGTTTGTTTTACGTATCTTGCAGCCCTGTCATTGGGTGCATACATATTTACTATGGTTATATCTTCTTGGTATATTGTCCCTTTAATCATTGTATAGTGTCCTTCCTTATCCTTTCTGACGGATTTAACTTTAAAGTCTATTTTGTCAGAAATTAATATTGCCACCCTTGCTCTTTTTTGATTGTTGTTTGCTTGATATATTTTTTTCCATCCTTTGAGTTTTAGTTTGTTTGTGTCTCTAAGTCTAAGGTGTGTCTCTTGTAGGCAGCATATAGACGGATTTTGTTTTCTAATCCGTTCTGCCACTCTCTGTCTCATTATTGGTGCATTTAGTCTATTTACATTCAGGATAATTATGGATAGGTATGAATTTTTAGTGCTATGATTTTGATGTCTTTTTTGTGTGTTGTTGACAGTTTCTTTTTCCCACTTAATTTTATGTGCTGAGTAGATCATCTTTATATCCTTCCCTCATATTTGTTGTTGTTGATTTTCTTCCTGTTGAGTCTCTATTTTTTCCTTGTATTTTATTTTGATGAGTAGGTTAGTTTTTCTCCTTTGTGGTTACCTTATTATTTACCCCTATTTTTCTAAATTTAAACCTAACTTTTTTTTTTTGTATCGCCGTATCTTCCTCTCCCTATGGAAGGTGTAACATTACATTTCTTAGTCCGTCTTTTTATTTTAATGTTGTCTTCTCTTTTATAATAATATCGCTGGTACCCTGTTTTGAGCTTTTTTTTTTTTTTTTTAATTTTTTTATAATCTTGCTTTGTTTTTTTTTTTATTTCCCTGTCTGGGTTGACTTCTGGTTGTTGTGCCCAGCATTCTGGTCTTGGATTGATACCTGATATTTTTTATTTTCAAAGAACTCCCTTTAGTATTTCTTGTAGTTTTGGTTTGGTTTTTACGAATTCCCTCAACTTGTTTTTATCTGGAAATGTCTTAATTTCACCTTCATATTTAAGAGACAGTTTTGCTGGATATAAGATTCTTGGCAGACAATTTTTTTCCTTCAGTTTTTTAAATATGTCATCCCATTGCCTTCTAGCCTGCATGGTTTCTGCCAAGTAGTCCGAGCTTAATCATACTGGCTCTCCTTTATAGGTGACTTTTCGTTTATCCCTCGCTGCTCTTATAATTCTCTCTTTATCTTTGGTTTTGGCAAGTTTGATAATAATATGTCTTGGTGACTTTTTTTTCAGATCTACCTTATGTGGAGTTCAGTGAGCATCTTGGATAGACATCTTCTCATCTTTCATGGTATCAGGGAAGTTTTCTGCCAAGAAATCTTCAACAATTCTCTCTGTATTTTCTGTTATCCCTCCCTGTTCTGGCACTCCAGTCACTCATAGGTTATATCTCTTGAGAGTCCCACATGATTCTTAAGGTTTCTTCATTTTTTTTTTAATTCTTTTATCTGATTTTTCTTCAAATATATTAGTGCCCAGTGGTTTATCTTCGAGTTCAGAAATTCTGGCTTCTACTTGCTAAATTCTGCTCCTCTGTCTTTCTATTGAGTTGTCTACTTCTGTAATTTTATTGTTAAACTTCTGAATTTCTGCTTGCTGTCTATGGATTTTTCCGGCTGATTAAACTTTTCATTATGTTCCTGAATAATCTTTCTAATTTCTTCAATTGCTTTGTCTGTGTGTTCCTTGGCTTTTTCTGCATATTGCCTCGTTTCCTTCCTGATATCTTAAAGGGTACTGTATATTAAACTTCTGTGTTCTGGCTCTGGTAATTCCAGGAATGCACTTTCATCTAGAAGATCCCTGGATTCTTTGTTTTGAGAGCCTGTTGAGGTGATCATGGTCTGTTTCTTCATGTGACTTGATATTACCTGTTGTCTCCAAGCCATCTATAAGTCATTGTATTAGTTCATGCTTGCTTACTGTGTTGTAGCTTCTTGCTTTGTTTTGTTTTGGTATACCCGTATGGGTTGCTTCATTGAGCTAGCTTGATTATTTTCACCTTTGGAGCTCTGACATCCTGTCCCCAGATGGCTAGAGCTGTTATCCAGTATATCAGTCTAGGAGTCCATTCAGTTTTCTTGTATGAATTCAGCTCAGGTTTCCAGGTAGCTGATCATCAGGTGTGTGATACAGGCTCTGTCCTACAGTCTTAGAGGGGCAGGGGTGATTGGTGTGTATGCAGGTATATGATTGCAGCAGGGGGTCACGCTGTGAACAAGGCAGGGGGCTGAGAGCCAACCCCCGAGTGTTTCTGAGGAAAGTGCGTGCCTGTTCCCTAGAGCATGCAGGTGGGTGGGTTCTGCAGACAGACCATGGGCACCCAAAGTTTTTGCTTGTAATGACTGGGAGGTACCAGTTATCTTTGGACCCCTGTCACGGGTGGCTTGGTGACCTGAGTGGAGCTACCAGTCCTTAGGTCCCTGATGTGGGTAGGTGAAGACCTTGTTTAATAGGCAAAAGAGTGTCAAACATCAAACACCTACCTCTCCACTGCATAGCTGAAACAGTTGGAGTCTAACAACAAGGGCCTATTCTCCCGAAATAGGCCCACACAGGTCCATGTAGAAGGGAAAGGTGCTCAAAGTCCATGGCCGGTTTATGCCTGGGCAGGAGCCGCTTCTGTCCTGAGCTCCTCCAGTTAGTGAAGCTAGCAAATTACCTTTTCCCCCAGTTGCAAATTTTTTCCTTCCCCAAGGCCAGGAGGATGGCTCTAGGTATTCAACGGTGCCTATCTCAGGCCCAGGGAATTCAGCCGCTGAAGCCAGCCTGGCGGGGGGCGAGGGGCATGGTAAAATATACACAAGTACTTAGCTTTTGCGGACAGCTCCGTACTTCTCTGGTTGCTGAGGTGTGAGTCTGCTGTGTGGCTGGCTGCTTCTCCCTGAGGAAACTGCGACCAAACGCTAGTACCAGCCAACTGCTGCTGCTCCAGGAATGGTATCTGAGGGCTGTCCGCAATTCAGGTCCGGTAGCTCCTCTCCGCTTCTGAACAGTCTCTTCCTCCCCTTGCCCCTCAGTTCATTTTCTAAGGTTGTCTTTGAAGGTCAGGGCCCCCAGCTTGTCAAAAATATACTCATTTCACTTGTTTTTTCAGGTCTTTGTTGTAAAGAGGGCTCACAGGAAGCGTCTGTCTATTCTACCATCTTGGCTCCGTGTCTCGACTCCCATAATGTTTTAATGTAATAGAATTTATGGGGGTTGGTTCACAATTTTGGATTGTACTCAAATTGGGTTTTGGGAACCTGGGAACTGCCTGCGTATAATACAGTGTTTGCACAACGGCCAAATTGCATAATGTCTTGTTTCGCAGAACATGTTCTAGACATTAAGCAACACGTGACTGTGTATTGGAAGATTAGAAGAGGCATTTTGATGTGATACTAGTGATATGAAAGAAATGACCCATGTTAGGGGTAAGATTGCAACTTTAGGTTGGACTTCCTGATACTGTTCCCATTATGCACTAAGTTTCCTTCCTAGCGCTTACCACAAGTTGCAATTATGTAATTATTTGTTGAGTACTGTCTGTCATCAGGCTATGAGCTCATTAAGGGCAGGGACCGTCTGGCTTTAGTGTTCTGTCTATAGGTTCCAGCACAAAACTTGATGCATAGTAAGCATTCAATAAAGTATATGTAAATAAATAAAATGAACAGGAATGTCCATAGGATTTTAGCATTTTGGATCCTGTGCATTAGTTGTTACACCCGTTTCTTTCGAGTCTTTTCTGAGTCATGGTGACCCCATGTGTGTCACAGTAAACTGTGTTCCATAGGGTTTTATTTTTAATAATATCTTATTGTGTTTTCAGTGCAAGTTTACACAGCAAATTAGGTTCCCATTCGACAGTTTTCTATACAAATTATTCAGTGACATTAGTTATATTTTTCACAACTTGTCAACATTTTCTTTAATTGCAGTCTGGGTGTTCTGTTTCCAGAACTCTAGTGTCCCAGCACTGGAGCCCTGGTGGCACAGAGGTTGGCAGTTTGAATCCACCAGCTGCACCCTATGGGGCAGTTCTGTTCTGTCCTGTAGGGTCACTAAGAGTCAAAATCGACTGAACGGCAGTGGGCTTATTCTGGGAAACCCAGGTGGTTAAGAGCTATGGCTGCTAACCAAAAGGTTGGCTGTTCGAATCTAACAGGTGCTTCTTGGAATCCCTATGGGGCAGTTCTGCTCTGTCCTATAGGGTCGCTATGACTTGGAATCGACTCGACAGTGACTGAGTTTTTTAATTTGCCGCACCCCCTTATCTTCTCATCTTTGCTTTAGGGTAGTTGTTGACCTTTTGGTCTCATATAGATGTTTTTTTAATGGCGCACCATACTAACAGGTAATATCCTTTATTTTCTGCCAACCTGTGATTAAACTATAAAGGTGAGATTAGGTGATATTTTTGGCTCGCAGTTTAAAGAGTATCTTTGGGCGATGATTTCAGAGAATCCTCTGGTCTCAACTTGCCCAATAAGGCTGGACTTTTTAAGAATTTAGGTTGCTCTCTGGGGCTTTTGAGGCTGTGACGTTTTGGAGGCAGATCACCAGGCCTGTCTTCCAAGGCACCTCTGGGTGAGTTCGAACTGCTGACCTTCAGGTAAGTCTCCTTGGCAAGCCCTCCTTGCTGTTACTCATAGAATCAAGCCCAGACTTTCTTGAATGCTATCCCAGGACCTTCTCATCTGTGTCTCAGCTGCTCCAGGCACAATGGTCTACTGTCTCCCTAAACACGCCATGAACTTTAAAGACTCCATGCTTTAATTTAATGCTATTTTC
Source organism: Elephas maximus indicus (assembly GCF_024166365.1). NCBI lineage: Eukaryota > Metazoa > Chordata > Mammalia > Proboscidea > Elephantidae > Elephas > Elephas maximus. The sequence continues at coordinate 26,833,058 of NC_064825.1, read as the reverse complement.
CTAGCCTGATTCCCCCCTCTTCTCCCTTTGAATTCAGTGACCCTCCGCTATAGTTCAACTTTTGTTGTTGTTGTTAGCTGCCGTTCAGCCAGCTGCCAACTCATGGCAACCTCATGCACAACAAAATGAAACACTGCCAAGTCCTGTACCATGCCCAGGATCGATTGTGGTTTGGACTGTTGATATCCGTAGGGTTTTCATTGCCTGATTTTCAGTAGTATGTTGATCGCCAGGCCTTTCTTCCTAGTCTTAGTCTGGAAGTTCTGCTGAAACTTATTTGGCATTATAGCAACACACAAGCCTCCAAATGGGTGGTAGGTGTGTATGAGGCGCGTAGGCCGGGGAGTTGAATTCTGGTTTTTGACATGGAAGGCAAGAACTCTACCACCGAACCACCACTGCCCTCGTCCTTATGTTCTTTGGTAATCTGTTATCATTAGTTATTTATATTATTGGCCTCCACTGAACTGTAAGCCCTTGGTGAGCAGGAGTCATGCTTTCTTTATCTTTGAATTGCCTGCATGGCACGCAGTACCATGTACATGGTAGATGCCCACTGAATGCTTCTGGGGTTGAGCTCAACACTCTTGCGCTCTGCTTGCCCCAGGGAGAGCATCTGTGCTGTGTTGCACCATAATAGAAACAAAGAGTGGGGCACTTAGGGAGGGTGAGAGTCCTTGGCTCCCTCTGGTTTGCTGCTGGCACCAAAGCGGTGTGACAGTAGATACCTGGCTCTGATGAAAACGCTTAGGTGTCACTTTCCTTTCTTGAAGTCCTTCAGAAAAGAGCATCTGGCACTTTAGCACATGCATTTGTCACTTAAAACCCGTGACAGCCCATTTAGAATGTCCTTGCGTTTGCAAAGAAGTCTTATGACCGCTGGTCTGCGTAATGGTAACTGCCGTTACAAGCTCTTTTCATTTTGTCAGAGTCACTCATCTTTGCTTCAGTACAAACTTTAGATTCTTAAGGCTTCTCGTCCACAAAAGGGCTTCTTTGTTGCAGGGACTGCAAAAGCTGGTTTTAAAATGGCATCTTTGAGAGGTGATTTGGAAGAAGTTAACAAAATTTGGGTTAATTTCTTGCTGGCCTCATTAAATCTAAGGATTCATGTTATCCAAGGCCAGCTTTCATGGTGTGTAAGAGATGAGAGAAACAAACCAGTAAGTAAATGTAAAATTAAAATAATTATAAGTCCACTTAAAACAGGGTATGATGGCAGATGCCTGCATCTTTGCATCTCCAGTGCTGACTGTGGGGCCTGACACATCGAAATAAACACAGTAGCTACCATTTATTGAATTCTTCCTGTATGCTGGTACTGTGGCAAATATTTCATTTAATCCTTAGGGGAACTCAGTGAGGTTTTGCACATGAGAAAAATGAAGTTCAGAAAGGTTAAGTAACTTGCTAGTAAATGAAAAACTCAATGCCTGTTGAATATAATGAAACCTTTTTTTAAAGCAATATTCAGCAATAAAGGTTCTAGAGCCTCTATTTATACAAGATTTGCCTTCCCCATATCTAACTGGACTTCCATATTGTTTTATGAAAAATGGCCTCTGTGTGAGTAAAAGATCAGCTGGGCAGTAATTTTGTCCAAACCCTTTTTATACTTCTTGTTAGTGTGTGCTGTTGAGTCAATTCTGACTCATAGCAACCCTGTGTGACAGAGTAGAACTGCCTCGTAGGGTTTCCTAAGCTGAAATCTTTATGGGGAACAGATGGCCACATCTTTTTCCTGTGGAGCCGCTGAGTGGATTCAAACCACCAGTCTTTCAGGTAGCAGCCGAGCACATAACTGTTGTGTCACCAGGGCTCCTTTTTTATACTTAGAGGTATAAAGTTACCCCTTGCCTTAAATGGGGTCCCTACATGGTGAAACAGTAATGTGCTCGGCTGCTAACCAAAAGGCTGTCAGTTTGAGTCCACTTAGAGGCACCTTGGAAGAAAAGCCTGGCAGTCTGCTTCTGAAAAATCAATCATTGAAAGCCCTGTGGAGCACAGTTCGAGTCTGACACACGTGGGGGTCACCATGGGTTGGAATCAGCTTGATGCCAACTGGCTTTTTACTGGTTTGGGCCTTTAATGATCTGTTCCTTGAACATTTTTCTTAAACCACTCTCTCCCCTTTTTGCGACATCCCATATCTTGTGTTCATTTTACAATTGTGCCCAGTTTCCCTACAACTCTCTACAAGGAGAAAACCAGGCAGAAAACACATTTTCTGTAATGAAGGTGGTGTGACCACTATGGGATTGCTGTAAGGATCTGTCTCTTGGCTCTCACGTGCCAGTCCTCATGTGATATTACTGATCGTTCGTTTTATTTTATCTGACCATTCCTCCTCCTCTGGATGAAATCAGTGCCTACAATCCCCGCCATCCTACTAATAATTTTTCTCACTCCACGGAAAGTAGCATTAGGTGCACTGGGCAAGGCCCTCACACACCAGCCATTGACCACAGGTAGCTGAATTGTTGGGTTTGTGGCTTTTTTGTTTTGTTTTTATTTTGGTGTATGTATACACAGCCAGTGATACACCATTTCAACAATGTCTGCATGTACAATTCAGTGACATTGATTACATTCTCCAGGTTGTGCTACCATGCTTGCTATCCATTTCCAATTTATTCAACCTTCTCATCCAACCTTTCGAGTTGCCATTGTCAATTTGATCTCACATAGATAATTTTTTAAAAGAGCACAATGCTTAAAGCAGACATACTTTACTAATTAAGATAAGTTGTTCTCAGTTCAAAGAAGATTTCAGGAGATAGTTTTGGTTTAAGGTTTAAAGTTTAAAGATTACCTCAGAGAAATAGTTTCAGAGGTTTATCCAGCCTCAGTGGCTCTACAAAGTCTGGATTCCATTGAAAATTGAAAGCTCTGTTCTGCATATTTGTCCCTTTTGATCAGCATTCTTCTATTGACTCTTTAATCAAAATGTTTAGTAGTGGTTTGGCTGTGTAGTTTTTTTGTTTTTTTTTTTTTAATTAACTTTTATTAAGCTTCAAGTGAACATTTATAATTCCAATCAGTCTGTCACATGTAAGTTTACATGTATCTTACTCCCTTCTCCCACTTGCTCTCCCCCTATTGAGTCAGCCCTTTCAGTCTCGTTTCGTGCCAATTTTGCCGTCTTCCCTCTCTCTCTATCTTCCCATCCCCCCTCCAGTCAAGAGTTGCCAACACACTCTCCAGTGTCCACCTGATTTAATTAGCTCTCTCTTCATCAGCATCTCTCTCCGCCCCCCCCGCCCGCTGACCAGTCCCTTTCATGTCTGATGAGTTGTCTTCGGTGATGGTTCCTGTCCTGTGCCAACAGAAGGTCTGGGGAGCATTGCCACCGGGATTCCTCTGGCTGTGTAGTTTTTGATGGCACTTTTTTCTGTACTTGGGCTGAGAGCTCATGGCCAGGTTACAGGGAAGGCTGAACTTGGCCCTTTCTGGTTTCTTCTCGTTTTATTGGCTGGCCTTGCATTCCACAGCGCCTATTCTTCTCCACAGCACCCAGGCCTCATACCGTGGCTTCACCTTCTCTCCTCCCTGGTCACTTGTTCCCAGGGTGTCATGGTATTAGACAAAGAGAATGACCACACCTTCAGGGTTGAGTTCCAACTCTGCCACGTATTAGCTGTCTGAGTCTCTATTTCCTCATCTGTAAATGGGAATAATGATAACTAGCTCTCAAGTGTCTTTTATTGGGTTAAATGAGAACATCTAATTCCTATCTGAGGGAAGGAATACACAGAGTCACTATACCAAAAAGAATTGGTCGGCATTCATCATTTCAGGAGGTAGCATATGAACAGGAACCCATGGTACTGAATGAAGAGGTCCTAGATACACTGAAGGCATTGGCAAAAAACAGGCTCCAGGAATTGACGGAATGCCAATTGAGATGTTTCAGCAGAGGCATGCAGCATGGGAAGCGCTCACTCGCCTATGCCAAGAAATTTGGAAGACAGTTACCTGGCCAACCGACTGGAAGAGATCCATATTTATGCCTATTTCCGAGAAAGGTGACCCAACCGAATGTGAAAATTAGTGAACAATATCATTAATATCACGTGCAAGTAAAATTTTGCTGATGATCATTCAAAAACAGCTGCAGCAGTATATCAATACGGAACTGCCAGAAATTCAGCTGGATTCAGAAGAGGACGTGGAGCCAGGGACATCATTGCTGATATCAGATGGATCCTGGCTGAAAGCAGAGAATACCAGAAGGATGTTTACCTGTGTCTGATTGACTTTGCAAAGGCATTCAACTGTGTGGATCATAACAAATTATGGATAACATTGCGAAGAATGAGAATTCCAGAACACTTAATTGTGCTCATGAGGAACCTGTAATAGATAAAGAGGCAGTCGTTTAAACAGAACAAGGGGATACTGAATGGCTTAAAGTCTGGGTTGTATTCTTTTACGATACCGATTCACTTTGTATGCTGAGCATATAATGCGAGGAGCTGGACTATGTGAAGAAGAACGGGGCATCAGGATTGGAGAAATACTCATTAACAACCTGCGTTATGCAGATGACACAACCTTGCTTGCTGAAAGTGAAAAGGACCTGAAGCACTTACTGATGAAGATCAAAGACCACAGCGTTCAGTATGGATTACACCTCAATGTAAAGAAAAAAAAAACACCATTTACAACTGGACTGATAAGCAACATCGTGATAAATGGAGAAAAGATTGAAGTCAAGGATTTCATTTTACTTGGATCCTCAGTTAACACCCATGGAAGCAGCAGTCAAGAAATCAAACGATGCATTGCATTAGACAGATCTGCTGCAAAAGACCTCTTCAAAGTGTTGAAAAGCAAAGATGTCACCTTGAAGACCAAGGTGCACCTGACTTAAGCCATGGTGTTTTCAGTTGCCTTCCTATGCACATGAAACCTGGCTGGTGAATATCGTTTGCCATCGAGTCAATTCCGACTCATAGCGACCCTATAGGACAGAGTAGAACTGCCCCATAGGGTTTCCAAGGAGCGTGTGGTGGCTATGAACTGCTGACCGCTCCGTTAGCAGCTACAGCACTTAATGACCATGCCACCAGCGTTTCCAGATGGTGAATAAGGAAGACCAAAGAAGAATTGATGCCTTTAAATTGTGGTGTTGGTGAAGAATAGTAGATATACCATGGACTGCCAAAAGAACAAACAAATATGCCTTGGGAGAAGTATGACCAGAATGACCCTTAGAAGCAAGGCTGGTGAGACTTTGTCTCACATACTTTGGACATATTATCAGGAGGGACCAGTCCCTGGAGAAGGCCAGCGAAAAAGAGGAAGATCTTCAATAAGATGAATTGACACAGTGACTGCAACAGTGGGCTCAAGCATAACAACAACTGTAAGGATGGCACAGGACCAGGCAGTGTTTTATTCTGTTGCACGCGAGGTTGCTATGAGTCAAAACCGACTTGACGGCACCTAACGACAGCAGTACTCTTTAGTAAATATTGCCTGTTCAGCTTTGTTAGGCATTTTTGTAATGTGGACTAGCTCGAATGTGATTGATACATAGGAGAATAATATCAGTATAATGTAGGAGTTACATTGGGTTCATATGCAGTTTTTCCAGCATGTGAATGATTTGTACCAAGTAAGTGCTGTGGGACAAAGCGAGCTGCGGAGGAATGTGGTGTGTACACGGTGGCCATTCACACCACGCTCTTCCTGTTGACACCGTTTGGTCATGTGTCCTGTCTTGGAAGTGCTATTTCATGGTTCTCCTGGCCTTTGTGCATTTTGCCACTTTGTGGGTAACTCAGAAGACTCAACCTTTCCTTATACACTCCTTCATCCCATGAGTGTGTCTTTGCCAGGGTTGTAACTGATTTTGTTAATGCTTTAGGTACAAAAGTGCGGATTTTGAGTGATCTACGCAACCCTGTATGTTCCATAAAAAAAACCAAACTTGTTGACATCGAATTGATTCTGACTCAGGGCGACCCCACATGTTTCAGTGTAGAACTGTGGGCCATAGGATTTTAAAAAGCAGTAATCTTACAGAAGTAGATTGCCAGTTCTTTCTTCCATGGCACTATTGGGTGGATTCAAACCACCAACCTTTCAGTTAGTAGCTGCGAGTAAACCATTTGTACCACCCAGTGAACTTATATGTTCCATACCAAAAAGTCGCTGCCGTCGAGCCGATTCCGACTCATAGCGACCCTGTAGGACAGAGTAGAACTGCTCCATAGAGTTTCCAAGGAGCACCTGGCGGATTTGAACTGCCGACCTCTTGGTTAGCAGCCATAGCACTTAACCACTACACGACCAGGGTTTCCATAAGCCCTATTATTTTAGTGATTCTTAAAACATTAGGTGTTTTTTTTTTTTAATTAATTAATTTACTTTAGGTGAAGGTTTACAGAACAAACTAGTTTCTCATTAAACAGTACACATATTGTTTTATAACATTGATTACCAAACCCATGACATGTCAACAGTCTCCCTTCTCAACCTTGTGTTCCCTATTACCAGCTTTCCTGTCCCCTCCTGCCTTCTAGTCCTTGCCCTTGGGCTGCTGTGCCCCTTTAATGTCATTTTGTCTTACGGGCCTGTCTAATCTTTGGCTGAACGGTGAACCTCGGGAGTGACTTCATAACTGTGCTAAAAGGGTGTCTGGGAGCATACTCTCAGGATTTCTCCAGTCTGTCACGCCAGTAAGTCTGGTGTTTTTTGTGAGTTAGAATTTTTGTTCTCCGTTTTTTTGCACTTCGGAACCTCTATTGTGATCCCTGTTAGGGCAGTCAGTGGTGGCAGCCAGGCACCATCTATGTGTACTGGACTCAGTCTGGTGGAGGCTGTGACAGTTGTGGTCCATTCGTCCTTTGGACTGATCTTTCCCTTGTATCTTTTGTTTTCTTCATTCTTCCTTGCTCCCGAAGGGGTGAGACCAGTGGAATATCTTACATGGCCACTCATAGGCTTTTAAGACCCCAGATGCTACTCGCCAAAGTAGAATGTAGAACATTTTCTTTGTAAACTATGTTATGCCAGTTGAGCTAGATGTTTACCAAGACCATGGTCCTCACGGCTCTCAGCCCAGTAATTTGGTCCCTCAGGGAGCTTGGGTGTGTCTGTGGAGCTCCCATGACCTTGCCTTGTATAGGTTGTGCTGGCTTCCCCAGTATTGTGTATTGTTGTACCCATCACGAAAGTTACCACTTACCTATCATCTATTAAGTGTTCTTCCATCCCCATCCCTCCCCTCTCTCATAACCATCAAAAATTGTTTCTTTTTGTGTGTAAACCTTTTCGTGAGTTTTTACAGTAGTGGTCTCGTACAATATTTTTCCTTTTGTGATTGACTTACTTCACTCAGCATAGTGCCCTCCAGATTCATCCATGTTATGAGATGCTTCCCAGATTCATCATTGTTCTTTAGTGTTGTGTAATACTCCACTGTGTGTGTGTACCACGGTCTGTTTATCCATTTATCTGTTGATGGGCATCTAGGTTCTTTCCGTCTTTTTGCTGCTGCAGTGAACATGGGTGTGCGCATGTATCTATTTGTGTGACGACTCTTTTTTCTCTAGGATATATTTCTAGGAGCGGGGTTGCTGGATCATATAGTACATCTATTTCTAGTATTCTAAGGAAGTGCCATATCATATGCCAAAATGGTTGTATCATTTTGCATTCCCACCAGCAGTGCATAAGAGTTCCTGTCTCCCTGCAGCCTCTCCAACCTTTGTTATTTCCTGTTTTTTTTATTTGTGTCAGTAATGCTAGGAACACATTAGGTGTTTTGGAACACAGCACTATTAGCAGAGACGCCTGTGTTGATTTTCCTTTCTACCTTCCAAATGGCTTTTTGTATTAATCTTCATTTCACAGAACCAAAGCCTTTGGCCTGGAGTAGGTCTGGAGGTCATAGAAGTGGCTTCAGGCAGACATGTGTTGTGACCCTTTTTTCACACTCTCACCTGGACTATTGCAATAGACTTCCGACTCTTCTTTTTTGTTCTTGACTCCAAGTGGGAAATTCTTCACATAGCATTCAGAGTCAGCCCTGTAAACAAAACTGAAATTTTCTCATGTGGATTTTAGGGTTGGGCAGATGTGTGCCTGTATTGATACTGTGGGGAGCTAGAGTGCTCCCTGGGAAAGAAGGAAGATGCAAATGCAGAATCAGGGAAAGCAAGGAAAAACCCGGTGGTGTTGGAATTGGGGTTAAGAGATCTTAGTATAAACTCAGTAAAATACATATATATATATTTCATGGCTTCATCTGCTGAGGGCCTAGGAGCAATGGCATAGTGGGAGCAGTGAGCACATCTAGCATCACCCACTGAAAGGAGCCTGGGGTTCACGGAGAAGTGGTTCTTACTAGGGTCAGGGTGGCAAGAGTCTAAGCTGAGCCCAGAATATCTTGTTTCAGAAAGTCTAAAAGTGCTCAAAAACTGAGGGAACCATGTCAGAAGGACATAGTTTGACAGAGGACAACTTGAGCATCAAAATGAATAACAACAGTAATGAATGATAGAGTACTGAATAATTTAAAAAGCCATGAGCAGCCCGCATTGATACCAAAAAACAAATGGAGAAGGGAAAGCTCTTCTTTATAGTAATATGGCAACTAATAAACAAAAAGAGAATAATAAAGATGAAAAATCTTCATTTTGCAACCACAGCTGAAATATTTGACTATTCGGTGAAAGTTTGGGAACAGGATATTCTCACAGTCTCAGAGGGTCTCCCTACAGAGCCCTTCCCGTTTCTGAGGGAAAAAAGTCCCCTTTACAGCAGAGAGACTTGGCAGACAACACAGTAACCAAGTGACTGTCATAGGTGACATCACGAGTTTTGGGACAGATTGTCATCAGGGGCCTCCTGGTATGGAGTCCTGTGGAGGACCCACAGCCTTTCTGTGGGATTTCTGCCAGAAAGCAGAACCTGGATTCAATTGCTGAGAAACAGAAAAACCCAGACTGAGGGATATTTCACAAAACAGCCTGTGCATTTCACAAATGATAAGGTCATGAATGAAAGAAAGGCTGAGAGACTGCTCCAGGAGAGGGGGACTAAAGAGACATGACAACTAAATGCAGTGTGAGGAGCAGAACTGGATCCTGATTGGAGGAAAACAAAAGTTGCTATAAAGGAGTTTGGGAAATCTGAATGTAGATTATAGTGTAAGCTCCCTGGGTGGCACAGATGGTTTGCACTTGACTGCTACCCTAAAGGTTCAAACCTACCCAGCAGTGCTGTGAAAGAAAGATACAGCGATTTGCTTCCGTTAAAATCACAGCCAAGATGGAGGGTCCCAGGCAGTGCTGGAGAGGAATGTACAACAAAATTCCAACTCAAAAAGAAAGACCAGACTTGCTGGCCTGACAGAGACTGGAAAAGCCCTGAGGGTGTGGCCCCTGGATGCCATTTCAGCTCAGTGATGAGGCCACTCCTGGGGTTCACCCTTCAGCCAGGGATTGAACAGTCCCATGGAACAAGCCTGAGGGGGCACATCAGCCCTTGGGTGGGGACTGGAGGGTAGGAGGGGACAGGACAGCTAGTAGTGAGGAGACTGGGGTTGAGAGGGGAGAGCGTTGACATGCTGTGGGGTTGTTAACTAGTGTCATACAACAATGTGTGTACAGTTTGATAAGAGGCTCGTTTGTTCTGTAAACCTTCATCTAAATTTCAAAAAAAAAAAAATTAAACATAAAAAAAAAGATTAAAAGAAAACCGTGTGGAGCAGTTCTACTCTGTAACACATGAAGTCACCATGAGTGAGAATCAACTCAATAACAACAATAACAGATTGTGTCTTTTTTTTTTTAATTTGGCAATTGCAGTGAGTTATGTTGTTTTTAGTAGATAAAAGCTTTTAGTCTGATCTCTGCAACTTACTTTGAAGGGGTTCAGAAAAAATTAAGAATGTGTGTATGTTTTTGTTGTTGTTTTTAGGTGCCATAAAGTCAGTTCTGACTCATAGCGACCCTGTGTACAACAGAAGGAAACACTGCCCGGTCCTGTGCCATCCTCACAATCATTGTTATGCTTGAGCCCATTGTTGAAGCCACTGTGTCAGTCCATCTTGTTGAGGGTCTTTCTCTCTTTAACTGACCATCTACTTTACCAAGCATGATGTTCTTCTCCAGGGACTGGTCCCACCTGATGTCATGTCCAAAGTATGTGAGATGAAGTCTTGCCATCCTTGTTTCTAAGGAACATTCTGGCTGTCCTTCCAAGACAGATTTGTTCGTTCTTCTGGCAGTTCGTGGTATATTCAGTATTCTTTGCCAACACCATATAAAAAGAAACCTGTTGCCATTGAGTCTATTCCGACTCATGGCAACCTTATAGGACAGAGTAGAACTGCCCCATAGGGTTTCCAAGGAGTGGCTGGTGGGTTCGAACTGCTGACCTTTTGGTTAGCAGCCATACTCTTAACCACTCATGTATACGTATATGGAAGGAGCCCTGGTGGCACAGTGGTTAAGTGCCTGGCTGCTAACCAAAAGGTTGACAGTTCCAATGCACCAGGTACTCCACGGGAAAAAGATCTAGCAGTTTGCTCCCATAAAGATTCTCAAACCCACTGCCCTTGAGTTGATTCTGACTCATCGTGACTCTGTAGGACAGAGTAGAGCTGCCCCGTAGGGTTTCCAAGGCTGTCAGTCTTTACGGAATTAGACAGCCACATCTTTCTCCCATGGTGTGGCTGGTGACTGCTGACCTTTCAGTTAGCAGCCAGGCACTTAACCACTACACCACCAGGGCTCCTTCCATAAAGATTATAGCCTTGGAAACCCTATGGGGCAGTTCAACGCCATCCTATAGCGTTGTTATAGGGTGTGAATCAACTTGATGGCAACAGGTTTGGGGTGTATGTATGGAGTTACTGGTTAATGCAAATGGTTAATGTGCTTGGCTACTAACCAAAAGGTTGAAGGCTCAAGTCTACTCAGAGAGCCTTGGAAGAAAGGCCTGGCAGTCTACTGCCAAAAATTAGCCATTGAAAACCCTACGGAGCAGAGTTCTTCCCTGATACACATGGGGTCACCATGAGTCAGAGTTGACTCAACGGCAACTGGTTAACCGGTTGGTTTTCTTTTTCATAATTTTTTTTCTTTTTTTAAGAATTATTATTATTCAGATGAAGCTTTATGGAACAAACTTGCTTCTCATTAGACAGTTAGTACACATACTGTTCCGTGACATCGGCTACCAACACCGTGACATGTCAGCATTCTCCCTTCTCGACCTCGGGGTCCCAGTCATCAGCTTTCCTGTCCCCTCCTGCCTTCTAGTCCTTGCCCCTGGGCTGCTGTGCCCCTTTAGTCTCGTTTTGCTTTATGGGCCTGTCTAATCTTGGCTAAAGGGTGACTCTCAGGAGTGACTTCAGTACTGAGCTAAAAGGGTATCCAGGGGCCACACTCGGGGGCTTTTCCAGTGTCTGTCAGGCCAATAAATCTGGTCTTTTTTGTGAGTTAGAATTTTGTTCTATGTTTTTCTCCAGCTCTGTCCGCCACCCTCTGTTGGGATCCCTGTCAGAGCAGTCAGTGGTGGTAGCCGGGCACCATCTAGTTGTGCTGGACTCAGTCTGGAGGAGGCTGTGGTAGTTGTGATCCATTAGTCCTTTGGACTAATCTTTCCCTTCTGTCTTTGGTTTTTTTCATTCTCCCTTGCTCCCGACGGAATGAGACCAGTGGAATTTTTTTTTTTTTTTTGTATTTTTAATATAACATTCAGTTCTTGTACCTTTTTTCTTCTGGGCCGCAGGTCATGGAATTTTTATTCACAGGACAATTGTCAGGTTTTTACATTGGATTTATGGGAGTTCTTGGTTTATGTGGTTTAAATCTGGGTGTGCTAAGAGGCTGGACCCAGCATCACAGGAAAGAATGCTCCAAAACCGCTGCTACGTTCTCTGATTTGTTTTGTTCTTCTGGGTGTAATCCTAGCTTCCTGGTTCCTTGTGGCTGTGGTGTCAGTCCAGTGTCCTACTTCTGGTTTTGCACTTAGAAGATTATCTTATATTGTTGACACCATCGTTCTTGAATTGAATGAACCTTTAGGGTTCCATTCTGAGGTACACTAAACTGGGTTGTAAGTTTCCTGTGTTGTGGGGCCATGTGGGTCATTCATCCTTGGCTGTAAGGTAGTTCAGTCGGGGTGGGCCCTTGTCTCCTCCATTTAGTGACAGCATCGCTGCACTGAGACCTTTGTCTAATCTGTTAGACGCAGAAGGGGAAAACCATTCATTCTAAAGTGCCCAGCAGTTGTTTATTACTTTCTGGGATGGATAGTGAAGTGCCTGGGGACTTCTTGGAACTAGTTCAGAAGATAACATTTGATGATGCCCATCCTAACAAAGGACCAGATGTTACCCCTCAGTTGTGTTCTTTTTTTTTTTTTTTTTAAATTTTTTTTGCGGTTAAGGTGAAAGTTTACAAATCAAGTCAGTCTCTCATACATAGTCGTGTTCTCTTTAAAAGCCAGGCTTAGCTGTGGAAAAAGAACAGGTGAATAAACTTGGCTTAAAGGGAAAGAATATTCTAATTTCAATTCAGTTTTCAGTATGGACTGCAGAGAGTACTTATATTTTCTCAGTGGCTTAGAGTAGTTCCTGTGAAATGTCCATTAACAGATGAAAGGGTAAACAAACTGTGGTTTTATACACAGTGGAATATTACTCAACCACAAAGAGAAATGAAATTGTGATACCTGTTACAACGTGGATAAACCATGAAATCATTATGCTGAGTGAAATAAGCCAGACACGAAAGGACGAATTCTGTATGGTCTCATTTGTATGGGAGCCCTGGTAGTGTAGTGGTTAAGAGCTCAGTTGCCAACCAAAAGGTCAGCAGTTTGAATCCACCATCCATTCCTTAGAAACCCTATGGGGCAGTTCTACTCTGTCCTGTAGGGTCACTATGAGTCAGAATCGACTTGATGGCAGCGGGTTCACTTGTATAAAATACCTAGAATGAGTAAATACATAGAAACAGAAGTTTATCAATGGTTACCAGGGGCTGGGGGGAGGAGGGAATGGGAACTGTTGCTGAAGGGTGCTGCCATTCTGTGGGGATGATGTAAAACTTTCAGAAACGAATCGTGGTGGTAATTACACAACGTGGTGAATGTAATTCAAAAGACAGCCAAACCTGTTGCTGTCGAGTTGATCCGACTCATAGCAACCCTATAGGACAGGGTAGAACTGCGCCACAGGCTTTCCAAGGCTGTAATCTTTATGGAAGTAAACTGCCACATCTATCACAGAGCAGGTGGTGGATTCAAACCACTGATCTTGTGGCTAGCAGCTGAGTGCTTAACCACTGCACCACCAAGGCTCCTGTGAATGTATTTAATGTATTAAATGATTAAAATGGAAAACTTTTTGTTCTATATATTTTAGTACAATTTAAAATGAAGAAGGGAAGAGGGAAAAGCAAAACTAGGCCAAAACCTCTCCAGGTGTGTTCAGACCCAGAGCCGGAGAGCTGTGCACGTTCTGGTGCCATTTAGAACCTGCTGGCTGCCTCTCCCTGGCTCTCCCTGGCCTGGGCTCTGTTTTCTGCTAGGCTGTGTTGCTCTGTGGTTCTCCAGGAAGCTGCTGCCATGGCGGCCTCCGGTCCAGTTCCAGGCTGCCTTAGGGGCTGCCGCGCTGCCTGCTCAGGAAGCCGGTATGAAGCCTGAGCAGCTCTGGGCCCCTAGCCATCCAGTGCGGGGTGGGCGGGATGTCTGTGGTGCGGATTGCTTACTTAAAAGGTATTGGAGCCGCTTCCACAGGCCCCGTGAGCACACATCCTCCTCAGAATCTTTCATTGTATTCACCGGACAGGTAAATGTAAAGCCCACAGCTCCCTCTGCCCTCTCACCCGACCACAGGTTGTGTTTTTTGTTGTTCCCGGTATAAATCTAAGACTTGTTTCTCCCTTTAGGTACTGTTGTGAAAGGCAGTACATTTCTTGCTGAAGCCTCTCCATCTCTCCAGACATACTTCCATATCCATTATCTCTCTACTTTTCAACAAGATAAAAAAAAAAAAATGTCGAGTCGGTTCCGACTCATAGCGACCCTATGTATGACAGAAAAAAACACTACCTAGTCCTGCACCATCCTCACAGTTTTTGCTCTGTTTGAACCCATCGTTGCAGCCATCTCGCTTAGGCTTTTCCTCTTTTTTGCTGACCCACTGCCTTACCAAGCATGATGTCCTTCTCCAGGAACTAGGCCCTCCTGATAACATGTCCAAAGTATGTGAGACAGAGTCTCTCTGTCCTTGCCTGTAAGGAACATTCTGGTTGTGCTTCTCTGTTCATTCTTCTGGCAGTCCATGGTACATTCAATATTCTCTGCCAACACCTTAATTCAGAGGCATCAATTGTTCTTTGGTCTTCATTATTCATTGTCCAGCTTTTGCATGCATGTGAGGCAATTGAAAATACCATGGCTTGGGTCAGGCGCACCTTAGCTATTTCCCAGGTATTCGAGCGCCTATTCAGCTGACATACAGTGGGATGGAGTGGGAAGAGCACAGGACTCATCGGCTGGAGAATTGTAGCACGTCACGGGCCTCTATTTTCTCAGCTGTCAAATGGGGCGGTGATATCTACCAGGGATACTGTGAACATTAGATATTAGTTAAGACAGTACTTATGATAGTAGCTTGAAACTTTGAAAGTACCAGACATTATTTATTGAATACAGGATGCTATGGGAACAGGGAGACAGAGACAGGGAGAAACAGACAAGAGAAATGAAGAGAGAGAGAGTGTGTGTGTGTGTGTGTGTGTTTTGCTCTGCCTGGTAGGAGCTGAGATACCACTAGAGGAGCTAAGGCATACGTGTTTATACAGTACAATTGAAGGTGATTATCTGCCTGTCTCTGATGGCTTTACAGTGCTGAGAGTTCAGTGGGGAGAAAACCTTGGACAGTGTTGTATGCACTGAAAGATGGGCCATTGAGGTAGATGGTGTGGATGGGCGCTGGCTTAACAGGCAGTGTTGGAGGGAGGGTCCTCCAGGCATAGGGATTAGTGTGAGGAAGGCAAGTATTTGGGAATGCATGAGGCCTGTGCAGGCTACAGCAATAATTGGGTTTGATTGGAGCATTGGTTTTGGGTTTGGACTCTGGGCAATGGGGAACCAGTAAAAAATGTTGAGCTAGGGGTGTGTGATGATCAGAACTGAGCTTTCCGACACATATTCTGGCAACAGTCTTAAAATGGGCAGAGTAGGGATTGACCAGGAACTGTCGCTACTGGAAGACTACTGGAGAAATATGTAAAATGCCTAATCTGTTGGTGGGTCAAGTCCACCCAGAGCTGCCTCAGAAGAAAAGCTTGACAATCTACTTCCAAAAAGTCACAGCCTTGAAAACCCTGTGGAGCGCAGTTCTACTTTTCAACACATGGGGACGCCATGCATTGGATCTGATATGACAGCAACTTTTTTTTATCTTATTGAAAAGTGAAGAGAAAACAGATGTGGAAGTGTATTTGGAGGGATGGAGAGTTGGGATGGTCCACGTCCCAATCTTCCTAGCCCCTGTGCCTTTTAGCCAGGCCGAGCCATCACGTCTTGGGTAAAGGCACAGGGCTGCGCAGCCCAGCTTGTGTGGGCACCCTGCACCCTCTTGCTTTGCCCTCTCTCTACTCCAGCTCTTCACTCCCTACTTGGTTTCTGTCCCTTACTGGCTTTGACTTTTGGCCTTCGTTTCCTGTTTCAGGCCTAAACCCATTCCTGGGGCTTGATGATCTGTTTGTTTCTCTGGATTTGATCCTTGGCCGTTCCCAGGAGTCTTCCCGCTCTTGACCACTTAGAGGAACCAATTGCTCCAGCCACCCCTCCCAACAGAGCCCTGGCTCCTGGGACATTCTCCAGCGTGGCCTCGCGGGCTCTGGGCTCGGGAGGAGTGGTTGGCCCAGAGAGGAGTGTGAAAGAAACTGGGAGTTGGATACGATTCAAATTCTGTTGCCACCATTGGCTAGGGGACTGCTTAACTACTCTGAGTTTGTTTCCTCCAACTTGGTTTGGTTGTAAGGATTAAATGAGGTCATGATTGAAAGGGCTCATGAGTGTCCAAAGAACATTGGTTTCCAGCTGCCTTCTGACCTTCCGTTACAGATGAAGAACATTTAGTTATGAGCACAACACGTCCTTAACATCCATCTCTCTAGACTCAGCTATATTTCCCTTCTCCCTTTTTCCCAAAAGCTTTGCTTAAAAAAAAAAAAAAAAAGTTGTATTAAAGAACTTTCACCAGTTCCCTGGGGGAGGCCCCAGGGGTCCCAAGGCAGAACTGGAAGGGCATTTTCCTATAGGAAGAATGTTGTAAATGTTGGATGCATGCATATGAGGACTGTGCCGAAGGACTCTTATGGACCAGGCAGGCTTTCTTAAAATCCTAAGAGCATTGCTCCTTTTCATGAGGAAGTATTTGAACAGATGTTGCCAAGCAGGCAACTTACAAGAAGTCCTCCATGTTTAACCTGGGATCGCCTGCTTATCTGCCATTGCATTCAGTAGACCCTTGGAGGATCAGACAGCAGAGAAAGCATTTGAAAACAAAGCCACGCTGATAGAAACACAGTGTGAGGTTAGTCCTATGGTCTGTGCTGTCCTTGACTAGTCTATTTTTTATAATATGTAAGAATTCAGGTTTAATGGGGTAAGACAGTCAGAAGGGACCTTGAAATACTTTTCATTCCCTTAACTCACATTTAAGCCATTCCTGGCTGGTGAGAACTTACCTTATTATGTGACACTTTCTGATGGTCTTTTGACTTTTCACAGTGATCTATCCAAGAGCTCTCACTGAGAAGTCCTCTCTTGATGTTCATGGGCATAAAGGCACCGATGAGGTGTGGAGACATTCAGGGTCTTGTCCATATACCCCCTTGTTCCAGACAACATCCTCAACATTTCCGACTCCTCCCACAAGTATAAAGGCCACCCTCCTTCCCAGGGAAAGGTAGCCCTTTTTTATGCCCTAGAGACTAGGGAACTCCAGCTGAATGTCTTCCTGCTATACAGGGGTACACAAAGTTGGGAACATGGTGGGCCGGCCCCCAATCTTGAAAACTATACCAGAATCTGCTACAAAAACCCAGAATCTACTAGTCCTTTCATATAGAAGACTGTAATATTTATTGAGCAACTACTGTGAACCAGGTACTATGCTAAGTGCTGTAGCCGCTACCATTTTTTTTAAACTATTTAATCATCACAGCAGAGCTATAATATGGATATTAATGTCATCCCTCTTTCACAGATGAGGAATCCCAGGCTTTAGGAGGTTAAGTGACTTACCCAGCTATGGGTGGCACAGCTAGGTTTAAACACAGCTCATGTCAGAGCCTGAGCACGTAGCACTCTCTTATTCCGTGGAGAATGTGGAAGAGAGTGTGTCTGCTTTGGAGCCTCAGTTGGTCCTCATCTGCAGTGAGTTCTCACACCAACTACCTGGGGTTAGCCCAGACTTCACAGGCTAAGGGTGTAGTCCTCCCTCCATGAGACTGCCCTCACTTCAGACACCAGCCACAAGCACTGGGTTCCCCAAGACACTCTCATTTCTGACCAGCTGGCTACAGATTTGCAGGTTCCCACTACCTCCTCAGGTTGATAAGTCTCTAAAATGACTCACAGAACTCAGGAAAGCACTATCCTTACAGTTACAGTTTTATTATAGTACAAGGATACAAATCAGAACCAGCCAAAAGGAGAGATGCATAGGGCAAAGTCTAAACCCCTTGCCACTGAGTCAGTTACGACTCATAGTGACCCTGTAGGATAGAGTAGAGCTGCCCCATAGGGTTTCCAAGGAGCCCCTGGTGGATTTGACCTGCTGACCTTTTGGTTAGCAGCCATAGGCTCTTAACCACTACACCACCAGGGTTTCCAAAATGTTCAGCTTTGTTGTCCTTAGGGATGTGTCACCGTCTCAGCATATTGATGTGTGATAATACACAGAATATCATCAACCCAAGAAACGCAACCGAGCTTTGGTGTCTAGTGTTATTATTGGGGTTTCGTTATGTAGGCCAGCCTTAGAGATTCCAGAGGAAACCCTGGTGGTGTAGTGGTTAAGTGCTATGGCTGCTAACCAAAGGGTTGGCAGTTCAAACCTGCCAGGCCCTCCTTGGAAACTCTTATGGGACAGTTCTACTGTCCTATAGAGTCGCTGTGAGTCGGAATCGACTCCACGGCACTGGGTTTGGTTTTTTGGATCTGTCACCAGATGTTCCTTCAGCCTTTTCTTCCTCAGGCTAAAAGTTCTTTGTTCTGAAACGCTAACGGAACTGCACTGTTGCCGTCAAGTCAGTTGCGACTCATAGCGACCCTATAGGACGGGGTACAACTGCCCCTTAGGGTTTCCAAGGAGAGGCTGGTGGCCTTGTGGTTAGCAGCCATAGCTCTTAACTACCGAGCCACCAGACCTTCCCAAGCTCTCATTTTCTAATCCAGTTTTCTGCATTGACTCTCCTCCTCACTGCCCACCTGCACACACCCCTTCTCTCTCTCACTCTTAGCGCAAACTAAAACTATCTGCATCTTCCTCAGATCTTTTTGGCTCTGGTTCCTTTCCTATGCTCTTTTTATTCTTATGGTAGTTTCACTTCTTTAAGAGTTTCTACCTGACAGAACACAAGCCATCGTCATGACCAGTGTTGGCCAAAAAGCTCTTAAATACTTGGCTTTGCAATAAACTTAGGTGTCTGGTCTTAGTTCTGCCTTCATGAATGTCCCTGCCTCCTGCCATGGTGCTCCATGACTTAGATAGCACTTAAAAACGCCAGGAAGGCTGGGAGAGGTGGGTGGGTTGGAAGGGTTCCAGAAACTGTGTTTTTATTTATTTGGAACAATCTGTTTTGCTTTCAGGTACACAAATAAGCTGTTTCTCCCCAAGTTCTTTCTCCTGGCGTCAGGCAGCCTTCGTGGATTCTTACTGCTGGGCTGCTGTTCAGCAGAAGGACTCCCTACAGAGCGACTCTGGAAACCTCCCACTGTGGCTGCACAAGGTAACCAGGTGCATTTTCAGATCTAGCCTGTCTGGTTTACAGATGTGGAAACTGAGGCCCAGAGAGGCTGTGCCAGTCCACTGCCATGCAGAAATGTGCGACCAGCCAGGGCTGTAGCTCAGATCATAAAACCTTAACACTTTCATGTCAAAGGGAACCTTAGTGATTACTCAGTCTAGTATCCTCATTCTTTGTACAGGTGGGGAAACTGAGGAGGTTTCCATTCAAATGTAAGCTCTGTAACAGCACACCTGTCTTTTGTGTTTTAGTTACCCCTACGTCCTTAACGCCTGGCAGGATGTCTGGCCCATAGGGTCTCATAAATTTCAAATGCCTGAATGGGCATAGCTAGGTAGTGGTAAAGCTGGAGACTCAAACATAGCTCCTAGGACCAGCACTTTTTCCACTACACACAGGGTCTCTTGAAAAAAGTCAGGGCCACCATAGTGCTCAGTTGCTTCTAGCTGACATGTTACCGCAGCATGGAGAAGCCTGGTGATGATCCCCTCTGGGGTGATGGGCTGCAGCACAGCTTTTGGAATAAAATCCTTTGCTGTCCAGTGGATCCGGATACTACAAAGAAGGGGAGTCAGTGCTGCCCAGGAAGCGCCTGTGTCCAGGTTCCATATCCTACAGAGAAGAGGCACAGGTCCGGAGCTCCGTGGCTAGGGGAGACGGGGCACATAGTGGCTGAGCTGTGAGGAACTCAGGCTAGAGCTGGCAGGTGTGTGCAGAAGAATGTTCTCTTAGTAGTGAAGTGACTCTAGTAGGTCTTCTCTGTGCTTATGAAAGTGAGCCTTTATTTCAGCCTGTCCTTGGTTGAACCACTGGTGTCTTTTGTCCATCATGAAGACAAATAGAACATTTGGTATATCTTCCGTTGTTCTAGTCTGCTGAGAAAAACAGATTTTTTGCTTCTGAAAAACCGGAGGCTGGAGCTTGTTTGACTCTCTTGCTTTGAGCTGCTGCTGGAGACACAGCCAGCATCCTTCTTTTTCAAAAAGAATTATTTCAGCTCTTTGCTCTGACTGAGGTGTGTTTCCTTCATGTTTATTTATTGCATGCCACTGGCATAGTGATACATCATAGGGGCTCCTTTCTTTCTTTTGGATTGGGCCTTTGTCTTTGGTTTTAGCCTCAGGGTTAGGCATGGGTCCTTGTCCACTCTGTATGGTTTAGTAGCCAGGACAACGGGTAATAAGGAACTTCAGCGTGTACAGGCACAATTCTAGGATTTGAGCAGGATTGTAAATCTCAATCCTTGCTAGTGTGGTCTAAGACAGTTTGTTATAATGCCCTTAGGAAGTTGGAAAGTTATAATCCATCAGTGGACTGGGCATTGATGGATTCATAGAAGAATGTGTTACCCAGAATTGTCTAATGTCAGAGTTGAGAGGGACGTTAGAGATTGTGAAACTTGGAGAGCATGAAGGAACATAAGGATACTTGCCCAGATACATTTTACAGGTAAGGATCTGAGAACCTTGAGAAATCAAGCCTAGGAATCACAGAGCTAGTTACCAACTGTACAGACTATAGAACACAGGTCTTTGGACTCCCAGCCCATTTCCCCTCCAGTCTAGGAGGGGGAAATCTGGTAACAGTGAGTGATTAAGGAGCTCTGTTTCTGGCAGTGGTAGATGAGCTTGTTAGGATGAAAGTGTCGATGACAAGCTGAGCAGAGCTCTTGCCAGATTTATAGGGCTGGGAATAAAATTTAAGTTCAGACCTGCCAAGTAGGATACCCCAGGATTTTTGGCTTCAACCCTGAAAAGCCGTTCACTGGGAGTAAGGGGTGATCCAAAATTAGGTCAGCCCTCATAGGATCTAGAGTCCTGCTTTGATTCATTTCAGTACTGATTGAATTAAGGAGATTTGGGATTGCTTGTGTCTCTAGTCTACCTGCCTTCCAGAAGCAAAAATAAATTTTCTCTGGAGGAAGTTAACATCACCCAGGGCCTCAAATTCTCACTCCAGATTTTCACATATAATGTTAGGCACTCAGTCAGAAATAACCAGGTGTGCAAGAAAGCTAAGAGAAAAATCAGAAATAGGAACAGACCCACAAGAGATCTAGATAATCAGCTAGTCAAACATACATTTTGAAAGATCATTAATAATATGTTGAAGGGTTAAGATACTAAGGAGTGTTTCACAGACAACTGAAAACTCTGAAAAAGAAATCAAATGGCAATTCTAGAACTGAGAACAGTAAGTGACAGAGAGTTGATTGTAGCTAACATTGATTGAGGGCTAGAATCTATGCTTGACACCAGAGAGCCATAGATGAAGGGATCCCTTCCTCAAGGAGCTCAAAGTCGAGTTTATAAACATGTAAAGGGGACACAAAAACCAAACCATTTGCTGTCGAGTTGATTCTGACTCAGTGACCCTATAGGACAGAGTAGAACTGCTCCATACGGTTTCCAAGGAGCCCCTGGTGGATTTGAACTGCCGACCTTTTAGTTAGCAGCCATAGCTCTTAATCACTATGCTACCAGGGTTTCCTAAAGGGGACACTGCATGATCAGAAAGCTAGAATGTGGTTATTATAGAAACCAAGGGATGAGTGTTTCCAGAAAGAACAGTGAACTCTGTTGCCTCAGAGAAGCCAGTGTGATAAGGGTAAAACAATTCATTAGATTTAGCAAGATCATTAGTGACCCTGGCAGGAGTGACTTCCGTGGAGAAGTGGGAGCCAGATGGCAGTGAGTGAAGAGTGAATGGGAGGTGAGGAAATGAAGATAGTGGGAATGGAAAACTTCGTCAGATATTTTTTCTTTCCTTTTTCAGAAAATCACACTTCTGGGAAAATGAAGAGAGACTAATGAGCAGGGAAGCTAGGTGGTAGACGGAGGGAAGGTTTGGGGGTCCAGGAAGATTTTGAAGGAAGAGAGTTTTGAGCATGCCTAAGAGAAGGTGGAGAAGAGGCTGAAGAAGCAAGCACTCCAGGAAGGACACCGCTTTTGAAGGACATAAGAACTGCTTGGGGAGGGCACATCCATCCAGGAGAAGGGAAGGGGACTGGCTTATCCTGGTGGGTGCTTATTTGAACTGTGGAAAGTGGGGCTGGGTTGTAGAGGACCTCTGAAAACTAAACAGGTGTCTAGGCTAACTGCTGGCACAGTGAGGACCATCACAAGTCCCTAAGTAGGTGAACTTGTTTCCAAGAATGAATTCTCAGTGATGGTGTGCAGAAGGGAATAGAGGTAGGGAGAGAGCCAGGTAGGGAGTCCACTTGGCAGGCACAGAGTGAAGGGTTTTGATCAGGGAACAGTAGCACTAAGGACAGTGTGAGGTCCTTGGTGGAAATGTACATTCAGGGCAACCGGCAGGTGGTGCTCTAGGACTGTTCGATAACTGGCCTTTTCCACGTATTCTTTTTTCTTTGTTCAAGTTCAGAATGTAGGCAACTGCTAGACAAGATTCCTCTCCAAAACAAAAAAGTAGATTTTTGACTTAAAACACACACACACATAAAACACAGTGGACAATCTTTCTTTGTTTCTTTTTAGGTGGATTCATAGAAACCTAGATGACAAGATCCTCTGGGGCTACCTGGGCCGGAGATTTGTAAACCTGAGCATTACCTGGGAGGCTTGTGGAGATATGGAGTCCTGAGCCCTATCCAGACCATTAGGTTGGAATCCATGGGGTTAGGGCTAGGAATATGCTTTCTATAAGCTTCCCAGGAGATTCTGATGCTGCTGGCCTGGCTTCAGTTCCCATGTGGGAACCACTGACCTAGACCAGCCTTTATCCAATTTTAGGTGAATGCACATCACCTGGGGCTCTTGCTGAACTGTAGGCTCTGATTCAAGTAGGTCTGAGTCTGTTTCTAACAAGCTTCCTGGTGATGCTGAAGTTGTTGATCTGCAGACCACTCTTTGAGAAGCAAGGATCTGGAGCAGGAGTTGGTGTTGGCATACACTCTCTTTGTGGCATGCACTCAGGCCAAATCCAGCCTGTGCTTATAAATAAAGTTTTATTGGAACATAGCCTTGCTTATTTGTTTAGGTATTAACTATGGCTGCCTTCAGGTTATAATGGCAGAGTTGAATAGCTGCAATAGAGACCATATGGCTTACAAAACCTAAAATATTTACTGTCTGGCCCTTTACAGGAAAAGTTTGCCAACCTCCTCATCTGGAGCACTGCTGTACTCCCAGATGGCCCCAGCTCCAAGGAAAGAGAATTCCCTGCCTCATAGACAGTTCATTCCATTTTCAAAGAAATCTGTGGACAAGTTGTGTCCTTGTAATTGATTCCGATTCTGATGGCGGGCCTCTATTCCTTCTTATGCAAACATGGTTACCATTTTCTTCTTTCCAGGTTTCTCTCCATGCTGGGTCCCTCCCAGAATATCACCTAGCACGAAGCACAGTACCCTGGGTGTCCTCCATTCGGTGCAGAATAGAATGGTGGCCATCTTTCTTTTTTACTTTCTTTTTTTGTTAGCTGCTCATGGAGGGCATTAGCCTTTTGGGTAGCCCTTTATTCTTTTGACTTCCCGTATCTGGGGTTGTCTTTAAATGGGTTGCAGCATACAGTCAGGAACACATATCCTTCATGTATCTTTTTCACTTCCCCAACATGGTTCGTTCTTGGTTTACCTACTTCCCACTTTCTATTTCTTCTCATCATTTTCATGGTTCTCTTTTTGACTGTCCGGTAAACGTTAGGGTCTAAGGTCTAGCCGTCGTCTCTTATCTTCTCCTTCTATACATTTTCCTTGGGTAATCTCAACTGTGTGATCCTGGCTTTTACTGCTTATATGTTGCCAAATTCTGAATCCTAAGGCCAGCCAGATTTTCTCCCTTTATTCTCAGTTATATACTACACGTCTCCATCAGAATATTCTTGACTACAGGTGCCTCACGTTCAACGTTACTCATCATCTTAGGTCTGCCCCATACTCCATTTCCCTCTTCCCTGAAACTGTTCCTCCTTGTTTTCTTTATTTCAACGAGTGGTACCACCACCTAGGCCCTTGCATAAGCTAGAACCCAGGAACTACCCTCACTTCTTCCCCTTTTCGTCCTTCATTTCCAGGTGGGCACCAAAACATTTTGTTTCTCCCTTTAAAAAAAAACCAAAACCATTTCCGTCAAGTTGATTCTGACTCATAGTGACCCTATAGAACAGCGCAGAACTGTCCCATCGAGTTTCTAAGGAAAATCTGGTGGATTCGAACTGCCGACCTTTTAGTTAGCAGCCGTAGCTCTTAAGCACTACACCACCAGGGTTTCTCCCTCTAGGTAGCTATTAAATCTATCTTGCCCGTCCCTTCACTGCTGCTACCTGGGTTCACTGCTTCTCACTTCCTGCCTCTCTGCTGCAGTGGCCTCCTTTCCTTCCTCGCCAGTTTATTCCCTTGTCCACTGCCTTAGTAAGTTTTCTAAGTAATTGTACCCTTTTCCGGCGGCTTCCTGTTGTGAATAGTGGGAATTTGAGGCCTGCATAGTTTGGTCCCTGTTTACCCTTAACCCTTACTACCTCTTCACTTATGGGCTCGCTCCAGTGTTTACTGTGGTTCTTTGGATGTGGAAGAGCTCACCAGACAGACAAGGAGAGAAGAGCATTCCGGACAGAGGAAAGAGAATGTTCAAAGGGCCACAAAGGAAGTGAAATTTGAGCTGAGTCTTAACATAATAACACTTTTTTTTTTTCCTCACTATGCTTTAAGACGTAGTTCAGGTGTTACTTCTTCAATGAAGCTTTCCTTGACCTCTCCAGGGACTTAGTACTTACGTATTTTGTGGCTGTCACTTTTATGTTTTGACTATAGAATTATTCACTTGTGTTTCCACCCAGCCTGTATGACCTGGGGCTGACTACATACAGTTCATCTTTGGGGCCATGCATCCTGCCCACTGCCTGGCTCGTCGCAGATGCCCAGAGGTGGTTTTGAATTAGTTTACCCATGCATAATTAATCCCATAGTTAGCGATCACATAAGTTTCAAGGAAGGAAATGTTCAGTACTCATTTCAGGGTTCTTTGCCTTAGATGAGGGAGAGGAGATTTAAACAATGGACGGAGGCTGTGCTAGATCACTTTCAGGGTTCCTTCTATCTGGAGATTCTGTTGTTCTCACTACAGCCCTTTCCAGAAACAACCCATAGTATGAAGGCAAGTAAACTCAAAAGTGCACCAAATGTGTGGCTCCTATTTTGCTCCGAGACGCCCTACTGTCATTTAAAGAGCTCAGTGCTAACGCGGGCATCACACAGAACAGCGCAGTCATGACTTTAACAGATGCTAAGCATCTCAAACCTAACTTGGGGTAAATAGAGCTTATGAGGGTTTTAGAGCTTATGAGGGAGCCCTGGTAGTACAGTCGTTAAGAGCTTGGCTGCTAACCAAAAGGTCAGCAGTTTGAATCTACCAGCCGCTCCTTGGAAACCCTGTGGGGCAGTTCTTCTCTATCCTATGGGGTCACTATGAATCAACTCGATGGCAACAGGTTTGTTTTTTTTGGAGCCCTGGTGGCCCAGTGGCTAAGGGTTTGGCTGTTAACCAAAAGGTCAACAGTTCAAATCCACCAGCCACTCCTTGGAAACCCTAGGGGGTGGCTCTACTTTGTCCAATAGGGTTGCTATGAGTCGGAATCAACTGGATGGCAACAGGTTTTTAGAGCTTATGAACAGAGCCATTCCTCTCCAGCAGATGTACTCTCAGAGCTCTGCATGTCTTTCCGTGTTCCTTATTGGGACAAAAGGATATTTTAAAGACTATAATTTAATGCTTTTTTGGATTTGTTTCTGTTGAATTGATTTTAATACCACCTTGTTACAGACTCACTGCAAGTTGCCTTTTTATTTTTAATGAGGGGAAAAAAAAGAGGTTTAACTGTGGAGAAAACCCAGAAATAGGGCATTCAACGACATTCCTACAGAGGTGATCCAGATACAAGAATATTTTAGGAGAAAGCAAACATCCAATATGTAATACCTTTAAACCTTCATTTTCCTAATTTCAATGAGCTGTGCTGAACTATTCATTGGTGCTAATTACTGCACCACTTGGGTTAGAAAAATTGCCACATGTTGTAAGCAGTCACTTTTTAATTCAGACGAACAGTTTGAGGTGAAATACTCTTATTCAAAGGGCATAGAGACAAAAGTGGCTTGTGAAAATATTTCACAACTCCAAGTCAGAAATGATTTCCCGCTGTGGTTCCCAGAGGAAATGCCTGGCCCTGTTGGTGATGGAGGTGGCACAGTTCCATGTAACACAGTTACCTTTTTATACAAATGGGCATCCTTCACAGTGGGCAAGCGTTGAACTAACACTGCTTCTCCCTGAAGCCAATTACGTATTACACTAATCACAGTCTGTTGTCTGTGTCATTGTGTGGCAGCCCTTTGCAAACTGAGAAGCCACACCCTGTGCCAGAACCCCGAGGTAAAGGAGCTGTGTGTGCTGAGAGAGCCTTGTGAACTTCCTGGGCCATTTATGCTTATTTCTCTCTTTCCTTGGAGGCAGGGATTTCCTAACCTGGGGTCTGTGATGGCACCAGGGGACTGTGAACAGGGATAAGAAAAAACATGACAGCTCTACCTTTGTACACTGGTAGTTAACCTGTGTCCAGTATTACCTGGACAGGTGAATTTAGCTGAAAATTCACTTCTAGCTAAGATACAACATTAAAAAAAAGTATATATGTAGGCTCCAATTCACACTGATATTAGAAAGACCCATGACTTTGTCTTCCATAAAAATTACAAATACTGTGAAATATCGTTTACTGTTTACTACTTTGGAGCCCTGGTGGCACAGTGGTTAAGAGGTCAGGTGCTAACCAAAAGGTTGGCAGTTTGAATCCATCAGCTGCTCCTTGGAAATGCTATGGGGTAGTTCCACTCTGTCCTGTAGAGTCACTGTGTGTCAGAATCAACTCGACGGCAACAGGTTATTCACTACTTCAGTTACGAGGCAGTGGTAGCTCAGTGGTAGAATTCTCGCCTTCTATGCAGGAGACCTGGGTTCAGTTTCCGACCAGAGCACCTCGTGCACAGCTACCACCCGTCTGTGAGTGGAAGTTTGCATGTTGCTATGATGCTGAACAGGCTTCAGTGATGATTCCAGACGAAGGCTAGGAGGAAAGGCCTAGTGATATGCTTTCATTTGGATCACAACAGTTCAGTCCGAAACTAATCATAGGTATGGCACAGGACTGGGATGCATTTCATTCTTTTGTGCATAGGGTCACCGTGAGTTGGGGGCTGACTTGACAGCAATTAACAGCAACAACACTTCAAAGTTACAGTAGTTGTCAGACCATCTGTTAGAACCTATCTAATGTGTTCATAAAAAAGCACATACAGATTTGTTTTTTAACTTTTTGGATAGTTTTATATCGATATAATCTGTTTCCTTTGTGATTCTGTATATATTATTCTGCACATTCAAAAAGCCTTCATGAAAAACAAGGAGAGACTGAGGACCTGTTACAGAACTGAGAAGACGAGGGAGACATGACAGCTAAGTGCAGTGCGGTGCCCCAGGTTGGGTCCTGGAACAGAGAGAGGAAGATTATGGAGAAGCTGGCGAAATCCATATAAAGTCTGGAGTTTGGTTGATAGAAATGTGCCAGTGTTGGATTCTTAGGTTTGACATGTAAGATGCTGGCAATGGGGGAAGTGGGTGATGGGTATATGGGAACCCCAAAAAAACCAAACCCACTGCCGTCGAGTCAATTCTGACTCATAGCGACCCTATAGGACAGAGTAGAACTGCCCCATGGAGTTTCCAAGGAGCACCTGGTGGATTGGAACTGCCGACCTCTTGGTTAGCAGCTATAGCACTTAACCACTATGCCGCCGGGGTTTCCATGTGGGAATGCTCGGTGCTATCTTTACAACTTTTCTGAACGTCTGAAATTACAGTGAGGGCAACGGTGTTGGGCCCCCTGCCCACTCCCAGAGATGTTTGGAGCGGGGGTTGGTTTTGTGTCAAGTCTGAGGACATTGTGTCCTCTTTTAGTTAAAATTCTGAGGGTCTGTGAGGGTAGACCAATCCTAAGGTAGGGAAAAGTGTTGCAGGGAAGTAAAGCACTTTGCAGGGTCTTGTGGGAAAGAAAAGGAGCCCTGCTGGCGTAGTGGTTAAGCCCTTGGCTGCTAACCGAAAGGTCGGTAGTTCAAACCCACCAGCTGCTCTGTGGGAGAAAGATGTGTCAGTCTGCTTCCATAAAGGTAACAGCCCTGGAAGCCCCATGGGACAGTTCTGCTCTGTCCTACAGGGTAGCTATGAGTTGGAGTCGACTTGGTAGCAACGGATTTTAGTGGAAAAGGCATAGCTCTGGGGTCAAAGAGGTCAGGGTTCAAATTCTGATTCTGTCACTTACCATCTTTGTGATACGGGGCCCAGAAATCACTCTAGGCTGCTGCTTTCTCATTTGCACAATGGAGCCATGAACATAGGCCTTGCCAGGGTCATTGCGATGACAACTGAAGATAATAACATGACAATCTAGGTAGCCCTTTTGCTAGTTTTAGCTGGTATTTTTTAGTATATATTATATTCCAGGCATTTTTTCATATATTATTGATTTTAATCTCCATAACACCTGTATGAGGGTAAGTCAAAATGTATTGCTACTAGGGTTCCAGTTCACACATACACAGGTTCATTGCAAACAGAACGTGTTTTAACCTGTCTCTGATCAGTGGATGGCTGCAGACAAGTTCTCTCAGTAATGCACTTGTCTTAGTCTCAGTAGGGTGCCTTCAAAAGAAAACAATACTTTTTGTGCCATGGAAAAAAATGATTTTGAGGTTAGGGCTAATAATAAATTTTTAACAAAACTCAACTGGACATCTTCCCAAATGATTGAAGCTTTGCTACAAGTTTATGGAAATGCTGCCCCACATAAAACAACAGTTTTTAAATGGATCAAACATTTTAAGGAGGGTGGGGAAATCCTCAAAGATGAGCCAAGGGAGGAAAGACCGCTCAGAAGGTTATAGCGACTGTTTTTTGGGATTCTAAGTGGATAATTTTGATAGATTTTCTCAGAGGACACAGGATGATCACAGGGGCTTATTATGGAGAAGTTTTCAGAAAATTGAAAACTGCATTGGTGAGAAACAGGTCAGGAAAGTAGAGCCGAGGAATTTTTCCATCATGACAAAGCACCTGCACAGTCTTCAAGGGTAGCAAGAGCAGTCCTGTGAGAATTGTGTTGGGAAACCTTACCCCATCCATCCTACAGCCCTGATCTTGCCCCTTCAGACTTCTCTTTGTTCCCGAAACTCAGCATTTAAAAGGAACATGATTTGGGTCCCTCGAGGATTCCAAAACTACCATTTTGGCATAGTGTAAATCGAAGAGTGCAGAATTATTTGGGGAAGGATTAGAGAGATGGAAACACCGCTTTCAGAAGTTTATAGCCTAGATGGAAGATGTGTCAAGAAACAATAGCTTCACGTTTTGATATTTTTGTTTGATAAAGGTGTCTGTGATTTCGTAGCAATACGTTTTGACTTACCCTTGTATTACATTACCATTTCATAGTTAGGGGAACTGACAGTCAGAGGGTCTTTGGGTCAGAGAATCTCAAGGCCACTCAACTGGTGGTGGTGGAGCCTGGACTCAAGTCTCCTCTGACTGCAGTGCATGGTCTTCCTAAATCTTCTCTTGAGGCTGAACATGTCCTGACCACCCAGCAGACGGTGGTTACCAGGTTGTTCCGTAACTTCCACATCCCCTCTGGTGTGTTTTGTGCAGATCCAATGCTTACTTCGAGATTCTGTTGCCTATTGTGGTCAGCTTCTCTGGATTTGAGGTTATCCAACTGTAGAAGAGAGGTGTTAGACTGTCCTCAAGGTCTGTTCCCACACTAGCATTCTGTGAATTTTAACTGTTTGTTTCAGCTGTTTAACTGGGATAATTCCTGGCTCACCAAAGCCAAAATTTCCCTAGTTTTGGGTAAAGTTCTTTGTTTCTATGGGATTCTCCCAGATTTTAAAGAGAAGAGAAAAACAGGAGCTATAACCCTTAGTTGTCTCTTAAAAGCACAGCAATTCAAACAAAAACAAAAAACCGAAACAAACAAACAAAAAAAAACCCTGGCGGCGTAGTGGTTAAATGCCACGGTTGCTAACCAAGAGGTCAGCAGTTCAGATCCACCAGGCGCTCCTTGAAAACCCTATGGGGCAGTTCTTCTCTGTCTTACAGGGTTGCTATGAGTAGGAATCGACTTGATAGCAGTGGGGTTTTTTTTTAAGCGGAGATCCTTGTTACCCTTACCTGTTCCTTACTTGGGATTTTACTCGGGGATTACACTGAAGAACATGGGAGTAAGTTTTTTTTTCTTCTGTGATTAGAAAGGAGACACCACATGTCACCATGTAGTTCCAATCAACAATTGTTGAAGGAAACAAAAAGGTATCAAGTATTACCTGGGCAGGTGAATTTAGCCGTAAGAAGGCGTTATTAGGTAATGAGCCTACTCTCCACAAGAAACGTGGTCATGCACATGTGTCTCTGAGAAAAAATGAGAGCAGCATTTAAGTTTGGTTACTTGTGTGTGTGTTGTAAGGGGACATCTCTGTTAGTCCCATGATTTGCTCTTCTTTTTCAGTTTTTTCCCTACATCCTGTTACTGCTTGCGATCCTCTTGTACCTGCCCTCCTTGTTCTGGCGTTTCACGGCTGCACCTCATCTTTGCTCAGATCTGAAGTTTATCATGGAAGAACTTGACAAAGTTTACAACCGTGCAATTAAAGCTGCAAAGAGTGTCTGTGACCTCGACAAGAGAGAAAATACCTGCCCAAGTACAGCCGTTAATGAGAATGCAGGGCAAAGGTAACGTACCCCCCAGCAGGTATTTTATCAGGCTTTGTAGAACAAGTCCTTAGCCCTTCTCCTGCCCAGCTTGACCTGGGCCTCCCATTGCCATAGATGGTGGGGAATGTCATCTACCTAGTGACAGTCTGTGGGAGCCAGGAAGGCTGTCCCCAAATCTCACCCCCACCTGCCTGTTCCAGCCCCTGTCATTTCATCAAGAGTTCTCATTCAATGCAACATCACTCTCTCAGCTTTTAGAAGTTCTACCAGGGTTAGCAGGTTAAGGTACTGCATATAGCTTGCTTGCTTTGATCGTCTCCTTAAAGAAGAAGCACAGAGTGCTAGGGTCTTGAAGAGTTGTGAGAGGTCATCTAAGGTCTGCATTCACTGGGAGCATCAGAGGAAGAAGGAGGATGAGGAATTGGTGGAGGAAATGGAATATGTGTCCAGTTGCCTCCACCAACAGCTGCCTCCTTTGCCATGAAACCAGAAGAACTGGATGGTGCCAGCTACCATTACGAAACAACTCGATCAAGGATTGTATAGATGAATCCTGGTCAAAGGGGAGGAAATGTGGAACATAGTTGAAAATTCTTGTAGAATCCAGCCTTTCTGGAGCCACTGGGGCTAGATGACTCCGAAAACTATTACCCTGAGGAAATCTTTAAACCTTGAACCGAGACTATCCCCTGAAGTCATCTTTGAACCAAATAATAGTTTAGCGTAATTGGAAAAGAAGTCTGCATTAAGCATTACACTCTTTTAAAGAATTGTCTATATGTGATCAAATTGACAATAGCAACTCGAAAAGATAAATGAGGAGCTTAGGTGGGCAGTGCGTTTGTGTTAGTGGTGGTAAAATAGTTTGGGAAAAGCTATCAGAAAAGGTGGCACAACTTAAAGAATGTAACCAGTGTCACTGAATTGTACATGTAGAAATTGTTGAAATGGTGTATGTTTTGTTGTGTATATTTTCACCAAAAAAAAAAAGAGCGGCACAGAGTGTTATAAGGCAACTGAGCTTAAGAGAAAGGTGTAACAGAAATGGGGAACAAGTAGGCAGTGCCTTACCTTTTTCACACACTTACTGTTGACAGTAGTAATAGTAATATTGATGGCTATCTTTTTTTTATCATACTTTAGATGAAGGTTTACAGAGCAAATTAGTTTCTCGTTAAACAGTTAATACACATGTTTTGTGACATTGGTTGCCAACCCCACAACATATCAACATTCTCCCCTTCTCGACCTTGGATTCCCCATTACCAGCTTTCCTGTCCCCTCCTGCCTCCTCATCCTTGCCCCTTGGCTGGTGTGCCTCTTTAGTCTTGTTTTGTTTTATGGGCCTGTCTAATCTTTGGCCTTCGGGTGGACCTCAGGAGTGACTTCAGTACTGAGCTAAAACGGTATCTGAGGGCCATACTCTTGGAGTTTCTCCAGTCTCTGTCAGACCAGGAAGTCTGGTCTTTTCTTTTTCATGAATTAAAACTGGTTCTGCATGTTTCTCCAGGTCTGCCCAAGACCCTATACTGTGATCCCTGTCAGAGCAGCCAGTGGTGGTAGCTGGGCACCATCTAGTTGGTCTGGACTCAGTCTGGTGGAGGCTGTGGTAATTGTGGTCAATTGGTCCTTTGGACAAATCCTTTCCTTATGTCTTTGGTTTTCTTCATTTTCCCTTGCTCCAGCCAGGGCGGAACCAGTGGAGTATCTTAGATGGCCACTCATAAGCTTTTAAGACCCCAGACACTACTCAGTAGCTCTCTTTTTTTTTTTGAACACCTAACTATGTCCCAGACCCTGTGGCCAGTACTTTACGTACATTAGCTCATTTAATCTTCAGAACAACATTATCAAGCCTTTATTATACCCCCCTGTTTTTCCATCATGAATGGTTGGGGTTTTCCAGATAAAAGCACTGAAGCATAGAGAAATTAGAAATATGCCAAAGCCCTATAGCTAAAAGTGAAAGAGCATCCACTTGAGGGACTGAATTACTGGGGCGGAGGGCTGGTGTCTTAGTTGTCTAGTGCTACTATAACAGAAATACCACAAGTAAACCCGTTGTCGTTGAGTCAATTCTGACTCATAGGAACCCTATAGGACAGGGTAGAACTGCCCCATAGAGATTCCAAGGAGCGCCTGGTTGATTTGAACTGCCATCCTTTTGGGTACCAGCCGTAGTAGCACTTAACCACTATGCCACCAAGGTTTCTGTGTCACAAGTGGATGGCTTTAACAAAGAGGAATTTATTTTTTCACAATTTAGTAGGCTAGAAATCCAAATTCAGGGTGTCAGCTCCAGGAGAAGGCTTTCTCTCTCTGTCGGCTCTGGAGGAAGGTCCTTCTCATCAATCTTCCCCTGGACTAGGAGCTTCTCTGTGCAGGAACCCCAGGTCCAAAGGACACATTCTACTCCTGGCACTGCTTTCTTGGTGGTATGAGTTCCCACCTCTCTGCTGCTCACTTCCCTTCCCTTTTATCTCTTGTAACATAAAAGGTGGTGCAGGCCACACTCCCAGGAAACTCCCTTTACATCGGATCAGGAATGTGACTTTAGTAAGGGTGTTACAATCTCACCCTAATACTCTTTAACATAAAATTATAATCACAAAATGGAGGGTAACCACATAATACTGAAAATCATGGCCTAACCAAATTGACACATGTTTTTTGGGGATACAGTTCAATCCATGACAGCTGAGAAACATGGTCTCAGGGGACTTCTGGGGTAATTGGCATAATACTACACAACAATAAAGTATGATGATGAATCCGTGAAACATCCCATAATAGGGATGAATCTGGAGGGCATTAATGCTGAGTCAAATAAATCAAACACAAAAGGACAAATATTTTACAAGACCACGATAATAAAAACCCAAGAAAAGGTTTACACACAGAAAAAAACAATCTTTGATAGTTATGAGGGAGGAGAGGGGTGGGGAGGGGAAATCACTAACCAGATATTAGGCAGGTGTTAACTTTGGTGAAGGCAAAGACAACACACAATATAGGGGAAATCAATACAGCTTAACCAAGGCAAAGTCATAGAAGCTTCCTAGATCCATCCAAACACCTTGAAGGACCGAGTTACTGGGGCTGAGGGCTGGGGACCATGGTTTCAGGGGACTTCTAGGTCAGTTGGCATAATATAGTTCATAAAGATGTTCTGCACCTACTTTGGTGTGTAGTGCCTGGGATCTTAAAAGCTGTGAGTGGCCATCTAAGATACATCTCTTGGTCCAATCACATTTTGAGCAAAGAAGAATGAGGAAAACCAAGGACACATTTAGTCCAGTGGACCGCATGAACCACAGCCTTCATCATCCTGAGCCCAGAATTAGATGGTGTCTGACTACCATCACCAACCACTCTTGACAGGAATTACAATAGAGGGTCTCCGACAGAGTGGGAGAAGAATTCAGAACAAAACTCAAATTCACAAAAAAGACCAAACTGGTCTGACAGAGACTGGAGGAACCCCCAAGGCCATGGCCCCTGGACATCCTACCAACTCAGAACTGAAGCCACTCCTGAAGTCCACCTTTCACCCAAAGATGAGACGGGACTATAAAACAAACAGCACATGTGAGAAATGTGCTTCTTAGTTCAATCAGGTGTATGAGACCAAATGGGCAACACCTGCCCAAAAGCAAAGACGAGAAGGCAGGAAGGGACAGAAAAACTGGACAAATGGACATGGAGAACCTAGAGTGGAAAGGGAAACAGGGAGAATGCTGACACATTGTAGGGATTGCAACTGGTGTCACAAAATAATTTGTGTATAAATTTTTGAATGAAAGACTAATTTGCGCTGTAAACTTCCACCTAAAACACCATAAAATTTAAAAAAAGAAAAAGTGAACAAGCTAAGACCTAAACCATATCTGCCTGTTCTCAGACCCTGTGTGCATACCCGCTGAGCTGTCTGCCTCCCACCCCTCACCTGGAGGAGGCATGTGTGTGTTCTAGTTGAGTCCAGAAATTTTTCACTTTCTTATTCTGCACAATTTAATAGAAAATTGTTATTTAAAAGAAAGCTGCAGAATAGGAGCTATCAAATGTATTTAACAAACAGCATTTACCGAGTCCCAGACACTGGTCTAAGAATGTACATATATTGGCTCATTTAAGTAACTGTTCTTGTTAGTTGCGATTGAGTCGACCCTGGCTCATGGTGACTTTATATAAAACAACGAAATGTCATCTGGTCCTGCATCATCCTCCCAGTCCCCAGCATGTTTGAGTCCATTGTTGTGGCTGTTGTGCCAGTCTGTCTCACCCACGCCCTCATTGACCTTCTACTTCACCAAACATGTTGTCCTCCCTAGTGATTGATCCCTCCTGGTGACGTTTCCAAAGCAAGCAAGTTCAATGATGATCTGATGATCCATAAGGTTTTCTTTCAATGGCTAATTTTCAGAAGTAGCTTGCAGGACTTTGTTCCTGGTCTGTCTTAGTCTGGAAGCTCTGCTGAAACCTGTCCACCTTGAGTGACCCAGCTGGTATTTGAAATACTGGTGGCATCTCTTCTGGCATCATAGCAACACACAAGCCACCACGATACAACAGACTGACAGATGGGTTGTGATTTAATTAACTAAACCCAGAAAACCAAACCCATTGCTGTTGAGTTGATTCTGACTGATCGAGACCCTATGGGACAGAATAGAACTGCTCCGTACGGTTTCCAGGGAGCACCTGGTGGATTTGAACTGCCAGCCTTTTGGTTAGCAGCCATAGCTGTTAACCACTACACCACCAGGGTTTCCTTTAATTAACTAGACTCTCTAAAATATTAAGGGGAAAAGTGGTTTATTATTGTTCTTTCTGTTTTTGTTTCTTCTTTTTTAAAACCTGCTCTTACTCTCTAGTACTCTAATGAAGTGGAAGGGAAGCCTTTGAGATTTTTAATATTATATGGTTGAATGTGTTTTTGGTTTTCATATGTGATGGGCTTGGTGAGGGTTTGAATTATTTTTATTTGTTTCCTTTTTAGTTTGTGGGAGATACCTGAAAGCCACTTCAAGTACCCCATTGTGGAGCAGTATTTGAAGACAAAGAAAAACTCTAGTTATTTAATAGTCAAGTACCTCGGCTGCAGGGTGCTAACACTCACAATTATACTGTTAGCATGTGTCTACCTGGGCTATTACTGTAGCCTGTCCTCACTTTCAGACGAGTTTGTCTGCAGCATCAAGTCAGGGATCCTAAAGAACGACAGCACTGTCCCCGATCGGTTTCAGTGCAAACTCATCGCGGTGGGCATCTTCCAGCTGCTCAGCTTCATTAACCTGGCGGTTTATGCTCTGCTGGCTCCTGTCATCATCTACACACTGTTTGTTCCATTCCGACAGAAGACGGATGTTCTCAAAGTATATGAGATCCTGCCCACGTTTGATGTTCTGCATTTCAAGTCTGAAGGGTACAACGACTTGAGCCTCTATAACCTTTTCCTAGAAGAGAACATAAGTGAACTCAAGTCATACAAGTGTCTGCAGATACTGGAAAATATCAAAAACAGTGGTCAGGGAGTTGACCCAATGCTACTTCTGCCTAACCTTGGCATGATCAAGATGGACGTTGCTGATGGCAAAACTCCCAAGCCTGCTGCCAGCGCGATGGAAGGGGAGCAGAAAAGCCAGATGGCAGAGCTCCAAGGTAGGGTTAGCCCTCCAGGCGGAGGCTGAGGGAGCCCAATGAGTGCCGTTACAGCCACATTTTAGGAATGATTGAGAATCTTTACTCTGCCTGCTGTTGTTAAACCGTTTTGGTAGAGTGGTCTCAGATGAAGTCTCTCCATATTGGGAGAGGGGAAAAGAGTTGAAGGTGTCCCGTATTTCCAAAGAAGGAAAGTGTCTGTGCTTTTTCTGATTGTTCTTGCTTCCTTCTCACTGACTTTCTGTCTCCTCTGTGCCTCTTGCTCAAGCACTCCTGCGTGTTGCCCCCTCACTTACTTTTGTCTTATCTTACTGGCTTTTCTCTCTGTACCACTGATCCCCTTGTCTGTCTATTTCAAAACTAACTGAAAGTTTATCAATTTAACTGTTGCCTTGAATTAATTTCACTGTTTTGAAGTTTCACCAAATAAAACATGGTAAAGCAAAGAATATAATACAGATTTATCTCAGAATATTTGATAAGTGCTGATAGTTCCTGCTATGTGCAGATGTACACTTTTGTCATAATTTGTTTTCAATTTTGGCAGATTTGAAGGTACCCAGTGAAACTAATGCAAATAATGGAGAGGTGAATGTCCGGCAGAGACTTATGGATTCTTCTTGCTGATTTTTTTCTTCCCTTGAACTTCAGACCTGTGACTTCGCTGATAGGGGATTCAATATGGGATTCATTTTGGCTGAAGCACCTCTGTCAACGTCCATGGTGGTTTGCAATAAATGGTTCTTCTTAGAGACATTGGGCATGTCTTATTGAGTCCCTGATGAAAATGATGGTCAAAAGAATGTTGTGAAGAATAGTTCATCAACTTCCTACAAGAAGCAAGTCATAGATAAGTAAACCACAGCAAGTGTGTGTGTGTATGTATATATATAAAAAAAATATATATAGATATATATATCTATATAGAGAGAGATATATATATTTATCTATCTATATATATAGATATATATATATATCCTCGTCAAATGGGAAAGTGGAAGGAATGAATAGTCAAAAGAGTAATAGCCCTTTGGAAGTTGTGGAGAAACACCTTTCTGTACAGATGGTGGCAACGCAACCCAGAGCTGCTAGAAGGCAAGGACGTTGGAAGGTTTTTTGTTTTATTTTATGAAATAATAACATATCAGAATATAATTAAATATGCAACTCCCATGTACTCTTAATTACTGTTGGATGAGAAAAACATTCACTGGCTAAATGGACCATAGGTCAACATGCTCTTGGCAGTGACCTAAACTGAGAGTAGTGCGGATTCCATGGTTCTCATACACATATTCAGGCTCTTGTTATGTCAACCTTGGCTAATTGAAATCCTCTAACCACTGTTTGTTGGGCTGTGCTCTGAAGAGCAGCAGGCCCAAGCACTGATTTGATTGAAAACTTTATATCAGTTCATACAATTGTGATGTTTATATGGGGAAATCTAAACATACAGAACCAATTAAATCAGTCACCCTCAAAGGGGGTGCCTACAGCGCTTTCCTCTGTTGCCAGAGGCATTTGAAAATAGAACTTAAACACATTAACAGAACATGGGGATGTTTAAAGTGAGGGACATCTTTACCTAATATGATCAGAGCACATAAATGACATCTACTCTATGATGTGCTTGGAGCCAGAACAACTTAACAGGTTATTTTATATTTAAAAACAACTTTTTTTTATTATTGTTCTTTAGATAAAAGTTTACAGAACAAACTAGCTTCTTATTGAACAGTTAGTACACATTTGCTTTATGACATTGGTTAACAACCTCACGACATGTCAACACTCTCCCTCTCCACCTTGGGTTCCCTATTACCAGCTCTCCTGTCCCCTCCTGCCTTCTTGTCTTGCCCCTGGGCTGGTGTGCCCATTTAGTCTAGTTTTGTTTTATGGGCCTGTCTAATCTTTGGCTGAAGGGTTAACCTCAGGAGTGATTTCGTCACTGAACTAAAAGGGTGTCTGGGGGCCATGTTCTTGGGGTTTCTCCAGTCTCTGTCAGGCCAGTAACTCTGGAATTTTGTTCTACATTTTTCTCCAGCTCTGTCCGGGACCGTCTGTTGTGATCTCTGTCAGAGCAGTCAGTGGTGGTAGCTGGGCACCATCTAGTTGTATTGAACTCAGTCTGGTGGAGGCTGTGGTAATTGTGGTCTGTTAGTCCTTTGAACTGATCTTTCCCTTGTGTCTTTAGTTTTCTACATTCGCCCTTGCTCCCGAAGGGGTGAAACCAGTGGAATATCTTAGATGGCCTCTCACACGCTTTTAAGACCCCAGATGCTACTCACCAAAGTAGGAGATAGAATATTTTCTTTATAAACTATATTATGCCTGTTGAGCTAGATATTCCCCGAGACCATGGTCACCATAGCCCTCAGCTCAGTAATTTGGTCCTTCAGGGAATTTGAATGTGTCCACGGAGCTTCCATGACCTTGCCTTGTACAAATTGTCCTGGCTTCCAGTATTGTGTATGGTCTTACCCTTCACCAAAGTTACCACTTATCTATTGTCTATTTATTGTTTTTCCATCCCTCCTTTGTAACCATCAAAGATGGTTTCTTTTTGTGTGTAAACCTTTTCATGAGTTTTTATGGTAGTGATTGACTTATTTCATTCAGCATAATGCCCTCCATATTCATCCATGTCGTGAGATGCTTCATAGAGTCATCATTGTTCTTTATCATTGCATAGCACCCCATTGTGTGTATGTACCATAGTTTGTTTAGCCATTCATCTGTTGATGGGCATCTGGGTTGTTTCTATCTTTTTGCTGTTGTGAACAGTGCTGCAGTGAAATGGGTATACATATGTCTATTTGTAAACACAGCTTTTTTAAAATTCATTTTAAGTCATACAGTGTCAGAATTGAGGCCTCTTGGGAGGAACATTTTAGCATTGATGGAGAATTATAGAATAATATTACAAATGCTGGGTGAATAAGATAAAACCCAAGCTTGCTTTTTTTTTTTTTTTTAAATAAACATTGAAGGCCAGCTCAAGATGTTAAAAACCTTTCTCAATTCTGACCATGTAAATATATCCTATGTTTACAGTTGATAGAGTTCTTTAAAATTACCTCTATGGACTTTGCATTTTTATTCTAAAAAAATTAATACGTTGCTGAAGTGAGTAATCCTCAGGAACCTCAAAGTTTACTTTTGACTCTTAGGGATAGTTACTTACCTAGTCCAATTACCATTTTATAAAGAACAAAAAATATGTATGCTGATGTCTGCCTTCCAGAACATTCAGAAAAGCAGATTTTATTTTTGCTTTTGTGACAATTTCTGAGATGGAAAGCTGATGATAAATATCAAAGATTCAGTCAATATTTTAAATTATTCTCTATAATATATTTATTACTGTTGAATTATAATGTGACCTCAAAATGGCAGCAACAAAAATAATTGATTTCGATACATTTTTCTATCACTGTATCTGAGAGTTTCTATCACAGTTTTCTACACTGATATCTTATAATTTAAAAGATTTATGGAATGTGTTTTTCTAGAGTGTGATCTTTTTTTAAAAAAAAGCCTCATCTTTTCTACAGACTAATTTATATTGTGAAGTGGTAAAAATTGCTGTCATGTGTAATCCTTTTATCAGGGTCAGTATAATTGGTACCCTTGACCTCTGCCCAGTTCATTTTTCCATTCCCACCCTCTGAGCTCCAGTAAGGTTCGTGATGTTCCAGGCATCCTATTAGTCACTGGCTCTGCAGATACGATTGTGGCAGTTCCTCATCTTTGAGGAGTTCAGAATCTAGTAAAAGGCTGTGGAGACAGAGGCAGGTATTAAGAGGTGAAAAAGTAGCTAAGTAAAAGCCCTGCCAGAGAACTTCAAGCAAATACACTGTGCTCCTGGGAGGCGCCATATTGTTTTTTCTTTCTCCCATAGCTGATGGTTTTGAGAGTCTAGTTACAGTTTTTCATAGAGGCAGATGATCTTCCTAAGGTTCTTTAGCCACAAATCCTCCAGATTGAAGCTTGGGCAAAGGAATAGCATAGACACTGATTTTGAACAGCAAGAGCTCCAATTGCCTTTATGCATTACCTTGCAGAGGGTAGGGAGGGCAAGCCAGTGGGATACGGTGAGGTTGCCGATGAGCAACAGTTGTGGCTCTAAAATGCTGACAGGGATGCCTGACCATACAGTGCAGTTTGAAGAAAAAAGAGTCTTATTAGGAAAGTTAACTTTTCCACCCACTGTGAGTTGCTGGCTCGAAGGGACTCCTTTTGAGGAGCCAGTTTCCTGAGGGAAAGGAGTCATTCACTGCCTTATAAAAAGGGACAAACAGATCCCGAAGGACCACCTCAGGATTTGTTTCCGGCTCATGTCTCCCTAGCAAGGCTAAACCAGACTCATAACAAGCGTTACAGCTGGAAATCAGACAGATCCTCTGAAAGCAGTACTCCAGCCGCACGTTTAATTTACCAGGGCAGGAGCGGAGACCCTCTAATGTAGAGGTTCTTAACCTTTGCGGAGGTCACAAACTCCCTTGAGACTCCTTTCAAAGCAATGATGAACCCACTCACTCCTCAGATACAACATTCTAAATGCACCATCAGAGGTTGTTAACAGCCGCTACATCCTGGTGGAGAAGCTGTGCTCTACTGGCAGAAGGCTATGCCACCTTCAAAGAAAGGGGGCCCCCATTGCCTCTGTGAAAAGCTACCCCTTCCAACAGTGAGACTCAGCTGTAAGTGTGCATATGAAGTCATGTTCGCATACTTTTGAACGAACTGTACCTTTTGTGTAACGACCTTCATTCTTCAGAGTCAGATGGAACAAGGTCAACATGAGTGGGCAGCAGTGGTCCTTGGATGATCAGGCAACCTACATTGACTCCTATCCTTTCTCTGGCCACGAGTCATTGTCTGGAATGTGGGTGGGTGGGCATTTACATTTGTAAAATGTTTCCTCCTACTTTGTTCTATGAGAAAGCTAGAAACTTAAAAGTGCATGGTGGGTGTTGTTGGTTTGTTTATGTCTCATTTGTGGAAACTACCCATTTACTGAGCATCCTCTCCTACCTGGGACCGAGCCACTGTGGTCCTTGGACACATGAGGATTAGTTCAGCTCTTAAAGGAGAATTGTTTTACACCTTTTTAAATGGATTCATTTCTTGGTTTATTTGACTTACTGCCCAAACCAGTTGCCCTCGGATCCACTGCAATGCATGGCTACCCCATGTATGTCAGAGTAGAACTGTGCTCCACTGGGTTTTTCCAGTGGCTCATTTTTCAGAAGTAGATCACGAGGCCTTTCTTCCAAGGCACCTCTGAATGGACTTGAACCTCCCTTTCCATTAGCAGCCAAGCGCATTAACCCCTTTGCACCACCCAGAGACTCCTTCTTATTGCCAGTCTGGGATAAATAGAAGATCTAAAAGGATGGACATTTTTTATCCACTGCTTTATCTCAAGCTCCCGAAAGGGAGACTGGCATGTAATAGTCACTCCGTAAATATTTGTTGAATGAATGAATTAGCAAACAAACCGTTAGGATAAATCATACTTTGTTGGCAACTGTGGTTCAATTTTAAAAGACATGGTTCTTGGCAGGGGAGGGGAGGCATATTCAGCTGCTCGGTAGAGAGAGGAATATTTCTGTAAATGAATAGGTTTCCACATAAAAGTAGTGATAGGCTTTCGCTTTTCATTATGGAGTAAATCGTGACTGCTTTCCGAGTTTAATACAAGTTCAGTTTTGACTGGTAATGATTAGGGATGTTCAAGTTTCGAAGGTTCTGGTTTTGGTAGTTCTACATCCTCTTGAAAAGGGATGCTGATGTAATCGAGGTTTCGTCTGAGGGCGGTGAGGTTCATAGTTCCTTTTGGCCAGTCATTGGCATTTTTCTTACTATTCGCAAGTGAAACCTTTTTAAAGATTGACAAAGATGATATTGTGTCATATGTGGAACGTAATAGATGTTAACTCGTGAGTGTTTTGCCCTGCCTGCTTTAAATGAAATGTATTGTGTTTCGGGGTTCCCCTGTAAAAATAGTTTGTCACTTAAAGCATGAAGCGTGGTCAGTAATTATTCTTCAAGTTTGTAGAAAGTTATACAAGTTTCTCATGCCTTGAATGTTTTTTCTCTGCCCACAAGAGGAGGAAGATTCTTGTAGAATTCTGCAGGGTTACAAGAGTTCCCTACAGAAATACTGAGACCATTAGGTCCTCTTTAACAGGTTGGCTTTTTTTAAAGTGCCATCAGTACAATTTAATGGTGTTCATTAAAGTGGTGCTCTAGGCAGAATTGAAGTTCTTTTTAATGACTGAATTTATTCAAAAACTTTTAAAGAAAAAATGTGTTTGTTCTTTGTGTTGTGTCATTTTGTAAAAAATGCTGCCAACAGAGGGGAGAGTGACATAAAAAATTAAGTCCATCTTGGTTTCTGTTCCACAAAGATCCGAGAACGAGAATGAATCATGGTGCTGGAAGATGTTCCATTACAAAGCACAAGAATCTTGAAAGCACTGCATGTTGGTGGTTACCACTATTACATTTCCTACTTCCCGGTTAAGTCACTTGGTGAAACTCTGCATTCCCATATAAAAAGGGATGAACTAAAAACTAAGGCTGCTGTGTCTGTAGTAGATAAAGGTGAAAACAGTGTTTTAGTGTTACACGTTGTGTCCACTTAAATAAAACTTCTCTGAGTAATGAAAAATGTGTCTTAATATTTCTTGCCTGCCCTTCCTGGAGAGTCATCTCATGGAAAATGTAACAGGAGATGAGCCCGGAAATGTCTGGAGGCTCCATTCTTTCTGCTTGATAACATAAAATTCAGCAGGCTCCATGGTACTTGCTAAAATCCAGCTGGCAGTAACTAAAGGAATAAAGTCCTTGATTAAGGGTCCACAGATTCTGGAATTTCTAAAGCACAAATCACATACTTTCTGATTGGGGATTGTTTGCTGGAGTTGGGGAGGAAGGAATGGGGACTGTATGCTGCTAAACATGGGTTGGCCTGTCCACCGCTCTCAAGAGGGAGACTCCTTTGCACAATGGGCAATTAACATGATTTACTATTGTGATTAAGTCAGAGCCATGTGAAATCTTAGTACAGTGTCTGGCACTTAGTAAGTACTCCGTAAATGCTAGCTGCTATTATTACCACCTCTTCCTGCTCCTCAACTACTCCCCAGGTGGCACCCCCAGGAGCCTTGAATGTTGTATTAGTTTTCTATTGCTCCTTACCAGATTACTGCAAATTTAGCAGTTTATATGCATTTATTATCTTGGGTCAGGAGTACAGGCATAGCTTAGCCAGGTCCTCTGCTCAGGATCTCAAAGGCTGTAGTCAAGGTGTGGACCAGGTTGTGTTCTCACCTGGAGGCTTGACTGGGGAAGAATCTGCTTCCAAACTCCCTCAGGTTGCTGGCAGAATAATTTCCTTGCAGTTCCATGACTGAGGGTCTGGCCTTTTGCTGTTAGCTAGCAGTTGCCCTTGGCTCCTAGAAGGTACCCCCTTCTTTGCCGTGTGAGCTTCTCCACTATGACCACTTACAAGCCAGTGAGGAGAGCCTGTGCCCTCAAAGAGGGCCCAGTACCCTTTTTAAGGGCTTTTACCTGATAAAGTCAGGCTCCTATTCAAAAGTCAGCTCCAGTGTCACCACTGGAACCTTTGTGTGACCCCCCCATCTCCCCTTGTCCTGATTTGCATGTTCCTACATGGAAACCCTGGTGGCGTAG
Source organism: Elephas maximus indicus (assembly GCF_024166365.1). Lineage (NCBI taxonomy): Eukaryota > Metazoa > Chordata > Mammalia > Proboscidea > Elephantidae > Elephas > Elephas maximus. The sequence continues at coordinate 26,788,903 of NC_064825.1, read as the reverse complement.
TGGTTGAGCTATGGCTGCTAACCAAAAGGTCAGCAGTTCGAATCCACCAGGTGCTCCTTGAAAACCCTATGGGGCAGTTCTCCTCTGTTCTATAGGGTCACTATGAATCAGAATCAACTTGAGGGCAACGGGTTTGGGTTTACTAGGCTCATAATTACACATTGCTTTGGGGCTTAGCACACTGCAGTATTGAAATGGCAGCCTTATCTGTTTCCTCACCAGCCATGGAGGCCCTTGAAGGCAGAGGTGGTACCTTGCTTCTTCTTGTCCCCCTAGCACCTGGCACACAGCCTGACACACCAGACACTAATTGTTTATACCCTTCATATCCCCATGAATACCTTTTGAAAGTACCTCAGCTTGGATGAGAGCATGAGATTTGAAGTGAACTCTCCCCTAGGCCAGTTATTACCCTCCACCAAAGCTCGCTTATTTTGCTCAATTCAGGTTGGCCAAGTACAACATATCCGTTTCCCCCTATTTTAGTGAGTGAGGACTTAACTGGGGTCTTTCTGAATTGCTTCTCAGTGACTTTCCTGGCTAGTGGTGTCTCTATCTACACTCATGCTGATTTCCATCTTAGTAGCCCCCTGCCATTTTCTAAGGGTTGTAACAGACACCGCCTTACTTGAACCCGTCCTGTGAAGCGGTTGATTTGAACCAATTGATTTGAAATAGCCATGCCACTGTAGTAACAGGAGAGGGTGAAGGCTTTTCTGTCCATGCTACTGCCCAGCTTATTCTATGATGGCCACTCCACCCCTAGCCACCACCCAGGGGTGAGGGCAGGGGATAGGGAGAGAAGCAGAGTTGGAGGCTGCTGACCCTGAGCTGACCACTGTGCCCCCTTCCTGGTAAGGCTAGATTTAAAACGTTTAATCATTTAAATGATAAAAACATGGCTACTCCATGTGTGTCAGAACTGTGCTTCATAGGTTTTCAATGGCTGGTTTTTCAGAAGTAGATCACCAGGCCTTTCTTGTGAGATGCCTCTGGGTGGACTTGAACCTCCAACCTTTCAGTTAGTAGCTAAGCACAATAACTGTATCATCCAGAGAACTTTGAAGCTGTATTATAGTAACTCAGCTTCAGAACTGAGAATTTGTCAGTTCAAATCCTTCTTCCTCCCCTCAAATTAACGTCAGTGTTCTGGGTTCCCTCTTGAAAACAGGATGAAAAAAGAGAAATAAATGCTTCTTCCTGGGACACCAGACACTGGGCAGACCCCTCAGGAAAGGAAAAGCAAGTCAAGTCCCTGTGAACTTGATGCTGTTAAGTCGATTCCGACTCATAGCGACCCTGTAGGACAGAGTAGAACTGCCCCATAAGGTTTCCAAGGCTGTAATCGTTACAAAAGCAGACTGCCACATCTTTCTCCCACTGAGTGGCTGATGGATTCGAACCACTGACCTTTGGGTTAGCAGCCAAGTGCTTAATCACTGCACTGCCAATGAAGGAAAATCAAAATACACTTTCCAGGAGCCTTGTGCCAATGTGTCTCAGAAGGGAAAGAACCAAAGTGCTGTCTAAAATCACTTCCAGATCCCTAGAAATATAATTTGTATTACCTCAGGAAGCAAGGAGTCGAATAGAACCTGAGCCTGCATGGAAACTTCAGGAATGTTTTAAAAGGATAATGTTCTGATGGTAATTTCAGAGTGAAGAGACTCAGATTTTAGTATTTATCTCATTTGTTCATTTTGAATATGAAAAGTATTACAAAGGAAGTATTGTTAAGTACAGAGGCCCTTCAGCCTCTTTACCATCTTTCAAAGTACTTTATAAATAATATCACCCGTTGAGATAAAGGAAGCTTCATTTAAGAGAAAAACCACCCTAAACTCTGGCTGTTGCAGAAGAAAACGGAGGAAAAAATAAAAAGAATGTACATCAGAAAGAATAGGGATCGTCTAGACAGGCTGCCCCATAGATTATGATGAAACTCACCTAATAGTAGCGACATAAAAAAGCAAAAAGAAACAGGTGGAATTAATGTTACCATCATTTCAGCATATAACCAATAGAAAAATTATTGAGCTATTTTACTTTTTTGCACTAGGTCTTTGAAATCCAGTATTTTCTACTTATAGCACGTCTCATTTCAGACTAGTCTCGTTTTGAGTGCTCAGTAGCCACATGTGGCTACCCGTTACCCATTGCCGTCAAGTCAATTCCAACTCAGTGACCCTATAGGACAAAGTAGACCTGCTCCATAGGGTTTCCAAGGAGCAGCTGGTGGATTCAAACTGCTAACCTTTTGGTTAACAGCCTGAGCTCTTAACCACTGCACCACCAGGGCTCCCACCTGTGGCTAGTAGCTACCATATTGGACAGAGTAGGTCAAGATAGACTGTTTTACTCACCATTTGCCCCCACGTAATGGCATACACTTTAATGTCCCTGTGTCCTTGCAAATGCCTTTGTTTTAGCCTGAGATTCTCTAGCTCCTTTCTGAAGGATCATCTGTCTGCTAAGCAGATTTAACTAACTGGGTGCATTTTCTCTGTTATCTTGAAGCTCAACAAGCTTGTGAGTCCTTACTACCTGCTCACAGTGAGATGCACATTCAATACCTCCTCACTTTGAAGCAGTTTTAATCTGGAATAAGAGCTAATAAGAGCTGGTGGCTGTTCCCCTAACCCCCATGTTATCTTGCCTTGATTTTTGTTGTTTGCTTACTGTTTTTTGCTGTTTGTCCCTGTTCTCAAACAGGCTGTAAGCTCTGTGAATTCAGGCATCTTGTCATTACGTACCTTCTCAGTGAACCTCCGCACTCCAACCTCAGCCAAGCAACATGTTGACCACGTAGTGAAGTTGGAAGGAGCAGACAAAGTAAATGAGAGAGTGGATGACAAAGCATGTTTCACTCTGAGAGCAATCTAACTGCGGGTGCTTAGAGAGATTCTTTCTACTTCACCCAGAGCCCTGATGAAGATGGGGAAAGACGTGTCATAAGAGCACATAGTAGAATCCTTCCAAGTGCTTTCTACCAGCTTGATGTTGATAAAAGGAGCTCTGGTGGTGCAATGTTAAACACTCAGTTGCTAACCAAAAGGTTGGGGGTTTGAACCCACTCAGTGGCTCTTTGGGAGAAAGACTCGTAAAGATTACAGCCTAGAAAACCCTATGGGGCAGTTCTAGTCTGTCACATGGAATTGCTGTGAGCCGAAATCGACTTGACAGCACCTAGCAACAATGCTCATAGACTTTAGGCTTTCCCACTGCCCAGGTAGAAAAGTTAATACCCATGTGCTCTCTGCAGAATCAGACACTAAACAGCTGTAAATAGAAACTTCTGAAGCCACAAGTGGAGAAGAACTTGGAACTGTGTGGGTCGGCTTCTGGAAGCTCCCTTTCTACACCTAAGACTCTGTGGTAGGGAGGGAAGCTCACAACTTTGGGGTCAGAGGAGAAGTAGGGTAAAATCTTTACTTTCCTGCTGTATAACCTCTATGAGCCTTAGGTCTTTCATCAATAGAATCGGTAGAATGGGATAATAATACTTCACAGGCTTGTTTTTTTTCTTTTTTTTTTTTACTTTTGATATAGATACACAGGAGGTTGCAGAAAGAGAGAGGTTCCCTGTACCCATCCATCACCCATGCTGAGAGTTTGCATCTCCACCCCAGATACACTGAATCAGAATCTACATTTTAACAAGATCCCCAGGTGATTCTTAATGTCTAATAGATTTGGGAACCACTGCTCTACTGATGGTTCTCTGAGTTGGTCCCTAACCAGGAGCATGAGCGTCACCTGGGAACTTGTTAAAAACGCTGTGCACAGAACAGTATCAAAACCAGGAAATTGACATTGGTGTAATCTATAGACCTTATTCAGATTTCACCAGTTTTATATGCACTTGTGTGTGTGTGTGTGTGTGTGTCTGTAGTTCTGTGCAGTATCATCACAGGTATAGATTTATATAATCACCACCACAATCGAAACACAACTCTTGTTCCTCAGCCACAAAGGAACTCCTTTATGCTACCCCTTTATTGTCACACCCCCTCCAACACTCATCCCTGGCAACCACTAATCTGTTCTCCACCTCTATAATGCTGTCATTTCGAGAATTTAATATAAATGGAATCATACACACCTTTTGAGATTGATTTTTTTCCACTTGGCATAATGCCTTTGAGCTCTATCCAAGTTGTTGCGCTGGTCAATAGTTCATTCCTTTTTACTACTGAGTAATGTTCCACACTTGCTTTGAGGGTCCAGCAAGACAGCACAAAGACAAGCCACTAGCACAGTGTTCAGTAAATGTCAGTTCTTCCTCTCTGGGGGCTGATTCTGAACTCTTGCTGAAGGTGGACACCAGTTTGGGGCAACAACTCCCACTGCCCATGAATTCACCCCCCCACCCCACTCCTTAGTTTGCCTTTCTGCTGTTTAAAGTCCTGCAGCCAGAGCTCAACTAGTAAGGACAGTAAGGCCCAGAGAAGGGAGGAGGCCAGAAGTCTTAAGTGTCTAGATCCTGGACTCCTAGCCCATCCTCTCGCTGTGTGTGCTGCTTACGGGCCTGCAGTCTGTGCCAGGTGGCTCATCCCACACTCAAATTTGCAGCACATCAGCTGGGGAACTGGGCTCCTAACCAAACTGGTGATTCATCCCTGAGCATTGATCAAGCAGGGCAGGGAGCCAAGGGTGGTTGGTTTTTCCCTAGACTTGAAGCTCCCACAATGGAAAAGCTGTCATGACTAAACTCTGCTCAGTTACAAGAGGAGGTTGACATTCATTCATTCCACAAAGGTCTACAAACACCTCCTGTGGCCAGTGGTGGGGATTCAAAAAGTGAACAAAGCCAATAGGCCCCTGGCTTTGTGGAGTTTTGTGGGAATGATGGAAGCCAAAGGGGAAGGGAAGGCTGAGGAAAACTAAGGCTTTGTTTCCATCTATCATTTCACCTCTCCAAGCCACTTCCCAGTGTGGGGCTTGGACTAAATAACCTCTACAAGTCTCATTGCCTGTGCTTCTCAAATCTCTGTCCTCTCCCATTGTGTTCCACTAGATCCCTGGAACTCAGATCCCTAAGAAAAAGGAAATTAGTACTTGTTGAGCACCTACTATGTGCCAGGCGTTAAGAAAACATACACTGGCTCACTAAATCTTCACAATCCAGTGAAAATGTTCCCTCAGTTTGGGGGTGAGGGACTGTTATGGATTGAATTGTGTCTCCCCAAAATATGTGTTGGAATCCTAACCCCTATACCTGTGGACATAATCCCATTTGGGAATAGGGTTGTCTTTATTGTGTTAATGAGGCCATATCTGTGTGGATGTCAAATCTAATCACCTCTGAGTTATAAAGACAGCAGATTAGACATAGAAGTGAGCACAAACTGGGTAAGATGGATGCTATGTGAGGAACACCCAAGGCTACCGACAGGGAAGAAATCGACATAGTCAAGAGCCTGACTTGAACTTTTAGCCTCCAGAACTGTTAAGAAAATAAATTCGATTCTTTAAAGCCACCTACCTGTGGTATTTCTGTTACAGCAGCACTAAGTCACTGAGACAGGGACATATCAAGTGATTGAGGGATTGGGGGTTCAAGAGGGGCTGCCCGAGTTCTGAGGAGACCACTGACTGCTGTGTGACCTTGGGCTCCTAACTCCTCTAGGGCTGTTTCTTCATCTGCAACATAAGAAAAGTGCTAATACCTCCGTCATGGGGTTGTGTGAGAACTAAAGTAGATGGTCTAAATAAAGTCATTAAACACAGTGCCCAGCACATAAATAAACACTCAATTCTTATTAGGTCTAACAGCATTTTCTCTGTCCACAAAGTAAAACATGTTTGGAAAGTAGAAAACCCCAAATGATTGGAGCCAGACAGGGAATGAAGCAAATGTCATCCAGAAAGAAAGACAGTTTGGCATATTGAAAAAGCTCAAATTGGGTTTTGGTATCAGAAAATCTGGTTTGGGGTCTTAGCTCTAATACCATACTTGCCGGGAAGGGGGTGGGGGATGAGAGAATGATCCCGGGAAAGTCACGTTAACTGTTTTTTTCTGTACCAATGTTGCCCTTTCGGGGCTGTTCTGAGGATTAAATGAGATAATGCACCTGGCGCTCAGTAGGCGCTCAAGCAATAGAAGCTGTTTACCTTGCCTCAGACAGAAAGCCACTCATAATAGTTTAAGTGAGGGGGAAGGTGTTTAGTTACTTCACAGAACCCAATGGTGGAAAATGCAGCTGGGAAAATATCCTGGAAAGATCCTTACTAAGGAAGGAAAACCTGCACCTTTTCTGAGAACAGCTAGACAGGACACCCTGCCTTTAAAAGAAAAAAAAAAGTTCTGTTGAGCCGATTCCGACTCGTGACGCACGTGTGTCAGAGTAGAATTGTCCACTGTAGGGTTTTCAGTGGCTGATCTTTCAGAAGTAGATGGGCAGGCCTTTCTTCCAGGGTGCCTCTGGGTGGACTTGAACTGCCAACCTTTCAGTTAGCAGCTGAGCATGTTAACCATTTGCACTACCCAGGGACTCTATCCTGCTTTTACTCCCCAGGTTTGTCGCTGGGCCCTGTGGGAGTGGCAGAAAGACTGGAGAGAGTTGTGGAAGCAATGGGGGTATTTTTAAAACTACTCAAGAATATCCTTGACTCAGAGGGCCCCAGAAAAGGAGCCAGATGGACCTGTGGGCGTCTGTCATGTCAGCATTTGGAGCGGGGGCTGGAGAAGCTACCCGGGGAACCCCAGCCCCCAGCCCGTTGCGTAAGCCTGTGTGGGCGCAGAGACGAACGCACATTCCTGCAGCGTCAGGGCTCCTGTCCCCAAGTGATACTGCTGCCAGCTCGTCCCTACACAGGTGGTGAATTCCCCAGACAGGCTCTTCTCAGTTTCTATTCCTCCTTTCTCTTTTTTCATTTATTAGTTTTATTTTTAATTAAAAAAAAAAAAGATGATGTAAGCTATTCATGATTGCGTATTTATTGCAAAAAAAACCAGGCAATACAGAAATATATGGAGTAAAATTCTCCAGTCACTGTTGCCATTCCCAATCCCTGTCCCACTGCCCAGAGAGAGTCGGGGCTGTCACTTGGCTGTCTGTCCATCTCCTCCCTCCACTGGGGCGCTGACTCCCCACACCCAGCTGCGCCTCGCCTAGTCACCTGCCTTGCTCTGCCCCACTTAGTAGTTTTAGGACTGAATTGTCCAGGAATGGGAAAGGGGAAGGAACCATAATTTTCTAACACAAATACTGAAGCACAATTTTCTATCAACATACTACATTTCAGTCAGATGTTACTAACTTGAGAGAATTTTGTTTCGAGTGGATTTAAACAGGGCTTAGAGGGTGGGCCTAGGTGGTGCAAATAGGTAAGTACCCAGCTACTAACCAAAAGGTTGGAGATTCACACCCACTCAGAGTTGCCGCGGAAGAAACCCCTGGCAATCTTACTTTCAAAAGGTCACATCCGTTGAAAACCCTGTGGAGCACAATTCTGCTCTGAGACACGTGGGTTTGCCCTGAGTCGGAATCGACTGGATGGTAGCTAGTTGGCTGGTGGGTAAGAGGGTGCGCTCTGACAGCTGTAAGGCCCGGCTCCTCCTTGTGATTTTGCTGTGTGATTGAGGAAGTTTCTTGACCTCCTTACAAGTCACTATTCAACTGAAAACGGGGATAATAGCACCTATCTTAGAAGTCTATCGTGGAGCTTAAATGAGGCCACAGATGTAAAGAACTCCCTGCCTGGCACAGGTGAGGCCTAATGTTAGCTCTTTTTATTTTATCAGAATTCATTTTGTTCGCCTTCCGATTTAACTCTCAGACTGTAATCACTTTACTGCATTTTCAAATTCTTAATGGGTCACCTCGCAATAGGGATCTTTCCAATTTACAGTCTTCAAAATAAGCATGATGAATTTCGGTTTTTCACAATCTAGAATCCATGTCTACAGGGGTCAGCTCTGGCTGGTGGGGCTTAGCATCTTAGATACTTAGTGTCTCTAGGTAATGGCGTCTTGGGGTGGTGGCAAGGGGTGGTAGCCTTGTGAAAGGTGGTGACAGTTAGTGGTGGTCTTGGGGCCCCACATGATCCATCCTGGCTATAGCAGAACCCCAGCCAGACTTCTTATTTGGCTATTTGTTTCCATAGGAACGTGACTCTGATTTTGTAATATCTTTATAAAATTTTACATATGTTTTGTGATCAGCATAGCCCTGATCAATTTGTGTTTATCTTAAAACAGGTGACAGGGGCCTTGCATTGCTTTACCTATCTCGGGGTGAATTCTTGAATATTTAGATGAGTTCTTTAGCCTCTCTGAGCCTCAGATTCAGCTGAGTTAATAACATTGTTATGGACTGAATTGTGTCCTCCAAAAATATGTGTTATAAATCTTAAACCCTTTGCCTGTGCATGTAATCTCAGTTAGCAATAGGACTTTATTATGTTAATGTACCAGTGTAGGGTGTGTCTTAAGCCAATCATCTTTGAGATATAAAAAGAGCAGATTAGGCACAAAGAAGGAAGCACAAGCAGAGGGGAAGATACACACCACATGAGGATCTCCAAGGAACAGAGGAACAGAAGCTAAAAAGAGACAAGAACCTTCCCCTAGAGCCGACAGAGAGAGAAAGCCTTCCGCTAGAGCCAATGCCCTGAATTCAGACTTCTAGGCCTCCTAATTTGTGAGAAGATAAACTTCTGTTTGTTAAAGCCACCCACTTGTGGTATTTCTGTTATAGAAGCACTAAGAAACTAAGACAAACATCTAGCAAGTAGGATTATTGTGAGGAATAATTATTTTGAGGTGAAAGTTCTTGGTCCATAGTGGGTGCACAATAAGCTTCATGGGCCAGGGACAAGGCCCCTTATCTCCTACTTCTTGCTCCCTGTGGTCTCTGGCCCTCTCTGATCACCTCCGCTCCCTGCACCCTCACCCCCTGCTCAGTACACCCACGTTCAAAACGGAGGTGGAGACGGCTGACTCAGCTCTTGGACAACTGAATCTGTCAGGGTAGCTCTTGAGGCAGCTCAGCTGTGTGAGAAGGAAGTGTGCCAAGCAGCAGTTCGGTGGGCACCCCACATGCTCTGTGATTCATCCTTCTCTGTAGTTAACAAATTCCTATCACAGGTTCTTAGAGGTCTAATGTTCGGATGGAAAGACCATCCACGGCCAGGGACTGGGTTTGGTAGATTTTAGTATCAAATACAGTAATCAAGCTTGTGGACTTGGGAATCAATCACCTGGGTTGAAACCCACTTACTAGCTATGACCTTGAGCACATTACTCATTCTTTCCAAGCTTCCATTTCTCCATCTGTAAAATGGAGACAATAGTGGCTCCTTTGCAGGGTGGATGTACAGCTCACCATGGAAAGTGCTTAGCAACACTGTCTTTCATCTGCTCACTAATCGTAGGCTTGTGGGCACCCAGGCAGCCCATTCTCCTGCTCCTTGAAGCAACCAGGACTCTGGTCCCTGCCCTTCCACACCAGTTGTATGACTGTTACTGATTGAATTGTGTCTTCAAAAAATATATAAATCTTATTCCCTATACATGTGGATATAATCCCATTGGGAATAGGATTTCCTTTGTTAAGGAAAGGAATAGGATTTCCTTTGTTAAGCACAGTGCTTACCTTGACCTTGCTTACCAGCTCATCTATAGTGAACAATTTCATATATTTTTTTTTTTAACCTCATCGAAGATTCTGCTTCTAGGTATGGCTGGCATCTGTCTCTCTCCCAACCCCATAGCACCTTCCTATAGAATCAAAGCCTCCTTTTCAAATTTACAATCTCTTCCAGGGGTAGATGGCCCAGTAAGCCAGGTAAGCACAGGCTTACCTGTGCTTATTTACTAATCTGTAGTGAACAATTTCACTTTGATGTGGTGAAACTAAGGATAGCTTCCCTGTTTGTGAACAGGAGAGAGTGAGGTGAATTCTCTCAGATATGGTGAAATCCACGTGAAATTATTCACTACAGATGATCCAGTAAGCACTGTGCTTACCTTGCCTGTTGGATAATCCACTCCTGACTTTCGAGATATAAAAGGAGCAGGTTAGGTGCAGAAGGAAGCATAAACAGAGGGAAAGATAGACTCCACATGAAGATTGCCAAGGAGCTGAGGAACAGAAGCTGAGCAGAGACAAAGACCTTCCCCTAGAGCTGACAGGGAGAGGAAGCCTTCCCTTAGGGCCAGCCCCCTTAATGTGGACTTTTAGTCTCTGAAACTGTGAGAAAATAAACTTCTGCTTGTTAAAGTCACTCATGTGTGGTATTTTTGTTACTGCAGCACTAAGAAACTAAGACAACGCCCTTGGGCCAACCAATCTGTCCTCAGAGCCTCAGGCCTCTCATCCGGATAACGTCCATGTCCTCTGGCTGCCGCTGCAGCTGTCACAGCTCACTAAGTAACCCAACTGGAATACACTCTTTTTCTTAAAGCCCTTCTACTTAATCAGTGTTTAATAAACAGACTCAACTAGAATGGAAAGGGGTTAAGGATCCCCTAACATATACTTGAGACTTTCTCTCTAGAAATAATGAGTTTTGAAAAAGCTCAAAAAGGGAAAGACTTTGGGGAGAAATTTAGGCAGCTTACTCACATTCTCAGAGAATTTATCACACTCTCTCCTGCATACAAACAGGGAAGCTATCCTTAGTTCAGTGTGTGACTAGGACATTGAAAGCCCATTTGAGGAGGTTTGGGGATTTATTCTCTGAAGGACAGATCAGGAGGCAGTGCCCATTTTCCTGCATGGAGCTTGCCCTGGAGATGTCCCTGCCCAGTGCCCAGCTGACCAGCGATTGTCCAGGAGTGAGGATCAGTGTCTGACAGGAAACGTGGGAGCCACCGGCACTGGTTGCCAAGAGCACCAACATGGATGCCTCAAGACACAAAAGAGGGTGAACTGAGACTTTACTCCTTCCTCCTAACTCTGACCCAGACCTGCAAGAGGGATTTAACTTAGGAGCACTTCAGAATCCAGAACAGATTAGAGCACCACCCCCCAGAGTAAGTCACCATCCCAGAAGACCACGCCAAGCCCCCTTCACAGGGAAAGAAGAAAGAGCGGGGACCTTCCTGCCTGCACCAGCCCTGGTGCATGCGTGGTGCACAAGCCTAGGTGCTCTCCTGATTATAACAGTAACATATGCTCATGAGGAGAATTTAGAAAGTACACACACACACACAACTAAAATAATTATCAACCATAATGTGTCTGGCCTGACCAGGCCATTTGACATGAGCTGTGGTTTGTTGGGGGCTTATTGCATGTCGTGCACTGTGCCAAGTTCTTTACAGACATTGACTCATTTCATCCCCATAACCACCTATGAGATAACAGACAATTCCAATTGTACAGACAAGCGAGGGAAGAGATGCTTAGATAGGTTAATTCACACCAAATCAAGCAGCTTTTAGGGAGGAAGTGAATAAAGCCGGGTATCTTACCGACTGTGCCAGGCTGGTCCTCTTGGAAAGGTGAGGACTGAGGTTTCTTGCAGTGGCATCAACTTGGCATCATTCGGTTTTTTACATTATTTATTTTGCCATCAGGGTCCAATGAACCCTTTTTATTTTTTATAGTCATTTGATAAATAATTTACAGAAGTGAAAATAACAAAATAAGAATTTAAACGTAGTAAATCAAATTTTCCATATTCAATTTTAGTCATTATTCCACATTTTCTTGGTTTTGGTTAATACGTGTGCATATATGTATATAAATACACATATAAAAAAGAAACCAAACTCATAGCCGTTAAGTCTATTCTGACTCATAGTGACCCTATATGACAGAGTGGAACTGCCCCATAGAGTTTCCAAGGAGCGCTTGGTGGACTCAAACTGCCCATCTTTTGGTTAGGAGCCATATAGCACTTAACCACTACACTACCAGGGTTTCCATCCATCCGTACATACATACATATGTACATAGGTACATGTGTGTACACACACACACATATATATGTATACACATATATGTACCTGAAATGGGCAATGGCCTTTGAATGCAACTGCTTGTTCATCAGTTGTCATGTTGTTATTCATTTATTTACTGAACAAACATGTTATACATGTCTACTCAGTTGCTGGTGCTGTAGCAGGCGCTGAAGATGAATCAGACCCAAGCCTTGCCCTTGAGGGCTCGCAACCTAGAAGCAGAGAGACAGAATGAGAGGTAAATCCAGACACAGTCTGATAAATGCTATCAGGGGTATGTATGAAATACCCCTGGATTATGGTTTAGGATGCAGAGAGGGATTGAGTCAAGGATTACAGGAAGCTTCACAGAGGACGTAGCATTTGGGTTGAGCCTGGAACCATGGCTTCTAGTTTACCAGCTAAAGAAGCAAGGTTAGTGGTGGTATTCTAGGCAGGGGGCCTTCAAGAGCAGCAGCATGTGGTGTGAGAGATGAAGAGTAGGGTTAGAAAGGCTGTCTGTAAAGAGGAGTGGGGGATGCGTCAAGGCTGGCTGGGCTCTCTCTCTTCTCAGCTCACCTCCATCCCAAGGGTCAGCTCCCAGAACAGGCCAGCAGAGCCAGGCAGTGCCTGCCCTCACGGAACTACCGTCAATTCAATAAGGAGTGACACGTACTCAGCTGGTGATACATAGGCCTAGGGACAGTTGGAGACATTTCCTTGCCCTAGCAGAAGAGCTACTTTATTGAGCACTTGCTCTGTGGTAGGCGTTTTGCTAAAGCACGTAATCTAAATTATCTCATTTACTTCTCACCATGCACTAGCAAGTACGTTCGTACCCTACGTGGACGAGGAAGCAGATGCTGGAGAGTTTCTATGACTTGCCCAAAACCGCACTGCCAGGATTTAATCCCAATCTGCCTGATTCCAAATCCCAAGCTATGTTAGTGTTAACTGTGGCCTGGGGAGGGTGGGGCAGTGGTGACTCGGTGGTAGAACTCTCGCCTCCCACGTGGGAGACCCAGGTTAGATCCCAGCCAATGCACACCTCATGCACAGCCACCATTCATCTGTCATTGGAGGCTTGTGTGTCACTATGATGTTGCGCAGGTTTCAGCAGAGCTTCCAGACTAAGACAGACTAGGAAGAAATGCCTGGTGATCTACTGCCAAAAATCAGCCAATGAAAAACCTATGGATCACAAGGGTCCGATCCCAATCTGATCATGGGAACAGTGGAGGATTGGGCAGCATTTTTTCACCCTGTGTGTAGGGTCGCCATGAGTCAGGGGCCTGCTAACAACACAGACTTACTGAACCAGGACCTCTGGACTGGGGCCTGGGAATGTGCATCTTGGTAAGTCTTCCTGGAGACTCTGAGGCATGCCAGCATTTGAGAATCCCTACCCTGTGCTGTCATGCCTGCCTACCCCTGCCAGGGGGCTGAGAGGAAGATGAGTGACTGGGAGAAGGGCAAGCTGTTCAGACAGAGGAACCAGAATCCACCAAGCCCCACTGATCAGGAAGACAGTGGAGCTTTCAGGAACTGCAGGCAAAAGTGAGGGTCTGGAAGGGCACCCCGCCTCAGGTCCTGTGAGAGGCCGGGTCCCCCCACATCCTCCTCACACACATATCTCTAACCTTCAGCCAGTCCCAAGACAAGATCCCGGTGCTCTGAGGTACTGGTGTTCAGAGAAGCCATGAGGCAGCGCCGCGCCGGCCCACTGGACCCCCTGACTGAAAGTGACAGCCCTGTGCACCCTACCTTCTACTCCGCTCTGCTTTGAGTGTAGCCTGCTCTGAATGTGGGGCAAACTGCTGCTAATGAGGATGGCCATCCTTAGCGGGGAGGGGGCCCAGGGTCAGAAACAGGCTTGGGGAGGGGGGGCACTTTACTGATGTCGTCTCATTTTGTCCTCCAACAGCAGGTGAGAGAGGGTTGACTATCTCCATTTTACAGATGAGGAAGATAAGGGCTGAGATGGGGAGTGCAGAGATAGAGGGTGAGGGGGAGTGGGTGAAGGGAGTACTGTCTCCTGATTTGTTCTGATCTGGGCAGGAAAAGCTGGTAGCTGTCACAGAAGTGGTCACTGCAGGGATCAGTAGGGAGGCCTAGCTCCGGCAGGGTAGGACTCAGAAGCACTAGCAGAGGGCCTGCCCCAGAGAAGGGACTCCCAAAGGGATACCACTATAATTGTTATCTAAGGAGCCCCAGTGGTACAAATAGTTAAACACTTGGCTTTTATTGGAAAGGTTTGTCAGTTCTAACACCACCAACGGCTCTATGGGAGAAAGACCCGGTGATTCTGCTTCCATAAAGATTACAGCCCAATGATCACAAAACCCTGTGGGGCAGGTCTACTGTGTCACATAGGGTCACTATGAGTTGAAATCGACTTGACAGCACCTAACAACAACAACAACAACAACAATTATCTAATCATGCATTCATCGGGCTTTTCAGAATACCTCCTCTGAGCAGATCACTGTTCATATGTTGTTTCTAATCCTCACAGTCTTGGCCCTGCCACTTGGCCTGTGATGGCGGATACCTGGGGAGTATTCGTACCACAGCCTCTAGAGTCACTCAGGCACCGAGGTTAAAGGCAGGTTTAGGGTCAGCAAACCTGAGTTCAAATCCCGCTCTGCCACCTACCAGGTGCGGGACCTTGGAAGACCACTGTCCTCCCAGGGGAAGGTGCTATTTTCCCATTTTCACAGTGACAGGAGACTTGAGAGGTAAGAGCACAGACTTGCCTGACTAGAATCCACGCTCCCAGCCACCTTGCTGTGCTGTTTCCCCAGGGTGGCCCCACTGGCTTCAGAATCTTCTGGGGTGCTTGAAAGAGTGCAGAGTCCTGGCCCTGCCTCCCATTCACTAACTCTGAATCTCAACAGTGAGGCCCTGGAAGCTAAATTTTTTCACAAGCTCCATGGGTGATTCCTGTTACCTCAGCTCCAGTCTTTAAGCAGGTCTGTGCATAGTTGCAGGAGCCCTGGTGGCACAGTGGTTAAGAGCTCCACTGCTAACTAAAAGGTCAGCAGTTCAAATCCACCAGCCACTTCTTGGAAACCCTATGATAGGGCAGTTCTGCTCTGTCCTACAGGGTTGCTATGAGTCGGAATCGACTCGGCAGCAACGGGTTTTTGGTATGCATAGCAGCAAGGAGACCTGGTAGCCAAACAGTTAAGCGTTCAGCTGCTAACCAAAGGTCGGTGGTTCGAACCACCCAGTGGCTCCAAGGTAGAAAGACACGATAATCTGCTTCTGTAAAGATTACAGCTAGAAAGCCCGATGGAGCAGTTCTACTCTGTCACATGGGGTCGCTATGAGTCGGAATTGACTTAACGGCACCCAACAACAACAACATGCACAGCAGCATGCAGAAGTAGCCCGTGCTACAAGAATACAATTGCTAAGGCGCTGAAAGTGTCCCTGGTGGTGCAGATGATTAATGGACTTGGCTGCTGACCGGAAAGTTGGAGGTTTGAGTCCCCCCAGAGGCATCTCAGAAGGCCTGGTGATCTACTTCTGAAAAAAATCAGTCATTGATAACCCTATGGAGCACAGTTTTACTCTGGCGCACATGGGGTTGCCGTGAGTTGGAATCAACTTGATGGCAACTGGTTTGTTGCTGAAAGTTAATAGAGACAGAGCCCCCTCTGTGGCTAGCATGATGTCTCTGACCAGAGGAGGTAACCAAACTACCATAACCTGCTGTGGGTCAGTGGGAACAACAGAAAACCAGGTCTGAGACTTCCCTGCTAATAATTCTATCAATTGCTTAGGGAAAAGGAACTGGCGATGACATTAGAAATACATTGCAATTATCCTGGTGTATTTCAATTTTTTTAATTTGTATTTAGGTTATGAATTTATTAAATTCACTATTAGTCTGTGTTCAATGCTCCTCAATCTTTGTTCTGCTTCTAAAATTCCCAGTCAAAAGGCGGAGGGGTGCGCACTTAAAAGATCTTTAATAAACACTTGTTGTCAGTTGCAGGGGTGGTGGCTTAATCCCCCGTAGTCATCATCAGAGCCACCTTCCAGATGTCCCAAATTATACGCAGTTTAAGTAAAGGCAGCATACATGCCATGTAGATGCGGTTTTGCAACAAATCCTTTAGCTCACCCCTGCGCCAACTATATTGCTGTCCCTCCTACCTCTTCTGGGAGTGCCTGGGCGGTGCGAACAGTTAACACACTCACCAAAATGTTGGCAGTTCAAGACTACCAGAGGCATCTCAGAAGAAAGGCCTGGGATCTACTTCTGAAAAATTAGCCACTAAAAACCCTATGGGAGGAAGAAAAGAGGGAATTTTTGCTTAGGGGGCATTGAGTTTATATTATTGGTGGTAGAAGAAATTGGAAAAGAATAGTGAGAATGGTTGCAAAACTTGAAGAATGTAATCAACGTCACTGAATTATACATGCAAAAATTGCTGGGGAAAAAACCCAACCCTATAGAGCGCAGTTCTACTCTGACATACATGGGGTTGCCATGAGTCAGTATCAGCTCGAGGGCAAGTGAGTAATACCTTTTCTATAGGCCTTTAGGAGCTTCCAGGGTTTCTTTCTGGAACACAGTGGACCAACCAGCAATTGCTGCAGAGTCCAGAATGGTGAACATCATCTCAGAAAGATGCCTTTCTGCCTCTCTGAATCATGGCTGACTTCTGCCCTTACAGCCTGGGTTTGGCTCAGGGAACTAGCCTCACACGCACCCATAGCTGGGGAAATTCGGCCTGTCTACCTGCATCTGCATTCCAGCCCACCCCCATTCCCTCTCCCCTATCCCTCAGTTTAGGAGCCCTGGGGATGCAACAGTTAAACACTTGGCTGCTAACCAAAAGGTTGGCGGTTTGATCCCACCCAGCGGCTCCATAGGTGAAAAGACCTGGCAATCTGCTCCTGTAAATATTACAGCCTAGAAAACCCTGTGGGGCAGTTCTACTCTGTCACATGGTGCTGCTATGAGTTGAAATGGAGTTGATGGTACCTAACAACAAACAACATCACTCAGTTGGGCTCAGCTACAGCACCTGGCTGAATTACAGGTGATGCTCGACAACTTCTTGTTGTTTGATTGATTGATTAATTTGTTGCTATGGAAAATGTCAGATTATAATGCAACAGCGGGACTTCTTCCTGACTTCCTGCTTGACAACACACTATGAGCTTGCTCCTCCTCCACGCACTATCCCCTCTGGGTCAGGAGGAATAACTGAAACCTGAAACTCCAGGAAAAAGGGGGCAATGTTGGTGTCTTAGTCATCTAGTGCTGCTATAACAGAAATACTACAAGTGGATGGCTTTAACAAAAGAGGTTTATTTTCTCACCATAAAGTAGGCTAAAAGTCCAAATTCAGGGCATCAGCTCCAGGGGAGGCTTCCTCTCTCTCTTGGCTCTGGAAGAAGGTCCTTGTCCTCAATCTTCCCACAGTTGAGGAGCTTCTCAGGCGAAGGGACCCTAGGTCCAAAGGACACACTCTGTTCCTGGTGCTGCCTTCTTGGTGTATGAGGTCCCCAACTCTCTGCTTGCTTCCGTTTTATCTCTTGAGAGAGAAAAGGTTTGCAGGCCCCACCCCAGGGAAACTTCCTTTACATTGGATCAGGGAGGTGACCTGAATAAGGGTGGTATTACAATCCCACCCAAATCCTCTTAACATAAAATTACAATCACAAAATGGAGGGTAACCACACAATACTGGGAATCATGGCCTAACCAAGTTGATACACAGATTTTTTTGGCGGGGGCATAATTCAATCCATGACATTCCAGTATTTCTGTCTTAGTCATCTAGTGCTGCTACAACAGAAATACCTCAAGTGTATGGCTTTGACAAAGAGAAGTTTATTTTCTCACAGTAAAGTAGGCTAAAAGTCCAAATTCAGGTTGTCAGCTCCAGGAGAAGTCTTTCTCTCTCTGTTGGCAGGCTCATCAATCTTCACCCAGACTAGGAGCTTCTCAGCACAGGGATCTAGGAACCAAAGGATGCACTAGACTCCTGACTCTTCTTGCTTTGTGGTAATGAGGTCCCTCTCCTCTTCGCTTGCTTCTCTCTTTTATATCTCAAAAAGATTGACTCAAGATACGACCTGATTCTGTATATTGAGTCCTGCCTCATTAACATAACTGCCTCTAATCCTGCCTCATTAACATCATAGAGGTTAGGATTTATAACACATCGGATAATCACATCAGATGACAAAATGGTAGACAACCACATAATACTGGGAATCATGGCCTAGCCAAGATGACACACATTTTGGGGGGGACACAATTCAATCCATAACAAGCCTCTTGGATAGAAAATGAATAGGAAACAATGTTACATAAATTGGAGAAGAGTTTAAATGTGTTTATTTAATAAATTATCACTTTAGTACAAAAAATACCACACGAGACAATTACAGGGATTCTAAAAAAAAAACCAAACCAAACCCGCTGCCATGGAGTCGATTCCGACTCATAGCGACCCTATAGGACAGAGTAGAACTGCCCCATAGAGTTTCCAAGGAGCACCTGGTGGATTTGAACTGCAGACCTTTCTGTTAGCAGCTGCAGCACTTAACCACTACGGCACCAGGGTTTCCACAGGGATTCTAAAAGATATTAATTCATAGACCCTGTGGACTTTGTGTCTAGAAATTGGACACAAGTTTGTAAGATGAATTTCTTCTTCTCAAGGAATCTCTGTGGTGGTACTTGTAACCTTTTTTGAAGGTAACATCAATATTCTAAACTTGTGGTCCTTTTTGAATGAGCTACCCAGGACTGATGACTCTGTCCCCAGTAAACCTCCCTGGGCTTAGAGTAAATGTTCCAAAAACATTAGTGATTTTAAGCATCATCAAAATGTCTCTAAAACCCATTGCTGTTGAGTCAATTCCAACTCTTAGCAACCCTATAGGAGACCATAGAACTGCCCCACAGGGTTTCCAAAGATTGGCTGGTGAGTGAATTCAAACTGCTGAGCTTTTGGTTAGCAGCCAACCTCTTAACCACTGCACCACCAGGGCTCCAAAATGGCTCTAGGGAAGCTGAATTCACTGCACTTATTGCTGATGGAGCTTTGCTAGACCTACACTGCATGCTGGTGGGTACACCTGGAGCATCTCTGGGCAGCACAAAGGTGATTGATCCAGAGAGGTCAAAGCCTAAGTCTTGGCCTCTTTGACCCTGTGCATCACTCTCACTGGTATTTGCATTTCAAGAGAGTTCAAGCAGCAGCTCCTCTTTTTTTTTTTTTTTAAATAATGTGTTTTATTTTTGTTGTTTTGTTATACACAGAAAGACATATAATTCAACGGTTTCTACATGTACGATTCAGTGAGAATTCACCCTCTTTTTCCCTAATTATTCCTCCACCATTAACATAAACTCCCTGCCCCCTAAGCTTCCTATCTAACCTTTTGAGTTGTTGTTGTCAGTTTGATTCCATATAGCTAGTCCTTTAAAATAATATAATTCTCAAGGTAGACATTCTTTATTAGTTAAGCTAAACATTGTTTGGTTTAAAGAAGACTTCAGGGAATATTTTTGGTTTAATGAGGCAGCTCCTCTTTGAACAGGCCCCCAGCTATCCCTGCAGAGCTAGTAATACTCTTGCTTGTGCCCCCAGGACAATTATCAAACGTGTGTGAAAGTGATGTGTTCATTAGGAGCTAATGAGCAGTGCCCCATGCCCTCTTTCCCTCTGCCACAGCAACTAGCAATGCTACAGACAGTGGCTGCTGTGGTAGCCTGGTCCTGGAGTCAGAATAGCATGGAGGTCATAGACAGGTAGCACGAGATTTGTCAATTAAAGAGATTGATAGTTGAGGATTGCTTGTCACTGCAGCATTAACTGACGTATACTAAGTGATTCAATTCTGTTTTAGACTCACTGTACTATAACAATTTTATTTAAAAGTTTGTCTTCCTAACCATGAATGTTATAGGGGCAAGACCATGTCTTATTCATGTCTGATTCTCCATCTCCCAGCAAAGTGTCAGCATGCATTCATGTACATGTTGTTGTTGGCTGCCATCGAGTGGATTCTGACTCGTAGAGTCCTCATGCGACAGAGTAGAACTGACCCATAGGGTTATATTAGCTGTAATCTCTACTGAAGCACATCGCCAGCTCTTTCTCCCCCAGAGCTGCTGGGTAGGTTTGAACTGCCAACCTTTTGGTTACCAGACGAGCATTTAACTGTTGTGCTACCAGGGCTCCTTCTCATGTACATAATGTGCCCTTATTAATATATGGGAACTGAATGAATTAACCTGAAGTGTGGTCTATTTGAGACATTGCTGTATTCATAGATGGGTTCATAACATTGGCACAGCTATACTTTTTTCAGAATCTGAATGTCTTTAGATTCTGTTTCTTTCCCTCTTCTCACGGTACTTTGGCCAAAGAGCATCCACCACAACATCACAGATTATTTCCACACATTCAGCAGCTCTCCTGCTTGTTTAAGACATCATGCCTCCATCTGTTCATTCACTCATCTATACATACGTTCATTTATTCATCACAAATTGTCTGAGTGCTGTAAAAAAATGGCATAGTGCACTTACAAAAATACTTCATGGGGCTAGGGAGCAATTGGCAAACAAAAGTAGAAGGTGCACTTTTTTTGTGTAAAAATACGGTATATGCTAAGCTGGGAATACAAAGACATATAAAATGTAGATCTTGTTCTAAAGGAGATCAGTCTAGTGGGGAAAACAGACAAGCAAACAGATGTGAAAAATGTATCATGCAACAAAAAAGATTTATGAAAACATTAGAGGTCTTTACATTTTTTTCCTTACAAAGAAAATCTTTAAGTTTTAGAAGTACTGATGTAGTTCAGTACCCCTATTTTTCAGATAAGGAAACTGAGGACTTGCCTAGCGCCCTGCTGGGTGGCCTACGATGCTTGAGAAACAGGAGTGGCTGACCTGAGCTAATAAAGGATGAGAGGTTGGAGCCAGATCTCAGCTTGAACTTGTCAGTCTGGCTCTCCAGCTCCCCCTTCCTAACACAGCACATAGAGTTTCTGTGGAAATTAAAAAGCAAGAGCCAAATTGATAACATTATGTAAGTCTGGAGCCACATCTATTATCAGACCACAGGGCTTCTCTAATGAAACACTCCTGGGAATCTGACATTGTTGTTCTCCCTTTGTGTGCTCCAGCTAATAGGAGCCCTGACTGCCAGAGCTCCAGAATGCAAGTGGCCGAGCCAGCTGGGTCCAAGTGTTTGGAGTTGGAGGAAGATGTTAGGGCTTAGCTAAGCTGGACACGCCATGGCCTTTTTCCCTCTGAGGAAGCCTGAATGGCCTAGTAAGTAGAGTATGGCCTTTGGCCTGGACAGATTGGGCTCAAATTCTCGTTCGGACACTTAATAGCTGTGTGATGATGTGCTAGTATCTTAGTCTTTTAGATCCTCAGTTTCTTCACCTGTAAAATGGGAGTAATAACATAGAGTTGTTGAGAAGGTTAATTGAATAATCTATGTAGGGTCGCTGTGAGTCAGAATTGACTGAACGGCACACAACAACAACAACAGCAACAGTGACATGTAAAGCACAGAGCTAGCCCATGACAATCCACATCATCTGGCAGATGCCACTGTTCCCAGGGTTATGGCTAAACCAGATAATGTATACAAAGTGCTTAGGCCAAAGGTTGTTCAACACAAATTAGCCATTATTACTTTCATTATCAGTATTATATATAGAACATGAAATTCTTAAGAAACCAAATTTGGAGTTGAGAATGCCCAAATAAAGGCAAAAACAGGTTTTTGTTTTTGTTTTTTTTGTGGATAGCTTCATGCTGTTTGTTTTTTTTTTTTTTCTTGCAGAGAGTTGAAGCTGTTCAGGAGACAGTGTTTGCCTCGAAGCTCATTGCAGATTCCAGCAGATTTCACTTAGATGAACAGCTTGGCTTCAGAAAGGGACACATAGATTGCAGGCAAGCACCCCATGAGCACAGTTAACAGAGCCTATTAAAACCATGAAACACTAAAATTGAATGCAAAAGATCTGCTATGCTTCATCCCAAGTTTTATAGGGCTCTGAAGCACAACTGCCTGGAGAAATCACTTTTTGTGACCCAATGTGATGAAGATAAAATGCCAGCAGATCTGGACCAGAGCCAGGGGAGATTGGGTGCCATAAGCTCTCTCTCAGCTTTTAAGACATATGTAGCCATAAAATGAGTACAACATCCAAAAACAATCTTGCCTAGGACTGGGAAATTATCTGCAGGGGAAAGAAATTGAAGTTGCTTGACAAGCAAAGTCATTTTAACTCTCCATGGTTCTCAAATCACTCTGTTGCCCTAGGTGCCCACTAGTCCCAGTCTTCTCCATGTCAGGAGCAAGGCGGGCAGAGACTGATGGAGTAGAGCAATCTCAGGGTGTACCTAGGCCAGCCTGGAGCCAGGTAGTTCATAATTTGAGGATTGAGGGCAAGTTGAGAGTCAGGATGAGGCATGTAGAAGAGAATCAGGGGGACCCAATCCCTCCAGTGGTGGCCAGAACCAAACATCTAAACCAAGATGATGTGGGCAGGTTCTTCTCATCTAGTGTCTTAGTCTCCTCCTATGGCTGCCATAACAAAATACCACAAGGGGGTGGCTTTAAAGAACAGAACTTTATTGTCTCACAGTTCTGTTGGCTAGAAGTCCAAATTAGGATTTTGGCTGCATTGATTCCTCCTAGGGGCTTTGAGAGAATAGCCGTTCCATGCCTCTCTCCCAGTCTCTCGTGGCTGCTGGCAATCCTTGGATTCCTCGGTTTAGAGGGGGATGCTCACATGCTGTCTTCTCCCTGAGAGTATGACTCTGTTTCTGTGCCTGTCCTTCTCTTTTTTAAGACACCACTCAGAAGGGATTAGGATTAGGATCCGCCCTGTTAATTTAGCAGATAACATCTGCAAAGAGAAACCCGATTTCCCCAAACAAGGTCACATTCATCAGAGCAGGAGTTACGGCTTCAACATACCTTTTTCGGGGACACAATTTAATTCATAACACCTAGGAAGTTTTCTAGAGCCATCATCTTCCTTTCAATTCACAGAAACATGTCACTGCCCTCTCAAAATGTCCAGCTATGAGTTGACCACAGTCTTCCATTTGTCACACGAAAGGGCAGAGTCCAGTGGATTTTTAATTCTCATGACCTGAAAATCAGTGTATTCACAGCAGTTCTTTAACTGGGCTTGCCCTATTCTAAATCCTTCCAATGGCTTTGAATTTGACACTATTAAAATATACATCTATGTATCCATTCACTTGCCAACAAATAGATACTGCTACTATATGCCTTCTTTCTCAAAATGTCACAATCTCCTCTCCCACCCCATATGGTGACATTTTCCTCTTCCATCCTTCTTATAATTCCTCCTTTTCTGTGTAAGAAGCTTCCTTACTGCAAGCATTGTGGTATAAATTATACAATGTCTGTGATCTGTAACGGACTACATAATTTTATTTATATCTTTATTTGCTTTTATGTTATACAGTAAAGAGTATTATATGGTGTTATGGATTGAATTGTGCCCCCCACAAAACGTGTGTCAACTTGGCTAGTTCATGATTCCCAGTATTGTGTGATTGTCCACATTTTGGCACTCTGCAGGGGTCTACCACACCCTGGGAGGTGATCCCAAAACTTGGTCAAGGTCAATTCTGTTTGTCTAACTTTCTCCTCCACATAATTTCAAAGGCAAAAGTAGGCCAGGGGCCAGGGCCCTCAGGTGAGTCTGATGGGCAGTCACCTTGGAGAGTCAACAGAAATGGCAAACAGGAAGTGATGCTGACCTCACCTCCCCTGCAGCAATAAAGCCATGTTCCCAAATAAATGCCAACAGCACAGAAACCCCAGGGGTTGTTTCTCTCTCTGTTTTCCTATAAACATTATAAAAATAACATAACAGTTTTTAAATGTCAAAAAGGTAGAGAAATGAAGTCATCCATCCTTTCAAAATCCTAACCCACAGAATACAAAACATTTACAAAAAATGACAAAGAGAAACCAGATAACTGGGAGCTCCTAAAAATCAAACACCTATGCTCATCTAAAGACTTCACCAAAAGAGTAAAAAGACCACCTACAGACTGGGAAAAAAATTTTCAGCTATGACATCTCCAACCAGTGCCTGATCTCTAAAATCTCTTAAAACTCAACCCAAAAAGACAAACAACCCAATTAAAAATTGGGCAAAGGATATGAACACGCACTTCACTAAAGAAGATATTCAGGCGGCTAACAGATACATGAGGAAATGCTCTCAATCATAGGCCATTAGAGAAATGCAAATTAAAACTATGTTGAGATTCCATCTCACTCCAACAAGGCTGGCATTAATCCAAAAAAACACAAAATAATAAATGTTGGAGAGGCTGTGGAGAGATTGGAACACTTATACACTGCTGGTGGGAATGTAAAATGGTACCACTGCTTTGGAAATCTATCTGGTGTTTCCTTAAAAAGCTAGAAATAGAACTACCATATGACCCAGCAATCCCACTCCTCGGAATATATCCTAGAGAAATAAGAGCCTTTACACGAACAGATATATGCACACCCATGTTAATTGCAGCGCTGTTTATAACAGCAAAAAGCTGGAAGCAACCAAGGTGTCTATCAACGGACGAATGGATAAATAAATTATGGTACATTCACACAATGGAATACTATGCATCAATAAAGAACAGTGATGAGGCGGGGCCAAGATGGCGGACTAGGTAGACGCTACCTCGGACCCCTCTTGCAACAAAGACTCGGAAAAACAAGTGAATCAATCACATACATAACAGTCTACGAACCCTGAATAACAAACACAGATTTAGAGACGGAAAACGAACAAATACGGGGAAGCAGCGATTGTCTTCGGAGCCTGGAGCCAGCGTCCCAGTCAGCGGATTTTCTGGAAAAACTAGTTTCCCAGTGATGGCTCGGAGACAGCAGTCCATATCAAACCACATAAGGAAGCAGACCATGACAGCTTCTACAACCCCCCAAACTAAAGAATCAAAATCTTTCCCAAATGAAGATACAATCCTGGAATTATCAGATACAGAATATAAAAAACTAATTTACAGAATGCTTCAAGACATCAGAAACGAAATAAGGCAAACTGCAGAAAAAGCCAAGGAACACACTGATAAAACAGTTGAAGAACTCAAAAAGATTATTCAAGAACATAGTGGAAAAATTAATAAGTTGCAAGAATCCATAGAGAGACAGCATGTAGAAATCCAAAAGATTAACAATAAAATTACAGGATTAGACAACGTAATAGGAAGTCAGAGGAGCAGACTCAAGCAATTAGAATGCAGACTGGGACATCTGGAGGACCAGGGAATTGACACCAACATAGGTGAAAAAAAATCAGATAAAAGAATTAAAAAAAATGAAGAAACCATAAGAATCATGTGGGACTCTATCAAGAAGGACAACTTGCGGGTGATTGGAGTCCCAGAACAGGGAGGGAGGACAGAAAACACAGAGAAAATAGTTGAAGATCTCCTGACAGAAAACTTCCCTGACATCATGAAAGACGAAAGGATATCTATCCAAGATGCTCATCGAACCCCATTTAAGACGGATCCAAAAAGAAAAACACCAAGACATATTATCATCAAACTCGCCAAAACCAAAGATAAAGAGAAAATTTTAAAAGCAGCCAGGGAGAAAAGAAAGGTTTCCTTCAAGGGAGAATCGATAAGAATAAGTTCAGACTACTCAGCAGAAACCATGCAGGCAAGAAGGGAATGGGACGACATATACAGAGCAATGAACGAGAAAAACTGCCAGCCAAGGATCATATATCCTGCAAAACTCTCTCTGAAATATGAAGGCGAAATTAAGATATTTACAGATAAACACTAGAGAATTCGCAAAAACCAAACCAAAGCTACAAGAAATACTAAAGGATATTGTTTGGTCAGAAAACCAATAACATCAGACACCAGCACAACACAAGGTCACAAAACAGAACATCCTGATATCAACTCAAATAGGGAAATCACAAAAACAAATTAAGATTAATTAAAAAAAAATGCTCATAACAGGGAATCACTGAAGTCAATACGTAAAAGATCACAATAATCAAAAAGAGGGACTAAATACAGGAGGCATAGAACTGCCATATGGAGAGTGATACAGGGCGATATAGAACAATACAAGTTAGGTTTTTACTTAGAAAAATAGGGGTAAATAATAAGGTAACCACAAAGAGGTATAACAACTCCATAACTCAAGAAAAAAGCCAAGAAAACTGTAACGACTCAACTAACATAAAGTCAAACACTACGAAAATGAGGATCTCACAATTTACTAAGAAAAACGTCTCAGCACAAAAAATTATGTGGAAAAATGAAATTGTTAACAACACACACAAAAAGGCATCAAAATGACAACACTAAACACTTATTTATCTATAATTACGCTGAATGTAAATGGACTAAATGCACCAATAAAGAGATAGAGAGTCTTGGACTGGATAAAGAAACACAATCTGTCTATATGCTGCGTACAAGAGACACACCTTAGACATAGAGACACAAACAAACTAAAACTCAAAGGATGGAAAACAATATATCAAGCAAACAATAAGCAAAAAAGAAGAGGAGTAGCAATATTAATTTCTGACAAAATAGACTTTAGACTTAAATCCACCACAAAGGATAAAGGACACTACATAATGATAAAAGGGACAATTGATCAGGAAGACATAACCATATTAAATATTTATGCACCCAATGACAGGGCTGCAAGATACATAAATCAAATTTTAGAAGAACTGAAAAGTGAGATAGACACCTCCACAATTATAGTAGGAGACTTCAACACAGCACTTTCGGAGAAGGACAGGACATCCAGTAAGAAGCTCAATAGAGACACGGAAGACCTAATTACTACAATCAACAAACTTGACCTCATTAACTTATACAGAATTCTCCACCCAACTGCTGCAAAGTATACTTTTTTTTCTAGTGCACATGGAACATTCTCTAGAATAGACCACACATTAGGTCATAAAAAAAACCTTTGCAGAGTCCAAAACATCGAAATATTACAACGCATCTTCTCAGACCACAAGGCAATAAAACTAGAAATCAATAACAGAAAAACTAGGGAAAAGAAATCCAGCACTTGGAAACTGAACAATACCCTCCTGAAAAAAGACTGGGTGATAGAAGACATCAAGGAGGGAATAAGGAAATTCATAGAATGCAAGGAGAATGAAAATACTTCCTATCAAAACCTCTGGGACACAGCAAAAGCAGTGCTCAGAGGTCAATTTATATCGATAAATGCACACATACAAAAAGAAGAAAGAGCCAAAATCAGAGAACTGTCCCTACAACTTGAACAAATAGAAAGTGAGCAACAAAAGAATCCATCAGGCACCAGAAGAAAACAAATAATAAAAATTAGAGCTGAACTAAATGAATTAGAGAACAGAAAAACAATTGAAAGAATTAACAAAGCCAAAAGCTGGTTCTTTGAAAAAATTAACAAAATTGATAAACCATTGGCTAGACTGACTAAAGAAATACAGGAAAGCAAACAAATAACCCGAATAAGAAACGAGAAGGACCACATCACAACAGAACCGAATGAAATTAAAAGAATCATATCAGATTATTACGAAACATTGTACTCTAACAGATTTGCAAACCTAGAAGAAATGGGTGAATTCCTGGAAAAACACTACCTACTTAAACTAACACATTCAGAAGTCGAACAACTAAATAGACCCATAACAAAAAAAGAGATTGAAACGGTAATCAAAAAACTCCCAACAAAAAAAAGCCCTGGCCCGGACGGCTTCACTGCAGAGTTCTACCAAACTTTCAGAGAAGAGTTAACACCACTACTACTAAAGGTATTTCAAAGCATAGAAAATGACGGAATACTACCCAGCTCATTCTATGAAGCCACTATCTCACTGATACCAAAACCAGGTAAAGACATTACAAAAAAAGAAAATTACAGACCTATATCCCTCATGAACATAGATGCAAAAATCCTCAACAAAATTCTAGCCAATAGAATTCAACAACATATCAAAAAAATAATTCACCACGATCAAGTGGGATTTATACCAGGTATGCAAGGCTGGTTTAATATCAGAAAAACCATTAATGTAATCCACCACATAAATAAAACAAAAGACAAAAACCACATGATCTTATCAATTGATGTAGAAAAGGCATTTGACAAAGTCCAACACCCATTTATGATAAAAACTCTCACCAAAATAGGAATTGAAGGAAAATTCCTCAACATAATAAAGAGCATCTATGCAAAGCCAACAGCCAGCATCACTGTAAATGGAGAGAACCTGAAAGCATTTCCCTTGAGAACGGAAACCAGACAAGGATGACCTTTATCACCGCTCTTATTCAACATCGTGCTAGAAGTCCTAGCCAGGGCGATTAGGCTAGACAAAGAAATAAAAGGCATCCGGATTGGCAAGGAGGAAGTAAAATTATCTCTATTTGCAGATGACATGATCTTATACACAGAAAACCCTAAGGAATCCTCCAGAAAACTACTGAAACTAATAGAAGAGTTTGGCAGAGTCTCAGGTTATAAAATAAACATACGAAAATCACTTGGATTCCTCTACATCAACAAAAAGAACATCGAAGAGGAAATCACCAAATCAATACCATTCACAGTAGCTCCCAAGAAGATAAAATACTTAGGAATAAATCTTACCAAGGATGTAAAAGACCTATACAAAGAAAACTACAAAGCTCTACTACAAGAAATTAACAAGGACATACTTAAGTGGAAAAACATACCTTGCTCATGGATAGGAAGACTTAACATAGTAAAAATGTCTATTCTACCAAAAGCCATCTATACATACAATGCACTTCCGATCCAAATTCCAATGTCATTTTTTAAGGTGATAGAGAAACAAATCACCAATTTCATATGGAAGGGAAAGAAGCCCCGGATAAGCAAAGCATTACTGAAAAAGAAGAAGAAAGTGGGAGGCCTCACTCTACCTGATTTCGGAAGCTATTATACAGCCACAGTAGTCAAAACAGCCTGGTACTGGTACAACAACAGGCACATAGACCAATGGAACAGAATTGAGAACCCAGATATAAATCCATCCACGTATGAGCAGCTGATATTTGACAAAGGACCAGTGTCAGTTAATTGGGGAAAAGATGGTCTTTTTAACAAATGGTGCTGGCATAACTGGATATCCATTTGCAAAAAAATGAAACAGGACCCATACCTCACACCATGCACAAAAACTAACTCCAAGTGGATCAAAGACCTAAACATAAGACTAAAATGATAAAGATCATGGAAGAAAAAATAGGGACAACCTTAGGAGCCCTAATACAAGGCATAAACAGAATACAAAACATTACCAAAAATGATGAAGAGAAACCAGATAACTGGGAGCTCCTAAAAATCAAACACCTTTGCTCATCTAAAGACTTCACCAAAAGAGTAAAAAGACCACCTACAGACTGGGAGAGAATCTTCAGCTATGACATCTCCGACCAGCGCCTGATCTCTAAAATCTACATGATTCTGTCAAAACTCAACCAGAAAAAGACAAACAACCCAATCAAAAAGTGGGCAAAGGATATGAACACACATTTCACTAAAGAAGATATTCAGGCAGCCAACAGATACATGAGAAAATGCTCTCGATCATTAGCCATTAGAGAAATGCAAATTAAAACTACGATGAGATTCCATCTCACTCCAACAAGGCTGGCATTAATCCAAAAAACACAAAATAATAAATGTTGGAGAGGCTGCGGAGAGATTGGAACTCTTATACACTGCTGGTGGGAATGTAAAATGGTACAACCACTTTGGAAATCTATCTGGCGTTATCTTAAACAGTTAGAAATAGAACTACCATACAACCCAGAAATCCCACTCCTTGGAATATACCTCAGAGAAACAAGAGCCTTCACACAAACAGATATATGCACACACATGTTTGTTGCAGCTCTGTTTACAATAGCAAAAAGCTGGAAGCAAACAAGGTGTCTATCAACGGATGAATGGGTAAATAAATTGTGGTATATTCACACAATGGAATACCACGCATCGATAAAGAACAGTGACGAATCTGTCAAACATTTCATAACATGGAGGAACCTGGAAGGCATTATGCTGAACGAAATCAGTCAGAGGCAAAAGGTCAAATATTGTATAAGACCACTATTATAAGATCTTGAGAAATAGTATAAACTGAGAAGAACACATACTTTTGTGGTTACGAGGCGGGGAGGGAGGGAGGGAGGGAGAGGGTTTTTTACCGATTAATTAGCTGAAAAGAATTGCTTTAGGTGAAGGGAAGGACAACACTCAATACATGGAAGGTCAGCTCAACTGGACTGGACTGGACCAAAAGCAAAGAAGTTTCCGGGATAAACTGAATACTTCAAAGGTCAGCGGAGCAAGGGCGGGGGCTTGGGAACCATGGTTTAAGGGGACTTCTAAGTCAATTGGCAAAATAATTCTATCATGAAAACATTCTGCATCCCACTTTGAAATGTGGCGTCTGGGGTCTTAAAAGCTAACAAACAGCCATCTACGATGCATCAATTGGTCTCAACCCACCTGGAGCAAAGGAGAATGAAGAACACCAAGGTCACACGACAACTAAGAACCCAAGAGACAGAAAGGGCCACATGAACCAGAGACCTACATTATCCTGAGACCAGAAGAACTAGTTGGTGCCCGGCCACAATCGATGACTGCCCTCACAGGGAGCACAATAGAGAACCCCTGAGGGAGCAGGAGATAAGTGGGATGCAGACCCCAAATTCTCATAAAAAGACCATACTTAATGGTCTGGCTGTGACTAGAGGAATCCCGGCGGTCATGGTCCCCAAACCTTCTGTTGGCACAGGACGGGAACCATCCCCGAAGACAATTCATCAGACATGAAAGGGACTGGACAGTGCGTGGGAGAGAGATGCTGATGAAGAGAGAGCTAATTATATCAGGTGGACTTGAGACTGTGTTGGCATCTCCTGTCTGGAGGGGGGATGGGAGGATAGAGAGAGTCGGAGGCTGCCAAAGTTTTCACGAAAGGAGAGACTGGAAGGGCTGACTCATTAGGGGGAGAGCAAGTGGGAGTAAGGAGTAAGATGTATATTAACTTATATGTGACAGACTGACTTGATTTGTAAACGTTCACTTGAAGCTCAATAAAAGTTAATTAAAAAAAAAAAAAAGAACAGTGATGAATTTGTGAAACATTTCATAACATGGAGGAACCTTGAAGGCATTATGCTGAGTGAAATTAGTCAGATGCAAAAGGACAGATACTGTATAAGACCACGATTATAGGATCTTGAGAAATGGTTTAAACTGAGGAGAACACATTCTTTTGTGGTTACAAGATGGGGTAGGGAGGGAGGGTGGGAGAGGGTTATTTACTGATTAGAGAGTAGATAAGAACTACTTTAGGTGAAGGGAAGGACAACACTCAATACAGGGGAGGTCAGCACAACTGGACTGGACCGAAAGCAAAGAAGTTTCCTGAATAAACTGAATGCTTTGAAGGTCAGCGGAGCAAGGGCGGGGGTTTGGGGACTATGACTTCAGGTGACATCTAAGTCAATTGGCAAAATAAATTCTATTAAGAAAACATTTGGCATCCCACTTTGAAGTGTGGCATCCGGGGTCTTAAACGCTAACAAGCGGCCATTTAAGATGCATGGATGAGTTTCAACCCACCTGGATCAAAGGAGAATGAAGAACACCAAGGTCACAAGGTAATCATGAGCCCAAGAGACAGAAAGGGCTACATGAACTAGAGACTGCATCATCCTGAGACCAGAAGAACTAGATGGTGCCTGGCCACAACCAACGACTGCCCTGACAGGGAGCACAACAGAGAACCCCTGAGGGATCAGGAGAACAGTCGGATGCAGACCCCAAATTCTCATGAAAAGACCAGACTTAATGGTCTAAGACTAGAAGAATCCAAGTGGTCATGGTCCCCAAACCTTCTGTTGGTCCAGGACAGGAACCATTCCCGAAGCCAACTCATCAGACATGGATTGGACTGGACAATGGGTTGGAGAGAGATGCTGATGAGGAGTGAGCTACTTGCATCAGGTGGACACTTGAGACTATGTTGGCATCTTCTGTCTGGAGGGGAGATGGGAGGGAAGAGGGGGTTAGAAACTGGCAAAACGGTCACGAAAGGAGAGACTGGAGGGAGGGAGCGGGCTGACTCATTAGGGGGAGAGTAAGTGGGAGTATGGAGTAAGGTGTATATAAGTTTTTATGTGAGAGACTGACTTGATTTGTAAACTTTCACTTAAAGCACAATAAAAATTTATTAAAAAAAAAAAATCCGAACCCAGTGGCTATTATAGATTTTTGCATGAGCTTTTCAAGCTTGGGCCATTTGTGCTGTGTGCTGATGCATTGTGTTTTGTATTTGTCTTTTCTCTTAACCTTATTGTTCATACATTTTCCCTGGTTATTGCCAGGCAAACCCTGCAATCTAACCAGAAGGTTGCCCTAAAATTAAAGGATGTCAGGATTAGAATGGACTCTGCAGATCATTATCTCAAGAAATTCTCAACCACATTTCAGAGATGGGATTCAAGCAGTTAGCATCACTCCTGAAACTATTTGCAAAATTCTACTGCTAGCATGTACATTTTTCTGGGGGCAATGATATCCCTGTCTTTCATCAGAGTCTCAAAAGGGTCCACACTCCCAAAAGTTATTCATTCTTTCTACATAGGGTCATTTTGTGCAGTCATTCAGGCTGTACCCTACACAGCTCTGGGTGAAGGGAGGGCTCCAGTCATGTAGACCATAATGGAATGACATCTCCTAGAATGCGCAGTGCACAACCTGCACAACCATGAATGGTGGGCATGCATTCTAGTCTATACTCATTCTATGGCTGGCACAAGAACTGAAAAGTGAGTTGCCCTTCCTCTTTGCATCCAAAGCTCCCTGCTTACATTTCTTTCATCACACTTGCATTATATTGAAGTGACTTTGGGGGGTATGTCTGTTTAATTCTAGGATCCAGTATTAAGGAATCCATTGTTGCATGCACTAATGGTAAGTTTTCCAATATCAATGTTATTACTAACAAAGCTGACGTTTTATTCTCCTTCTGCCTGACTCCTTTCTGTTTTTCGGTTGGTTCCAAACTCAGGTAGAGAAGAGGACAGCTATTATTGCCCCCAAACCTTCAACATGTACATGAAGAGCCGATCAACAATTCATGAATAAAACAGCAAAAAAAAAAAAAAAAAAAACCAGCCATACAAGGCACTAAAGACTAAGGACCAAATGAAAAATTAATCCCTCTAGTTTTTTTAGTCTTAGCAGTTAGACATATTTCCCCTCAGGGTGTATTTGTACTTTGTTGTTTCTCTATTTAGAAAGCTCAGCTCCCTCTTCTATTAAATTTTGCAATGGCTCCCATTACTGTGAACAATTAATAGTTAATGCTTATAATTCTCAAACACTTGCAATTACATTAGCTCATTTGAGTCTCAAAAGGAAAAAGAGTCTTGCCCCATTTTACACAATGAGTCAGGGAGGCTTGTCCTTGTGAGTGCTAGACCTGGGACTCAGAACAAGGTTTGTCAGGCTTGCAGTTCATTACACTGCCAGATAGTGCAATGGGCATTACAAATGTTCACCAATATCTAGTTCTCCTCTACTTCTGGTAAAGAGAGAACTGTGCTTCCACGCACCCATGAAGTGAGGCTGTGTGATCAGATGGGGCCAATAAACTGAGAATTAATGAGATATGTGTCACCTTTGGACCAAAGTCTTTAATTATTGGTGGTCAACTCACCAGCTCTCCCTCTTTCATTGCCACAGCTTCCAACATATAGAAGCACATTGTTAAAAACAATAAAAACTCAAAGAAATTGAAACATAAAGTTTATTCTGAGCAGTTATTTTACATGTGCATAGGGAGACCATTCTAATTTCAAAAAAAGGAAATTGCTCAAAGTAGGCTAGTTGCAATGATGCTAGTTACAATAAAGAGAAGAGCAGGAAGAAGAATAAAAGACCAACCAATCATTGCTATAATTAACATGATTGATCGAACCCTGCCCCTCCCCTTTTACTGACATCAAGTGATATCAGGTCATAAGGTATACTCTCCCTCCACCCACCTGCAGCCATGATACCTTCTGAAATTTAAATCAAGTAAGCCTGGCTTTGAACAGGACTTTTTTGGGGGGAGAAAAAGACTGCTAGCTGGGTTAATTTTTGGTCAGGAATTTTTTTATGGCTAATATTTGGTTTCATGGGTAAGAAACACCTTAAAATCAAAGTAAATATCTGTTATTAATTTTTCTCTTCAACAACATGTTGATACGGAGGTGTCACAAGATCAAAGTAGCATGGAATGATAGGCCAACACCTGGAGGATATGTGAGCTCCAGCTATCCTAGGCCTTGTGACCCCTGTCCTGCCCCATCCTCAAATCATTGCTATGTTTGAGCCCATTGTTGCAGCCGCTGTGTCTATCTATCTTGTGGAGGGTCTTCCTCTTTTTTAACTGAACCTCTACTTTACTAAGCATGAGGTCCTTCTTCAGGAATTGGTCCCTTCTGATAATGGATGGGGACCATATAAGGGATAAATGTTCTAGCACATTTGTGACCTGTTCATGGGAAGTTCTGATCCACTCATCCTTTCTTTAACCCCTTCTTGTCAGGGGCTCTGAGATGTCTTCTGAGTGACCTGCAGTCCAAGCTGGGATCTGGGTCTTCAATGAATTGAGTCTGGATCCTTTGGGTACTGTTTCCAGATCTTATGCTGGTCTCCAGGCCAGGGGTCCGGAAGTAAAAGGCAAAGCAGCTGGAGCTATCCACTCTCTCCCACATCCTCTCATTCATTTGAAACATATCTAGCACCTCCTACATGCCAGGTCTATACTAACTCTAGTAATACAATGGAGAAACAAGAGAAATATGGCCTCTGCCCTCACAGAACTGACAATCGTCAGGGAAGACTGACAATCAGCAATTTGAAGAAAGTCTGATTATGACAAAGGATATACAGGGATGCCATGGGATTACTGAGCTGGGGAAACTAATTTATTCAGGGGTCAGGCAAGACATCTGATGACTTTAACCTCCTTTTGAATTTTTCCTTAATGTGTATCTAACTACATTTAACTGTGGGAAGTTAGGCAATGGCATGCAGTATAGATTTTCCATGTTTTTAAATTCCACAGACATTTGGCAGATACTCTGTTGGACGTTTGCCTTTGTGTTACTCCTATACTTCCTCCAGCAATCACGTGAGGCAGGGTTTTGTATTGTCTCATTTTCTTTGCAGATGAGGAACCTCAGACTAAGAGAGGTCACACAGCTAGTGCGTAATGTACTTGCATCCTGGGCTCCTTGCCATGCCACACTGAGCTGTCCAGGAGCACCACTCCCCCTTTGTCATGCTCTTGGGAGTACATTCATCCACTTTCTGAGAGACCAGGTCCTCTCATATTTGAAGTTTTCTATAACAAAGCAATATCAGACATGGTTGCAATTTACTCAAGATGTTTGATTGCTTCAAAATTTGTTCACTGCACATTTTGGCAGTGTGCTATTGCCTTCATTGTCCCCCTTTTGTCAGAGAGTGAAAAATATCACTCCATCACATCATCAAGAATTTCCTTCCTGCCAGGCAGAAGTGTCCTATTGAACAGAACATTGATCCTTCAGTGCTCAGACCACTCCAGCCAGAGGCACAGACAATACCAGAGGCAGCGTGAAGTCCCTGGATATACTCTGCCTTTTAGGTTCTACTGTGGAAGAAGGTTTGGCTCTTCATTACCCCAGATGCCAGAAAATGGTGTAATTTTCACTTCAGAGCTTGATGATTCTGGCTGTATTCTTGCCAGAGTTGCCTATTTTTCTCTTAGTTTGAAAACTGAGATATTAAGAAATGGCAGAAGGAAGCTCTAGGGTTTGGTTCCTCCACTGAAGAATGTTAAGCTACAAAGTGTGATTTTCCTCTGGATGGGAGAAGTTATCATAATTGAAAGTCCACCAGGACCACAGTGAGTGGAGAAGAAGGTCCCCAAAAGAAAACAGCATCTCCTTACCAGAAGAAGGGAGAAGGGAAGAAAGCTGGAGAGATAAAAACCATAGTTACCAGAGAATGCAGATGACACAATCTTGCTTGCTGAAAGTAAAGAGGGCTTGAAGCACTTACTGATGAAGATCAAAGACTACAGCCTTCAGTATAGTTCACACCTCAACATAAAGAAAACAAAAATCCTCACAACTGGACCAATAAGCAACATCATGATAAACAGAGAAAATATTGAAGTTGTCAAGGATTTTTATTTTACTTGGATCTACCATCAACAACTATGGAAGAGCAGTCAAGAAATCAAAAGACATATTGCATTGGGCAAATCTGTTGCAAAGATCTCTTTAAAGTGTTAAAAAGCAAAGATGTCACTTTAAGGGCTAAGTTGCACCAAGCCGTCGTCTTTTCAATTGCCTCATATGCACGTGAAAGACTGACAACCAATAAGGAAGGCCAAAGAAGAACTGAAGCCTTTGAATTATGGTGTTGGTGAAGAATATTGAATATACCATGGACTGCCAGAAGAATGAACAAATCTGTCTTGGAAGAAGTACAACCAGAATGCTCCTTAGAGGCAAGGATGGCAAAACTTCATCTCACGTACCTTGACAGGTTATCAGGAGGGACTAGTCCCTGGAGAAGAACATCATGGCTGATAAAGTAGAAGGTCAGGGAAAAAGAGGAAGATCCTTGCCTTAGGGTGGGTTTTCTAGAAAAGCAAAACCAGTAAAGCCTATAGAGAGAGAGAGAGAGGGAGAGATTTATATCAAGAAAATGGCCCATGCAGTTATCAAGGCTGGAATGTCCCAAGTCTCTGGGTCAGGTTTCTTCCTATTCGTGTAGCCACAGGGGCTGGTGAAGCCCAGATCGCCAGGTCAGAGAGCAGGGCTCTTGTTCCTAGGCTGTGAAGATCTCCGAATCCCAAGATTGACAGGCAAGACCACAGTTAAGCTGCTAGCTCTAGTCCGAAGAACCGGAAGCCAGATGAACAGGAGCCAGCTGCAGGATCCAGAATGAGCAAAAGCCCACAAGCCTTGCCAGAATGTCCACTTATATTCAATGAAAGCCACATGCCCAAAGAAACTCCCTTTCAACTGATTGGCTACTCACAGCAGATCCATCATGAGGGTGATCACATATCAAATCTCAACAGAGACGTGACCACATTATGCAACTGCCAAAACACTGAGAATCATGGCCTAGCCAAATTGACAAACACCCTTAACCATCACAACCCTCAATGAGATGGATTGACACAGTGGCTGCAACAATGGGCTCAAGCATAACAATTATGAGGCTAGCACAGGACCAGACAGTGTTTTGTTCTGTTGTACATAGGGTCTCTATGAGTCAGAACCGACTTGATGGCACTTAACAACAACCAGAGTACACTACAAATAAAATTGAAAAAGGACCTGCTTTCAAGGAATTGACATTCTAGTAGGAGAGGAACAGATAAAAAAGATAAATTAGTGAAATATTTATTGAGCAACTATAGTACACATGCCAGGCACCACAACGGTGGCAACAGAGAGGAGTAAGAGATGCTCTTATTCTCAGCCACTGATCTTGTAGGAGTATCTTGATTTCCCATGGTTTCTGAATACCCTCTGCAGATAGCAGACAAACTGGGAGCATGCCATACTTCAAAGAAATAAAATACAGGAGGGTTGTCTATGCAGCCTCTTTTTTCTTTCTTTAATAGCATCATGAGGAACTTGGCCAGGGTGGCAGAATGAGGAATTGATATTGCTTTGTTTCTCTGAGGGGAGAGCATTTCTCAAATTCAAAAGGACCCAGCACCTTCGTTGGTCACATCCTCTACTTTCTACTGATCACAAGAGAAGGCAGAGATACAATAGTGTTCATAAAACAGAAATACCAGATATTTATACCTTCTGGTTTAATACTTTCACACAGTAATTAACTAATATCTCCATCTCATCTTCAAAAGGCTTTGAGGTGATTCAAAAAATGCTTGAAACTGAAATGCCCCAAGTCTCTCACCAGCTCTTTAGTATGAAGTCATTTATACCAGCACTAATTTCTTAATTACAGCTAAAATCTCCGTTTGTGAGGAGCCTCAACCCATTGCCATCGAGTGGATTCTGATTCATAGAGATCCTATAGGATGTAGTAAAGCTGCTCCACAGGGTTTCCAAGCCGCAATCTTTATGGAAGCAGAATGCCACATCTTTCTCCTGAGGTGTGGCTGGTGGGTTTAAACCATCAACCTTTAGGGTAGCAGCCGAGTGTTTAACCACTGGGACACCAAATCTCCTTAAGAGGAACATTAGTACTCCTGAAAAACTAAAAGAAAAGAACAACAAAACTTGAACAACTCTTTCTGAGAGCTCCTCCAACCAGGGAGGAGGAGCCACATCCATGTTCTTGTGCCCTTCCTTGCTCCTTTGAGCCACGTGGCACTGCCTCTGGGGCTGGCAACACACTGAGAGTATTCTCCACTGGAGCCTCATTGCATTTCTGGCGCCAAAGCTGCACTGTGGTTTGTGGCCATGGGAAGGCCTTAGGGCCTTGCATTCCCTCTGTCCTATACTTTGTCACCTTATTGCCCTTTATTATAAAGTTTGTCCTGAGCCAACCCCTGCAGACTTGGGTCCTAAGCAAGCGAAGATGTATCTACAAGCCAAGGAACACAAAGGATGGTCAGAAGCCACCAGAAACTAGGAGAGAGAGATGCATGGATCAGTTTTTCTTTCAGTTCCCTCAGAAGTAATCAACAAGGTCGTGTTGCCCTCATCTGGGACTCTCAGTCTTCTGTACTGTGAGAGAATACACTTCTGTTCTTATAAACCACCCAGTTTGAGGTATTTTGTTACAGCAGCTCTAAGAAATGAATACAGGGAGGTAAAGCTCTTAAAAGGGAAGGAGCACAAGTGGAGAACTGCTTTTCGTCTCTGCTTGAGAACATTATTTTGCTCTGTTCAATTACAGCACAAAAATTGCACTTAAAATCAATGAAATGGATCCAGAGGTTTAGTTAAAAGGGTAACCTAAAAGTTTAATGAAGACACTGCTTCTGTGGGAATTTTAAGCAATCTGATGAGGAGAAGTTTCTAGTATATTACCCCAGCCAACTGCAAAAGAGCAATTACCAGGACGTACACTGCAGATATATAGACAAATGTTGTTCTTTTGATCTGTTTTGCCTCCATAGTCTTCTCTCCCGCCACCCCACTTCTGCCTTGAGGAAGAGAGAAAATAAACAGGTTGGCAGGGCAACCGAGGCTTTCCCCTTACCAACATTTTAGCAGGCAGCTAAAAACTCTCTTTCCTACTAGAAAACCAAAAAAACAAACAAACAAACAAACAAACCTGTTGCTGTTGAGTCGATTCCGACTCATAGCGACCCTACAGGACAGAGTAAAACTGTCCCAGTAAGTTTCCAAGGAGTGACTGGTGGATTTGGACTGTGACCTTAAACCACCAGGATTCCTTTCTACTGGAAAAAAAAAAAATCACTGGATCATTGAAAACACAGGCCGAAGGCAGAGCTCTGAATGTTTCCCCTAAATGTTTTGCTTTTAAATTTATTATTCCTATTCTAGTAAAAAGGCTTGTGGTAAATTATAGGAACACGTTCTGCTTGGCTTTGAAGAATAAACAGTGATTACACTAAACTAATGAGAATTCTACCAGATAATACTACATTATTTGTATTTATTTAATTCTTGCTGTAAATTTATATCATTAAAAAATATAATAATTGTTTGTGGTGGGTGCTTAATTCATTTACTCAACAAGTATTTATTATGTACCTGCTCTGTGTCACTCTGCTAAGTAGTGGGACAATAGAGGTGAACAAAAACTGACGTGATTCCTGCCCTCGTGAGACATACAGTCTAGTGATGAAGAGAACCTCAGTACAATCACCTCATTAAAGAAAAGGTACGGTTGCAGCTCACACAAATGCTGTGAAGGCAGGTGCTTCAGGAACCTATATGAATCAGATTGTACGTACTCCTGGAGGTCCCTGGAACAAAGGAAAATGAAGAAAACCGAAGACTCAAGGAAACAATTAGACCAAAGGACTAACAGTTCACATGAACCACAATCTCCTCTAACCCGAGACAAGAAGAGCTAGAAGGTGCCCGGCTACCATTACTGACCACGCTGACTGGGATCACAGTAGAAAGTCCAGGTTAGAATGGATACAAAATGTAGAATAAAATTCAAGTTAAATAACAAACAAACTAGACTTCCTAGTCTTATGAAAGAGACTAGAGGAACCCTCAAGACTATTGCCCTAAGACAACCTTCTAACTGGAAACTGAAGACACCCCTGGAAGCCTGCCTTCAGCCAAATAACAGATAGGGCTATAAAATAATAATAATAACACCCATGAAGAATGTGTTCCTTAGAACAATCAACTACAGGAGACCTAAAGGGTAACATTTCCCCAAAACCAAAGATTAGAAGGCAGAAAGGGACAGGGAAACTGGATGAATGGAAACGGGGAACCTAGGGAGTAAATGAAAAGAGAGCTGACAAATTGTGCAGATTACAACCAATGTCACGGAACAATTTGTGTATGAATCATTGATTGGAAAACCAATTTGCTATGTAAGTTTTCACCTAAAGTACAATAAAATGTTAAAAAAAAAAAAAAAAAGAAACGTAATGTTACCTGCACCCCAGGAACCCCTTTCATGAGTCTCTGACAAAGGTTTCACAATTTCACCTCCAACCTCTCTCAGTAAAATGGGAAATGTTCTATCAGGGGATGGCTTGAAGCCACTGAGGTGAATTCTGAGCTGTCTCGCAATCTTTTTCCTCCTGGGTCTCTATACCCTCTGGTTAACATGGCCCTACTCTTATTCACCTGACCACTATTTGTTCTTCTTAACAGAAGAGACTGAATGAGGAAGGATTTGCTAAATTCGGCAGTCTATCTGCATTGGCAACTTTGCAACATCTGATAGTTGTTTTCTTTGACAACAAAATACAAAGTATGTGTCCTTCCTGTTGAGTGGCAGAATAAACTGTCCACACCACCTGCTGTCTAGAACATCAGGTTTTCACAGTCTTCCCAGAAGAGCCAGGCAGAATGAGAAGAGGAGGGAGGGCTGACCTCAGTCCGTTGTATTTTTCAGAGTAAGCTAGGCCGTGTCCTGGCATAAAGCCACAGGCATGCTGATACGGCTGATGGAGTCCTCATGTCACACCATTAGGACTCTGAATGACTCAGGTCCTATTGTTTTCTGCTAGGTCATGTTGACATAAAATTCTCTTGATTACTGGCCTTGCAAAACCCACTGCTCAAAATGTTCATTTCCTGAGCAGGGACTGCAATTAGTAGCCAGTCGTTGAAGCCACAGCCTGACTAAGCCTCAATGCCTCAGCACTTACACATGACAACTTCGGGGGTTATGAGTCTTTTGGTCACTTTGGTCACTTGCTAAAATCTAGAAGACCCACTGGACTGGAAGTCATAATGCCTGGGTTTCAACTGATCCAATAATAGCTACCACTTACAGGGTACTTGCTGTGTTCTGGACCATTCTGGATACTTTGAATGCATCATATCCTTTGAGATAAGACAGAATTTGAATGTCTATAAATTTTACAGGTATCCCCATTTTACAGATAAAGACACTGAGGCTCAACCTGTTGTATGTGCAATAGTATGCTAGTCCCTCTTGGAAACAGATTGGCAACCTGACATTGAGGAATTTAAAAATAGTTAAAATGACAAGTGTTTTGTTATTTTTTTTTTACTTTAAATAATAATTTACATTATTATTTAATTTATACATCTCTGTTTCTATAAGGTTTCCCTTATGTAAGGGAAATAGAGATTTATATATCGCTATTTCTATAAAGGAAATAGAGATTTACATATCTCTTTCTATAAGGGAAACCTTATAGAAATAGAGATGTGTAAATTAAATAATAATGTAAATTATTATTTTTAAAGCAAAAAATAAATAAATAACAAAACACTTGTCATAGAGGTTAAGTGATAAGGCTACTAACCAAAAGGTTGACTGTTCAAATCTACCAGGCACTCCTTGGAAACTCTATGGGTCAGTTCTATTCCATCCTATAGGGTTACTATGAGTAAGAATCGACTTGACGGCAACAGGTCTTTTTTTTTTGGTATCTCTGTAAGGATCCCTGGTGACGCAGCAATTAAGTGCTTGGCTGCTAGCCAAAAGTTTGGCAGTTCAGACCTACCAGTGACTCTGCAGAAGGTAAATGTGGCAGTCTGCTTTACAGCCTTGGAAATCATATGGGGCAGTTCTAGTCTGTCCAATAGGGTCTCTGTGAATTGAAATCGAGTTGTCAGCAATGTGTTTTTTTGTTTGTTTGTTTTATCTCTATATCTATGTTAAAATAAAAAATGATGCCTAGGCCTCATTCCTCAAGATTCTGTTTAATGGTTCTGATTTAATAAAGAAATAAACAGTTAATTTAGCTCAAGGTTGTTGGGGGGTTAGAGATGGCTTCATAGATACTTCTGCCAAGTCTTAAGGAATCAGTAGTGTTTTAGCAGCAAAGCAGGTGGTGGAAGGGAGTGTCATGATAGGAACTGGTGGAAAGGTAGGTCAAGGTCAGGAAGAATTCTCTTTATTGTTGTTGAAAATATGCACAGCTGCCTGAAAGTACATTAGCATGTTTGGGAAGGATGAGTTTCAAGGTGGATCTGAAGTATGTGTTCATGATAGGAACTGCTAGAAAGGTAGGTCGAGGTCAGGAAGAAAGCTATAAATTATTTTTGACCAGATCTGTTTATTAGAATGAACACATTGGGTTACAGAAAGAGTAGATTGGAGGTTTGCTGGATGATGGTTCCTCAAACTCAACTGGCCCAACACTGAATGAATTCACCCGCCTTCTCAAGCATTTCTCATCTGTCATATCAAATCAGTCCTCAGACCTATTGATCTGACCACCTGAGGTATCTCATTTGTCCCCTTCTCTCCTTCCCCACTGCCATTGCCATGACTTTTCTGGAGTATTGTATTAGCTTCCTACATGTTCCCCTCTCACAGTCTTGCCTTCTTTCAGTTCACTCTCTCCACTGTTGATGGAGTGATATTTCTAGCACACAGTACTGATTACATCACTCCCCAACTCAAAATCCTTCAGTAGCTCTCTATTATCCACAAAATAAAAATTGAAAGTCCTTAGCATAACTTTCAGAACCCTTCACAATAGGATCCATCCCTACATCCCACCTCTTGCCACCCATTTTAGCAATTTCATAACTGACTAATGTGAAGCCACTGAGAGTTTCCCAAAACACCAAGCTGTCTCAGGAACCTGTGC
Organism: Elephas maximus indicus; assembly: GCF_024166365.1. Lineage (NCBI taxonomy): Eukaryota > Metazoa > Chordata > Mammalia > Proboscidea > Elephantidae > Elephas > Elephas maximus. The sequence continues at coordinate 26,745,627 of NC_064825.1, read as the reverse complement.
CTTTGCACCTGCCATTACCTTTGCCTTGGACACCATCTTTCCCTGTTTCACTTATCTACCTGCAAATATCTGCTCATGCTTAAAATCTCAGCCCAAAGGGCACCTCCTCTGTGAAGCCTTCCTTGACTTCTCAAGGCAGCCTCAGATGTTCTTGGACTTCTGCTACATTTTGAACATTTCTTTATTATTAAAAAAAAATTTTTTTTTTCACATGTTGGACTTACTCTTTCCTCGTATGTTTGTACCCAGGGCTTAACATGGTACCTGGCAACATTAGATACTTGAGAAATATTTAAAAAGAAAAGAAGGGAAGGATGGAAATAAAGGAAACGGGAATTAAATAGTGGCAGAGGGTGAAAGGAAGAAAAGGTGAGAAAGCGGGAGGGAGGAAGGAAGGAAAAAAAGAGGAAGAAAGGGAGGGATGGAGGAAAAAGGTGGAGGTTAAGTGTGAAGGTGGAGGAAGATGCTGGTTTGACTTGCCAGCCTCCATTTTCTCAGTGAAGCAGGGTGTTTCAAAGACCATGCTGGGCTCCATCCCACCCCAGAGACAGAGTTTCAAAGCGGAAGTGATAATAGACAAAGAATTTTTTTATCGTTGTTGAAAGTATGCACAGTAAAACATACATAAATGCAACAATTTTTACAAGTACAATTCAGCGACATTGACTACATTCTCACCCTCCTTCTGAATCGCTCTTCACCCGTTAACATGAACTCATTGCCCCCTAAGATTCCTATCTGACCTTTTGAGTTGCTGTTGTTAATTTGACCCTGTACAGATAGCTCTATGTAAAAATAAAAAAGAGGCTGTCTTGTGAAAAAATTAGGCTTTTAAAGCAGTCTATTTCGTGAGAAAACAGTAGCATGTTTACATTTTGAATGACAAGCTTATGACTCAAGTTCTCTCTTGGAAGACCAACGAAAGAGATTTAAACTATAATTGAATTTCCAACCCAATTTTGGAAAGATGGAAAAAAAAAAAAAAAAACCCTAAAGGCAGTCTTGGATGAAGTGTTGGTGCTGGCAGACTGAGATGACAAAGATTTCAATGGAACAGCCTAGAAAGATGGAGAAGATGTTGACTCCTTCTGGGCTGCCCCAGGTTAATGCCACATAACAGAATGTCCATTCTGTCAGCATTTTCCAAGCTTCTGTTGCATTTATATTCATATAGCAGAATGAGGAGTAGAACACAAGGGTCCTTCTCCCCAAACTACCATACCTGGCTTGGAGTCTTGAAAAGGAACATTTGGTATTTTTTGTTGTTGCTGTTGTTGTTGAACTGCCACCTCCACTTTTGGATCCATTCAGGGAAGCCTGCTCTCCCCAAGTCTCCATTTCTTTGATTTTCCCAAAAACAAGTGGCTTGGGGCTGTGGCTCCTGCCTCCCTGTCTCAAATTCTCTCCAGGAATGTATCCTCCGTGGTTAGAGTGTTAGTTCAAGCTCTGCACTGTGGAAAACCCAAGTTGGTAATAGGGTTACTAGTTCTGGTGGGATTCTTGAGGCCAGTGGGAGACTCCTTCCTAATATCCCCACCCAAGTTGTCCCCTCTAAACAAGGAACACAGCTGGTTCTGAAGATTCATCTGTTCTAGATCATGAAAGTTTCCCCTCAGCCATGGCCATGTATTCTCTGAGGGACTGAATGGAAAGGGTCATGAAGAAAACTTCTAGAGGAATGGAAATGTTCTACATCTTGTTTGGAGTGATGGTTACACAGTGTATACAACTGTCAAAACTCATAGAACTTAAGATCTGTGCATTTTACTGTATGTAAATAATACTTTGTGGTAGGCAACCTCTAGGCCCACTATGAGATAATAAATAATTGTTGTTTTAAGTAGCTACATTTTGGGATAATTTTTCATGCTACAATAGATCCACATTTGTGCCCATTCCAAAGAAAGGTGATCCAACAGAATGAGGAAATTATCAAACAATATTATTAATATCACACACAAGTAAAATTTTGCTAAAGATAATTCAAAAGCTATTGCAGCAGTACATGGACAGGGAACTGCCAGAAATTCAAGCCAGATTCAGAAAAGGATGTGGAATGAGGAATATCATTGCTAATGTCTGATGAATCTTGGCTGAAAGCAGAGAATACCAGAAAGATGTTTACCTGTGTTTTATTGACTATGCAAAGGCATTCAACTGTGTGGATCGTAACAAATTATGGATAACATTGCAAAGAATGGGAATTCCAGAACACTTTATTGTGCTCATGAGGAACCCATACATAGATCAAGAGGCAGCCATTGAAACAGAACAAGGAGATAATGCGTGGTTTAAAGTCAGGAAAGGTGTGTGTCAGGGCTGTATCCTTTCATCGTACCTATTCAGTCTGTTTTCTGAGCAAATAATGTGAGAAGCTGGACTATATGAAGAAGAATGGGGCATCAGATTGGAGGAAGACTATTAACAACCTGTGTTATGCAGATGACCCAACCTTGCTTGCAGAAAGTGAAGAAGACTTGAAGCACTTACTGACAAAGACCAAAGACTACAGCCTTCAGTATGGTTTACACCTCAACATAAAGAAAACAAAAATCCTCACAAATGGACCAATAAGCAACATCATGATAAATGGAGAAAATATCAAGGTTGTAAAGGATTTCATTTACTTGGATCCACAATCAATGCCCATGGAAGCATAAGTCAAGAAATTGAACAATGTATTGCATTAGGCAAATCTACTGCAAAAGACCTCTTTAAAGTGTTAAAAAGCAAAGATGTCACTTTGAGGACAAAGGTGCTCCTGACCCAAGCCATGGTATTTTCAATCACCTCGTATGCATGCGAAAGCTGGACAATGAATAAGGAAGACCGAAGAAGAATTGATGCCTCTGAATCACAGTGTTGGCAAAGAATACTGAATATACCATGGACTGCCAGACAAATGAACAAACCTACCTTGGAGGAAGTACAGCCAGAATGCTCCTCAGAAGTGAGGATCGTGAAACTTAGTCTCACACACTTTGAAATGCTATCAGGAGGGATCAGTCCCTGGAGAAGGATGCTATGCTTGGTAAAATAGAGAGTCAGTGAAAGAGAGGAAGACCCTCAACAAGGTGGATTGACACAGTGTCTACAACGATAGGCTCAAGCAGAGCAATGATTGTGAGGATGATGCATGACCCGGGCAGTTTTTTGTTCTGTTGTGCATAGGGTCGCTATGAGTTGCAACCAACTAGATGGCGCCTAACAAAAATATACCACAAAAAAAAAAAAAAGAAAAAAATTTGTTGAAAAGGAAGTGAAGCACAGTGCCTGGTACTACAAACTTCCGTTCCTTTTCTAGCCCAGGGGATCTGCTCTACCACTGCTTCGAGCTTTCCATAGTGATTTGCTTAGGTGCCTAACCCCACCTTCTTTGAGAATAGCAATATTACAATATAAAAATAACTAGGATACACAGACCCGCTCATAGAAGACCTGTAAGATACATGGCGAGAGATTCTTTACACTCTTCATGTGTAGTAGAACACCTGGAGTTCAAACAACCTGATGTCAGGAAAGGCTCACAGGAGGGACCTAGCAGAAGAGGCTTTCTCTTCACTCAGATAGATGATCTTTACAATAGAGGCTTCCCACGTGTCTTCTTCACCTCCTCCAGCAGGTAAGGATTAGAAACGATGTAACCTCTTTGGCCAGGACCACCTTTGCCTTGAAGGATAGTAGAAAAATTGTGGACCTTGGAACCACACAAACCTAGGTTCAAATCCAGATCCACCTTTATGAGCTGGGTGACCTTCAGCACATCCTGAATACTCTCTGAGCTTTAGGAACCTCATGTACAAATTAAGATAACTCCTACCTTGAGGAATTATTGTAAGAATTAGAGGCGCACATCAACATGGATGGGTCTCATATGTATTATGCTAAAAAGGCAGATTCAAAAAAGACTACATTGTATGACATTCTAGAAAAGGCAAAACCATAGGGACAGAAAACAAATCGGCAGATGCAAAATACAGGGGTTTAGGGTGGGTGCAGGGGCAGGAAGAGTTGAGTACAAAGAGGCACAAGAGAATTTTGGAGGATGGTAGAACTGTTCTATATCTTGATTATGGTAATGGCTCTTGGCCTTATGTGTTTGTCAAAATTCAAAGAACTGTACACTAAAAAGGATGACTTCTACTGTATATAAGTTATGCCTCAAATAAGCCTGCTTTAAAAAATAATGTAGTTCTCTCACTCCAGCCCACCAAGACAGCTGTACAGTCTTAGGTCACAGCTCTGAACTTGCTGAGGTCAGTCAAGATGCTATATAAGCCACACCTGCCTTTTCAAAGGAGTCCCCGTGTGGCGCAAAATAGTTAACGTGCTTGGCTGCTAACTGAAAGGTTGGAGTTTTGGCTCCACAAAGAAAGGCCTGGCAATCTACTTTTGAAAAATCACTATTGAAAACCCTGTGGAGCACAGTTTTACTCTGAAACATACGTGGTAGCCATGAGTTAGAGTTGACTCGAAGGCAACTTGTTTGGTCTTCCCAAGCACTCTCCCTTTCCGCCTCTGAGACTGCCCACAACCTTTCCTTGCCAGGGAGGAACTGATGCTTTGGGGTGGGGGGGCTGTGTGTGACCTAGTGACCTAGTCCTGGTCCTAGCAGACCTAGGACTGCTCAGCACCAGCTTGACCATCCACACCTATTGCAACAAAGATAACAAATGCCCTCCCCTGTACTTCAGGTTCCCGGCTGCTAATAAGGGATACTCAAAAGCCAGTCATTTTCATCAATCAACAGTATCTATGCAAATACATGGCTTTTTTTTTTTTTTTTTTTTTACTCCAAGCCAGTAAATACAATGTTGACACAACTGCAGAGACATGGCCTTCAAATCAAACGTACATGTTATATGGAACCTGTTCACCAAGGCGTGTGCTTCTCCACTCTTACACCAGGGAGAAAAAGAGCTGGCACTGTGATTTCTTAATCAAACCAAAAAGCAAGAAATAAACAGAATATGGGAAAGTTGCCCATTAATCTTCTTGAAGTTTCCACAGGGACGGGCCCAGCCAGAAGCCTTCATTTCTGTGGAGACCTTGGAAAGAAGTTTTGGATAAAAGGAGATGAAACCAGGGCAAAGAATGGATCGTCTGGGTCTGAGCAAGGCTACAAATTGCAAGGTTGGCCAGAGAAAAGGTGGTGTCAAAACTCAGGAGGAAAAGCCATGGTTACCCAGGCTTGCCAATCCCATCTTCCAGCCTGGAGGGGGGTGGGTGCTGATGGGTAGCCCAGAAATTCCAACTTCTTTAGCCCTGAGGGCAGCTGCTAAGGATAGTCCAGTGTGTCTTGCCTAGGCGGAGCCCTACAAAAGCACTGGCAGGAAAGAAGAAAGGGAGGGAAGGAGTACACTCACCCCGGAGGTGTTTTCTGACAAGCCATAACTAGGATGACCCCTCTTCTGTGGTCCCAAAGGTGTCCTACACTTATCCCTACTATAGCATGAGTCACTCTAGGGTAATTGCTGCTGACTTGCTGTTTCTGCCACTAGATTCCTCATTAAGAATTGGATGGGTATAACTCATTACTGTATTAACAGAATCTAGCTCAGAGCCTAGCCCTTATAACAACAGCAGCAATAGCTAACCCTTATATAAGATTAATAGCTAACACACCTTGCAGTTAGAGTCTGTCAGGTATGCTATAAATTCTTTACACATATTAAAATTTAAAATTCAACTGGTTAATCAAACCTGTTGCCGTCAAGTTGATTCCAACTCATAATGACCCTATAGGACAGGGTAGAACTGCCCCCATAGAGTTTTCAAGGAGCACCTGGTAGATTCAAACTGCCGACCTTTTGGTTGGCAGCCATAGCACTTAACCACTATGCCACCAGGATTTCCAACTGGTTAACAGTCTACCCATTTTATAGATGAGGAAACTGAGGTACAGAGCATTTAAGATACTTGTCCAAGGTCACACCACTAGTAAATGGCAGACCGGGGATTCACACACAGGCTGTCTGCTCCAGACTCTATGTGCTCTTGATCCTATTATAATCTTATGCTCTGTAGATTGTTGAATGACTGGCTCACTGAGGCCCTCTCTTTCTCCTCTTCTCTCTGACTCTCTTTTTCTCCAGTCTCATCTATCCCCTCACTCTCACCTATTATCTCTCTGCAGGTGATACCTAAACCTGTATCTACTGTCCTAATTTAGCTCCTAACAGCTAGTTTCCAATTGCCACTATTCCTCAAGGCCAATATGATGACAACCACGTCCAAACTTTATTCTCTCTTGTATTTCCTTTCATATTAAATGGCCTAAACCCAAAATCTCACTGCCATATTTGATTCCACCAACTCCTTCACCCCTCAAATCGACTTGGGCACCAAACACTGCAAATTGTTTTGTGTGGGTCCCTGTATGGCCATTTGTGCTGCCTTAGTCCTGGTTGCCATCACCCTCCCCTGGACCGTGGCATCAGCCTCCCTCTGCCTCCCTGTCTCCAGCCTGCCCTTCTAACCCATCTCCTGAGAGGCGATCATGTGGAGCTTTCTAGAGCACTGTTCTGAAAGGTTCAGGAACTGTTCACTGCCCTTTACTCCTGTTGCCATCGAGTCAATTCCAACTCATAGTGACAGAGTAGAACTACCCCATAGGGTTTCCCAGGAGTGGCTGCTGGATTCCAACTGCCAACCTTTTGGTTAGCAGCCAAGCTCTTAACCACTGCACCACCAGCGTCCTTCACTATCTGATCCCGATTTACTTTTCCAGCCTTTCCTCCCCACCACTGATCTCTTTCCTCCTGCCCCTCAACTCGTTCATGCCTTTGTTCATGCTGTTCCTTCCATCTGGAATGCCCTCACCCAGGATCTCCACTTGCCAAAGATTGAGGTATCCTCTATATCGCACTACCACCAAACCACCACAAAAGCAAATATACCCCCTCACCCATCTTTCCCCTCAGTTTCAGCTATTATTTCTCTGCAGATGATTCCCACATCTGTATCTACAGCTCTGTTCTTACTTCTAAGTACCGATTTCCAATTGATGGAGGGATGTCTCTGCCTTCCGTACATCAGGAGACAGATGCATAAGCAAATAACAGTAAATTATTCACCCACCACCTCATTCTGCACTCCTCTGTCTAGTTTTCCCTCTCTCTTTCTACACGCACACACACACACATGCATGCACACACGCGAATCCCAGAAGTCCATTCCATACCACCCTTCTCTGGAGAGCAGAACTGACCAGAAGCCGTATGTCCTGCTTTCTCCTATCCTTGTGTCTTCCTATCCCCAAAGACCCCCTAAATTTTTTGTATTAAAATATCGGTGATTGTCATACAACATGGGGAAAGTAATTAATATCATTGAGTTGTACACCAAAGTAAGTAGAGCTGCTGAGGCTTTTTAAGGCTTAGTTCCAGACTTGCCACAGCATTATTTTCACAGCATTCTATTTCTCCCTTTTTTAAATTGTGTATTATGTGAAATTTTACAGAGTAAATTAGTTTCCCGTTTGATAGTTTGTACATAATGTTTTCATGACCTTGGTTTCATTCCCCACAAGCATTCTATTTCTTAAAGAAGATCACGGGGCCAGCTTAGATACAAAGGAAGGAGACTACACAAGGATGCTGCAGTGCAATGAGTTGCTTTTATATGGTTTTTCTCACCATGGTTTTGTAACTCCCATCAAATAAGTGTAGGACTATGCAAATGAGGTGCTATGGCCCACCCAAGGGAATGGATAGCTTGCTAATAATGCAAATAAGGTGCATGGCACTCTTGTGGCGGCAGGCTCATGCAAATAAGGTGTATAGATCTCTAATGAGGGGATTGGTCAGTTTTGTCATCTGGCTAGGCTTAAAATGAGCCAACCCAGAGACTGACAGGGGGACCTCACTACCACCAAGAAGAAGACACGGGAGTGGAGCATGTCCTTTAGCCCTGGGGAGATAAGGCAGTGTTTGGGGAGAAAGGAAAAGGAAAATGGTTTCAAAAGATGTGTAAAATGTAGGCTTAATAGTACTTGGCTTAGAATTGACAGATTGGATGAGGGGGTGAGGGAGAAACACACACAAAAAAAAGAAATCGGATCTGTGAGGTAATTCCATAAAAAACTTGGTTGTAATTTCCTCTGCCACATAGGACCTTGCCTTAATTAATTCAAAACAACTCTAGTCATATTAACCCCCTGCCTCCCAAACCCCATTGAAATAATACCAAAACCAAACCAAACTGTTGCTGTTGAGTTGTTTCTGACTCAAGGCGACACCATCTGTTACAGAATAAAACTTCTCCACAGGGTTCTCTTGGCTGTAATCTTTATGGAAGCAAACTGCCAGGCCTTTTTTTCCACAGCACCACTGTGTTAGTGAGGCAGAACTCAGTCTACAAGATTGGATTGTGTCTTGAGGCAACCTTTTGAGATATAAAAGAAAGAAGAGAGCAGAGGGACAGAGGGACCTCATACCACCAAAAAAGAAGCACTGGGAGCAGAGTGCATCCTTTGGACTTGGGGTTCCTGTGCAGAGAAGCTCCTAGGCCAGGGGAAGACCTTCCTCCAGAGCCGACAGAGATAGACAGCATTCCCCTGGAGCTGACACCCTGAATCTGAACTTCTAGCCTACTAGACTGTGAGAGAATAAACTCTCTTCGTTAAAGCCATCTACTTGTATTTCTGTTATAGCAGCACTAGCTGACTAAGACAGGGCAGACCTCTGTTTTCCTTTACGTTGTTCCCGACACACAGACAACAAAACAGGAGTGACCTCTCTTGGAGCTCATGATGCCCACTGCTTGGGAGGGCCTCGAGGGTTGGAGGACCCAGTAGAGAGTGCAGAGAGGGATGGAAAATGTTACACTGAGCACTTACTAAAGTTCCAGACACTTAATGAAAGTTCCTTTGAGTTGATTCTGACTCATAGCAACCCTACAGGACAGGTTAGAACTGCCCCATAAGGTTTCCCAGGGTGTAATTTTTATGGGAGCAGATCATCAGGTCTTTTCCCTCACAGAACAGCTGGTGGGTTCCAACTGCTGACCTTTTATTAGTAGCCAAGCGCTTAACCACTGTACCACCAGGGCTCCTTTAATAAATGTTATAATTCTTAAATAATCTTCCAAAGTAAGTATAATTAAACAGCAGTCATGGGGGGAGGAAACAGAGACTCGTGGAGGCTTAACGATTTATCCAGTACTACTGGAAATGGAATTCAATCAGGTATGTCTATAGCAATAAAATTGTCACAAATGCTACAATCCAAATTCATTGCACGCTATGCTCATCCAAATTGTTGCTACTTTCTGGGGTTTAAAAGCCTGTGAGCAGCCATCTAGGATACTCCACTGGTCTCACCCCTTTGGGAGCAAGGAAGAATGAAGAAAACTAAAGACACAAGGGAAAGATTAGTCCAAAGGACTAATGGACCACATCTACCACGGCCTCCACCAGATTGAGTCCAGTACAACTAGATGGTGCCCAGCTACCACCACTGACTGCTCTGACAAGGATCACAACAGGAGGTCCCAGACAGAGCTGGAGAAAAATGTAGAACAAAATTCTAACTCAAAAAGGCAGGCCAGACTTGCTGGCCTGACAGAGACTGGAGAAACCCTGAGAATATGGCCTCTAGACACCACTTCAGCTCAGTAACGAGGTCACTCCTGAGGTTCACCCCTCAGCCAAAGATTGAACAGGCCCATGGAACAAAATGAGACTAAAGGGGCGTACCAGCCCTGGGTCAGGGACTGGAAGGCAGGTGGGAACAGGAAAGCTGGTAATAGGGAACCCATGGTTGAGAAGAGAGAATGTTGACACGCTGTGGGGTTGCTTAACAATGTCATACAACAATGTGTGTACTACTTGTTTAATGAGAAAGTAGTTTGTTCTGTAAACCTTCCTCTAAAGTTCAAATAAAAAAGAAGAGAAAACAAATTGTTGCTACCTACCTTGGTCTGACCAAAATGTAAGCATGGCCTCCTTCCACTTCAAAAGCGTTACAGAAACTGAAGAGAAGCCTCTGTAGCAGGTCGCTCCTGACAGATTTCTGAAATTATATCCTGCACTCTGTCTCATTCCGTTAGAAATTGTGCTTTATGTCAATGCCTGTCAGAAAAAAGTTTATCTTAGCAGAGTCAATACACAACAGGAATACCCAGCAGGTATGCTGACACTTTACAGCCTAGTGTGGAAATTCTCTCTGTCCTGAAACTCAAGCCCAAGAGTTCTGAAAGAAAATTCAGGTCTACTACCCCTGCTGGGTTACCCCTGAATGTTGCAGTCTTCCTGTGGCAGTGGGGGTCCTCCAGTCTTTCTGGATAGCATGGCCACATGGCACCATCTTTGGTTCTTCCCAGGTCATTGCCAGGGCCTGTTGATAGCAACAGCTTCTATGAATCAGATAGGTGATTCCTGCTGTGCCTTCCTGGAGAGCTGGGGCCAGTGATGGGGCAGACCCATGGAACTCAGAGGACTTTGGGCAGAATCACAAAGAAGCCCAGGAAGCACAGCTACAAGCTGAGAACCCTCTGATATAACCAAACACCTCATAGGATTGGTTTTCTAAGTTAGAAAGCTTAAGGCCATAGTCTCATGGAATATCTTGGTCAATAGGGATAATATAGTTCATAAAGTTTATGTTCTACATCCTAGTTTGGTGAATAATGTCTAGGGTCTTAAAAGCTTGTGAGCAGCCATCTAAGATACAATTCTCAGTCTCTTCTCATACAGAACAAAAAAGAAGGAAACCAAAGACTCAGAGAAGAAACTAGTCTATAGGACTAACAGTCTACACGAACCACAGCCTTATCTACCCTGAAACCAGAAGAGCTAGATGGTGCCCAGCTACCACTAACGACAGTTCTGATCAGGGCCACAATAGATGGATCCTGACAGAGATGGAGAAAAATGTGGAACAGAACTCAAATTCTTAAGAAGTCCAGACTTACTGGACCAGTTGAGACTAGAGGGCTTCCAAAAACTATCGCCCTGAGATACTCCATAAACCTTGACCCAAAACTACGCCCTGAGGCTAACTCTTAGCTAAATAACAAATTGACTCACAAAATCAAGAATATTACCAGTGAGTACTGCACATCTTTAAGAAACTATCTATATGAGGCCAAATGGTCAACAATTACTCTAAAGCAAAGATGAAAGGGGAAGGGACAAGAAAACCAGATTACTGGAAACAAAACTTCCAGAATGAAATTAATGAGTATGTTGACACATTGTGAAAAATACAACCAATGTCACTGAACAATTTGTGTGGTAATTGTTAAATGGGAGTTTAATTTGCTGTGCAAACTTTCACCAAAAACAGTAAAATATTATTAAAAAAAAAAAAAAAAGATGGATTGCAACCAATGTCACAAAACAATTTGTGTACAAATTTTTTAATAAGAAACTAATTTGCGCTGTAAAGTTTCGCCTGTTGTTGTTGCTGTAAGGTGCCGTCGAGTCCGTTCTGACTCATAGCTACCTTGTGCATGACAGAATGAAACACTGCCTGGTCCTGCGCCATCCTTACAATTGTTGTCATGTTTGAGCTCATTGTTGCAGCCACTGTGTCAACCCACCTTGTTGAGGGTCTTCCTGTTTTCCACTGACCCTGTGCTTTGCCAAGGATGATATCCTTCTCCAGGGACTGATTCCTCCTGACAGCATGTCCAAAGTATGTAAGACTCAGTCTCGCTGTCCTTCCTTCTAAGAAGCATTCTAGTTGGACTTCTTCCAAGACAGATTTGTTCGTTCTTTTGGCAGTCCATGGTATATTCAATATTCTTTGCCAACACCACAATTCAAAGGCATCAACTCTCCTTCTGTCTTCCTTATTCATTGTGCAGCTTTCACATGCATATTATGCAATTAAAAATACCATGGCTTGGGTCAGGCATACCTTAGTCTTCAAGGTGACACCTTTGCTTTTCAACACCTTGTAAGTGGTCCTTTGCAGCAGATTTACCCAATGCAATGTGTCTTTCGGTTTCTTGACTGCTGCTTTCATAGGTGTTGATTATGGATCCAAGTAAAATGAAATCCTTGACAACTTCAATCCTTTCTCCCTTTACCATGATGTTGCTCATTGGTCCAATTGTGCGTATTTTTGTTTTCTTTATGTTAAGGTGCAATCCATACTGAAGGCTGTGGTCTGTGATCTTCATTAATAAATGTTTCAAGTCTTTTTCACTTTCAGCAAGCAAGATTGTGTCATCTGCATAAAGCAGGTTGTTAATGAGTCTTCCTCCAATCCTGGAGCCCATTTTTCTTCATATAGTCCAGCTTGTCAGATTATTTGCTGAGCATACAGATTGAATAGGTATGGTGAAAGGATACAACCGTGACGCACACCTTTCCTGACTTTAAACCAGTCAGTATCCCCTTGTTCTGTCTGAACAACTGCCTCTTGATCTATGGAAAGTTTCCTCATTAGCACAATTAGGTGTTCTGGAATTCCCTTTCTTTGCAATGTTATCCATAATTTGTTATGATCCACACAGCCAAATGCCTTTGCATAGTCAATAAAACACAGGTAAACATCCTTCTGGTATTCTTTGCTTTTAGCCAGGATCCATCTGACATCAGCAATGATAGCCCTGGTTCCACGTCCTCTTCTGAAACCAGCCTCAATTTCTGGAATTTCCCTGTCAATATACTGCTACAGCCGTTTTTGAATGATCTTCAGCTAAATTTTGCTTGCATGTGGTATTAATGATATTGTTCAGTAATTTCCCCATTCAGTTAGATCACCTTTCTTGGGAACAGGCATAAATATGGATCTCTTCCAGTCAGTTGGCCAGGAAGCTGTCTTCCATATTTCTTGGCATAGACAAGTGAGCACCTCCAGTGCTGCATCTGTTTGTTGAAATATCTCAGCTGATAGTAAGTCAATTCCTGGGGCCTTGTTTTTTGCCAATGCCTTCAGTGCAGCTTGGACTTCTTCAGTACCTTCAGTTCCTGATCGTATGCTACCTCTTGAAATGGCTGAACGTCAACTAATTCTTTTTGGTATAATGACTCTGTGTATTCCTTCCATCTTGTGTCTGTCAGTTTGTCATACTGTGGGGGCTTGTGTGTTGCTCTGATGCTGGAAGCTATGCCACCAGTATTCAGATACCACCAGGGTCACCCATGGAGGACAGGTTTCAGCTGAGCTTCCAGACTAAAACAGACTAGGAAGAAGGACCCGGCAGTCTACTTCTGAAAAGCATTAGCCAGTGAAAACCTTAGAAATAGCAGCAGAACATTGTCAGATATAGTGCTGGAAGACGAGCCCCCCGGGTTGGAAGGCACTCAAAAGATGACTGGGGAAGAGCTGCCTCCTCAAAGTAAAGTCGACCTTAATGACATGGATGGAGAAAAGCTTTCAGTGCCTTCATTTGCTGATGTGGCACAACTCAAAACGAGAAGAAACAGCTACAAACATCCATTAATAATCAGAACCTGGAATGTATGAAGTATGAATCCAGGAAAATTGGAAATCATCAAAAATGAAATGGAATGCATAAACATCAATAACCTAGGCATTAGTGAGCTGAAACGGACTGGTATTGGCCATTTTGAATCAGACAGTCATAGAGCCTACTATGCCGGGGATGACAACTTGAAGAGGAATGGTGTTGCATTCATCGTCAAAAAGAACATTTCAAGATCTATCCTGAAGTACAATGCTGTCAGTGATAGGATAATATCCATACACCTACAAGGAAGACCAGTTAATATGATTATTATTCAAATTCATGCACCAACCACTAAGGCCAAAGATGAAGAAACAGAATATTTTTACCAGCTGATGCAGTCTGAAATTGATCAAACGTGCAATCAAGATGCATTGATAATTAGTGGTGATTGGAATGCGAAAGTCGGAAACAAAAAAGAAGGATCAGTAGTTGGAAAATATGGCCTTGGTGATAGAAAAAGTGCCAGAGATCGAATGATAGAATTTTGCAAGACCAATGACTCCTTCATTGCAAATACTGAAGTACAGAAAACATATTTTCTTTAGTGTTTTAGTATTGAAGTAGAGAGAATATATTTTCTAATGTTTTAGTATAACTGTATAAGCTAGTCTTTGAAACATAATTACTTGCTCTGTAATCTGTCCCATGATTGTTCCTTTAAAGAAAAATAAGATAATCAATTTTTAGTTGTTGATTAAACTATGTTCCTCTCCCAAGGAAAAAAAATACACAAAACCGAGGTAGCTGAACAAGGCTTAGGTCCATCTTGTGACAGAAACCAGGACGGTGTGAAGAGACTTGCAGGACTCCAAGATGGCATGAAGAGACTTCCAAGACTTCACTAATAGATAATTTTACCATCGTGTCTACCTCAAAGAAAAATCAGCATTCCTGAAAACTTCTGAACCCTGACCTTCCTCCCTATAAAAACCCTCCAGTTAGTCCTTTAGGGTCAGACAGAATTTGAGAGAAATTTAACCCCCTCTGTCTCTTGGACACCGGTGTTCGATAAAGCCCTCTTGCTGCTTACCTCCTCCTGTCTCAGTATTGGCTTTGCAGCAGGCAGCATGAATCCACGATTTGCAGTAACAATACCTTCTTTCACCAACATAAACGGTGACTATACACATGGACCTCACTAGATGGAACACACAGGAATCAAACTGACTACATCTGTGGAAAGAGATGATGGAAAAGCTCAATATCATCAGTCAGAACAAGGCCGGGGCCAACTGTGTAACAGACCATCAATTGCTCATATGCAAGTTCAAGCTGAAACTGAAGAAAATCAGAGCAAGTCCATGAGAGCCATGACCTTGAGTATATCCCACCTGAATTTAGAGACCATCTCACGAATAGATTTGATGCATTGAACACTAGTGACCGAAGACTAGAGGAGTTGTGGAATGACATCAAGGACACCATACATGAAGAAAGCAAGAGGTCATTGAAAAGACAGGAAAGAAAAGACCAAAATGGATGTCAGAGGAGACTCTAAAACTTGCTCACTAACGTCGAGCAGCTAAAGCAAAAGGAAGGAATGATGAAGTGAAAGAACTGAACAGAAGATTTCAAAGGGCAGCTCAAGAAGACAAAGTAAAGTATTATAGTGACATGTGCAAAGGGAAGCACACGCTTGGTGTTTCTCAAATTGAAAGAACTGAAGAAAAAAATTCAAGCCTGGAGCTGCATTACTGAAGGATTCATTGGGGAAATATTAAACGACACAGGAAGCATCAAAAGAAGATGGAAGGAATACACAGAGTCATTATAACTTTCACCTAAAACACAATAAAATTGAAAAAAAATAAAGAAGTCAACCAATGCTACACAGCTCATATGAATGAGAACTGGGATATGGATGCAGGCCATCTAGTTTCCAAACTTACATTCTTAACCATTACACTATCTGTTGTAGACTGAACTGTGTCCTACCAAAATTGTGTGTCAACTTGGCTAGGCCATGATTCCCAGTATTGTGTGATTGTCCACCATTTTGTGATCTGATGTGATTATCCTTTGTATTGTCAATTCTAACTTCTATGATGTTAATGAGGCAGGATTAGATGCAGTTATGTTAATGAGGCAGGACTCAATCTACAGGATTAGGTTGTATCTTGAGTCAATCTTTTTGAGATATAAAAGAGAGAATCGAGCAGAAAGAAGGACCTCATACCACCATGAAAGAGGAGCCAGGAGAAAAGCGTGTCCTTTGGACACAGCATCCCTGCATTAAGAAGCCCCTGGACTAGAGGAAGATTGATGACAAGGACCTGTCCCCAGAGCCAACAGAAAGAGAAAGCCTTCCCCTAGAGCTGGTGCCTGAATTTGGACTTCTAGCCTCCCAGACTGTAAGAGAAGACATTTCTGTTTGTTAAAGCTATCTACTTGTAGTATTTCGTTTTAGAGCACTACTAGATAACTAAGGCACTATTTGTATAATAGATGAAGAGTCTGGTCTTATAGAAAATTTTATGTGTATGCAGTTTTCTTTGCTGACTTGAATAATGTGATTTTAAACATCATATTGTGGTTGCTAACGGAAACAATTGAAAGCCTGTTCAGTACTAACCCCAGTCAGTAATGCTGTTCTAGAAGCCAGGCTATGTTTTGTTCCCTATTAGCAGGGAAAGAATAACAGTTTAACCAGAAGACATGCAGTTGGAACCCTCTGACAACGGAAGGATACAGGGCACAAGGATTTTGTACTCTGGAGGAGAAATGGGAGATTTTTTTTTTGGCTTCTAGTGGCTTCTTTCTATTATTTATGGAGAGGGAGGGCTCAGCAGATGCTGAGAGAGAAGCTGGGATCAGATGATCTGGAGGAGAAAGCAAGAGAGTGAGCTGGGGGAGTGCAGGCTGGGAAAATGAGAAGGTTGTTGAAGGAGGAGGTTACGTGCTGTGGCCGAACAGGGATTGAGAAATGGTATCAAGTTGAATGCGAGAAGGGAAGAAAAAAGAAGGCTTTGAAAGCTCCTCACTGGTCTGAGAGAAAGAAAAGGGCAAGGAATGGAAACAAGTACAGTTGTTTTAAAAATGTTTGTATGTGTGTGTATACTATACATTTTTAAAAATGATTTTACCCTGAAATACATCATACTTCAGAATCAGCGTGGGAAGGAAAGGAGTCCTGCCACTAAGAGCCAGGGGCTGCATGGATGCTGTAGATATATCCTCTCCTATCACCCTTGAAGCTTATCAGGTGGTTATCAAATGTATGTTTGCAGGGGAGGCAACTGAAGCCCAAGAGGCTAAGAGATTAAAGTCACACAGTTAATAAACAGTGAAGCCAAGATTCAAATTTTACCTAGCACATGATCTTTGATAAATATTTACTGGACCGATGAATCAATGAATGAATGAAGAAAGCAAGCAAGTAGACAGGCAGACCTGTCTCACCCAAAAGTTCATGCTCTATCCTCTGTATTAAAAAAACAAACCCGTTGCCATCGAGTCAATTCTAACTGATAGCAACCCTATAGAACAGAGTAGAGCTGCCCCATAGGGTTTCCAAGGAGTGGCTGGTGGATTCAAACTACCGACCTTTTGGTTAGCAGCAGATCTCTTAACCACTGCGCCACCAGGGCTCCATATCCTATATATCAGTGGCTTTTAAATCATATGCCATGAAGACCTCGGATAAGGTGAGAGGGATAGTGTGGAGTGGTTGCCTGGGAGAGTGGAGCTTTGGGTATCCTATCTCTGCTCCAACCAGAGAATCTCTGCATCTCTATGTGCTGAGTATTGGACTTTTGCATAAGATTACATTTATGTAAACTCTTCCCCTCTCAATGTGTCCAGTATGGAGTTTAGAAATAGTAGATTCTGGAACACTCTTTCCTCTGACCCTTGCAGAACTGAGTCCTGATTAAGCTCAAGTATCACCTCTTCAGTGAGGCCTTTCTTGACCACCCAAATGGAAGAAGCTGCAACCCACAACATCATTATGACATCAGCCTTTTTATTTTTTCATAGCATATCATATTCTGTCATGTTCTTTTTTATTTATGTATTTGTTTATGTTCTGGCTCCTCCCACTAGAACATACATGCTTTGGGAGCAGGGGCTTTGTCTCTTATTCTCTTCTACTCCCAGCGCCTTGGACCCTACCTGGCTTGTAGAATGGAATTCATGAAATGCTTAAATGAACTAACTAATAAATGCACCTGAAAATTGCAATCAGTATCTCCCTGACCACTGCCACCTGCTGGAGGCAGAGGGGAAGTTAGGTGAGGACACACGAGGAACAGAATGGGGGCAGATGGAGAGGAGAAGGAGAAACTGGGTAAATTCTGAATATCTGGGTCAAAATTTCTGTTAATGTTGACAGCCAATCTTAAGGAAAGATACAGTCCAGTGGGTCCTGCAGCACTTGACTTTTTTCTGTAATAGCTCTTCAGTTGGTAGGGAGCAAACAACATACTTGTTATTTAGACCAGAGAGAAAGAACACCATGTTATTCATATTCCAAAAAGACAAAGCTGGGCAGGGGAATACAAACGCCTCAAAGCTATACACAGCTATGACAAGTTGCCCTTTTCAAACTGTTTTTCCCTGGCTCTGTCTGGAAAGTTAAGTTTATAAAGCTGGTGAAAGAGAATTTCAAAAAGGAGTCATATCCTGGCCTTACCTATACAGCAGGAAGGCTCTTTCCTGACAGACCTGAATTCAAATGGAGACCTGGGTGAGAGTCAGCTCCTGTGGCAAGTGACTGCATGTTCACCACCTCTCCCACACCTCCATCCACTGGGGAGAGTTCTGTTTTGCCTCTTGGCACCTGGGACATTATTATACAGATTAACCCATTGCCCATTGCCGTGGAGTTGATTCCGACTCATAGTGGCCCTATAGTTCAGAGTAGAACTGGCTCATAGAGTTTCCAAGGAGTGCCTAATGGATTCAAACTGCCAGACTTTTGGTTAGCAACCATAGCTCTTAACCACTACACCACCAGGGTTTCCCACACAGATTAGTATGATGGATAAAGAGAATAACAAGAGAAGCTGGATGGACCTAATTTCTTTACCTCCGACCTGGAGAGAGTTCTAAGAGAGAGATGGGGAGAGAGACAGGACAGATGGAAAAGCAAAAAAAAAAGCCTACATGGGTTGAGTTTGGGGGACTTCAGAATGAGGAGAAGAGAATTGGAGAGCTACCGCCAGGCTGGAGGAACCTTTTTTTTTTTTTTAATTGTGCTTTAGGTGCAAGTTTACAGAGCAAATTAGTTTCTCATTAAACAATTAAGACACACATTGTTTTGTGACATTGGTTGCCAATGCCAAGATGTGTCAGCTCTCTCCCCTTCTTGACTTTGGGTTCCCCATTTCCATTCGTGCAGCTTTCCTGTCCCCTCCTGCCTTCTCGTCCTTGCCCCTGGGGTGGTGTGCCCACTTAGTCTCGTATACATGATTGAACTATGCATGTTATTGTTTGTTTTATAGGCTTTTCTAATATTTGGCTGAAGGGTGAACCTCAGGAGTGACTTCAGTACTGAGTTAAAATGGTGTTTGGGGGCCGTATTCTCAGGGTTTCTCCAGTCTCTGTCAGACCAGTAAGTCTGGTCTTTTTTTGTGAGTTTGAATATTGTTCTACATTTTTCTCCAGCTTTCTCCAGGACCCTCTATTGTGATCCCTGTCAGAACAGTTGGTGGTGGTAGCTGGGCACCATCTAGTTGTGCTGGACTCAGCCTGTTGGAGGTTGTGGGAGTTGTGGTCCATTAGGCTGGAGGAATATTGAGAGAGAAAGAAAGCGTGGGAAGGGAGAGAAAAGAGGAAAGGAGATTTTAAGATTTGTTTTTCTAAATGTCTTGTGTTATCAAGAGATTGAGTAAAGGTTTAAACTATTTTAATTAATTTGGAATTATAGACTTTTGTTTCTGTAGGTATGACTCCAAGCCAAGGGGAGGCAGTTGAGCTAAAAAATTCTGAAGTGTGATAAGGAGGGCCTGGGATTCAGCCCAGGACAGAGTACATGATAATGTGTTCAACACACAGTTGTTGAATGAAATCTTTCTCTAGGTAAAAATTAGATTTTGAGCAGCGCTGATCTTGATCTTTTCTCCTCCTCATCTCAAGCTTTGTCATGTCTTAGCTTCTGAGGAAGAAAATCTTAGCCATCAGCAGCATAGGCACCTTGGATATGTTAAGTGACCCTCAAACTGGGCCACTTATGTTACCACTTAAAGCAATTCCCTCCCTGTCCTTCGCTCACCGGTGGTACTTGTCCTCCAACTCTCATGAAAGGAGGCAATCATATCACCACGGAAAGCAAAAAAAAAAAAAAAACTCAAAGAAAGTTTGTATGTTAGGAATCCTTTGCATACAATGACAGGAATCAAACTTGAAATAAACTAAGCCAAAAGAATAGTTTATTAGAAAGTATTGGGTGTCCTTGAAAGAGAGTCCCTGCATGGTGCAAATGAATAATGTGCTCGGCTGCTAATCAAAAGGTTGGAGGTCTGAGTCTACCCAGAGTTGCGTCAGAAGAAAGCCCTGGCAATCTACTTCCAAAAAACCAGCCATTGCAAACCCTACGGAGACAGTTCTACTCTGACATACATGGAGTTGCCATGAGTTGGATGGCAACTGGTTTTAATCCCTTGAAAGAGTTGGGAAAGTCAGTGGTACTACTGGGTCTTGGGAACAACTGAAACAAGGGAACAAAATGTTGTCAGAATGCTTTTCTTTCCATCTCTTAACAGTGCTTTTCTCTGCACACCAGCTTCATTCTTCTCCCTCATTGCAAATTGAAATTCTCTACATGGCCAAATGCATGAGCTTTATATTTTATTAGTTTTAGCTATGTCAAAGAGACTAACCTGATATGTTTGATCTCGTGTCCAAAACTCTGGGGAAGGGTCTCATTGGTCCAGCTTGGCTCAGGTTCCATCCCTGTATATCAAACAATATGACTGAGGTTGGATCCTGAAAAAACAGAGCAGATCCTCCATATGAAGGGAGTTGAGGGAGGAGCAGTCCCCTGGAGAAGGGGATTACTGAGCCCAGGAGCAGGGGTGCATGTGGATAGATAAAGCTACAGGTATTCATCACAGGGTAAGGAACAGGAAGAGACTGTGAGAGCGAAACAGAAATCTAGGTATATGGAAGTAAATTAGAAGAGAGGAACCTTAGGATTTTCACCAAGCATAGTATTAACGAATAATACCAGGATATTAAACCATTTCAGAAAAACCCTTACTTAACCAGCTGCTGCTGAGTTGATCCAACTCATGGCCACCTCATGCGTGTCAGAGTAGAACTGTGCTCTGTAGAGTTTTCAATGGCTGATTTTTCAGAAGTAGATTTCCAGACCTTTCTTCAGAGGTGCCTCTAGGTGGACTAGAATCTCCAGCCGTTCTGTTAGCAGCAGACTGTACTAACCGTTTGCACCATCCAGGAACTCCAAACACCCACTAAGCACCAATAATAATAGTATTCATTGCTGGGGAGAGGACAAGAGGACCATGAGAGAGTGGGGGAGAAAGTAAGCCTTCACTAAATCATGTTCTGTTATCTGAATGGCAAGATGAAGTTTCTTTGGAGAAGTGATTCTCTAAACTGTCATGAGCCTAAGAATCACCTGGAAGTGCTTGTTAAAAAATGAAGGTTCTTGGACCCTGACCCAGGCCTACTGAATCAGAATCTGAGGTGTGGAGCCTGAGAGTCTTCATTTTAACAGGTGCTTTTTATTTAATTTAATTTATTTATTTAACAGGTGTTTCATTTTAACTAGGTGATTCTGATGTAGGGACTCCTTATACCAACCCTAGCAAAACACAATTCCAGAGAGAGACAACTCCCTCCTCCTGAGGGTTGGCTGGCTTTTTCCATTTAGTGGTAGAGTTAAACCAAAACCAAACCTGTTGCCATTGGGTCAATTTCAACTCATAGGCACCCTATAGTACAGAATAGAACTGTCCCATAGGGTTTCCAGGGAGCGCTTGGTGGATTCAAACTGCCGACTTTTTGTTAGCAGTCATCTCTCTTAACCACTACACCACCAGGGTTTCCAGTGGTACAGTTAGGTAAACTAATGATTTTATGACCAAGAGGCTTTTAAATGGAATAAAGAATTAAAGGATGGAAAGGGAAATGGACAGAAAGAAAACCAGTAAATGGAAATGCTGAGTTAAGTGTAGTTCAAGAAATATTTTTACTGCAGAATTCCTCAGAGTCTTTCAATCCATTATGCATGTATACTATGTATCTGCAGGAGGTGTTGTTAGTCTGAATATTTCCAAAGCTTTTATGGTGAAATTATCTTTTATTTCAGAGACTGGAACTTCAGGGAACACACTCTTTACGGAATATTGCAAAAAGAATTAAGCAAAAAAAAAAAAGGTTTTCTATGGCCCAATCTATTCAGACCACAGTTGGGATATAGCACTTGGGGTTGCTATATGATAACCTGAATGACATACTTGTCCCAGTACCTAGCACATGATAGGTATTTATCTTTGCTGATCTGATTGTCAGATTTATGTGTCAAGAAGAAAGAGTGCAGTAGACATTTTTCCCTGTTTAATGTAGAGTAGGAGGAACAGACTTAGAACCAGACAGACTGGATTCGAATACTTATTCTATCACTCACTACTGATTACAGACTTTAATCACGTCTACAAAATGCCTTCAAAGCAACATGGAGATTAGTGTTTGATTGAATAACTGGGGACTAGAGCCTACCCGTTTCTCAAGCTCAGCATTCTCAAGACAAAAGAAAAAAAAAAATTCAAGTCTCTAGTTGAAAAAATTGAACAATACAGGAAACATCAAAAGAAGATGGAAGGAATACACAGAGTAACTATACCAAAAAGACACTGGTCAACATTCAACCATTTCAGGAGGCAGCATATGATCAAGAACAGATCATACTGAAGGAAGAAGTCCAAGCTGCACTGAAGGCATTGGCAAAAAACAAGACTCCAGGAATTGACAGAATATCAACTGAGATGTTTCGACAAAGAGCTGCAACACTGGAAGTGCCTACTCACCTATGCCAAGAGATTTGGAAGACAGCTACCTGGCCAACCAACTGGAAGAGATTCATATTTGTGCCCATTCCAAAGAAAGGTGATCCAACAGAACAGAAACTATCAAACGATGTCATTAATATTACACACAAGTAAAATTTGCTGAAGATACTTCAAAAGTGGTTACAGCAGTACATCGACATGGAACTACCAGAAATTCAAGTTGGGTTCAGAAAAGGACATGGAGCCAGGGATATCATTGCTAATGTCAGTTGGATCTTGCCTGAAAGCAGAGAATACCAGAAAGACGTTTATCTGTGTCTTATTGACTGTGAAAAGGCATTAGATTGTGTGGATCATAACAAATTTTGGATAACATTGCAAAGAATGAGAATTCCAGAATGTTTTAATTGCGTTCATGAGGAATCTGAAGATAGATCAAGAGGCAGTCCTTTGAACAGAACAAGGGGATACCGTGTGGCTTACAGTCGGGGAGATGTGTGTCAGGGTTGTATCCTTTCACCATACTTATTCAAACTGTGTGCTGAGTGAATAATCCCAGAAGCTGGACTATATGAAGAAAGTGGCCTCAGTATTGGAAGAAGGCTTATTAACAACCTGTGATATGCAGATAACACAACCTTGCTTGCTGAAAGTGAAGAAGACTTGAAGCACTTACTGATGAAGATCAAACACCATAGCCTTCAGTATGGATTACATCTCAACATAAAGAAAACAAAAATCCTCACAAATGGACCAATAAGCAACATCATGATAAACAGAGAAAAGATTGCAGTTGTCAAAGATTTCATTTTACTTGAATTCATGATCAACGCCCATGGAAGCTGTTGTTGCTGTTAGGTGCTGTTGAGTTGGTTCCGACTCATAGTGCCTGTATGTACACTGGAGCAAAATGCTGCCTTATCCTGCACCATACTCAAAATCATTCCTATGCTTGAGCCCGTTCTTGCAGCCACTGTGTCAATCCATCTTGTTAAGGATCTTCCTCTTTTTCACTCACCCTCTAATTTACCAAGCATGATGTGCTTCTCCAGGGACTGGTCCCTCCTGATAACATGTCCAAAGTATGTGAGACATAGTCTCGCCAGCCCTGCTTCTAAGGAGCATCCTGGGTGTACTTCTCCCAAGACAGATTTGTTTGTTCTTTTGGCAGTCCGTGGTACATTCAATATTCTTCGTCAACACCACAATTTAAAGGCATCAATTCTTCTTCATCATCATCCCGCTTTTGCCTGCATACGAGGCAATTGAAAACATCATGGCTTGGGTCAGGTGCACCTTAGTCCTCAAGGTGACATCTTTGCTTTTCAACACTTAAAGAGGTCTTTTGCAGCCAATTTGCCCAATGCAATGTGTCTTTTGATTTCTTGACTGCTCCTTCCATGGGTGTTGATTGTGGTCCAAGTAAAATGAAATCCTTGACAACTTCTATCTTTTCTCCGTTTACCATCATGTGGGATCAGTCCCTGGAGAAGAACATCATGCTTGGTAAAATAGAGGGTCATCAGAAAAGAGGAAGATCCTCAGCACGGTGGATTGCAACAATGGGCTCAAGCATAGCAACAATTGTTAGGATGGTGCAAGACCGGGCAGTGTTTCATTGTTTTACATAGGGTCGCTATGAGTCAGAACTGACTCGACAGACAGCACTTAACAGCGACATAGCCTACGCTTGTTGACAAATAAAACTGACCATCACAGTCAACCAGGAGCCTGTATGCTTCTCCTTAAATCATACTTAATCTCCAGATAAAGGTGATAATAAAGTCATATTTTCACTTAACATAATACGACTCTTCTGAGTACAACTGAAAATACACTGAACTGTTCCCTCAAAGAGGATGCAAAGTGTTTGGTTGATCTCCTGTAACTTAAATACTGTGATATAAAGTTAATTATTATTAATTCACCTATGTCGGATGATAAAGGGATAAGACCTTGAACAACTTATTTAACTTCTCTGAGGCCATCTGTAAACTGGGTTTATAAAACCTATTATGCAGTGTTGTTTCCTCATTAATTCATTCAGCAACCATTTGTACCAATAGATAAGTTGTTTTTTTTTTTTTATGCTAGATACTAGGTGTGTAATGTTGAATTACAAATAGTCTGCTCTGGATAAGCAGACAGGCAGTGAGATGAAGTCATCAAGAGTCCAGTACAAAACCTGGAACAGAGTAAAACTAAGAAATCTCAGTTGCCTTCCCTTTTCTCGTGGAATGGGGAAGACAAAATTGTTAGGATAACTATGGTCATATCCTGGATCTCTTCACTTCACACATAGCAGTCATTCATTCTTTAGTAAAAAAAAAAAAACCAAGAAACTTCTTGCAGATCCAATGATACCATCTTGCCAGGGATTTGGCTGAGAGAGACATTCCACTTACCTACAGATGGGATGCAGAATTGAGGACAGTATAGCAAGATGAGTCAATGTTTCCTCTTAAGCCTCAGTAGCCATGGAAACAAGATTTTTCAGAAGCTTTGATCAAAAAACAGAATCATCAGCTCAAGTCTGAGGAAACAATTAGCAAGTTAGAATCTAGTTTTATAAAGTGGAATCATTGAGTATTCGCAATCATTAAAATTCTCCAGACTGAAGTCTTAAATAACTATAAACCATTCAAGAACGTCACAAAATGTTATATATATATATCATATTGGTCGGTAACAGAGGTCTCTAAAGAATCACAAAATTCACTTTTCTAAAAATGGCAACTGCTTAATCATTGCATTGCCAGAAGCCAATTTACATACAGTCTTTTAGAAAATTAATTTTTCCTTATCTATCTTTTCAGTTGTAGGCACAAGGGCATAAGGAGCTAAATATTTACCACCTTAAAACTATTTACTTTCCACCCTTTGCTTTCTATAAACCACAAAGTACATTGTGGACTTTCCAACCCTTCTGTGAGTTTTCTCAGACGTTTTCAGCATAAGACAAAGACTAAAACAAATCTAGAAAGCTGCATGTTTATTTTCTCTTGCCTATGAAATATCAGCTGATCCACTTCTAGTCTTAAAACTTGAAATGGTGTAAGTGCCTAGGAGAAAAACAATTCATGACCACATGTGCCAAGCCTCATGGTTTGTAGAGTTGTGGGGAGTCAGGAAGTTGAGTAAGACAAGACCTTCGAGGCACAGGTCATCTAGTAATGGGTGAGAAGTGAATGAAGAACAGAAAAAACACTTTTTTTTTTTAAGGCAGAAACCCATGAGCTTGGACATCACATATCTATAACACTTATAACTGTAACTATACACAAAAACTGAGGTTTCTCAGAATTTTTCCTGGTGTGTTTCTTGGTAAAAATGAATCATACAGAGAAGCTTTCTTATTAAAAAAAAAAAATCACTTCTTTACTTAACAAATAACTACTGAATGCCTATACTGTTCCAGGCACCACCATTAACACCTGTGAAATGGGCAAACATAGTCTGTCCTGGTCCAGGAGCTTATAGCCTAGTGGAGGACACATATAAGTCATCAGCCAATTCCAGAATAGTGTGGCAAGTGTCATGATTGAGGTGACCCAAAGGCAATGAGGGCACCAGGAGGGACATCTAATCAGATTTCAGCCTCCTTGAGTTTGTGAGGTCTAAATTGAGACTTAAAAAATGGAAGGAGTCAGCAAAATGAAAGTATGGGGTGTGGTGGGGATTGAGGGAAGGGCATCCTATGTAAAAGGGACCAGCATGTGCAAAGCCTGGAGCAAGATTGAGCATGGAGAATTGGACGTATTAAAGACAGCTCAGTTTAGCTGGAGTTTGGGCCTCCTCCCTTTCCCTCAACAAGAATAGGGCAATGGTTACCATTCTAAGGCTCAGGCCAGCTGTGGCTCATATCCCTTGGATGGTGGGCTAGGAGATGTGGGTAGAAGACACACTGAGGCTAAGCGTTATCCTCTGGGCATCCATGGCTGGACTGGACCACTGGACCATATGTATTATAACAATGTAAAATTGTCCCTGTCTAAAAGAACATATATAGGAGTATTCTAAGACCCTCTGAAAGCAGCTATGGATAGGTTTGTGTCTGTTCAAACACACTTTCAATTTTAACCACACTAGGCTATCAGGATGGAACATTCAAGGATGGGTGCTGAAAATTGAACTATGAGGAAAACGTACTGTCCATGGATACAGAAAAACTGGGTTCTACTGCAGGTTCAGACTCCTGCAGGTTCTCACACCTGGCATGTCCCATTCATTCATTTAAACATTTAGAGGCTCTTCTATGCACCATAAACTGTGCTAGGGGCTGGTAACAGAATGAAAAGAGAAATTCCTCACACTTAAGGAATTTAGAATCTAAAGGGGGAGGTAAGCAAGTATATAGAAGATCACAATAATCTGTAATAAATTCAATGCTAAACAGAAGTACAAGAAGCCATGAGAGCCTGCAGGAGAGATCCTAACCCAAGGAAGGTCAAAGGCAGACTTTCCAGAGGTGATGCTGCTAAGTAGAGACCTAAAGGATGAATGGTGGATGAAGAAGCAGGAAAAGATCAGCCCTGCAGAGGGAGCTGCAGGTGCAAAGGTAGAGAGAAGTGGCGCATTTGGAGGAATGGTAACTAGTTCAGGGTGGCTAGTGTGTAGGGTGGGGATGGATAAGGGAGGGAGAAGGGCTTTTGCCATAAATCACAGACAGCTTATGAAGAGCCTTACATGTCATGTTAAAGCATTGCATGAGGTAGGAGAGGGAGAGGAATCCAGGACAACTCCAGGCCTCCAGCCTGGATGACTGGAGGAATGAGGTCCCATTAACCAAAATAGAAAAGCTGAATGAAAGAGTTACTAAGAACAGTTGGGACATAATGAGTGTAAGGTACCTGTGGAAAATCCAAGGGAAATACCACTGGAGGCATATGGATATGCAATTCTAGAGGGTCAGGACTGGACAGAGAGATTTAGGAGCCACACACGTATAGGTGATCACTGAAGTCACAGGAGGGGTAAGATTGCCCAGAGAGGATAAACAATAAGAACAGAAGAGGCCCAAGGACAGAGCTCAAGAAAACACTTAAGTGGCAGATGGAAGAAATGGAGCCTACCAAGGAGGCTAAGAAGGAGCAAATTGAGATGTAGGGAGAAAACCAGAACAGAGCAGAGCCCTGGAAATCAAGGGAGAAGTGAGTTTCAAGAAGGTAGAAGGGAGTACCTTGGTCAAAGGCAACTGAGAGGTCAAGTAGGATATGGATTGACCCTGCCCATTGGATTAAAGAATTGGGAGACTGCTGGTGAATTTGGCAAGATTGGATTCCACAGGATGGTGGTGGGAAGCCAGGCTACAGTGGTTGACAAATGAATGGGAGGTAGTACGGAGGAGCCACAAGGAACATAAATGAGTCTTTGGCTAGGAAGAGAAACAGAGGGACAGGACTGAATCTAGGGTGAAATTTAGCACCAAGGGACAGTTCCAGAGATGGGTGTTGAGAGAATTGAAAGAAAAAATGTTTTGAGAACAGCTACACATTGTAAAACTGCATACAAACCTTAGTTACTTATTATTAACACTATCTGGTAGACCCAGAGGCAGACTGGCTTGAATTTAACAAAGGAACATTAACAACAGGGAAAATTTGTGTTGAAGAGAGGAGTCTCCAACCTGACAAGAAAAATAAGCTGGAGAGTAAAAATTTTTGTTCTTTGTGGCATAGCTTTCTCCGCTGTGTCTAATTCTCAGTTAATCTCTTTCCCTTAGAATTTTGATGCTTTTCTATCAGTCCTTTCATTACTTGGACTCTCTCCAACCCTGAGAGGCTTCCCACTCATCTCCATTGTTGTGATTAGGCCTAAAAAGTGGCCTTCCTCAAGTGGTGATGAAAGGTCCCAGGATTAACAGTCTGAAATCTCACAGAAATCATCAAAAAGTGAAGGTGTTCCAGTCTGAAAGTCTGAGGATGAGGGAGAAAAATTGCAGAGAAAAGAGAGTGGAGAAGAAAGGAAGAGAGAGAGGAAAGAAAGAGAGGAGGGGAGGGGAGGGGAGGGGAGGGGAGGGGAGGGGAGGGGAGGGGAGGGAGGGGAAATAGAAGAGGTCAGTTTAAACTACAACGGAGAAGGAGAGGGGAGAATAGGACAAGTGACTGGAAGAAAAAGGGGAAAAGGAAGGAAGGGGGAAAGGGAAAGGGAGAAGAGAAGGGCAAGTCAGGTTAAACTAGGGAAATGTCTGTATTAAAACAATGTCTTTAAGAAATGCATTTTTTTTTTCCAGGTATTCTTCCTCTTTTACTCAACAAACATTGATTGGATATCTACTCTGGGCCAACCACTGTCTTAACACTGTGAACATTACCGTGTCTATCCCCAAACTGCTTACAGTCGAGAGGTGGGGACAAGCCTGGAAGCAGGCATGCACAATGTCGGGTGGTAAGTGCACTGACAACGGTAAGCACAAGACACTAAGGGACATCTAGCCAGTCCCTGGAGTACCAAGGCAAGCTTCCCTGAGGAGAAACTAGCCCTTCAGAGAGCTGAGGGGTAAATAGGAGCTAGCTAGATGCAAAGGGTAAGCTATGAGAGAAAAGCCCTGGCAGAGGGAGCCATATGTAAGGGAGCAGGGCACTTGCAGACCAGCATGGTAAACAAGTGCCTAGAGTATAGATGAGAGAAAGGACAACAGATTAAGAAAAGTAAATAGGACGAAGACTGAAAAAGGCCTTGTGTTCAGTGCAGCACTATTCACACCAGCAAAAAGGTGGAAACAACCAGAATGTCCATCAATAGATGACTGGATAAACAAAATACAGTATATCCATACAATGGAATATTATGCAGCCGTAAAGGGAAATGAATCCACATGTGTGCTCCAACATGGATGAACCCTGAAAACATTGTAAGTTAGTCGCAAAAGGACAAATACTGTATGATCTCATTTATATGAAACGAGTATATAGAAACTAAAGATTACTAACAGTTACTGGGGTGGGAGGGTGGGGGGGAAAGAAGAATATTTTGTTTGGGGGGCATTGAGTTTACGTTAATGATGGTGGAATATTTTGGAAAAGGAAAGCGATAATGGTGGCACAACATGAAAAACGTAATCAATGCCATTGACTTTAAATATGGAAGTTGTGCTAGCAAAAGTTTTGTTGTACGCATTTTCACCACAAAAAGAAAAAAAAAAAGGTCCTGTGTGCCATGTTAAGGATTTGGGACCTTATCTTAAGGTCCAGAAGTGTTTTAAACACAGGAATATGGTAACCATCTTTACATTTTAAAAAGACCATTCTGAAAAAAAAAAACTAAACGAATATAGAATTCTCATTAATGATATGGATATTTGAATTATTTAGAGGGAAATATGCTTGGGTCTGTAATTTACTTTGAAATGCATTTTTAAAAAGATGGATTGGTGGGTAGATAAAAAATACCTGTTGGCGTTGAGTTGATTCCGACTCACAGTGGCTCTATAGGACAGAGTAGAACTGCCCCACAGGGTTTCCAAGAAGAGCCTGGGGGATTTGAACTGCAGACCTTTTGGTTAGCAGTCGTAGCTCTTAATCACACGCCACCAGGGTTTCCAGATGGATAAAGGGATGGATAAATGGCTAGATATGTGACAAAGAAAATACAGTAAAATGGTAATAATGGTAGAATCTAGGTAGTAGGCATATGGATGTTCATTGTAAAATTCTTTCAACTCTCTGTATTTTGAGAATTTTCATAACAAAATGCTGGGGGTGGGGAACAGATCATTCTGGCTGCTGCTTGAATAAAGATTTGGAAGGGGGAAGTTATGGGGTTGTTGCAGGAATTAAGGCAAGAGATAATCATGACCCAGATCGTAGGGATAGAAAAAGGGGTAACAGAATTTGAATTGAAGAGATATTTAGAAAGTTAAGTCATTCAAACATTTACAGGCTCTTCTATGTAAACTGTGCTAGGGGCTAGTAACACAAAGATAAACAAGTTCCTCACCCTCAAGGAACTCAGAGTCTAAAGGGTGGGGGGGGGGGCAAGCAAATATACAGAAGATTACAATATTCTGTAATAAGTAATGTTAAACAGAAGTACAGGAAGCCATGGGAGCTTTGGTGATTGAATGGATGTACAGGGAAGGAAGAGGGAAGGATAAGATACCTAGGGATACCTGCCCTAGATGCAAACCGATGAAGAGTTTAGGCAAGGATGGTCAATAGATTTCTTGGTGAGAAGGACTCGTAAGAGCCACTAAGAACCAGCTTTACCAGTGTCTCCTCCAGCTGGCCTCTGATGTCAGTCTTGACACAAGTTCTGTGCTCTTTGAGCCTGTTCTTGAACTCAGTGAGCTTCAGCGCTTTGGGTGACCTCATGTATGATGGAAGCCTGGGGATGGGAGTCAGTCACTACTACGCCGCATCTCCTGTAGCGCCAAATCAGAGCTCAGTCTGGACATGAGACACCAGCCCCCCAGCCAAAGAGGCAACACACTAGCCTGCTCCATTCCCTGCTCCTGCACTCCTCGCTGTCCTCTCAGAACGCTCTGAATGTTGTTGGACTGCTTCTCTTGGCAATTTAAGTGTTCTGTTTTTGTTCTGTAAGAATAAAATTGTTTTGGATCAGCTGCTTCAAATGGTTTCATCTACAGCCAGCTTTGGTTTATCAGCTTCCAGGCAGAAAATAGACTTCTTTGGAAGATTCAGTAACAATAAGGCAAAAAAACAAGGTCTCTTCAAGGGCTGTAAACTGCCTCTCTGGGGAGCAGATGCTGGCTGACCACCTGCTCTCTGAAAGGCAACTTGGTAATTCCTTCCTCTCTTCCTCTCTCCCTCCTTCCTTTCATCGGCACCTGTGCTTGCTACAATTTTAGCTCATTTCTGACAGCCTTGTTCTGGAGACCATTAGCAAGTCCCTCCTCATCCTTCTTCTCTCCATATGAAGCCACCTTCAACCTTGTACCAGAGGACCAGTGCTCCATCTCAGTAATGACTTTTGTGATTCATTTCTGGATTTCTGTCCCTGCCACATCCACAGCCACCTTAAACTTAACATTAAAACTAAAATCTCAAGCCTCTTCATTCCTTAGAGCTTCTTGAATATTTGTGGGGGTTTGAACAGAACATGAGAACCTGTTTCTACCCCTGCCAAGTAGACACCCAGGTGAAGAGACCCATGCTACAGAAACTCCATTACCACTGGTGCCTGACCCTGAAGAGGGAACCTCAAGCTCTACTTTAGACAGGGATATGGGAGGCTGGGTTTGTAGCCATCACTTTGTGAATAATGCCAACACTCACTGTTGTATAACTACCACAAGTGGATGGCTTTAACAAAGAGAAATTTATTCTCTCACAGTCTAGGGGGCTATAAGTCCGAATTCAGGGCACTAGCTCCAGGGGAAGTCTTTCTCTCTCTGTCGGCTCTGGGGGAAGGTCCTTGTCATCAATCTTACCCCTGGTCTAGGAGCTTTCCTGTGCAGGGACTCTGGGTCCAATGGACCCACTGCCCTCCTGGTTCTTCATTCCTGGTAGTAGGAGGGCCCCCTCCTCTTTGTTCACGTCTCTCTTTTATATCTCAAGAGAGATTGACTCAAGATACAACTTAATCCTATAGGTTAAGTCCTGCCTCATTAATATAACTGCCT
The DNA here is from genome assembly GCF_024166365.1 of Elephas maximus indicus. NCBI lineage: Eukaryota > Metazoa > Chordata > Mammalia > Proboscidea > Elephantidae > Elephas > Elephas maximus. The sequence continues at coordinate 26,713,647 of NC_064825.1, read as the reverse complement.
CTAATCCTGCCTCATTGACATCATAGAGGTTAGCATTTACAACACATAGGATAATCACATCAGATCACAAAATGGTGGACAAATACACAGTACTGGGAATCATGGCGTAGCCAAGTTGACACACATTTTTGGGGACACAATCCAATCCATAACACCCAGCCCCAACACACACACACACACACACACACAATCTAATTATGGGATTTAACTTAAAAAAAAAAAAAAATATTTCGTTTGAGACCCAGACAGCCCCTACTCTTTCAGTACTGGAGATGTCTCCATCACCTGGTCCATAAGAGCATCAGATACGGAATCAGGTATACTTGGGTTCTTGAGGCACCAGTGGTTCAATGGTAGAATTCTCGCCTTCCACGTGGAACACCCTGGTTCAACTCCCAGCCAATGTACCCATCTGCCTGTGAAGACTTGCATGTTGCTATGATGCCGAACAGGTTTCAGCAGAGATTCCAGACTAAGACAAATGAGGAAGAAAGGTCTGATGATCTATTTCCAAAAATTAGCCAATAAAAATCTTATGGATCAAATGGTCCTCCCGGCAAGCAATCATGGTGTAATGGATTGAATTTTGTCCCCCCAAAATATATGTCAGCTGGTTAGGCCATGTGTGGTTTTCCTCCATTTTGTGATTTTCCTATGTGTTATAAATCATAATCTCTACCTGTGGCTAAAAGGATTAGGGTGGGATTGTAACACCACCCTTACTCAGGTTACCTCCCTGATCCAATGTAAAGGGGTTTCCCTGGGGTGTGGCCTGCACCACCTTTTATCGCTCAAGAGAGATAAAAGGAAAGGGAAGCAAGGAGAGATTTGGGGACCTCATACCACCAAGAAAGCAGCACCAGGAGTAGAGCGCGTCCTTTGGACCTGGGGTCCCTGCACGTGAGAGGCTCCTTGACCAGGGGAAGATTGAGGTCAAGAACCGTCCTCCAGAGCCAACAGAGAAGCCTTCCCCTGGAGCTGACACTCTGAATTTGGACTTTTAGGCTAATTTACTGTAAGAAAATAAATTCCTCTTTGCTAAAGCCATCCACTTGTGGTATTTCTGTTAGAGCAGCACTGGATAACTAAGACACATGGGTATGGTACAGGACCTGGCAGCATTTCATTCTATTGTACATGGGGTTCCATGAGTTGGGGGCCAACTCAATGGCAGCTAACAATAACTGCACTCAGATTCTAGCTTTGCGACTTGCTAGCTGAGCCTCAGTTTCCTCATAGTTAAATAGGGAGGTTGATCACTGTGCAGTCATTGTAAGGAATAAGCGAGACTGTGTATACACAGCATCACCCCTGTGTCTGGCCCTTGGAAGTACTCAGTACATAGTGGCTGTGATTAGCAAGGAGTGGGAAATGTCATTTTCCAACATGATGATTATTATATGCTTTGCAGGTCAGCTAAGCAGTTGAATAACACAATATATTTGTTTCATTTTCTTCTGTTAAAAAATGCTTTTCAACTCTGTTCTCATTTCCTACATGTTATTAGCAAAACTCCAGTGGCTTCGGCTATTCCTATTTTGGAGGGGAAGCTTGTTACAAGAAACAGGCAAAGCAAGGGGCTCCTTTTCCAGTGTTTTCATGTCTTCGGGACTCTCCTAAGAGTCCTCTCCAAGTTTCACAGACTCTCTTTAGTGGACAAGGATATTTTCATGATTATTACTGCTGAGAGTGCTTGTAGAATATTTCACGGGACAGCGTTCCTGCTCTTGAGGCATTATGCTAAGGAGGCTGTTCTGTGGGTTGCAGAGGGTCTTTTTTTGTTTGTTTGTTTTGGCTTTGGTCATGCATTTAAATTCTTGGATCTTCAAGGCCACATACTTCATCTTCTGTGCTGCTGTGTACTGGTGGGTCTGCTCTCCAGCAGGAAGCTTTGCTCCTGTGAGCCGAGGAGGGTGCTGTTACTCAAACCACTGTATGGCCCACCCCAAGTAACTGAGCTGATGAAGGGGCAAGGACAGCTGCAGGGCTGGGCAGAGAGAGGCTCCAGAAAATAAAAGAATACGAATTTAAACTGGTAAGACTTACTGAGTGCTTGCTCTGTGCCAGACACCACACTAAGTCTTTTTCATGCACCAGGAGCCCTGCTCAGGTTAAGTGCTCAGCTGCTAACCAAAAGGTCGGCAGTTCGAATCCACCTACTGGCTCCATGGGAGAAAGACCTAGTGATCTGCTGTCATAAAGATTATAGTCAAGAAAACCCTATGGGGCAGTTCTACTCTGTCACATGGGGACACTATGTGTTGAAATCGACTCTATGGCACCTAACAACCCACCCACTGCCGTCAAGTTGATTCTGACTCATAGTGACCTTATAGGACAAAGTAGAACTGCCCCATAGGGTTTCCATGGCTGTAAATCTTTATGGAAGCAGACTGCCACATCTTTCTTCAGAACCTAACAACAACAACTCTAACTCCTTCTTCCCAACAACCCCATTGTACTAACCATTTTTACAGATGGTCGAACTGATGTTTAGAGAGTTTAAGTAATTTTCCCAAAGTCATCCAGCTAGTGAGTACCAAAGCTGAAAGCTGAGCTTAGTAACTGATGGAAGAATCCAGAATCTTAACCATTACGGAGTCTCTATTTCTCTGAGGAAGCAAACTCGTTGAGAATCCACCCTGTCCCATCTACAAGAGGCCACACTCTTGGGTAAGACAGATCCTGTTTAATGGAGCCGCCTAGAGTTCTGCTCTGCACCTGGGCCTAGTAGTAACAGGGTTGGGTAATAAAAACAGGTTTGGGTAATAAATGGGCAGGACAGGGTAATTCTCCTAAGTCTCCAAGTCTCTGGCGTGGGAGGGAGCACCTGAAGCATTCACTGCTCTGAAAGTGAGTATGGAGGGAGCACGGAAAGCACCTTCCCTCTTTGGTCCAAGACTAATGTACTTGATTCTTTAAAAATACTCCATAGCTGTTTATGCCCTTGTAACTTGTGCTGTGGACAGAGAGTGACCATAGATTTAGACTTGAGAATGGGCTCTGAAGGTGGAGCCCGGGGGTCTAGAAAAACCTAAGCTAGGCCTAGGATTTTCAGTTTCACTATGCTGGGTCCACTGCAGGCTCCCTCAAGGACTGGAGAACTGGGACAGCCATGGGTCCCCAAGGTCAGTGAAGGCTGAAGGAGCCTGTTCCCTAGTTGCCTTTTAAAAGATAGTGTCCTCCTGGGGCCTGGGTTTTTGAGGCATGGTTCCTCGATTCTGCCCTCTTCTGGGGGGAGGGGGAAGGAGGAAGGGGGGAAGGAGGTCTCTGTTTGTATTCCCTGTCATTACCATCACCATCCAGAACAAGGTTGGAAACACAGAGCTCAAATAAACACCAAGTGAAAGGCTGTCCTCCCCATTCCTGTGATGGGATTGGGCTTTGGAAGTGGAAGACTCCTCTCTCTGACTCAGGCCTGGCCATACTCCCTGGCTCTGAGATGCCAGCAAGGTGGCTGGGAACGTGGGGATCTAGCCTCATGCTTAGATGGATTTGAGATGGGATGAAGCTGGTGGAAGAGGAACGATTTCTATAGTGGAAAGGACTGGCTAGAAGGCCTAGGAACTGGGAAAGGACAAGCTTCTCCAAGGAGCTGTAGGTCTTGCTTGGACTGCTTAGAGGGGCTGGAATTAAGGTTAGCACTTGGTGGGGCAGGACTGGGTTTGTCATGCTACCAAGTCACAGCCTTTGGACCCTGGAGAATCTGATTACAAGGCATTTGTTTGGTTACTTGGCCACCATTTTGAGGTTCATTGCTGGCCAGGACCAAAGCTCTGAATCCTCAGCCCATATATCACTAAGTGGAGTCCCCAGGTGGTGCAAATGGTTAACATGCTCGGCTGCTAACTGAAAGGTTGGAGGTTCAAGTCCAGCCAGAGGTGCCTTGGAAAGGCCTGGTGATCTACTTTTGGAGTAATCAGCCATTGAAAAGGCTATGGAGTGCAGTTCTCCTCTGACACACATGGGATCACCATGAGGCAGGATCGAGTCCATCGCAACTGGTTTATATCACTGAGTTAAAAAGGCTGCCTCCCAGAGAAAAAAGGGCTGGGAAAAATTTTTCCAGTGAAGGCTGTGAACCTTTCTACCCCTGACTGTCACCTTAGGGCTCATCTTTTCCCCTCTCTGGACTTCAGTTTATGCATCTATACAATGGTTGAGGGTGAAGTGTCTAAGGTTTATTCTATCCCAGCCTGACCTTCTGTGATGTGCCTCAGGTCTAGGGGTAACTGGTGTCACCATCACTTGAGGAAACCTTGACCCTATGCTCCCTCCTCAGTGCCTGGTATGGTGGAGGGAGGGGGACAGGGGTGTCCTCCCCATTTTGTGAGCAGAGCAGGTCTCCCGTCTGCAGCAGGCCATGGCATGGTGGTGGCGGCTCCTGCTAGGGATGTGGACGGTCACAACTACGTGGTCTCAGGACAAGCTGCTCAATGTCTGCATGAACACCAAACACCACAAGACAGAGCCCAGCCCAGAAGACAAGCTCTACGAGGAGGTACGAGGTCAGACCTGGCCTAAGGGTGAGAGGGGGACACAAAGGCCACGATGATCTCTGAACCCCCATCAACCCAGGCTTGTCTGGTTCCTTAAGTTGGGATTTGGGCAAAGGCAACTAGAGAGAGACTATGATCAGAGACTGATTACCCAATAAGCAAGGTATGCACAGGCTTACTTGTACTTACTTACTAATCTGTTGTAAGTTCTTTACCACATAAAAGATGTGAAACCCATGTGAAATTATTCACTACAGATTAGTAAGTAAACGCAATTAAGCCATGGATACCTTGCTTACTGGTTAATCTGCCTTGAATGACCCTTGCTGACCATTAAGTCCAGTGATTTAAAGTTCCATCTCTGATGAGAGTGGAGGGACGAGTGTGCTGTCTCATTAGGGGGAGAGCAAGAGTATAGCAAGGTGTTTATAAATTTTTGAATGAGAGTCCGACTTGATTTGCAAACTTTCACTTAAAGCACAAAAAAAATTAAAGTTCCATCTCTGAGCTGTTCCAGCCACACAGGGAGCTGGCTCCAATGGTGATGCCAGAAGCTCATTGTTGGTTCAGCATAGATGAAAACAAACCTTGTCCTCCCTCCTACCAGCAGGCCCTGGGAAAACGTATTTCTGAAGTGACCCCTCCCTCAAGCTCCTGAAGGCAATTAACAGAGATCAAGAAGGAGTTGTAGGGTGAGCAAGATTTTAGTCTGAGTCTTTCTCAGGTGCAGGTACCCTCCCACCAATGCAATCCCAGATTCCCTGGGTCTCGCTGGGCTGCCTCTCTCTACCTGCTTCCCTCCAAAGGCCTCCACCACCTCTCAAGAGCTGAAACCCTGGAAGTCTTGCTTCTAGGCGACAGCAGCAGCCTGTGGCAGAGAGGTCAGCGTGCAGGGCGCCTTCTGCCCTTTGGTGTGAACACTGTCAAATCATCAGGGCTCCTCCAACAATCAAAGGAGCCCTGGTGGCACAACAGTTAAGTGCTCAGCTGCTAACTGAAAGGTTGGTAATTCGAACCCAACCAGCTGCTCAGTGGGAGGAAGACGTAGCAATCTATTCCCATAAAGATTACAGCCTAGGAAACCCCGTGGGGTAGGTCTACTCTGTCATATAGGGTCACTATGAGTCAGAATTGACTCCACGGCACCTAACAACAGCAATAACTTGACAACAGCAATAACTTGACAATCAGGATAGGGGGCTGCTGGCTTAAAGGGATCCCACCAGCCCTGGTCCTCTCCTAAGAGACATTTTTATTCTGCCCCCTTGTGCCCTAGACACTCAGCCCTTTGCTTCTTCCCCCACCTTCAGTGCACTCCCTGGAAGGACAATGCCTGCTGCACAGCCAACACGAGCTGGGAGGCCCACCTGGACATGTCCCTGCTCTACAACTTCAGCTTGACTCATTGTGGGCTGCTGACCCCCAGCTGTCAGAAGCACTTCATCCAGGCCTTCTGCTTCTACGAGTGCTCCCCAAACCTGGGGCCTTGGATTCAACAGGTGGGAAGGCAAGATGGTGGACAGGAAGAAGATGAGTGCAATGCCTGTTACTAAGAGGCTGAGTACCCCGCCCATCTTATGCTGGTGTCTCCAGAAAGCTAGTAGGAGCAGGAGGTGCTGTCCCCCTGTGGACAGAGCAGAGTTAGAGGCCCCCAGGTGGAAAAAGGGTGAAGAGGAAGCTACTTCAGCCCTGGAGAGGCCAGTGGGAGAGACTAGGCCAATGGGAACAATAGGATGAAGGACTGTCACCTGTGGTGGCTTGGTGGAGTTGAATGGACCTGAGTGCAAATTCCATCTCTTATATTTATTAGCTGCGTGATCTGGCACAAACTAACCTCTAGCCTTCATTGTTCTCATTTGTAAAATAACAGTACTTTATAGACTGTGTTGGTAAGAGGTAATGTACAGATGGTACATGGCACAAGTACCACTGTAGCTACTAATAGCCTTCAAACTGCTGCTATTAATGTTCTTGCCTGTTTCTGTGCCTGGACCCAGGTGGACCCGCGTGGGCAGGAAGAGGGCATCGTGGGCGTGCCGCTGTGCTGGGAGGACTGTGAGCAGTGGTGGGATGACTGCCGCTCGTCGTACACATGCAAATCCAACTGGCAGGGCGGCTGGGACTGGAGACGGGGTGAGTGTGCCCAACAGGGCCAGGGGAATGAAGCGGCCCCTGGGAGGTCTCCTACCTGGGGGCAGGTGTAAACCCCCCTTTCCTTCCACGGGCAAATGCTGGGGGTGTGGGAGTAGTGGTGGTGGTGGTAGGAGGGAAATTGTGCAGGCCTCTATCTTCCGCAGGGAAGGTCCGCTGCCCTGCAGGGGCTCACTGCCTCCCTTTCCCCGATTACTTCCCCACCCCGGCTGACCTGTGTGACAAGATTTGGAGCAACTCCTACAAGGCAAGCCCTGAGCGCCGCAGCAGTGGACGGTGTATGCAGAAGTGGTTTGAGCCGGCTCAGGGCAACCCCAATGTGGCTGTGGCCCGCCTCTTCGCCAGCCCTGCCCGGTCCTGGGAACTCTCCTGCCCCCTCCTGGTCTTGTCTCTGTTCTTGTCATTCCATTCCTGAGATCCCCGTTTCCCACGCACACGCACACGCACACGCATGCGCTTCCACCAGCTGTGGGCCAGGCCCTGGCCGCCCCTTCCGCAAGCCACTCCTTAGAAGGGGCAGCACAGGCTGGGGATGGAGAGAGGACATCGGGGCTGCAGGAGCTGGTGCCTGAACCTTACATGTTCCATCTTAGGCCCCACTCCTGCTCTCTTCTGCCTTACTGTGCTGGAGAGGCAGCTAGGGGCTGGATTTCCAAGGGGCTCTGCTTTCTCCTGATTTTAAGAATGGTGGCGGGTGCAGACGTGGGACTCAGGGACCTTCTCGTCCAGTGCATGCCTGTCCTTTTCTGTGGCAGAGCTGATGGGGCAGCCCTGGCCACCTGTCCTATGATGGTGCCTCCAATAAAACGGCAGTTGACCTTTTCTCTCTGTGTGGCCCCCTCTGTCCTAGCTCTGTGTGCAGGGAGCCAAGCTGTACAACAATGGGGCCAGTTGGTTATTACTTACCTAACAATTATTAACTTCAGGGCCCTCTCCTTACATCCACACAACATCTCTGACAAGAATATGTTCAACACTGTTTTTTTCAATAGTGATGCACCATACGAAAGACCCAAGGCCAGAATAAGGGATGGGGGCCACTCAGACCATCATCTCTACTTTGGGTACAAAGATTGAAGCAGCTGCCTAAAATGCTTTCTGGCTTTTCCTGTTTTAATCCTCCCTCCCCTGGTCTGGAATTTTGTAAACCTGAGTTCTAATCTGGCTTTACCGCTTTCAATATGACTTTTGTCAAATCCTTTGACCTTCATTAATGATTGTCTTGGTTTTGTTTTCCCCTTAGAGGAATGGGATAGTTGGGTCAGATGATTTAACTTACAAAAAAAAAAGTCACTGTCACTGTTTGCTTGGAGATAGAAAGTGCTTCTCAGGCAGTGCCACGTCCTCAAGGGTGAGACGCAGAGCTAGAGAGGTGGTGTTGACACTGCCTTCACTTCACGTCTGTAATGCACTGGGCAGCTTATGGCCCTCTTGAACCTTCCAGTGCCTGAAGCGCCACAGCTTCCCACACAACAGGGCCTTGCCCACATTCTTCTGCTTGGACTGAGAGAGCCCCTACTATGGCTGTCCTTGAGATGGCTGACTTTTCTAGCAATTATTCATTCTCTATAGACTCCAGCAAGCCCAGCTTCTCGGTTACCCTTGGCCTCCATTCCTTCTATACTTCCTTGAACATGCTCATTCACTGAACACACCCTGCTCCAGGTGGGGTACTGAAGTTATAAAAGCAAACAAGGTCCTGCCAAGGGAGCTGTTCACAGTCTGGAGTAGGATACAGAGAGAAGCAGTGGGGATGAAGCACTTCGCTGGAAGTCTGTAAGAACAGGGCCTGGGGCCAGGTGGGTGTCTGGAGAAGGCATGGCAGAGGGCCTGAGGCTTGACTCTAGCCTGGATGGAAAGAGGACAGTTCATTAGGCTGTGTGTGAGAACAGGAATGAAATTCTAGGCAAAAAGCAGCAAAATCCCCAAGACATGAAATACTTGCATTAGGACCTTTAATCGCTCTTAAATTGATCAAATAAATTGCAGTTTCAAAAATACATATAGGATGCTTGCTTCAGCAGCACATTACTAAAAGATTAGCATGGCCCCTGTGCAAGAATGACATGTAAATTTGTGAAGTGTTCCATATTTTTTAAGGAAGAATGAAGGGCAACTATGGTAACTACTATAGCTTAGACAGTCCTGCATCACTAATATTAACAATTTACAAATGGATAAATGGGTAGATAGCTACACCAAGAGGTGTGGGAGGATGTAAGGGAACACACCCACCAGCAGATATAGGTTTGATGGTGGATATTTCTACATACATGACTGTAGGCATGGCTCATATAGCACACACAAGGTATATAGTCAGGGAAACCTCTTAGACGTAATCAAACACCTTGCTGGATGAAGTTCCTAGGCTAGAAGATAAAGGACCAGAGACTTGGAGGCCGTCTACATCAACTAGCACAAAGAAGTTCATAAAGACGATATCCTGTATCCTACTTGGTGAGCAGCGTCTGTGGTCTTAAAAGCTTGCAAGCAGCCATCTAAAATGCAATTATTGGTCTCTTCCCATCTGGAGCAAAGAAGATTCTCAAGGGAGCAGTTAGACCAAAGGACTAATGGACCACATGAACCACGGCCCACATGACGCCAAGACCAGAAGAACTAGATGGTACCTGGCTACCTCTACCAACTACCCTGACTGAGATTACAACAGAAGGTCCTGGACAGAGAGGGAGAAAAACGTAAAGCAAAAAATCAAATTCACAAAAAGGATGAGGCTTGCTGGTCTGATGGAGACTGGAGGAACCTCTGAGACGATGGCCCTAAGACACCCTTCTGACCTGGGACTGAAGCTATTCCCAGAGACCACTTCCCAGCCAAACAATAGATAAGCACAGATGATAAACAGTAACACCTGAGAGGAATGTACTCCTTAGAGTAATCAATTATATGAGACCAAAAGTGCAACATTTGCCCAAAAGCAAAGATGAGAAGGCGGGAAGGGGTAGAAAATTAGGACAAAAGGAAACAGGAAACCCAGGGTGGAAATGGGGAGAGTGCTGACACATTGTGGGTTACCAGCCTAGCATGTTAACTATTTGCATCAGAACAGGACTATTATTATCCATTGCTATTAAGTCAATTCCAACTCATATCTACTCTGTAGAACTGCCCCATGGGGTTTCCAACCAAGATTATGAAACATTTTATTATGAACTTTTAAATGGGAAACTAATTTGCTCTGTAAATTTTCACCTAATGCAGAGCCAATTCTGACCCATAGCAACACTATAGGACAGAGTAAAACTGCCTCATGGGGTTTCCAAGGAGCAGCTGGTGGATTCAAACTGCTGACCTTTTGGTTAGCAGTCACTGTACCACAAGGACTAGGGGAGCCCTATTAACTATTACTATTTACTGATCACTTACTGTGGGCCTAAGTGCTCTGTTAAGCATGTTACATTTCATCTTACAACGGCAGTCGATTTTGACTCATGGTGACCCCACGTGACAGAGTAGAAACTGCCCTGTAGGGTTTTCTAGTCTGCAATCTTACAGGAGCAGAAAGCCAGATCTTTATCCCACTAAGCCACTGGGTGTATTCAAACTGCCAACCTTTAAGTTAGCAGCTGAGCACCTAACCATTGGGCAACCAGGGCTCCTCACAACAGCCTTGAGACAACCTTGAGAAGGAAATTTCTCATTTCCATTGTTCAAATTAAGACATAAGCCATTAGCAGGTTTGGAACCAGTTAAGTCTGTCTGCAAAGTCCCGTTTGTAAGGCCTGGTAAGTAGCTGAGTCAGGCTGGGGCGGGTGTGCAGTTAGTGGGTAGGTCATGGTCAGATATAAGACTCTGATCTCTATTCTGTCCCTGGCTGGGAGGAGTAATGAGTATTAAGTTGTTGTTAATACTAGTTTTAAGTAGTGGAGTGGAATTGTCAGATTTGCAGTTGGATTATTTGTTTTAATCAGAGTGATATATGCACAAGGCTAAAGCACATATTTCAAAGGATTTATAATACAAAGTAACAGATTTCCAGCTACAAAAAAAAAAAAAAAAAAAAATTTTTTTTTTTTTCCCCCAGGCCAGCCCCTCCCCAGAGGTGACCACTTCTATTTTTGGATTTAGCTACAAAAAAAGTTTCAAAGGTAGCTTATCTTTTCTGAGAGTAGTCAGACTAACTTTTTGCTCTGTGTTCTGTTTCTCAGTGTAATCTTCTGATCTTTTTAATTTCAGCAATCCACTTTTAATTTCCAGGAGACTGTTTTTCATTCCCATGCTGTTTTTCACAGACTGTTGCCTCTGATCTTATGGATGTAATATCTTCTCAAATCTCACTGAAAATACTAATTAGAATTTTTTTAAAGCTTGCTTTTAGTCTCTGAATGATCTGTTTCCTCCAAGGTCAATCTGCTCTGTTTATCTTGATCTTCAATTTGTGCTGCTGGTTTTCTCTGTCTGGTGATCTTGGCTGTCTGTCCATATTTAAGAATGAGGGCTAGGTTGATTTTTCTAGCTAGCTGGTATGGGTTTCCTCTGTGGTTGTATATGTGGGTCTGCTTTCCCCTAAGGAGCAAGGGTGATGGGGAGTGCTAGGTACAAGGGAGGGCTTGTTGACTGGAAGCCTGCTTCAGAATGAGTTGGCAGGAGCCATACTGGGGCGTAGGACCCCCAAATGCCAGAATAAGGATGGTTCTCTCTGGGGTGCCAACGCCCGTATGTAAAACTTCATCATTATCCAGAATTTTATTTAGTTTTTTTTAGAGAAAACAGTCTTCTGTATGCAAGTTCCCCGCACCCCAAGGGTTAAAGCTAGGTTGCCTGAGCTCTGGATTTGGGCAGAGTGAAGCTGTCAACTAATAGGTTCTTGTCAAGCAGACTATAGAATTGAAGTCAGTCAGACACAGGGTTGGAAGAATGGAAAGGTTTATTCACAGTTTGCAAACTGGGAGACAGGCAGGGTATTGTGAACTAAGGCTGCCAGCTCCCTGAACCAGGGTAGATTTGCTCTTTTATAGGGAGTGACATACATATGCATGAAGAGGGAGGGAGGATCTTCAGTCTCGTGAGGCATGCGCAGCCTGCATAATTTTAGTGAATGAGTTTTTGCCCATGGCTTTAAAAATATTGTGCACAGCCCTAAAAAAATGGCAATGGCTTGCTACTGCCACCCCAGGAAGGTCATATAACGGGTAAATTTGGAGTTAGTGCACCTGTGCCTTGGCCTCCTGCCAGGAGAAGAGAAAAAAACCTAAGGATTTGACCAATCATGGCGAAGTGCTGTAAAAGTGGTAACAAAAATGTAGCACGAGTAGCCTTTTCTGAAAAACAATTATTATGGGATGGTTAATAACCCTTTCATGACTGCTCACTTCAAGAGGACATGGGGGTGTGAAGCATCCAGTCTTTTTCTCTCTGCCCCACACCTACCCCCTCTGAGCCCAGAGCTTCTCAGAGGTTCTGCCTGGCAGATCAGCTCCTTCTACCACAGTGATCTCCTCCACTTACTCTGGCCACCCCTCTTCCTTTTGATATGCTTTCCTGTGCTCTCCATCTTCTAAATATTTGTTGTAATCTGCTCGTTCACTGATGGTTCTTCTTAATAAAGGAACAGAAAAGGAAGTAAAGAGTCATTTTAGTGGGATGCTGGGGTGGGGGCGGGGGAGAAAACAAATGCTTGTGCTCATTCCACTTTCTGAAACCAGCAGCAGCAGGTTTTTTAAAAAATCTGATTAATGTGTAAAGAGTTTGCTGAAAGAGAGCCGAGCTGAAGACAAGAAGCTCATGGGCAATACGTAGGGTGAATTTGCCAAAAGGGAGTGAAGTAAGAAATGCTGGTGATAGTAACCTAATTGTGAGCAAACCTCTAGGAGGCAGAAACCAGGCTACAGGTGAGATAGTAGACCAGAAAAGGACGGATTTGGGAACTATTAGGAAGCTAGAACCAATAGAAATTGAAACTATATTTTTTTTTATAAAGTGCCACAAAATAGGTGTAAAACTAAATGTCCAGGGAGAGAGAACTATCATAAAGGAACCAAAGTTTCAAGCTGGATAACTCACCTCTGATGGTACCATTTTTAAGAGGTACTTCCCCTAGCTTTGACTGTATAGGTGTTGGGTGGGAGGGAAGATGAAGGAGGGCATTCCCTCTACTGGATGGGACCCAGTCACTTTTCCACTTATGAGGACATCAGACCCTATTCAAATCCTTCCCCTCAGAGAATGGTGGGAATCGGAATCCCTGGGTGGCAGGTGCTTTTATATGTTGCTTTTGCTTTAAGATCCTTTCAGTAACCCTTTGACTTACCCACCTGACTACAGAAGTCCTGCAGCCTGGCACACACACACTGGAATCTTTGCCCCAGGCCTCCTCAGCTGCTATAGACCTCTTCCTCCCTCCCTCACCATGTTCCTGCCCATTCCTTCTTCCACCCCCACTGCCCCACAAGAATGACTGCTTCCTCTGCTCATTGGGGAGCCCTGGTGGCATAGTGGTTAAGAGCTCGACTGCTAACCAGAAGGTCAGCAGTTCAAATCCACCAGTTGCTCCTTAGAAATCCTACGGGGCAGTTCTACTCTGTCCTATAGGGTTGCTGTGAGTCAGAACCAACTCAATGGCACCTAACAACAACAACTGGTTCCTGGTGCTTCCCTGTGCCCTGTAGCTTTTGCTGTTGGGGAACCCAGGTTTGAAGATTATTCTGGAGTCCTAGGCTGGCCTCTTTTACCCAACCCTTGAGAGAGCTTGAGTGGCCACCGATATTCTTGTCAACAACCCCAGTCATGTGTGTTTCCTTCACCTTCTGAAGCAGCTTTGGTTTTCCTTCCTTCCCTCCGTTCTGCTCACATCCACACTCAGATTTACCCTCCCACAGAACCAGAGGCCTCTTTCAGGAGTGTTTATGACACAAATCAACCAAGCAGGAATAGCTGAAGGGAAGAGAGAGGCCCTCACAGGAAGGAGGGGCAGATGGCGTGCTTTCAGGAGGCCATCAGGATGTCAGCATAAAGATGTCCCTTAGACACTTGACCTGGAGTGCAGGGGAGAGATCTGAGCTAAAGACTGGAATTTTGGAATCATTTCATGGAAGTGTTACTTGGTGCTGTGGGAGTGGATGACTTTTCTAAGAGAAAATGTAGGGAGAAAACAAAAGGCTTGTGAAAAGTCTAGCTTACCTACAGTTAGGAGATGAGAGGGAAATGGAGCTCTGAGGAGACAGGGAAGCAGAGCTCGGGGTAGAAGAGGGACCAAGACAGCTGGATCTCAGAGGGTCACTGTCAAGTTGTCATCTGATATGAGTTGATTTGTGTCCACCACACAATGTGTTCAAGTTCTAAGTCCTGTACCTGTGAATGTGACCTTATTTGGAAATAGAGCCTTTGCAGATGGAATTAGTTAACATGAGTTCATACTGAAGTAGGATGGGCCCTAATTCTATATGCCAAAACAAAAAAACAAACCTGTTGCCATTGAGTGGATTCAACTCATAGTGTTCCTATAGGACAGAGTAGAACTACCCCATAGGGTTCCAAGGCTATACATAATCTTTACAATGGCAAACTGCCACATCTTTCTCTCACGAAGCTGCTAGTGGGTTCGAACTGTCCACCTTTTGTTTAGCAGCTGAGCTCTTTACCACTGCATCACCAGAGCTCCTTAATCCTATATCACTGGTGTCCTTATAAGAAGAAAAGAGACACAGGGACAGACTGGCACCCAGGGAAGAAAGCCATGTGACAATGAAGACAGATTGAGTTATGCTGCCACAAACCAAGGAGTGCCTGGGCCTACCCACAGCTGGAAGAGATAAGGAAGGACCTTTCCCTGGAGACTTTGGAGAGAGTCAAAGGCTCTGTCAACACTCTGAATTCATACTACTAGTTTCCAAAACTGTATTTCTGTAGTTTCAAGCCACCCAGTTTGTGGTACTTTGTTAAGGCAACACTAGGGAAATAATAAACAAAAAAACAAAAACAAAAACTAAAACTAAACCTGATGCCATCAAGTCTATTCCAACTTATAGCGACCCTATAGGCTCCCCAGAGTAGAAATGCCCCAAAGGCTTTTCAAGGCTATAATCCCTGGTTGCGCAATGGTTAAGCGCTTCGCTGCTAACCAAAAGGTCGGGGGTTCGAACCTACTAGCAGCTCCACAGGAGAAAGATGTGGCAGTCAGCTTCTGCTTCGGTAAAGATTACAGCCTTGGAAACCCCATGAGGCAGATCTACTCTGTCCAATAGAATCATTACGAGTTGGAATCAACTGGATGGCAGTAGTTTGGTTTGGTTTTGAATTTCATGGAAGCAGACTGCCACACCTTTCTTCCCCAGAGTGGAGCAGCTGGTGGGTTTAAATCTCCAACCTTTCGGTTAGCAATGGAATGCTTAACCACTACACCACCAGGGATCCTTAGGAAACTAATAGACCATCCATG
Organism: Elephas maximus indicus; assembly: GCF_024166365.1. NCBI lineage: Eukaryota > Metazoa > Chordata > Mammalia > Proboscidea > Elephantidae > Elephas > Elephas maximus. The sequence continues at coordinate 26,698,599 of NC_064825.1, read as the reverse complement.
CTTTAATTAATCCATCAATAAAAACTGAGTTCTTCCTCTGTGCTAGACACTGTGTTAAGTTTTGGGGATATAATAGTGAGTGAGGCAAACATGGTTCCTGTCCCTATGTTGTTAAGTGCCACCGAGTTGGTTTCAACTCATAGCAACCCTGTGTACAACAGAACAAAACACTGTCTGGTCCTGCACCAGCCTCGTGATTGTTGTTATGCTTGAGCCCATTGTTACAACCACTGTGTCAAACCATCTTATTTAGGGTCTTCCTCTTTTTTAATGACCTTCTACTTTACCAAGCAAGGTGTCCTTCTCTAGGGGCTGATCACTCCTGATAACATGTTGAAAGCATGTGAGACGAAGTCTCACCATCCTTGTTTCTAAGGAGCATTCTGGCTGTACTTGTTCCAAGACAGATTTTTTTCATTTTTTTGGCCGTCTATGGTTTTTTTTGCCAGCACCATATTATAAGGGCGACAATTCTTGGTCTTTCTTATTCATTGTCCAGCTTTTGCATGCATATGAGGAGATTGAAAATAGCATGGCTTGGGTCAGGTGCATCTTTGTCCTTAAAGTGACATCTTTGCTTTTTAACACTTTAAAGAGGTCTTTTGCAGATTTGCCCAATGCAATGCATCATCTGATTTCTTGATGGCTGCTTTCATGGGTGTTGATTGTGGAGCTAAATAAAATGGAGTCTTTTGACAACTTCCATGTCTTCTTCATTTATCATGATGTTGCTTATTGGTCCATTTGTGAGGAGTTTCGTTTTCTTTATGTTGGGGTGTAAACCATACTGAAGGCTGTAGTCTTTGATCTTCATCAGTAAGTGCTTCAAGTCCTCTTCGCTTTCAGCAACCAAGGTTGTGTCATCTGGGTATCACAGGTTGTTAATGAGGCTTACTCCAATCCTGATGCCACGTTCTTCTTCATATAATCCAGCTTCTTGGATTATTTGCTCAGCATACAGATTGAATAAGTGTGGTGAAATGATATAACCCTGATGCATACCTTTCCTGACTTTTAACCATGTTGTATCCCCTTGTTCTGTTTGAATGACTGCCTTTTGATCTATATACAGGTTCCTTATGAGCACAATTAAGTTTAACTAGCCTGGCTCTTGCCCCATGGATCTTATATTGTAGTGAAATACAAAGATATAAGTAAATAATAAAAATTAAAAGGGCTACAAATTGAGACAATAGTTAGGAAGGAAATGCACAAGTAACTCAGAGAAGGGGTTGGAAGGTGGCTAATTTAAATGAGATAGATGAAGGGAGTAAGTAGTTTGAGGGAATGTTTTTAGGATTGGGGAACAAGTTTGTAGGATGAATGGAAAGAGTTAGTGGGGATGAAGTTAAAAGAGGTGGGTGGAAGGGCTGAGGGGATGAATTCAAGGGGGATGGGTGAGCCAGGGTATGGACACAAACATTAGTCTTGGCAAGGAGGTTGGATGCATCTTCCTTTGAGTCAAGAGAAGAAGAGAGAAAATGTTAAAAAGCGATATCAGAATTAAAATTCTCCAAATATAAATAGTAGATTCAAATAACATTAGGGCTTTGCCAGCTGCTGGGAGTTGGAAGCCCAGACCATGGGGCCAATGGGAGCATTCTGGCCCAAGTGTAGGCTGGGCACCTGCTCCTCACATTCCAAAGCTGCAGCCCAGACAGCTAGTCCATCTTCAGCCTTATGGTAATTGTAAACTTCCCAGAGGATCAAAAGCCACCAAGGGTAGGATTCAAAACACTGAGACAGGATTATTTTCTGGGTCAGGACAGTTTGTGAATATAGGGACCAAGAGTTGGCTCCAGTAATGTAAAAGTAAAAAACCTTAAATTCATCTCAACCTTTTCTGGGCTCTACAATTATCTGCAGAACCAGGGGTGTGACTTCTGATCCCAGAGCGGCCACTGACTGTGAAGCTGCTGGGGTTATGCCCTCTGACTCAACGAGGGGGCTCTGAGCACTTTGAAGGCTCTGATTACTTCAATGCAAAGGTGAGCTTGGGAAGGAAGGAATAATTTTCTTTGGGGTGGACTGTGGTCTCTGCAGGAAGAAGCCAGTTTGTAGAAGAGAATGAAGAAAGGCAACCAGAAGGGGCCCACTGCTAACAAATAGCTAAGTTAAGAGTTTGTCCTCTGTGGACACAAGTCAAATGTGTCTTCCCACCACCTCCAGGAGCATCAAAATAGCCACAGCAAGATTTTAAATAATATATGCTCTTATTTTTCATCTTAAGAAAGGGGTAGAACAGATCACTCAATTTTGAACACATTTCCTAGCTTTGGTCTCTCCAGGGAGATTTCCAGGTAGAAATACTTGTCTTGCACATGACTTAATAAAAAACTGAAAAAGATGGTTTATGAAAATAATGAGTAACCTGGATATAGATGAATGTTTTCATAATTTTGGTGAGAAGAACTTTCTAAGCAAGACACCAAAGTCAGTACCTATAAAGTAGGAGACTAATAGATATAAAAAATAGTAATATTAAAAAAGGTAAGTAAGAAAAGAAGGGGAAGGGGATATTTTCTAAGACACTGTAAACAAAGTTAAAAGATAAATGGAAGATAAGGGAAAATATTTGCAAAATATACATTTAGATGTTAACATTCTTAATACAAAAAGAGTGCTTTACAAATCAATTTGAAAAGGAGGCTCCTCCTAAGCAAAATATGAGCAAAGCATTTGCATAAATAATTCACATTTAGAATAAAATCTAAACTCCTGACCATGGTTTATAGTGTTAGGGGACTCTGAATGCTGAAGACACTGAAGATACCTAATTAATTAGTACTCCACCAGGGATCAGGCCACTCCTGGTCACCTCCCCGCGAAGTCACTCACTTCCTCTAAGTTGTTGTTCAGACCCTCCAGAGAGTCCAGATTTAACCGGCTCAACGTAGCCTGATATGCACAGAGCAGACCACAATGGGTGACAAATGATCCTGGGCTGCCATGCATGCTCAATAGTGCAAGAGAACTTATGTCAAGGAACCAAAAGACTCATGCCAAGGAACCAAAATCACCGGAAATGCATCATCAACAATAGTTGAGCCCATTTCCACAGATCTGCCCATGTTCAGCTCTTTGACCTCAGCTCCTAAATCTTTCCCTGTTGCTTACCACTCTCCAGCCACATGGTTTTTCTATCTGGTCCTCAAACAGAGTAAGCTCATTCCTGCCTCAGAAACATTGCACTTGCTGTTTCCTATTCTTGTGATTTTTTTGCCCCATACTTTGGCATGCCTAGCTCTTTCATGACACTAAATGCCTATTTTAGAAAAGAAGAAACGTCTCATATTAATTACTTCAGCTTTCACCTTAAGAAATTAGAAACAGAAAAGCAAATTAAACCAAAAGGAAGCAAAAGAAAAGGAAACAGTAAAGATCAGATTGGCGGCTAATGTCTACCCAGAGGCACCTCAGAAGAAGGCCTGGCAATCTACTTCTGAAAAATTAGCCACTGAAAACTCTAAAGAGCACAGTTCTCCTCTGATTCACATGGGGTCACCAGGAGTTGGAATCCTCTTGATGTCAATAGGTTATTCATTAGAAGCAAGGCCAGCCCACACTCAACAGGAAGGGGTTATACAGGGGAGTGAATATCAGGAGGTGGGATCATTGGGGGCCATCTTGGAAGCTGCCTACCACAAAACTTTCTCTGCCATCTGTGCTAGCAACCTCTAAAGCTGAGGCACTTGGCGTAATAAAATGATTCATGTGAGCTCTGAATTAAAACTCCATTTTATTACAAGCTCCTGCTCCTGCATCCCTAGTAATGTAACCTTGACTTCTTCCCATTCCTATGCATATAGCTTTGGACCTCTGGCTGGGTGGGACCAGAAGACCCTGGCCCCCTATCAATCATCTAGTGTAACCAGCCCGGCTCTTGCCTCAAGCCACTCTTGAGTGAATAAGGGTGGGGGTCAGGAATGAGATTGTATGAGAAAAGTTTACTCCAGATGTTTCGGAAAGAAGGTAATTGAAAATAGAGCCATTGATGATGTACCCACCTTTGGCCTTGTGACCATCACACACTTCCCTTCCATATCTTCACTATAAAAGCACACCTCTTCATGCTTCGGCTCCTCTCTGCCCTGCATTTCCCCAATTTGCAAATTGTTTTACCTTCAATAAATCTCTTTGCTTTTTTTTTACTTTAATGGAGTGAGCATTCTTACTCTTAGACATTTCTTGGTGTCAGAAATTGGGATTTTGAAAACAAATTCCCTTTGGTGGCCCCCAGAACATCAAGGACTCCAGCTGCTGGTACCAGTCAAGCCACTTGGGCTCGCCACCTCCCCAGATTCCTGGGAGTCATCCCAAGTAAATAGTCTCTCAAAACCAAGCTCCACTCCTTGCATTGATGCTTTTCAAAATTTATTGTTGGACTCTTTCTTTTACTTTCACTTTCAGTTCACATTCTAAACATTTTGACAAGTTCATTGCCAGGTCTGTTAAGCCACAAAAAAACAAGTGCACGGGTTGACCAGTAAAAGCCATTACAACAGTCACCTGCCGCTTTGAGCGGTTAAACTTTCTCGTGACAGGATAAGCCGGGATGCAAGACGGGCCAGAGCCTTAGGCTGCCTGTTGGCCTCTAGGTAATTCTTACATAAGGAGAGGCACACATTGGTCTAAGCAAAACCCAGTACAAACCCTGTGAAAAGATCCCTGACAGGACTCAAGTTTGACTTTAGGGAGGCCAAAGGTTTCAGGCCATTAAGCTTGAACTCACTGTTTTTTTTCTTTTGAGTACTCATTTCAGTGCACATTCAGGTTTCAGATGTTGTTGTTGTTAGGTGCCATTGAGTTGGTTCTGACTCAGAGCAACCCTATGTACAACAGAAAGAAACACTGCCCAGTCCGGCACCATTCTCACAATCATTGTTATGCTTAAGCCCATTGTTGCAGTCATTGTGTCAGACATCTCATTGAGTGAGGGTCTTCCTCTTTTTCGCTGACCCTCAACTCTACCAAGCATGATGTCCTTCTCCAGGGAGTGAGCCCTCCTGACAACATGGCCAAAGTGTGTGAGACATAGTCTCACAATCCTTCCTTCTAAGGAGCATTCTGGTTGTACTCCTTCCAAGACAGATTTGTTCATTCTTTTGGCAGTGTATGATGTATTTAATATTCTTCTCCAACACCACAATTCAAAGGCGTCAATTCTTCTTCAGTCTCCTTCATTCATCATCCAGCTTTCAGGTGCATAGGAGGCTATTGAAAACAGCATGGCTTGGGTCAGGCATGCCTTAGTCTTCAAGGTGACATATTTGCTTTTCAACATTTTAAAGAGGTCTTCTGCAACAGATTTGTACAATGCAATGCAATGTGATGCTGGAAGCTATGCCACCGGTAATCAAGTACCAGCAGGGTCAACCATGATGGACAGGTTCCAGCTGACCTTCCAGACTAAGACTGGCTAGGAAGGACCCGGCAGACTACTTCTGAAAAGAATTAGTTAGCGAAAACCTTATGAATAGCAGCAGAACATTGTCTGATATAGTGCCGGAAGATGAGCGCCTCAGGCTGGAAGGCACTCAAAAGACGATTGGGGAAGAGCTGCCTCCTCAAAGTAGAGTCGACATTAATGGTGTGGATGGAGTCAAGCTTTAAGGACCTTCATTGGATGATGTGGTGTGACTCAAAATGAGAAGAAATAGCTGCAAATATCCATTAATAATCAGAACATGGAATGCACGAGTTTTGAATCTAGGAAAATTGGAAGTTGTTAAAAATGAAATGCATAAACACTAATATCCTAGGCATTAGTGAGCTGAAATGGACTGGCATTGGCCGTTTTGAATTGGACAATCATATAGTCTACTCTGTTAGAAATGACAGCTTGAAGAGAAATGGTGTTGAATTCACTGCAAAAAGAACATTTCAAGATCTATCCTGAAGTACAACACTGTCAGTTATAGAACAATACCCACACACCTACAAGGAAAAGACCAGTTAATACGACTATTATTCTAATTTATGCACCAAACACTAAGGCCAAAGATGAAGAAATTGAAGACTTTTACCAACTTCTTGCAGTTTGAAATTGATTGAACATACAGTCAGGATGCACTGATAATTACTGGTGACTGGAATGTGAAAGATGGAGACAAAGAAGAAGGATTGGTAGTTGGAAAATATGGCCTAGGTGATAGAAATGATACTTGAGATCACATGATAGAATTTTGCAAGACCAACAACTTCACTGCAAATAACTTTTTACACACGCATAAATTGCAACTATATACATGGACCTTGCCAGTTGGCATACACAGAAATCAAATCAACTACATCTGTGGAAAGAGACGATGGAAAAGCTCAATAACATCAGTCAGAACGAGGCCAAGGGCCAACTGCAGAACAGACCATCAATTGCAAGTTCAAGTTGAAACTGTAGAAAATTAGAACAAGTCAACGAGAGCCAAAGTACAATTTTGAGTACATCCCACCTGAATTTAGAGATCATCTCAAGAATAGATTTGACTTGTTGAACACTGATGACCAAAGACCAGATCAACTGTGGAATGACATCATACATGAAGAAAACAAGAGGCCATTAAAAAGACAGGAAAGAAAGAAAAGACTGAAATGGATGTCAGAAGAGACTCTGAAACTTGCTCTTGAAGGTCAAGTAGCTAAAACAAAAGGAAAAAATGATGAAGTAAAAGAGGGCAGCTTGAGAAGACAAAGTAGTTTTTATTTTTTTTTATTGAACTTTAGATGAAGGTTTACAGAACAAACTAGTTTCCCATCAAACAGTACACACATTGTTGTATGACATTGGTTAACAACGCCAAGACATGTCAACGCTCCCCCTTCTCAACGCTGGGTTCCCTATTACCAGCTTTCCTGTTCCCTCTTACCTTCCAGTCCCTGCCCCAGGGCTGGTGCACCCCTTTATTCTTGTTTTGTTCCATGGTGCTGTTCAGTCTTTGGATGAAGGGTGAACCTCAGGAGTGGCCTCATTACTGAGCTGAAAGGGTGTTCACGGCCCATACTCTCAGGGTTTCTCCAGTCTTTGTCAGGCCAGCAAGTCTGGTCTTTCTTTTTGAGTTATAATTCTGTTCTGCATTTTTCTCCATCTCTGTCTGGGGCCTTCTATTGTGATCCCTGTCATAGCACTCAGTGGTGGTAACTGGACACCATCTAGTTATACTGGACTCAGCCTGGTGGAGGCTGTGGTAGATGTTGTCCATTAGTCCTTTGGACTAATCTTTCCCTTATGTCTTAAGTTTTCTTTATTCTTCCTTGCTTCAGAAGGAGTAAGACCAATGGAGTATCCTAGATTGCTGCCAAAGTAAAGTATTACAGTGGCATGTTCAAAGATCTGGAGACGGAAAACCAAAAGGAAAGAACAGGCTCAGCATTTCTCAAGGTGAATAAACTGAAGAAAAAATTCAAGCCTCGAGTTTCAATACTGAAGGATTCTACAGAGAACGTATTGAACGACACAGAAAGCATCAAAAGAAGATGGAAGGAATACACAGAGTCACTATACCAAAGAGAATTGGCTGATGTTCAACCATTTCAGGAGGTTACATATGACCAGGAACCAATGGTACTGTAGGAAGAAGTCCAAGCTGCATTGAAGGCATTGGTGAAAAACAAGGTTGCGGGAATTGATGAAATACCAGTTGAGATGTTTCAACGAACAGATGTGGCACTGGAACTGCTCACTCATCCATGCCAAGAAATTTGGAAGACAGCTACGTGGCCAACCAGCTGGAAGAGATCTATATTTATGCCTATTCCCAAGAAAGATAATCGAACCACATGCGGAAATTATCGAACAGTATCATTAATATCGTCTGCAAGCAAAATTTTGTTGACGGTCATTCAAAAGTCCCTGCAGCAGTATATTGACAGTATATTTGATTTCATGACTGCTGCTTCCATGGGTGTGGATTGTGGATCCAAGTAAAATGAAATCCTTGACAACTTCAATCTTTTCCCCATTTATCATGATGTTGTTTACTGGTCCAGTTGTGAGGATTTTTGTTTTCTTAATGTTGAGATATAATCCATACTGAAGGCTGTGCTATCTGATCTTCATTAGCAAGTGCTTCAAGTTCTCTTCATTTTCAGCAAGCAAAGTTGTGTCATCTGCATAACACAGGTTGTTAATGAGTCTTCCTCCAATGCTGATGCCTTGTTCTTCTTCATATAGTCCAGCTTCTCGGATTATTTGCTCAGCATACAGATTGAATAAGTGTGGTGAAATGATACAACCCTGATGCACACCTTTCCTGACTTTAAACCATGCAGTATCCACCTGTTCTGTTCGAATGACAGATTCCTCAGGAGCACAATTAAGTGTTCTGGAATTCCCATTCTTCACAATGTTATCCGTAATTTGTTTCAATCTACACAGTAGAATGCCTTTGCATAGTCAATAAAAGACAGGTAAACAGCTTTCTGGTATTATCGGCTTTCAGGCAGGATCCGTCTGACATCAGCAATGATATCCCTGTTTCCACTTCCTCTTCTGAATCCCGCTTGAATTTCTGGCACTTCCCTGTCGATATACTGCTGCAGCCACTTCTGAATGATCTTCAGCGAAATTTTACTTGTGTTGTGATATTAATGGTATTGTTTGGTAAATTCTGCACTTGGTTGGATCTCTTTTCTTGGGAATAGGCATAAACATAGATCTCTTCCAGTTGGTTGGCCAGGTAGCTGTCTTCCAAATTTCTTGGCGTAGACAAGTGAGTACTTCCAGTGCTGCATCTGTTTGTTGAAACATCTCAATTGGTATTTCGTCAATTCCTGGAGCCTTGTTTTTTGCCAATGCCTTCAGTGCAGCTTGGACTTCTTCCTACAGTACCATTGGTTCTGGTCATATGGTACTTCCTGAAATGGTTGAATGTCAACCAATTCTTTTTGGTATAGTGACTGTGTATTCCTTTCATCTTCTTTTGATGCTTCCTGAGTCGTTTAATATTTTCCCCATAAAATCCTTCTATATTGCACCTAGAGGCTTGAATTTTTTCTTCAGTTTATTCACCTTGAGAAATGCTGAGCACTTTCTTTTCTTTTGGTTTTCCATCTACAGGTCTTGGTACATGTCGTTATAATACTTTGTCTTCTCAAGCCGCCCTTCGAAGCCTTCTGTTCAGCTCTTTTACTTCATCATTTTTTCCTTTTGCTTTAGCTACTTGACCTTCAAGAGCAAGTTTCAGAGTTTCTTCTGACACCCATTTCAGTCTTTTCTTTCTTTCCTGTCTTTTTAACGACCTCTTGCTTTCTTCATGTATGATGTCGTTCCACAACTGATCTGGTCTTCAGTCATTAGAGTTCAACATGTCAAATCTATTCTCGAGATGGTCTCTAAATTCAGGTGGGATATACTCAAAGTCATACTTTGGCTCTTGTTGACTTGTTCTAATTTTCTTCAGTTTCAATTTGAACAATTGATGGTCTGTTCTGCAGTCGGCCTCTGATCTTGTTCTGATTGATGGTATTGAGTTTTTCCATCGTCTGTTTCCACAGATGTAGTTGATTTGATTCCTTTGTGTTCCATCTAGCGAGGTCCACATGTATAGTCACTGTTTATGCTGGTGAAAAACGTATTTTCAGTGAAGAAGTTGGTCTTGCAAAATTCTATCAAGTGGTCTCTGGCATTTTTTCTATCACCTAGGCCATATTTTCCAGCTACCAATCCTTCTTCTTTGTCTCCAGCTTTCACATTCCAGTCACCAGTAATCATCAATGCACCCTGATTGTATGTTTGATCAATTTCAAACTGCAAGAAGTTGGTAAAAGTCTTCAATTTCTTCATCTTTGGCCTTAGTGTTTGGTGCATAAATTAGAATAATAGTCGTATTAACTGGTCTTCCTTGTAGGTGTGTGGATATTGTTCTATAACTGACAGTGTTGTACTTCAGGATAGATCTTGAAATGTTCTTTTTGACAATGAGTGCAACACTATGCCTCTTCAAGTTGTCATTCCCAACATAGTAGACCATATGATTGTCCAATTTAAAATGACCAATACCAGTCCATTTCAGCTCACTAATGCCTAAGATATTAATGTTTATGCATTTCATTTTTAACCACTTCCAATTTTCCTAGATTCATACTTCCTACATTCCATGTTCTGATTATTAGTGGACATCTGCAGCTGTTTCTTATCATTTTGAGTCATGCCACAAAATCCAATGAAGGTCTTTAAAGCTTTATTCCATCCATGTCATTAAGGTCTACTCTACTTTAAGGAGGCAGTTCTTCCCTGGTTATCTTTTGAGTGCCTTCCAACCTAAGGGGATCATCTTCTGGCACTATATCAGACAATGTTCCACTGCTATTCATAAAGATTTCAATGGCTAAGTTTTTTCAGAAGTAGGCTGCTGGGCCCTTCCTCTTAGTCTGTCTTAGTCTAGAAGGTCAGCTGAAACCTGTCCACCATGGGTGACCCTGCTGGTATTTGAATACCAGTGACACGGCTTCCAGCATCAAAACAACACGCAAGCCCCCACAGTAGAACAAACTGACAGAAACGTGGAGGCAAGTTTCAGTAACGTGTGTGAATTCACTATTTTAGTAGAATAAGGAACGCTAATTTTAAGGACTCAGAAGGGCTACCCTATGGCACCCTGACTACTTATAGGAACAAACACTTTTGTCTTCGTACCTGCCTGTTTTTGGAGCACTGACATATTTTTGCTAAAGACAGTTTAGATAATCAGTAGTCACTATGGGGCTCTTCTGAGCTGGATAAATTAGTTTTTCCGTGAAGTAAATTGGAAAGATAAGGCTCCCAGATTCAGCAACCACAATGAGACACCTATGTTAGTTGGTATTTAGCAGCCTCCAAAAGACATCCAAAAAGTCAAGAAAGTAAAATTGCCTCTATGCAGGATAAAAATATATATCCAAAGGGAACTAGTAAACCTGTGCAAGTTTCCTTTACTCTTTGATCTAAAGCAGAGATCTGTGCAACTGTAAAGGAATTTCTTAACCCTTATGAAGACCCTCAAAAATTCACCCAGGAATTTAGAATTCAAAGGAAATATACTAACCTAGTTCACCAGACCTCTATCAATTAGTAAATATGCTAATAGGACCAGGCAAGGCTTTGAGATGGATAGAAAAACTATCTGGAAACATCCAGAAAATTCACTAGATATAAAAGCCAATACAGAACTGATTCATAGATTCTATCTCCAAAGTTTTTCTAGGAAAATAGATTGGGCTAAAGTTCAAGGTTGTAAACAAGAAAATTATGAAAATATTTATAATTACAGGGATCCCTTGATCAAACTTTTACTGAACACTTGGGCTAAATCTAAGAGAACTTGGAGCTGAAAGAGCTTTCAACTCCCTATTCCTAAATGGACTTCACCTTGAATTATCAGAGCTAGTCAAATGCCACAGATTGGACGGGGAGGCTGTTCCCAACCCTGCTAGGAATTTGATTTGACTCTGGAAGACCAGGATCCCTTGTGGTGCAGTGGTTTAAGTGCTCAGCTTCTAACTGAAAGATCAGTGGTTTGAACCCACCAGCTGCCCCACTGGAGAAAGACATGGCATGTTGCTTCCATAAAAGATTTACAGCTGTGGAAACCCCGTGGGGCAGTTCTACCCTGTCCTATAGGGTCACTATGAATCAGAATGAACTCTACAGAAATGAGTTTTCTGGGAGACCAAAGTTTCAACCTATTCTTAACATCGTGATAAATGACCCTGGATTTCCCCCCTACCAGGATACTGGTTTGAGGTTCATGTTCAAAAAAAAGCTGAATATACTAGAAGCAATTTAGAATTTTAGCGATCACTTTAGGAAAACAAGTTCCCATCTGCTCTGTCTTTTTTCCTTCCACTTTGGGAAAATGAGCTCCCATTTGTGTTATTTTTTTCTTTCCTCTTTGGGGAAATTTTGTTTCATGCTCAGGGTTTTTGGAGTGTCTGAGACCCTTCCATCTGAGCTATTTTTCTGTTGAACTGGGTCAATCTTACCAAAGAATTGCTATATACATTTTAAGAAACTGGGTTGTTTATATTATGTGGTATTGTATAAGCCTGGTCTTCGAGCTGGCCACACAAACTGCTGAGTTTAAATGGTTTTCTGTCTCATTTTGTTCTAAGAGTTTGCTTCTGGTCTAGAAAACAGTGTCTGAATTTCTGTCTTGTATCAGGTTGAAGGCCATGGCTAGTGTCTAAAATCTCAGCATTTTTCTATTCCAAGGAAAACTGCTTCTTACGCCTGAGCTTTCAGACCTACTCTGAGACTGTCCAATACAAAGTATTTCACTGAAAAGTACAGTGAAAAAAGATGGATTGTTTATTTTGGCTGGTATAACAAGACTTTAAAAAGGAGAAATTATTCTAAATTCCTTCCCTAAAGGATCTTATGAGGCATGCAAAAGACAGGGTTATGAAAATGTACTAGTTCCCTACCTCCAGATGGTATTATTAAAATAGAAATGATTCAATGATAAATGGGCACTTATATAATTTAGTAGCCAAATATTTCCAGGAATTAATGAAAGTGAATTTGTTCTGACCAAATTTTTTATGCTGCTATATGTCAATCTTAAAAGCAAAACCTTTTATATAAAGTATGTTTTATCTAAGGAAAAAGGGTAATTTTGTCTTAAAGTAAAACTAGTAGTTCCAATATGAGAAGATGGAGGCATAAGACAAACCTAGAAAAGAAAAAAAAAAAGTCTAGCCAAGAACCATGGGTTGATTTTTGCTAAACAGCTTTGATATTTACTGAGTAGATATAAAAAAAAAGATATAAGGTTACAATAAAGACAAGGTAAAATTATGTACCAAAAGAATAATAAAAGGGAAAGAATTTGCTTATCTTTGGTCTTTCAAAATATCTGGGGCCCACTTAAACATACATAAATGAATTGGAATGACTACTTCTTGTCTTTGACAATAATCCATAAGATAGGGAGGGTGGGGCCTCCTAGGTGTAGTCTAGTGGGTCAGACACTGTTGACTGAGTTCTGACTCACTGACCCTATGTACAACAGAACAAAACACTGTCCAGTCCTGCATCATCCTTACATTTGTTGCTGTTTGAGACCATTGTTGCAGCCATCATATCAATCCATCTTGTTGAGGGTCTTCTTTTTTGTTGACCTCTACTTTATCAAGCATAATGTCCTTCTCCAGGGACTGATCTCTCCTGATAACCTGTCCGAAGTATATGAGACTAAGTCTCACCATGCTCACTTCTAGGGAGCATCCTGTTTATACTTCTTCAGAGACAGAATTGTTCATTCTTCTGCGAGTCCATCGTATATTCAATATTCTTCTCCAACACCATAATTCCAAGGCATCAATTCTTCTTGGGTCTTCCTTATTCATTTTCCAGCTCTTGAATGTATATGAGGCAATTGAAAATATCATGGCTTGGATGAGGCATACCTTAGTCCTCAAAGTGACATCTTTGTTTTCTAACACTGGTCTGCTCTGCAGTTGGCCTCTGGCCTTGTTCTGATTGATGATATTGACCTTCTCCATTGTCTCTTTCTGTAGATATAGTTGATTCGATTTCTGGGTATTTCATCTGGTGAGGCCCACATGTATAGTCATCATTTATGTTGTTGAAAAAAGATATTTCCAATGAAAAAGTCGTTTGTCTTGGAAAATTCTATCATGCGATCTCTGGCGTCGTTTCTATCAAGGCCATATTTTTAAACTGCTTATCCTTCTTTGTTTCCAACTTTCATATTCCAATCACAAGTAATTAACAATGCATTTTGATTGCATATTTGATCAATTTCAGACTGTAGAAGTTGGTAAAAGTCTTCAATTTCTTCATCTTTGACATTAGTGGTTGGTGCATACATTTGAATAATAGTCCTATTAACTGATCTTCCTTGTAGGCGTATGGATATTGTCCTATCACTGACAGTGTTGTACTTCAGGATAGATCTTGAAATGTTTTTTTTAACAATGAATGGAATGCCATTCCTCTATAATTTGCCATTTCTGACTGAGTAGACTATATGACTATCTGATTCAAAATAGCCAATACCAGTCCATTTCAGCTCACTAATCCTAGTATATAGATTTTTATTCATTCCATTTGTTTTCTGACAACTTCCAATTTCCCTAGATTCATACTTCGTACATTCCACTTTCTGATTATTAATGGATATTTGCAGCTATTTCTTCTCATTTTGGGTTGTGCCATATCAGCAGATGAAAGTCCCCAAAACTTGCTTCCGTCTACATCTTTAAGGTTGACTCTACCTTAAGGAGGCAACTCTTTCACAGTTGTATTTTGAGCGTCTTCTAACCCAAGGGACGCTTCTTCTGCTGCTATATCAGACAATGTTCCATTGGTATACATAAGGTTTTCAATGGTGAAATTTTTAAGAAGTAGACTGCCAGGTCCTTCTTCCTAGTCTGTCTTAATCTGAAAGCCCTGCTGAAACCTGTTCACCATGAATGACCCTGCTGGTATTTGAAATACCAGTGGCATAGCTCCTGGGATCACTGCAACATGTAAGCCACCCACAGTAAGATAACCTGACAGATGAGTATTCATGTATGCACATATAAAAAAAAAAAAAAAAAACATTTCCATCAAGTCAATTCTGACTCATAGCTACCCTATACAACAGAGTAGAACTGCCCCATAGGGTTTCCAAGGAGCACCTGGTGGATTCGAACTGCTGACCTTTTGAAAGCTCTTAACCACTACGCAACCAGGGTTTTCACACATATATACATATATATGTATGTTGTTGTTGTTAGGTGCTGTTGAGTTGGTTCTGACTCATAGAGACCCTATGCATAACAGAACAAAACACTGCCCGGTTCTGTGTCATCCTTACAATCGTTGTTGTGCTTGAGCTCGTTATTGCAGCCACTGTGTCAATTCACCTCTTTGAGGTTCTGCCTCTTTTCCGCTGACCCTGTACTTTGCCAAGCATTATGTCCTTCTCCAGGGACTGATCACTCCTAACAACACGTCCAAAGTATGTAAGACGCAGTCTCACCATCCTTGCTTCTAAGGAGCATTCTGGCTGGACTTCTTCCAAGACAGATTTGTTCGTTCTTTTGGCAGTCCATGGCATATTCAATATTCTTCGCCAACACCACAATTCAAAGGCGTCAACTCTTCTTTGGTCTTCCTTATTCATTGTGCAGCTTTCACATGCATATTATGCAATTAAAAATACCATGGCTTGGGTCAGGCACACCTTAGTCTTCAAGGTGACATCTTTGCTTTTCAATACCTTGAAGTGGTCCTTTGCAGCAGATTTACCCAATGCTATGTGTCTTCTGGTTTTTTGACTGCTGCTTTCATGGGTGTTGATTATGGATCCAAGTAAAATGAAATCCTTGACAACTTCAATCTTTTCTCCATTTATCACGATGTTGCTCATTAGCCCAGTTGTGAGGATTTCTGTTTTCTTGATGTTAAGATGTAAACCATACTGAAGGCTGTGCTATCTGATCTTCATCAGTAAGTGTTTCAAGTACTCTTCACTTTCAGCAAGCAAAGTTGTGTCATCTGCACAACACAGGTTGTTAATGAGCCTTCCTCCATCCCTGATGCCCTGTTCTTCATATAGTCCAGCTTCTCGGATTATTTGCTGAGCATACAGATTGAATAGGTATGGTGAAAGGATACAACCCTGACAAACACCTTCTTGAGTTTAAACCACTCAGTATCCCCTTGTTCTGTCCAAACAACTGTCTCTTGAGGTATGTAAAGGTTCCTCATGAGCACAATTAAGTGTTCTGGAATTCTCATTCTTCACAATGTTATCCATAATTTGTTATGATCCACACAGTCGAATGCCTTTGCATACTCAATAAAACACAGGTGAACATCCTTCTGGTATTCTCTGCTTTCAGCCAGGATCCATCTGACATCAGCAATGATATCCCTGGTTCTATGTCCTCTTCTGAAACCAGCCTGAATTTCTGGCAGTTCCCTGTTGAAATACTGCTGCAGCCGTTTTTTAATGATCTTCAACAAAATTTTGCTTGTGTGTGATATTAATGATATTGTTGGATATTTTCTGCATTCGGTTGGATCACCTTTCTTGGGAATAGGCATAAATATGGATCTCTTCCAGTTGGTTGGCCAGGAAGCTGTCTTCCGTATTTCTTGGCATAGACAAGTGAGTACCTCCAGCGCTGCATCTGTTTGTGGAAACATCTCAATTGATATTCCATCAATTCCTGGAGCCTTGTTTTTCGCCAATGCCTTCAGTACAGCTTGGACCTCTTCCTTCAGTACCATTGGTTCCTGATCATATGCTACCTCTTGAAATGGTTGAGCATCAACAAATTCTTCTTGGTATAAGGACTCTGTGCATTCCTTCCATCTTCTTTTGATGCTTCCTGCGTCATTTAATATTTTCCCCATAAAATCCTTCACTATTGCAACTCTAGGCTTGAATTTTTTCTTCAGTCCTTTCAGCTTCAGAAATGTTGACTGTGTTCTTCCCTTTCGGTTTTCTATCTCCAGCTCTTTGCACATGTCATTATAATACTGTACTTTGTCTTCTTGAGCTACCCTTTGAAATCTTCTGTTCAGTTCTTTTACTTCATCAATTCTTCCTTTTGCTTTAGCTGATTGACATTTGTGAGCAAATTTCAGAGTCTCCTCTGACATTCGTGTTGTTCTTTTCTTTCCTGTCTTTTCAATGGCCTCTCGTTTTCTTCATGTATAATGTCCTTCCACAACTTGTCTGGTCTTTGGTCACTAGTGGTCAATGTGTCAAATCTATTCTTGAGATGGTCTCTAAATTCAGGTGGGATATACTCAAGGTCATATTTTGGCTCTCATGGACTTTCTCTGATTTTCTTCATTTTCAGCTTGAACTTGCACTTGAGCAATTGACGGTCTGTTCCACAGTCAGTCTCTGGCATTGCTCTGACTGATGATATTGAGCTTTTCCATTGTGTCTTTCCACAGATGTATTTGATTTGATTCCTGTGTGTTCTGTCTGGTGAGGTCCATGTGTGTAGTTGCCATTTATGTTGGTGAAAGAAGGAATTTGTAATGAAGAAGTTGTTGGTCTTATAAAATTCTATCATTCGATCTCTGGCATTGTTTGTACCAGGTTTCAACTGAACTTCCTAAAAGTGTCTAGGAAGAAGCACCTGGCAGTCTACTTCTGAAAAGAATTAGCCAGTGAAAACCTTATGAATAGCAGTAGAACATTGTCTGATATAGTGCCAGAAGATGACCCTCCCAGGTCGGAAGGCACTCAAAAGATGACTAGGAAAGAGCTGCCTCCTCAAAATAGAGTTGACCTTAATGATATGGTTGGAGTAAAGCTTTCGGGGCCTTCATTTGCTGATGTGGCATGACTCAAAATGAGAAGAAACAGCTGCAAACATCCATTAATAATTGGAACCTGGAATGTATGAAGTATGAATCTAGGAAAATTGAAAATTCTCAAAAATGAAATGGAACACATAGACATCAATATCCTAGGCATTAGTGAACTGGAGTGGACTGGTATTGGCCATTTTGAATCAATCATATGAACATATATATTGACTCAACGGCAATGGGGTGAGGATGTATACATATATATATTTGGCTCTACTAATGAGCGTGTTCATTTTTGTCACTTAAAGGTTTACACTATGAGAGATATGCAACAAAGACAATATTTAAAATGTTTATTAAAAGGGAATTTACTTGATATGTTCAAAGTCTTTGGCTAAAGTTTAATAGGTTAGCTTATGGGGCTTTTAAAAACTTTCAGTAACAAATAACACATAAAACAAAGAACTGAGTTTCTCACTGGTAAAATAACAACATTTTCTTTGATTACTGGGTTGAAGATTCAATCTATTCTTTGTGTAATCTGTCTGAAAGACAATGGTTCAGCTTCTCATTAGAATAAGATTCCTGAGTTGAAAACCAAGCTGCGTGGCTTTGAGAAAAAAAGCTAAAGTTTTTACCTTTAAGGTATTTGGTAAAATAATTCTAATATTGTATCTCAGTGACCTATGACAAACTCCTGACAACTCTGAAACTTCGTGGAAAACCACAAAAGAATTATTCTTGCTTTATAAAAGGAAAAATGCTATATATTAAAAAAAAATTATTTAATGCATTCTGAGTTACATGAAACATGTTCTCAAATCAATAGAAGTTCCTAATTTTCCTTGGGTTCAAATTTTTTGTGTTAGTATTTCCTCTTATGTTTTTGCTTGATATTAGACAAGCATATACTATTATATCAAAATTTTATTATTTTTTTAATTGCTAACTTGGTCACAACTGTATTCCTTTTGAATATAGTATATCAAAGCCAATGGTTTTAACTGGAGAATTCAATTTATTTACCCATGGAGTTTTTTTATTACTATTCATAATTTAGAGACCTGATAATCTTGGTATATTCTCATTATATTCTTATTAAATGGTACTCTGTCTCAAGATTATTATGTGTTATATCTGAAGCTCTTTGGAAACCAAGCTAATCATTAGGTTTAGAGATATTTTTATCTGAATTGACTTTATTGGCTCTGCCTTACCTTTCGTAATTAATTCCCATCAGATTTTTCACTTTTAAGAAATATTATTATTATTGTAAGTTAATCACAGTCATATTAAGTTTTGTTATCTGTAGATAAGTTTTTACTTTGCTGACTTGCTGAAAACGCTTGACCAAGATATTTCAACAAAAAGATGGACTATATCAGACTTATGAAAAAGACTTTGATATTTCGAATGTAGATACGACTAAACTGAATCAAGATTTCCAGAACTCTTATGTAGAAGCTGACAGGTTCACAGGCTGTGGCTGATCCAGAATCATGTAGAATAGAAACTAACTACATAGGACTGAGTGGACTAAATGTTTGCTATGGTTTTATATAGGAATATTGTTGGTGTTTTTAATGCTCTATTTTCTTTATATAAGAAACCATTTTCTTTCTTTCTCCTAAATTATCTTTTTTTTTTTTTTTACATGTAGATTTAGATTGGTTTATATATGTAATCCCTCCATGCATCTGTTGTACAGTGGTGGCTTGCAAGTTGCTGTGATGCTGGAAGCTATGCCACCAGTATTTCAAATACCACTGGGGTTACCCATGGTGGACAGATATCAGCTGAATTTCCAAAGATAGACTAAGAAGAAGGAACAGGCAGTCTACTTCTAAAAAAATTGGCCATAAAAATTTTATGGATAGCTGCTGAACATTGTCTGATATAGTGCAGGAGATGAGTTCCTCAGGTTGGAAGGCACTCATAATAAGACTGGGGAAGGATTGCCTCCTAAAAGTAGGGTTGACCTTGATGACGTGGATGAAGTAAAGCTTTCAGGACCATCACTTGCTGATGTGACATGACTCAAAATGAGAAGAAACACCTGCAAACATCTATTAATAATCGGACTGTGGAATGTACAAGTATGACTCAATGAAAATTAGAAATTGTCAAAAATGAAATAGTAATCATAAATATTGATATCCTAGGCATTAGTGAGCTGAAATGAACTGGTATTGGCCATTTTGAATCAGACAGTCATATGGTCTACTCTGTCAGGAATGACAAAATGAAGAGGAATGGCATTCTATCCATTATCAAAAAGAACATTTCAAGATCTATCCTGCAGTACAATGCTGTCAGTGACAGGGTAATATTCATACACCTATGAGAAAGTTCAGTTAATAGGACTACTATTCAAATTTATGGGCCAAACACTAATGTCAAAGTTGAAGAAATTGAAGATTTTTACCAATATCTGCAGTCTGAAATGGATCAAACATGCAGTCAAGATACATTGATAATTACTGGTGGAATGCAAAAGTTGGGAGTGAAGAAGAAGGATCAGTAGTTGGAAAATGTAACTTCAGCGATAGAAATTATGCTGGAGATCAAATGGTAAGATTTTGCTAGACTAACGACTTTTTCATTGCAAATGTGTTTGTTTCAAAAACATAAACGACGACTTCCCTGGATGGAAAACACAGAAATCAAATCGAATACATCTGAGGAAAAAGAAGATGGAAAAGCTCAATATCACCTGTGAGAACAAGGCCAGGGACCAACTTTGGAACAGACTACCAGTTGCTCACAGGCAAGTTTAAATTGAAGCTGAAGAAAATTAAAACAAGTCCACGAGAACCAAAATACAACCTTGTGTATATCTCACCTGAATTTGGAGAACATCTCAAAAATAAATCTGATGCATTGAACACTAATGACTGAAGACCAGATGAGCTGTGGGATAACATCAAGGATATCATACATGAAGAAAGAAAAATATCATTAAAAAGACAGGAAAGAAAGAAAAGGCCAAAATGGATGTCGGAAGACACTCTAAAACTTGCTCTTGAACAAAGAGTAGCTAAAGTAATTGGAAGAAATGATGAGGTAAAAGAGCTAAACAGAAGATTTCAAAGGGCAGCTCAAGAAGAAAAAGTAAAGTATTATAATAAAACATGTGAAGACTTGGAGTTAGAAAACCAAAAGGAAAGAACACTTTTGACATTTCTCAAAAGAACTGAAGAAAAAAATTCAAACCCCAAGTTGCAATATTGAAGGATTCTATGGGTAAATTATTGAACGATGAAAGAATCATCGGAAGAAGATGAAAGGAATACACAGAGCCACTGTACCAAGAAGAATTGGTCGACATTCAACCATTTTAGGAGGTAGCATATGATCAAGAACTGATGGTATTGAAAGAAGTCCAAGCTGCACTGAATGCATTGGTGAAAAACAAGGCTCCAGGAATTGACAGAATACCAATTTAGACGTTTCAACAAATGGATGCTGCTCTAGAGGTATTCACTTGTCTATGCCAATTAATTTGGAAGACAGCTACCTGGCCAACCAACTTGGAGAGATCCATATTTGTGCCCATTCCAAAGAAAGGTGAGCCAAAAGAATGCGAAAATGATCGAACGATATCATTAATATCACACACAAGTAAAATTATGCTGAAGATCATTTAAAAACGGCTGCAGCAGTACATCAACAGGGAACTACCAGAAATTCAAGTCAGACTCAGAAGAGGCCGTGGAACAAGGGATACTATTGATGATGTCAGATGGATCTTTGCTGAAAGTGGAGAATACCAGAAAAATATTTACCTGTGTTTTATTGACCATGCAAAGGCATTCAACTGTGTGGATCATAACAAATTAAGAAACACATTGCCAGGAATGGGAATTCTAGAACACTTAATTTTGCTCATGCAAAACCTGTTTACAGACCGAGAGGCAGCCATTTGAACAGAACAAGGGGATACTGAGTGATTTAAAGCCAGTAAATGTGTGTGTCAGGGTTATATCCTTTCATCATACTTAATCAGAATGTTGAACAAATAATCCAGGAAGCTAGACTTTATGAAGAAGAATTGGAGGAAGACTCATTAACAACCTGTTATATGTAGGTGACACAACTTTGCTTGCTGAAAGTGAAGAGAATTTGAAGCACTTGATGATGAAAATCAAAGACTACAGCCTTCAGTACGGATTATACCTCAGCATAAAGAAAACAAAAACCCTCACAACTGGATGAATAAACAACATCGCAACTGGAAGAATAAACAACATCATGATAAAGGGAGAAAATACTGAAGTTTTCAAGGATTTCATTTTATGTAGATACACGATCCATGCCCATGGAAGCAGCAGTCAAAGAAATTAAATGACATATTGCATTGAGAAGTCTGCAGCGAAAGTGTTGAAAAGCAAAGATGTCAATTTGAGGACTAAGATGTGCTTGACCCAAGCCATGACATTTTCAATCACCTCATATGTATGCGAAAGCTGAACAATGAAATAGAATTGATACCTCTAAATTATTGTGTTGGCAAAAAATGTTGAATATACCATGCAGTGCCAGAAGAATGAATAAATCCATCTTGAAAGAAATACAGCCAGAATGTTTCTTGGAAGCCCAGATGGTGAGACTTTGTCTCCCGTACTTTGGACACATTATAAGGAAGGACCAGTCCCTGGAGAAGGACATCATGCTTGGTAAGGCCTGCTAAAAGACCTTCAGTGAGATGGATTGACACAGTGGCTGCAACACGGGGCTCAAGCATAACAAAGATTATGAGGATGCTGTAGGACCAGGCAGTGTTTCGTTCTGTTGTATGTGGGGTCGCTTTAAGTCAGAACTGACTCCATGGCACCTAACAAAAACAACATGTATATAATCAATTAACCAAGAGGAAAAACAAGAAATATGAGACAAAGATAAAATTGAGACAGAAAAGAAACCTTAAAAACATTATAATTAGGAGATGAGAAAAAAAACATCACCATAAAACACCTTATACTCCTTGTCTTAGTTCTCCAGTGCTGCTCCAACAGAAATACCATAAGTTGATGGCTTTAACAAACAGAAATTTATCCTCTCACAGTCTAGGAAGCTAGAAGTCCAAATTCAGGGTGCCAGTTCCCTGGGAAGGCTTTCACTCTCCGTCGGCTCTGGGGGAAGGTCCTTGTCATCAGTCTTCCTTTGTTCTGGGAGCTTCTAAGCACAGGGATCTGAGTCCAAAGGACACGCTCTTCTCCTGGCACTTCTTGTTTCGTGGTTTTTATGGGTTGAATTGTGTTCCCCAAAATTGTGTGTCACTTAGGCTAGGCCATCATACTCAGTATTGTGTAATTGTCTACCATTTTGTCATCTGATGTGATTTTCCTATATGTTGTAAATCCTACCCCTATGATGTTAAAGAGGCAGGTTTAGGGGTAATTATGTTTATAAGGAAGACTCAATCTACAAGATTAGGCTGTATCTTGAGTCAATCTATTTTGAGATATGCGAGAGAAGCAAGCAGAGACATGGGGACCTCTACCACTAAGAATGAAGAACCAGGTGGGAAGTGTGTGCTGTGGACCCAGGGTCCCTGCACTGAGAAGCTCCTAGACCAGGAGAAGATTGATGACAAGTACCTTCCCCCAGTGCCAACAAAAAGAAAACCTTCCCCTGGAGCTGGCACTCTGAATTCAGTCTTCTAGCCTCCTAGACTATGTGAGAATGAATTTCTTTGTTAAAGCCATCTACTTGTGGTATTTCTGTTATAGCAGCACTAGGTAACTAAGACAGAATTTGGTACCAGAAGAGTGGGGTGCTGCTCTAACCGATACTTAAAATGTGGAAGTTGTTTTTAAACTGTGAATGGGTAGAGGCTGGAAGAGTTTTAAAGTGCCTAATAGTAAAAGTCTAGATTGCCTGTAAGACACTGTTGGTGAAATTATGGGCATCAAAGACAATTCTGGCAAGGGCTCAGAAGGAAGTGAGCAGAGCTGTAACACTGGAGACAGCACAGGCAGTGAGAAGCAGCAGCAAAGAAACAGCAACAGCAGAACCAGCAGACCAGCAAGAGACAGTGCTGGAGCTGACCCATGGAATGAGAGAGTTGAGTGACTTTTGCTCAGGAGGCTTCCTGGCAGAGTGGGATACCACGGGGCACTTATCAGTGGAGCTAGGCTTGCTGACCCATGGAGTAAGAGAGCTGTGTGCCTTTTGCACAGGAGGCTTCCTGGCAAAGTGGGGTGCCACCAGGCACTTAGCAGTGAAGCTAGGTTTGCTGACCCACAGAGCAAGAGAGGTGAGTGCCTTTCAGCTGAAGTTTACCGGCAGAGTGAGGTACCTCTGGGCACTTATCAGTGGAGCTAAAGAGCTTTGGAACACTTGCCCCAGCGAGGCAGATTCAGGCAGTGAGGCCCGAGAGGCAAAGAGTCCAAGGAATCAGGAAGCAAAAGCTGAAGAGACAAAGAACACAGGAAGCAAAGCTGTCTCAGTCCCAGAAGGTAGGGCCACAACCTCTGGGGTCTGAAAGGGTGGAGTCACGGCTTCTGGGGTTTCAAAGGGCAGGGCCAGAGCCTCCTAGATTTCAAAAAGTCATATCTTAACCAACTTTGTTCCGAAGTGTGGGGCTGCCTTTCAAGAATATCAGCAGGTTGAGGCCAGGTATGTTGCCCAAAACTAAGCAGGCAGCGCTACTATGCCCAAGGGGTAGAAGAATGGGGCCCGCCAGGACTAAGGGGGTGGACTCGCCACTCAGAAGGAGAATAGGGCTGCCCAAATCTGAGGGATCAGAGTTGCCATTCCAGTAGGCCTGGAAGGCAGAGCTTAAGCCCAGAGCTGAGGGGCCTCCACCTAGAATCTGGACAGCGTGGCTGATACCAAGAGTCTAGAGGGCAGAGCCATTTCCTAAATGGTCTCGGAGAATGGAGGATTATTCTTGAGCCATGAGATCTAATGTAATGTGTTCTGCTGACTTGTTTGGTGCCTGTTATCCCTTTGTTCCCTCTAATTTCTCCCATTTGTTATGGAAATGTCTAGGTTGTGCCTTCTCCACCACTGTACTTTGGAAGCAGATGGTTTGTATTTTAGATTTCACAAACGGAGGGGAATTTTTGGATTTAGAACTTGGAGTTGACTTAAGATTTTTGCTATGATATGATTGGGTGAATTTGTTTTGCATGTGGCAAGGACATGAATTTAGGGGGGCCAAAGGATGGAATGTTATGGACTGAGTTTTGTTCCCCCCAACTGTGTGTCAATTTGGTTAAGCCATAGTACCCAATATTGTGTGATTGTCCTCCCACCATTTTGTCATCTGATGCAATTTTCTTATATTTTGTAAATTCTACCTCTATCATGTTAATGAGGCAAGATTAGAGGCAGTTATATTAATGAGGCATGACTCAATCTATAAGATTGGGTTGTACCTTGAGTCAATCTCTTTTAAGATATAAAAGAAAGAAGTGAGCAGAGAGACCAGGAGACCTCGTCCCACCAAGAATGAGGAACTAAAAGGGGAGTACATCCTTTGAACCTGGGGTCCTTCCATTGAGCGGCTCTAGACCAGGAGAGGATTGATGGCAAGGACATTTCCCCAGAGCTGATAGAGAAAACCTTCCCCTGGAGCTGGCACCCTGAATTCAAGCTTCTAGCCTCCTAGACTGTGGGAGAATAAATTTCTTTTTGTTAAAACCATTCACTTGTATCTTTGTTACAGCAGCTCTAGATAACTATGAGTGGTAATGAGGTTCCTGTGGACTAAGTTATGACATAGGACTGAGAGTTCGTATAGCTCTGAGGTAGGACACTGAAGGTGTATTGCTGGCCTTGCCAGCTGAAGACAAGCTGCTTCTGGTGATCCTTCAAAACAGGTATGGAGAAAAAGGAATTTGCTTGACCAATAGATGCATACCAGGTATTAGGAGATGTATTAATTTGCTCAAGCGATGAAACCATACCTGGAAGAGCAGCTGCAATTGGAGTCACCACCTGGTTAAATTTTTGATAATCCACTGTCATTCTCCAAGATCTATTTGTTTTTTGCACAGGCTAAATAGGTGAGTTAATTGGGGATATGGTTGGAATCATCATGCCTGCATTCTTCAAGTCCTTAATGGTGGCAGTAATCTCTGCAATCTCTCCATGAATGCAGTATTGCTTTTGGTTTACTATTTTCCTAGGTAGAGGAAGTTCTAATGGCTTCCACTTGGCTTTACCTACCGCAGTAGCCCTTATTCCACTTGTCAGGGATCCAGTGTGGGGGTTCTGGCAGTTGCTGAGTATATCTATTCCAATTATGCATTCTGCAACTGGGAAATCACTACAGAATGGGTTCAGGGACCACTGTGAGATGGGCATGAGCTAAGACTCCATTAATAACCTGACCTTCATATATATATTTATGCCTCCATTCTCACAGGTGGAACACAAAGATGTTTTGGGTTTTCTGGAATTAGTGTCAGTTCAGAGCCAGTATCCAGTAACTGCCCAAAAGTCTTATTATTTCCTTTTTCCCAGTGAAGAGTCACTCTAGTAAAAGGCCACATATCTCTTTAGGAAAGGCTGGGAGGAAGATTAACAGTATATTTTTTTGTAGTGTAATGAGGTCCTTTTTCAAGGAGATCCAGCCTCCCTTTCATTCAAGGGATTGTGGGTCTGTAAACTCACTCAAATCTGGGAATTGATTGAGGGGCCGTGACTCTCTATTTTGGCGATTTGAGTTAGACTGCTGTTCACTTGACCTAGAATTCTTCCGCTTGTACAAATCAAGTAAATATTTAGTAGACTTACTATCTATTTCACTCCTAGGGACACTATGACTAAGTATAGTCAACACCATAAGTCCATATGAATCAGACTATTTTGACGATTGCTTTGACTCTGGTGTCCATTATGGTAACCACACTTACCTTGTCTTTGTCGACTGAGTGCTGCCACATGGCCCTTACCACCACGGGGTCCAACTAGCTCCGTTATAGTAAGGTGTCTTGATTCAGTTAGGGCAGTTTCCCACTGTCAAATCTGACTTACATAAAATAGCAGTCACAGCATCCTTGAAGAGTCATTAAAGGACATCATCAGATATATAACTCTCTGTTGATAAGCTTGGCAAAGTTATGAAGATCATGATTAAAGAAGCACCTGAAGCTCAAGCTATAGTTTTACAAATAGAATAACATTAGATTTCCTGTTAAGTCTCCTAAGGAGGAATTCATGCCTTGATAAATGAACATTAACCCAGTGCCCAGTGCCGTCGATTTCGAACATTGCTGTTTATATTAATAACACACATTCTGAGGTTTTGTGGACTGTACTTGCTGCTGAGGCACATGAAATGCAATTACTGATGCTGTTTATATATAAACAAATGCCTCATAGGACTTGTTTCCTTAGTTCAAAGGCCTAGGGCCATGGTTTTATGGTTCATTTCAATCAATTGTCCTAATATTGTTCTATCTTCCAGCTTGTAACGTAGCATCCAGGGACTTAAAAGCTTGCAAGTGGCCATTCAAGGAGCAACAATTGGTCTCTGTTCATCTACAGCAACCACCAAGCCACCTTTATTGATTTGTCAGTCCTCTGAAGAATTGACAATCACTTTGAAATGCCTAGGCAGCCAGAAGCAGACGACAGCTGAGGTAAACAACCAGTTCCAATACCACAGAACAAGACTTCATTCAACCTGCTGAAATATTTGGAAAATTGCTTTCCAACCATAGCTGTTCTTGTGCTATTACCTTTACTGTATACTTGTGATCTTACTTCCTAATAACTTTGCTCACTATGAAAGCTCATTAAGTCTTATTTTTTTCTTTCTAACAGTTTCTTTTGGTGCTTAGGAAAAAACCACATTTATTAAATTAGCCCAATCAGTAACTAATGCCAGTCAGCCCCTCCTACTGCTCCTGGATAAACACCTCCAGGGAGCCAAAATAAGACATTACAAAAATCCATCAGAAGGCTACCTGGATATGTACCATTGTGATCTTTTCAGCTGGTTACCTCAAAATGTTGGTTCCTGATTGCATTCCATTTTACAGATCAGAACAGTTATCTTAATCATTATAATAATCATTGCACGTCATCTAATGTATGTAACTCCACTACAACTACCCTCACTATGCAACGAATCACATACTTAGAAGAAACCAAATTTATACGGAAAAGTAACTGATTTCACACTTTGAATTAGCATTTGCCAAGTTGTTCCTCCAAATTCAGCCCTGTTTGCAGCACTAACCCTGATGAAAGTTAAGTCACCCTGAAGATGAGGTCTATCAATTGGCAATGTGAAGAAGAAAACCAGCCCAGTGACCTTAAGGTCTGGTACTCTCAATACTTGAGGTTGCAACATACTCAAAAATTCCTCGTAGAAGAACGGTAACTCCATTGTCGTGTTCAGTGTCCCCTAGTGCAGGCTTGAATAAAAGGGGAGAATGTGCTAGCAAATCTCTAAAACTGAGACACTTGAAATAACAAAATGGCTGACATGAAGTCTGAATCAAAACTCCATTTTGTTACAAGCTCCTGCATTCTGCATTTCTGATAAGGTAACCTTGACTTCTTCCCATTCATATGCATATGGTCTTGGCCCTCTGGCTGGGTGGAACTGAAAGACTCTGGCCCTCTATCGATCAACTATTTTAACAGGACTGACTCTTGCCCCAAGCCACTCTTAAGTAAATAAGGGTGGGGGTCAGGAATGTGATTGCAGGAGAACAAGATGTTCCAGAAAGAAGGTAATTGAAAATAGAGTTGCTGATGACCTACCCACCTTGTGACTATGTGACCATCACAGACTCCTCTTCCCCATCTTTACTATAAAAGCACACCTGCCCCTCCATGCTTTGGAGCACTAGCACATCTCCCCCTGCATGCTTTGGAGCACTTGGTATGTTCCTCTCCGCCCATGTTTCCCAATTTGTGAATTGTATTAACCTCAATAAACTCTTAGTTTTTACTTTAACAGAATAAACATTCTTACTCAAAGACACATTTCTTCCTGCTTCCAGCACAGGGTTGCTTCCACAGAGGCCAGTCACCCTTGTCCTGCCTCTGTGCTTCAGTTCTACACTCAGTTTGAGCTGACTCTGGCAGGTTGAGGAGGATGAGAAGGAAAAAAAAAAAGAAAGATAATAGGAAGATTAAATACTGAGTGATTATATGTGTCATGAGTTGTTCTAAGTGCTTTCTCCATGTTATCTCATAAAGTTCCTATTTAACCGCCATCTGTACCCACCCTTACAGTTGGACACCGTCACCCCGGGGTGTCCAGTGAACTCAGGTTGCCTCTCCAGACACAGGAGACACAGGAGGAGTCCTTTGGAGTCCCCTGGGCCTGGGCAATGTTCACTGGAGCTACTCATATGATTTTCTGCATTACTACTGTCAAAGAGAAAAATTAATAAGAGATATCTCACTTTGATTTTAAGGTTTTTCTTACCCATGAAACCAAATATAAACTTAAAAAATTCCTGATCAAAAATTAATTCTGCCAGCAGCTTTTTTCACCCAAAGTTACTAATCTTTTCTTTCCTGTTTAAAGCCAGGCTTATTTAATTTGAATTTCAAAAGGTAGCATGACTGCAGGTAGGTGGAGGGCCAGAGACCACTGTGACCAGATATCAGGAAAAGGAGGAGGGCAGGGTTCAATCAATCATGTTAATATTACCTAATGCTTGACCTATGCTCCCTCCTCTTCTCTTTATAAGCCTCATTGTAACCAGCCTACTTTGAGCCATATGCTTTTTTTTGGAGTCAGAATGGTCTCCCTATATGCATATAAAATAACTTCTCAGAATAAATCTTATGTTTCAATTTCTTTGAGTTTTGGTTATTTTTAACACTATTATTTATAAATTATTTATAGAATTACTTTCATGTGCTGCACAGGGCGGGCTGTGTGATTTTCATATTTTTGCCAGTTCCTGGGCCTACCATCTTTTTATCTGTAACAACTGAGGGTGAGAAGTAGCAATTTTGTTGGGTTTACAGAATCTTAAGAGATTTTATTTTTCTCAGGTGGCTACAACAACTTGAGAACAGGCCATGCAAATTCTATCTCAGAGAATGAAACTTCCACAACAATTGTATGGATCAGGTCCTTCTCATTATTGATAGTATCTTCTGCAACATTCTACCAGTGCCACCCCTACCCTCCCCTGATATCACCACTAATGCAATTCACATCCCATACTGAACCCAAGGAGTGAATGAAGAGACTTAGGATATTTGCCTGCTTTTTGGGGGGGATACATATCTCCTTTCTGTAGCTTTCGTTGATACTCAAATAACTTTCCTGTTTCTCCAAACATTCCTGACTTCCTGGTACCCACCTTAACATTTCAATTCAATCTATCAAACAGGAGAAACAATTTCCGATCAGAGGGCCATAAAACATTGCAGATAAGAAGAAAAACAGAATGTAACGAAGGAAGATAATTACATAAACAACCTTAAGAGCTGTTTGTCCTTGGGGAACATGTGACTCAGTCTGCAAAAATCACTTGTTAGAACACATAGAAGACAGAATCTTTTTGTTTTCCAGGCAGCGCAAGCCTACTGTGTTCAGAAATAGGTTTCTGTGAACATTAACATTAGGCCTTCACGACATCAGTACACGTTAACATATACGTGGTTGTTGTTGTTGTTAGGTGCTGTTGAGTTTGTTCTGACTCAAAGCGACCCTATGTACAACAGAATGAAACACTGCCCTGTGCCATCCTCACAATCTTTTCTATATTTGAAACCACTGCTGCAGCTGCTGTGTCAATCCATCTTGCTGATGGTCTTACTCTTTTTTGATGACCCTCTACTTTACCAAGCATGATGTCTGTCTTAGTTATCTAGTGCTGCTATAACAGAAATACCACAAGTAGATGGCTTTAACAAAGAGAAATTTATTCTGTCACAGTCCAGGAGGTTAGAGGTCCAAATTCAAGGTGCCAGTTCCAGGAGAAGGCTTTCTTTCTCTGCAGGCTCTGGAGGAAGGCCCTTGTCATCAATCTTCCCCTGGTCAAGGAGCTCCTCAGTGCAGGGATCTCGGGTACAAAGGATGCCCTATTCGACTGGCTCTTGTTCCTTTGTTTTATGAGGTCAGCCCCTATGCCTCTCTGCTCGATTCTCTCTTTTATATCTCAAAAGAGATTGACTTAAGAACAACCTAATCTTGTAGATTGAGTCCTGTTTCATCAACATAACTGCTGTTAATCTCATCTCATTAATATCATATCATACAGGTAGAATTTACAACAAATAGGAAAATCACATTAGATGACAAAATGGTGGACAATCACATAACACTGGGAATCATGACCTAGCCAAGTTAACACACATTTTGGGGGGACACAATTCAATCCATGACAATGTCCTTCTCCAGGGACTGGTCCCTCCTGAAAACTTGTCCAAAGTATGTGAGACAAAGCCTCACCATTCTTGCTTCTAAGGCGCATTCTGGCTCTACTTCTTCAGAAACAAATTTATTTGTTCTTCTGGCAGTCTATGGTATATTTAATATTCTTCACCAACTCTGTAATTCAAAGGCATCAATTCTTTTTCAGTCTTCTTTATTCATTGTCCTGCTTTATATGAGTTGACTGAAAACACCATCGCTTGGGTCAGGTGCACCTTAGTACTTAAAGTGGCATCTTTGCTTTGTAATACTTTAAAGAGATCTTTTGCAGCAGATTTGCCCAATGCAATACATCATTTGATTTCTTGACTACTGCCTCCATGGGTGTTGATTGTGGATCCAAGTAAAATGAAATCCTTGAAAACTTTAATATTTTCTGTTTGTCATGATGTTACTTATTGGTCCAATTGTGAGAATTTTTGTTTTTTTTACGTTGAGGTGTAATCAAAGACTGTGGTCTTTGATTTTCAATGATAAGTTCTTCAAGTCCTCTTCACTTTCAGGAGCAAGGTTGTGTCATCTGCGTATCACAGGATGTTATTGAGTCTTCCTCCAATACTGATGCGTCATTCCCTTTGATATAGACCAGCTTCTTGGATTATTTGCTCAGCATACAGATTGAATAAGTATGATGAAAGTGTACAACCCTGGCACATACCTTTCCTGACTTTAAACCATGTAGTATCCCCCCGTTCTGTTTGAACGACTGCCTCATGTTCTAAGTACAGGTTCCCCATGAGCACAATTAAGTGTTCTGGAATTCCTATTCTTCACAATGTGATCCATAATTTGTTATTATCCACACAGTTGAATGCCTTTGCATAATCAATAAAACACAGGTAAATAACTTTCTGGTATTCTCTGCTTTCAGCCCTGATCCATTTCACATCAGCAATGATATCCCTTGTTCCATGTCCTCTTCTGAATCCGGCTTGAATTTCTGGGGTGAAGTTCCCTGTCGATGTACTACTGTAACTGCTTTTGAATGATCTTCAACAGAATTTTACTTGTGTATGATGTTAATAATATTGTTCTATAACTTCTGCATTCTGTTGGATCACCTTTCTTTGGAATGGGTACAAATATGGATCTCTTCCAGTCAGTTGGCCAGGTAGCTGTCCTCCAAATTTCTTGGCACAGACAAGTGAGAGCTTCCAGCACTGCACCTGTTTGTTGAAACATCTCATTTGGTATTCTGTCAATGCCTTAAAAACTAGAAAGACAGGCAAATACGGAAAACCACAGCTTAGGGAGAATGGAAACTGCCAGTGGAGCCAGCAACTGGTTGGAAAACATAAAGGGTAAATGACTACTTGCTGTAGACTGAGCATGGACAGGCTTGAAAGATGAAAACTCCTGGGGGTCCAGCCTCATGAGCTTTACCTCCAAGAGCCCCACCAGGTTCTCACAGGGAAGACTGGAGGAAAATTCCCTCATGCTTCCAGCAAGGGGAGGGTAAATATAACCATTTTAAAATATATCCAACCAAAATCAAACCAAACCTACTGCCATCTAGTTGATTCCAACACACAGTGACCCTATATACCCAGATCATCTATTTTCTTTAGCAAAGGTCTGCCTTCAAGGAAAGTTATTTTACCAGGGCCTTTTTTTTTAGTCAATGTGGGTGTCATGAACTGAATTGTGTCCCCCCAAAATATATGTCAACTTGTCTATGCCATGATTCCCAGTACTGTGTGATTTTCCTCCATTTTGTGATCTGATTATCCTCCATTTTATGATTTGTTGTAAATCCTAGCCTCTATGCCTGTGATTATGGGCCCATTGGAAATCCTGGTGGCGTAGTGATTAAGTGCTACAGCTGCTAACCAAAAAGGTCAGCAGTTTGAATCTGCCAGGTGCTCCTTGGGAAACTCTATGGGGCAGTTCTACTCTGTCCAATAGGGTCGCTATGAGTCGGACTCAACTAGATGGTAATGCGGTTAGGTTTTATGGTCCCATTTGGGAGTGAGCTGTCCATTATGTTAATGAAGCAGGATTAGGTCATTTGAATGAGGATTAGGGTGAGATGCAACACTCTTACTCAGGTCATAGCCCTGATCCACTGAAAGGGGAATCTCCCTGGGGTGTGGTCTGTATCACTTTTTATCTTACAAGAGATAAAAGGAGAGAGAAGCGAGCAAAGAGAAAGGAACCCACTACCACCAAGAAAGAGCCAGGAGCAGAGCACTTCCTTTGGACCCAGGTCCTTTGCACTGAGAACCTCCTGGATCAAGGGGAAGATCGATGCCAAGACACATGGAGATTTCCAAGGAAAGCCAGGTCACAGATATTGAAAGGCGACAAAGACCTTCCCCCAGAGTCAACAGAGAGAGAGAGCATTTCCTTAGGTCTGGCACCCTGAATTTGGACTTCTATCCTCCTAAGCCATGATAGAATAAATTTATATTTGTTAAAACCATTCACATGTGGTATTTCTGTTATAACAGCACTGACAACTAACACAATGGGTTATACCAGAGCCTAACTGACATGGATAAAGGGAAATACTGAACACCAGTCCTAACTACATTGGTTGAATCTGCTGCAAAAGATCTCTTTAAAGCGTTAAAAGCAAAGATGTCACTTTAAGGACTAAGGTGCTCCTGACCCAAGCCATGGTGTTTTCAATTACCTCACATGCATGCAAAAGCTGGAAAATGAATAAGGAATACCCAAGAAGAGTTGACACCTTTGATACGGTGTTGGTGAAGAGTATTGACTCTACCATGAACTGCCAGAAGAATGAACAAATCTGTCTTAGAAGAAGTAAAGCCAGGATGCTCCTTAGAAGCAAGGATGGCGAGACTTCATCTCACATTCTTTGGACATGTTATCAGGAGAGACCAGGTCCTGGAAAAGGACATCATGCTTGGTAAAGTAGAGGGTCAGTGAAAAAAGGAAGCCCTCAAAGAGATAGATTGACATAGTGGCTGCAATAATGGGCTCAGACATAACAATGATTACCAGGATGACCAGGCAGTGTTTCCTTCTGTTGTACATGTGCCTGCTGTGAATCAGAATTGGCTCGATGGCACCTAACTACATTAAGCCCCAACTAGTCTTCCTGTCTCTTTAAAGGGGTAAAAAAAAAAAAAAAAAAAAAAAAAAAAAAAAGCCGAGAAGGACTTCTAATTGTCACAGCTCAAGGGCACAAAAAAAAAAAAAAAAAAAAAAATTTTTTTTTTTTTTTTTAAGGGCACAGGCCCACTAAAAGACAGAGACCAATCATAGGATTATGGAATGCTTCCCCTTCCCAGCACATTACCACTACATCAACAGGGCTCCTGTATAATAATAGAGGATTACAACAGAAAGACCTCCAAAGCTCAGTTTCCATTTAAAAAGGAGTCTCTACCCTGAGCTTCAAAGGCAAGCTTAGAAAATGAACTGAGGGGCAGGAGAAGGGAGAGACTGTCCAGAAGCAGAGAGGAGTTACCGGACCTGAATCGTGGGGAACCCTCAGGCACCATTCCCTGAGCAGCGGTGGCAGGCTGTTACTAGTGTTTGGCCACAATTTCCTCAGGGAAAAGCAGCCAACCACATAGCCTACTCACACCTCTGGAACCTGAGGAGAATGGAGCTCTTAGCAAAAGCTAAGTATTTGCATATTTTTTACCACACCCCCCCAACCCCAAGCCGGCTTCAGCGGCTGAATTCCCTGGGCCTGAGATAGGCCCTGTTGAGTGCCTAGAGCCATCATCCCGGCCTTGGGGAAGAAAAAAATTTGCAACTGGGGGAAAAGATAATTTGCTAGCTCCACTAACCGGGGGAGCTCAGGACAGAAGCGGCTCCTGTCCAGGCATAAACTGTCCATGGACTTTGAGCACCTTTCCCTTCTGCATGGACCTGTGTGGGCCTATTTTGGGAGAATAGGAACTTGTTGTTAGACTCCAACTGTTTCAGCTCTGCGGTAGAGAGGTGGGTGTTTGATGTTTGACACCGCTTCGCCTATTAAACAAGGTCTTCACCTACCCACATCAGGGACCTAAGGACTGGTAGCTCCACTCAGGTCACCCAGCCACCCAAGATAGGGGTCCAAGAATAACTGGTACCTCCTAGTTCTTACAATCAAAAACTTTGGCTGCCCATGGTCCATCTGCAGAACCCATCCACCTGCGTGCTAGAGGGAACAGGGGCATGCTTTCCTCAGAGAGACTCGGGGGTTGGTTCTGAGCCTTGTTCAGAGCGTGACCACGTGCTACAATCAGATACCTGTATACACGCCAATCACCCCTGCCCCCTAAGACTGTAGGACAGAGCCTATACCACACACTTGATGATCAGCTACCTGGAAACCTGAGCTGAATTCATACAAGAAAACTGAATGGACTCCTAGACTGATATACTAGATAACAGCTCTAGCCATCTGGGAACAGGATGTCAGAGCTCCAAAGGCAAAAATAATCATGCTAGCTCACTCAAGCAATCCATTTGGGCGTATCAAAACAAATCAAAGTAAGAAGCTACGACACAATAGCAAGCATAAGCTAAAAAAATAACTTATAGATGGCTTGGAGACAACAGTCAATATCAAGTCACATAAAGAAACAGACCATGATCACCTCAACAAGCTCTCAAAACAAAGAATCCAGGGATGTTCTAGATGAAAGTGCATTCCTGGAATTACCAGAGCCAGAATACAAAAGTTTAATATACAGAACCCTTCAAGACATCAAGAAGGAAATGAGGCAATATGCAGAACAAGCCAAGGAACACACAGAACAAGCAATTGAAGAAATTAGAAAGATTATTCAGGAACATAATGAAAAGTTTAATAAGCTGGAACAATCCACAGACAGCAACCAGAAATTCAGAAGATTAACAATAAAATTACAGAAGTAGACAACTCAATAGAAAGACAGAGGAGCAGAATTGGCAAGTAGAAGCCAGAATTTCTGAACTCGAAGATAAACCACTGGGCACTAATATATTTGAAGAAAAATCAGATAAAAGAATTTAAAAAAATGAAGATACCTTAAGAATCATGTGGGACTCTATCAAGAGATATAACCTATGAGTGACTAGAGTACCAGAACAGGGAGGGATAACAGAATATACAGAGAGAATTGTTGAAGATTTGTTGGCAGAAAACTTCTCTGATATCATGAAAGATGAGAAGATATCTATCCAAGATGCTCATTGAACTCCACATAAGGTAGATCTTAAAAGAAAGTCACTAAGATATATTATAATCAAACTTGCCAAAACCAAAGATAAAGAGAGAATTATAAGACCAGCGAGGGATAAACAAAAAGTCACCTACAAAGCAGAGCCAATAAGAATAAGCTCAGACTACTTGGCAGAAACCATGCAGGCAAGAAGGCAATGGGATGACATATTTAAAAAGTTGAAAGAAAAAAATCGTCTGCCAAGAATCATATATCCAGCAAAACTGCCCATTAAATATGAAGGTGAAATTAAGACATTTCCAGATAAACGCAAGCTTAGGGAATTCATAAAAACCAAACCAAAACTACAAGAAATACTAAAGTTCTTTGGTTAGAAAATCAATAATATCAGGTATCAACCCAAGACTGGAACACTGGGAACAGCAACCAGAAGTCACACCAGACAGGGAAATCCAAAAAAACAAAGCAAGATTTTAAAAAAAAAAAAAAGCTCAAAACAGGGTAACAGCGATGTTATTATATAAAAGAAAAAAAAAAGACAACATTAAAATAATAAAAAAAAAAAGGGACTAAGAAATGTAATCATAGAATTCCATGTGGAGAGGAGGATACGGTGATCAAAAGAAATAAAAGTTAGGTTTAAATTTAGAAAAATAGGGGCAAATAATAAGGTAACCACAAAGGAGACAAACTATCCTACTCATCAAAATAACATACAAGAAAAA
Source organism: Elephas maximus indicus (assembly GCF_024166365.1). Classification (NCBI taxonomy): domain Eukaryota; kingdom Metazoa; phylum Chordata; class Mammalia; order Proboscidea; family Elephantidae; genus Elephas; species Elephas maximus. Next base: position 26,662,113 of record NC_064825.1, on the reverse strand, counting down.
AAATAGAAACTCAGCACAAAAAAAAATCAACGACAACAAATATGAGGTAAAGACACTACATAAAGATAATCTACTCGGCACATAAAATTAAGGGGGTAAAAGAAACTGTCAACAGCATACAAAAAAAGACATCAAAATGATAGCACTAAATTCATACCTATCCATAATTACTCTGAATGTAAATGGACTAAATATACCAATAAAGAGACAGAAAGTGGCAGAATGGATTAAAAAATAAGATCCATCTATATACTCCCTAGTATATAGAGACACACCTTAGACTTAGAGACACAAACAAACTAAAACTCAAAGGATGAAAAATATATATCGAGCAAACAACAATCAAAAAAGAGCAGGGGTGGCAATATTAATTTCTGACAAAATAGACTTTCAAGTTAAATCCATCAGAAAGGATAAGGAAGGACACTATATAATGATTAAAGGGACAATACACCAAGAAGATATAACCACAGTAAATATTTATGCACCCAATGACAGGGTTGCAAGATACATAAAACAAAGTCTGTCAGCATTGAAAAGTGAGATAGACAGATCCACAATAATAGTAGGAAACTTCAACACACCACTTTCGGTGAAGGACAGGACATCCGGAAAGAAACTCAATAAAGACATGGAAGATCTAAATGCCACAATGACCCAACTTGACTTCGTAGACATTTACAGAACACTCCACCCAACAGCAACCAAGTATACTTTCTTTTCTAGTGCACGTGGAACATTCTCAAGAATAGACCACATCGAAATGTTACAAAGCATCTTCTCTGACCATAAGGCCATAAAAGTGGAAATCAATAACAGGGAAAAGATACCAAACACTTGGAAACTGAACAATACCTTTCTCAAAAAAGACTGAATTATAGAAGACATTAAGGGTGGAATAAAAAATTCATAGAATCCAATAAGAATGAAAATACTTCCTATCAAAACCTTTGGGATACAGCAAAAATGGTGCTCAGAGGCCAATTTATATCAATAAATGCACACATACAAAAAGAAGGGACAAAATCAAAGAATTATCCCTACAACTTGAACAAATGGAGAGCAACAAAAGAAACTCACAGGCACCAGAAGAAAACAAATAATAAAAATTAGAGCTGAAGGAAATGAAATAGAAAACAGAAAAACAATTGAAAGAATTAACAAGACCAAAAGCTGGTTTTTTGAAAAAATCAACAAAATTGATAAACCACTTGCCAAACCAATGAAAGAAAAACAGGAGAGGAAGCAAATGACCCAAGTAAGAAATGAGATGGGCGATATTACAACTGATCCAACTGAAATTAAAAGAATCATATCAGATTACTAAGAAAAATTGTACTCTAACAAATTTGAAAACCTGGAAGAAATGGATGAATTCCTAGAAACACACTACCTACCTAAACTAACACAGAGGTAGAACAACTAAATAGACCCATAACAAAAGAAGAGATTGAAAAGGTAATAATAATAATAAAAGCCCTGGTGTGGAGGGCTTCACTGCAGAGTTCTACCAAAATTTCAGAGAAGAATTAACACCACTACTACTGAAGGTACTTCAGAGCATAGAAAAGGACGGAATACTGCCAAACGCATTCTATTAAGCCACCATGTCGCTGATACCAAAACCAGGTAAAGACACCACAAGAAAAGAAAATTATAGACCTATATCCCTCAAGAACTTAGAAGCAAAGATCCTCAACCAAATTATAGCCAATAAAATTCAACAATATATCAAGAAAATAATTCACCATGACTAAGTGGGATTCATATCAGGTATACATGGATGGTTCAACATTAGAAAAACAATTAATGTAATCCACTACATAAATAAAACAAAAGACAAGAATCACATGATTTTATCAATTGATGCAGAAAATGCATTTGACAAAGTTCAACACCCATTCATGACAAAAACTCTCAGCAAAATAAGAATAGAAGGAAAATTCCTCAATAAAATAAAGGGTATTTATACTGAGCCAACAGCCAACATCACCCTAAATGGAGAGAGCCTGAAAGCCTTCCCACTGAAATCGGGAACCAGACGAGGATGCACTTTATTACCGCTCTTACTCAACATTGTGCTGGAAGTCCTAGCCAGAGCAATTAGGCTAGATAAAGAAATAAAGGGCATCCAGATTGGCAAGGAAGAAGTAAAAGTATCTGTATTTGCAGACGACATGATCTTATACACAGAAAACCCTAAGAAATCCTCCAGAGAACTACTGAAAGTAATAGAAGAGTTCAGCAGAGTATTGGGATACAAGATAAATGTACAAAAATCAGTTGGATTCCTCTACACCAACAAAAAGAACATCAAAGAGGAAATCACCAAATCAACGCCATTTACAGTAGTCCCCAAGAAGATAAAGTACTTGGGAATAAATCTTACCAGCGATGTAAAAGTCTTATACAAAGAAAACTACAAAACACTTCTGCAAGAAACCAAAAGAGACTTACCTAAGTGGAAAAACATACCTTGCTCATGGATAGGAAGGCTTAACATTATAAAAACATCTATTCTACCAAAAGGGATTTATATATTCAATGCAATTCCGATCCAAATCCAAAGGACATTATTTAATGAGATGGAGAAACAAATCACCAACTTCATATGGAAGGGAAAGAGGCCCCAGATAAGTAAGGCATTACTGAAAAAAGAACAAAGTGGGAGGCCTTACTTTACCTGATTTTAGAACCTATTATACTGCCACAGTAGTCAAAACAGCCTGGTACTGGTACAACAACAGACACATGGACCAATGGAACAGAATTGAGAATCCAGACATAAATCGATCCGCGTATGAGCAGTTGATATTTGACAAAGGCCCCAAAACAGTTAAATGGGGAAAAGACAGTCTTTTTAACAAATGGTGCTGGCATAACTGGATATCCATCTGCAAAAAAATGAAACAAGAGCCGTACCTCACTCCATGCACAAAAATGAGCTCAAAATGGATCAAAGACCTAAATATAAAATCTAAAACGATAAAGATCATGGAAGAAAAAATAGGGACAACGTTAGGAGCCCTAATACATGGCATAAACAGTATACAAAACATTATTAAGAATGCAGAAGAAAACCTAGATAAATGGGAGCTCCTAAAAATCAACAACTATGCTCATCCAAAGAAAACTGTGGTGGAGTAGTAGTTAAGTGCTACGGCTGCTAACCAAAGGGTCGGCAGTTCGAATTCACCAGGCTCTCCTTGGAAACTCTATGGGGCAGTTCTGCTCTATCCTATAGGGTCGCTATGAGTTGGAATCGACTCGACGGGTTTTTTTTTTTTTGTTGTTGTTGTTGTTTTTTAATGCTCATCCAAAGGCTTCACCAAAAGAGTAAAAAGATTACCTACAGACTGGGAAAAAGTTTTTAGCTATGACATTTCCGATCAGCGCCTGATCTCTAAAATCTACATGATACTGCAAAAACTCAACTGTAAAAAGACAAATAACTCTATTAAAAATGGGCAAAAGATATGAACAGACACTTCACTAAAGAAGACATTCAGGCAGCTAAGAGATACACGAGGAAATGCTCTCGATCATTAGCCATTACAGAAATGCAAATCAAAACTACAATGAGATTCCATCTCACGCCAGCAAGGCTGGCATTAATCCAAAAAGCACAAAATAATAAATGTTGGAGAGGCTGTGGAGAGATTGGAACATGTATACACTGCTGGTGGGAATGTAAAATGGTACAACCACTTTGGAAATTGATTTGGCGCTTCCTTAAAAAGCTAGAAATAGAACTACCATACGATCCAGCAATCCCACTCCTTGGAATATATCCTGGAGAAATAAGAGCCTTTACACGAACAGGTATATGCACACCCATGTTTATTGCAGCACTGTTTACAATAGCAAAAAAATGGAAGCAACCAAGGTGCCCATCAACTGATGAATGGATAAATAAATTATGGTATATTCACACAATGGAATACTATGCATCAATAAAAAACAGCGAGGAATCTGTGAAACATTTCATAACATGGAAGAACCTGCTGAGTGAAATTAGTCAGTGGCAAAAGGACAAATATTGTATAAGGCCACTATTATAAGAACTTGAGAAATAGTTTAAACTGAGATGAAAACATTCTTTTGTGGTTATGAGAGAGGGGAGGGAGGCAGGGTGGGAGAGGGGTATCCACTAATTAGATAGTAGATAAGAACTACTTTAGGTGAAGGGAAAGAGAACACACAATACAGGGGAGGTCAGCACAATGGGACTAAACTAAAAGCAAAGAAGTTTCCTGAATAAACTGAATGCTTCGAAGGCCAGCATAGCAGGGTAAGGGATTTGGGGACCATGGTTCCAGGGGACATCTAAGACAATTGGCGTAATAAAATCTAGTAAGAAAACATTCTGCATCCCACTTTGAGGAGTGGTGTCTGGGGCCTTAAATGCTAGCAAGTGGCCATCTAAGATGCATCAATTGGTCTCAACACACCTGGATCAAAGGAGAATGAAGAACACCAAGGTCAGAAGGTACTTATGAGCCCAAGAGACAGAAAGGGCCGCGTGAACCAGAGACTACATCATCCTGAGACCAGAAGAACTGGATGGTGCCCGGTTACAACCAATGACTGCCCTGACAGGGAGCACAACAGAGAAGCCCTGATGGAGCAGGAGAGCAGTGGGATGCAGACCCCAAATTCTCATAAAAAGACCAGACTTAATGGTCTGACTGAGACTAGAAGGACCCCGGTGGTCATGGCCCCCAGACCTTCTGTTGGCCCGGGACAGGAACCATTCCCGAAGCCAACTCTTCAGACATGGATTGGACTGGACAATGGGTTGGAGAGGGATGCTGGTGAGGAGTGAGCTTCTTGGATCAGGTGGACATTTGAGACTATGTTGGCATCTCCTGCCTGGAGGGGAGATGAGAGGGTGGAGGGGGTTAGAAGCTGACTAAATGGACACGAAAAGAGAGGGTGGAGGGAGAGAGCGGGCTGTCTCATTAGGGGGAGCATAATTGGGAGTGTGTAGCAAGGTGTTGGTTTAGCAAGGTGTATATGGGTTTTTGTGTGAGAGACTGGCTTGATTTGTAAACTTTCAATTAAAGCACAATAAAAATTATGAAAAAAAAAGGGAAGGCTAAAGTAACAAAAAAAAAAAAAGAAGAAGAAGTCTCTAGAGAAACTCAAAGACAACGAAGGAGACAAAATTAAGGACACTAGAGGAAACTTTAGCCTCTGACACCTACAGGTACAGAAAACAGTAAACCTAGCCTAAATCCTATTCAGATAAACATAAAAACTCACTGAAAGCCTATTTACCTCAGTTTCTCGTACCCAATACATCATGTCTGGTGTCCAGCAAAAAATTACAAGGCATTGTAGGAGGAGAAAAACAGTCTGAAGAGACAAAGGAAACATCGAAACCAGACTCAAATATGGCAGAGATTTTGGAATTATCAGACTGGGAATTTAAAATAAGTGTTGTAAAACCTGTTGCCGTTGAGTTGATTTCAACTTACAGCTTTTAACCACTGTGACTCCAAGGCTCTAGAAACTTGAATTCAGGGCGCCATCTCTAGGGGAAGCCTTGCTTCTCTGTTGGCTCTAGGGGAAATTCCTTATGTCTGCACCACCAGTGGTTAAGAGCTCGGCTGCTAACCAAAAGATCGACAGTTCTAACCCACCAGCTCCTTGGAAACACTATTGGGCAATTCTACTCTGTTCTATAGGGTTGCTGTGAGTTGGAATCGGCTCGATGGCAACAGGGTATTATTCATATAAAGAAGCACAGGTGGCTCAGTGATTAAAGAACTTGGCTGCTAACCAAAAAGTTGGCAGTTCGAACCCACCAACTGCTCCATGAAAGAAAGATGTGGCAGTCTGCTTCTGTAAAGGTTTACAGCCTTTGAAACCCTCTGGGCAGTTCTGCTGAGTGCTATAGGGTCTCTAGGAGTTGGAATTGAGCTTTTCCTTAGCATATGAATTAATTCATATGCTAAGGGTCCTAATGGAAAAAGTGTACAACATGCAAGAACCTATGAGTAATACAAGTAGATAGATAGAAATTCTCAGAAAGACTCAAAAGGAAATGTCAGAAAACAAAACAAAACATGGTAACAGAAATGAAGAATGCCTTGGACGGGTGAATTGGTAGACTAGACAGGGCAACAGAAAGAATCAGTGAACTTGAAGATATGTTGATAGAAAATTCCTAAACTAAGAAGCAAAGAGAAAAAAGAATGGGGGGAAAAACAGAATAGAATATCCAAGAACTGTGGAACAATTATAATAGCTATAACATAAAAGTAATAAGAACACCAGAAAAACAAGAGAATGGAACAGAAGTATTTGAAGTAATAAATACCCATCTGAGTAGTCCATCTGCTGTCTGTCCTTGGGCCCTCACTGGCCTCTGCTATGCTATACTTCACTTGCCTGGTCCCTGGGCCTCCACTGTTGATGTTCACTGGAGTACAGCCTGATCGGAGCTCCAGACATTGTACTGGCATTTGCAACTGCTTCACATCACAAGTTCCCCACACTCCACATATTCTTTTTGACCTCATGCCTCTTCTTGATCATTTCAGAGCTTCTGATTCCATAGCCCCCCTTCCACATACACACTGCAAGTTTTACACCTCGTGTTCCACACGCAGGCCATGGAAAATAAAGGGTACTATCTCAGACCTGCTGCAGAGACACTCATCCCATTTTTGCTGCTCTTCTGCTCCTTTGCCATGCCTGACATGGCACGTGCCTCTCCATGAAGATTAGAGTTTCCTTGATCCACATCTGAGAAAGCAGAACATGGCCTAGGAATTCCTGGATCCCCTTCAAAACCCATATGAATGTTTCTACCTTCAGCCCCTTCAGAATTGGAGCGGTAGAATCATGGGTTAGGGAGGACGCTTGCTCTTCTTTTTCTCTCTCTCACTGTTTTCAGCATCATAAGGCCTCTCTCCTTCCTTTTCCTGTCTTGAAGGAACTCCCTTTTATGTCATATCTTCTTTTCTCCTTGCTCTGTGGACTTCTTTATTCTAGGTGGTGTTTAAAATCTCCTCTGAGGCAATAGGTCTCATGGTCTGGTCTTGGTGTCTTAAGAGCTACTGGGGATGCAGAAGAAAAGATTTCTAAAATGAGAAACACAGCAAAGGTATTTGTAAAATATTATCTATGTTACACAGGCATTTAGCAAATGATTATTCTCAATTACTCGGTGCTAAGCACTCAAGAGAAATTTAACTGAAAGGTAAGAATTATCTCCTCTCAAGTTAGTGGGAGAGACAGACAAGCGAAGCAATTACAATGCAGAGGGCTGGAGGAAGATCAGGGTTCTATGCTTTCACAGATGAAGGCTCCTCTCCCAAACCTGAGGATCAGGATAGCAGAAATATGATCCTGAGCTGATACTTGAAAAGAAGTTAGCCAGGTAAAGACAGAGCCAAAAGTCCTCCAAGCAGGAGACCTGCATGTGCAAAGATCCCGAACACTTAAGGAACTTCAAATAAGTAGTTTAGTTTAGCAGGAGCAAAGGCAAGAAGAGGAGGTGGCAGATGAGGCTACATAGATAGGTTGGCTTTTGTATGCAACGGTAATCATTAAAGAGTTTAAGTGGGAGGTGAGAGGGGTGACAAACTCAGCTTTGAGTCAGTTTAACCCATAGCATGAAGAATGCATTGGAAGGGGCAAGGCTGGTACCTGAAGCCAGCTTAGAGACCACTAGACTACCCAGGGTGAGGCAAGTGAGTGGTATGAAGTTTTAGGAGGTACTCACTCTCAGGTTTGTGTGCATGCCTCCTTAAATTTTGTGCCCTGGGCACCTCACTTGCCTCACTCTGGTCCCAGCCCTGGACTAATGCATTGATAACTGATAATTTAGGTGCTAGCAGAGGTATTTGTTTTTGCAAAAAGAACCCTCAAGCTAGAGGATTGATTACTAGAAAATGAGATAAAAAAAAAATTTCTAATGTGCCCAACACACAGCAGACTCATAAACATGCCCATGCATGTGACAAAAAAGAACTCCATTCCTTTCTCCTGTGGTCAAGGAAGTGGGTTTGAGGGCTCAAGATGAGGCTCTTGGGAGAGGATAATGGCATCAGAGGAGAGAAAGGATTTTTTTTTTTTTTCCTTCTGATGTGGGAGCAAGTTTTCCAAAAAGAGATGGTGGCTCCTTAGTGCTGGCAGTAAAAAAAAACTGGCAGTAGCTTAGTTTTAAGTGCCAAGGTAATGCTAAGCAAGACAGTGCCCATCTGTGTCCAAGGCAGCCACAGACCTGAGCCTGTGCCTCTTGCCACCCCTCAGTGTGCTCCAGGGCAATGGCCTTCAAGCCTATTTGCTCACATACCCCCAAACAAATTGATAAGGCAAATCAGTTCTATAGTCTATCAGAAAAAAAATCTAGTTTTACAATACAGTGGAAATGAATGCATTATTACCAACATCCCCATGACAACTGGTTCACTCGTGAGTTTTATTCTAAGGTAGATGAGTAGATAGGTGGGTGGATGGATGGATGGATGGATGGATGGATGGATGGATGGATGGATGGATGGATGGATGGATGGATGGATGGATGGATGGATGGATGGATGGATGGATGGATGGATGGATGGATGGATGGATGGATGGATGGATGGATGGATGGATGGATGGATGGATGGATGGATGGATGGATGGATGGATGGATGGATGGATGGATGGATGGATGGATGGATGGATGGATGGATGGATGGATGCATAAATGCATGGATGGGTGAATGGGTGAGTGGGCATATGTATGGATGGGTGGGTGGGTGGATAGGCGGATATATAGACAGCTTTTTATGAGTTTGTCCTCTGGATGAAATAAGATGCTTTCCCCTTCAATATTTCTTATCAAAACTCTCTTGGCTTTCTTCTCAAGGAATTCTTCTGCATTCTTGAATTGTCCTTTCTCCTGGTGCTCCTGAGTTTTTCATACCCCAGAGCAGTGTGCCACAGTGAAATCTAGGTGGATGAGAAATTTGCCTTACCATTCTAAATTGAGAGAAGAGCAATTGTGAAAAGAGAAGTGGAAAAAGAGGACTGGCACATTATAGACCTGTTCCTAGGCAGATGGATTTTAGGCAAAAGGGATAAATAGAAGATAAACATTTGGAAATAGGTTCTCTTAAAACCATCCTAGATGAATTGACACAGTGGCTGCAACAATGGGCTCAAGCCTAACAATGATTGTGAGCATGGTGCAAGATCGGGCAGTGTTTCGTTCTGTAGTGCATAGGGTCGCTGTGAGTTGGAACTGACGCCACGGCACCTAGCAACAGCAAAAATAAAACCATCCTGGACTATGTACCCCTAGACAACCTTTGTGCACCTCTAAACCAAAACAAACCTGTGGCCATCTAGTCAATTCTGACTCACAGTGACCCTATAGGACAGAGTATAACTGCCCCATAGGATTTCCAAGGAGTGGCCGGTGGATTCGAACTGCCTACATTTTGTTTAGCAGCCACAGCTTTAACCACTGTTTGAAGACTACAACTGCTCTAATGAGCAGGATAAGAGGCCACGGTCCCCTGGAGTCCTCCTTCCCTGTCTTAGGCCGGATTCTCTAGAGAAGCAAAACCAGTGAAGCATCTCTGTGTATACACATATATACATAGAGAGATTTATATCAAGGAAATGACTCACAGCTGTAGAGGCTGGAAAGTCCCAAGGGTCAGGCTGGAAACTTCTCCTGATTCATGTAGCTGCAGGGGCTGGAGAAGCCAAGATCTGCAGGTCAAACAACAGGCCCCTGGCTCACAGGCTAAGGAGGCCAACAAATCCCAAGATCGGCAGATAAGCTGCTAGCTCAAGTCCCAAGAACTGGAGGTCAGATGAACAGGAGCCAGCTGCAGGATCCAGAGTGAGCAAAAGCCCAAAAGCCTTGCCAGAAAGTCCATCCATATTGGATGCAGGAAACTCCCTTTCAACTGATTGGCTACTGTGAGTAACAGCAGATCCCATCATGGAAGTGATCACACTATATCAGATCTCATCATGGAGGTGATTACATCATTATATCCAAAAAAAACCCAGTGCCCTCGAGTCATTATACTACTGCCAAAATACATCATAACTGCCAAACCACTGAGAATCATGACCCAACCTAGGTGACACACAACCTTAAGGATCACAGTCCCCTTCACTTCCCCTCTCTTCACCCTCTCCTAATTCCTCCCCTTTTCTCTACTCTCTCCACTATATTTTGTCAGTACACCTAGGGGCAGCAGCAACTGCTTAGAGGGAAGAATTTGCTGTTTCAGCTCCTTCAGTTAAAAGTGTTTGCATCTTCCCTGTTGGCTGATGGCATCTTCCTCCAGGCCGAACCAGCCAGGCCACTCACAGCCCTCAAGTCCCAGTGTAACAGGTGGGCTGAATCTGCAGAGCCTGCCACCGCTCCAAGCAAGGAGAAGTGAGAGCTCCTGGGCCTGAGTGGGTGTGTGAGTGAGAATGATGAAAGCCCCTTCCCTTCCTCCTCCTCCTCTCCTCCTTTTTGCCCCTGTAGCTATTAAGGATCTAAGGTACATGCTGGGACCTGATGTTCCCCAGCATGTACCTCTGCTCCATTGGGGCGGGGGAGGGTGTTCATCAGGAAGTGGGAACACCTGTATGCAACTGAGCTCAGGCACCTATACCTTCTTCCATCCCTCCCCTCAATCCCAGATCTCATGAAAATCCATACCTATCCTGTTTTTAGATTAAAAAAAAAAAGCCATGGGCTTCAATAACAGTGACTTGAATCCAGTCCCTCAGTGTGTCTGCACAGGTTCTCTCCACAGGAGCTCCATGTGAGAGGAGCATGAGCCTGAAAGAAAGGACTGGAGTTGGCGTCTTTTTTCTTGAACTTTAGTATGTGATTGACGATTTGTAGAGAGAGGCTCTTTTGAGGCGAGAGTTTGAATCATTTGCTCTCTGGCCTTTCAGCCTTCTGGCTGCTTTTCAAGCCTTGCTTGGGAGTGAGAAAGGAGACCTCCAAGCCCGCTGGTGATCAGAGCATGGAATGACGGTTGGTGGTGTCCAGCACGTCTCTGGTAAACCTCCTGATGCAGCTATCCCAGATGCACTGACAGGTTACTGCCTGACCCTGCTTACTTTGAGACCTGAGATCCATGCCCAATCCTAGTCATCACCCTAGCAGTCCAAAAATTTATCTCAAATAGGGGCGAAGATTCCCTACAGCACTGCAAAATTTAGGGCCCAGCCTCCGGCAGTTCCCAAAGCAAAAGGACTGCAAGTACACCCTAACCATGGAGGATTAGACCCCTGCCCTAGGCAAGTATAACATCAGTGTGAAGAAGCCATACCACTTTACCACAGCCACCCAACCGAAAGGTACTTGTCTGTCCCCATGTCCCCACATCAGCCTGTTTTCATAATGAATCTTTTTTGTGAAATGCATATATATGTGTATATATGTATGTATATATATGTGTGTGTAATGTATGTATATGTGTGAATACATGTATGCATGTATCTATATAGAGATGTGGTGTATATGTATACATGTATGTCTCTGTCTCTCTCTATATACATATATATGTGTGTGTGTATATATATATATTCCTCCCGAAGCCCCAAATCTGGCTGAGGGCCTTGCGGCCAGCAGGCTCCCACACAGAGTGTGGAATGAGGTGTGGGGCATGTAGAAGGCAGAGAGACAGAAGAATGGAAGGCAGGGTGGGAAGGGAAGTAGAGGCCTGGGGAGCCACAGCCTGTAGTACACTCTCAGCAGGAAGAGGGATTTACCAAGAAATGACAGGGATGACTGAGCATCGTGGTCGACACTAAGGTCATCAAGGAGCTGCAAACACAACTTCGTAATGAGATGGATGCAAACTGCAGAGGAAGCCGTGGATGATGAGGGGAGACTCACCAGAGAAAATAGCTGTGACCAGCTTGAGGAGTCTGGGAAGCCAGACAGACCTGCAGCCTCGGGGTGGGAGGCAGGGAGCTGTCCTTTTAAGATGTATAGTCTGTGACTCTAAAACCAGGTGGGCTGGCTTCAAATCCTGACTCCACCTCTCACCAGCCTTGTGAACTTGGACTGGCTATTCTAACTTCTAGCTGACTTTTTTTATCTGCAAAGTAGGCATAATGATAGAATTAAGTCATTAACATTTAACACTGTGTTGACACTCGGTGAGTGCTGCGTGATTGCTAGGCATTACTGTTTGCAGAGTGATGGCATCCAGTCTGCCACCAGCTTTAGCAATAGGCAGTGTTTTGGGGTGAATGTGCCTCCCCCGCAAAAAGATACGTTGAAGTCCTAACCCCCAGTACCTGTGAATGTGACATTATTTGGAAATAGCATTTTTGTAGGTGTAATCAAGTTAACATGAGGTCATAATTAATCCCCACAATCCTGTTTTACAGATAGTGAAATGGAAGCTCAGAGACATTCATTTAGTTGCAAATGGCACTCATGTTGTAAGTGGCCGAGGGAGATTTCAATCCCAGTCCATCTGACTCTAGCAGAGCCATGATAGGAAGCACTACACCCTTCTGCCTCTTCTGGCTTCAGAAACACAGGATGAAACAGATTCCCCCCCACCCCAAAGGGCCTCTTCACCAAGTCCTGCTCCCCAAACAAGCACTTCAAGGAAAGAGATCCATCAGCCTTTCTGAGGAAACAATTCCCTATCTTAAAGCCTCACACTGGGACTACTTCGAGAACTTCTCTCTTCTGTCAAAACTTAATTGCTTCTTCACATACTTTTGTGGTTACGAAGGGGGGAGGGAGGGAGGGAGGGAGAGGGCTTTTTATTGATCAATCAGTAGATAAGAACTGCTTTGGGTGAAGGGAAAGACAACACTCAATACAAGGAAGGTCAGCCCAATTGGACTGGACTAAAAGCAAAGAGGTTCCCGGGATAAAATGAATGCTTCACTGGTCAGCGGAGCAGGGGCAGGGGTCTGGGGAACATGGTTTGAGGGGACTTCTAAGTCAATTGGCAAAATAATTCTATTATGAAAACATTCTGCATCCCACTTTGAAATGTGGCGTCTGGGGTCCTAAATGCTAGCAAGCGGCCATCTAAGATACATCAATTGGTCTCAACCCACCTGGAGCAAAGGACAATGATGAACACCAAGGTCACACGACAACTAAGAACCCAAGAGACAGAAAGGGCCACATGAACCAGAGACCTACATCATCCTGAGACCAGAAGAACTAGTTGGTGCCCGGCCACAATCGATGACTGCCCTGTCAGGGAGCACAACAGAGAACTCCTGAGGGAGCAGGAGATCAGTGGGATGCAGACCCCAAATTCTCATAAAAAGACCATACTTCATGGTCTGACTGCGACTGGAGGAATCCCGGCGGCAATGCTCCCCAGACCTTCTGTTGGCACAGGCCAGGAACCATCCCCGAAGACAACTCATCAGACATGAAAGGGACTGGTCAGCGGCGGGGGGCGGGGGGAGAGATGCTGATGAAGAGTGAGCTAATTAAATCAGGTGGACACGGGAGAGTGTGTTGGCAACTCTTGACTGGAGGGGGGATGGGAAGATAGAGAGAGAGGGAAGATGGCAAAATTGGCACGAAACGAGAGACTGAAAGGGCTGACTCAATAGGGGGAGAGCAAGTAGGAGAAGGGAGTAAGATGTATGTAAACTTACATGTGACAGACTGATTGGATTTGTAAATGTTCACTTGAAGCTTAATAAAAGTTAATTAAAAAAAAAACTTAATTGCTTCTTGCTGTAATTTCAACTCATTTCTTCTTATTTAGTTGAGTCGTAAAAACTTAGAATAAATTGAAATGAAAGTGTTATTTCAAAATACTTATGTTGCCCTCTTTCATTAAAAACAGCTCCAACTTTCTCTGGACTCGTTGTGATTCATTTCTTATTTTCAAGATCGTGTCCCAACTGGTAAAAATGAAAGGTTTTTTTTGGGTGGAGGGAGCAAAATAAAATTATTCCTTACTATTAAGGGACCGAGGCTCATTACTGATCAAGCTTTTTTTTCTTTAATAGAATTTGTGAAACAAAAAAATTAACATGTTTTCCTAGCTATTGGTCTCCTCTGTTTTGCCTTTTCTACCTACTGTTATACTTTATTTTTTCTCATGCTGAAATGAAGTCTGAGGGTGACCTTACATTTTACGCCTCCACAGATATGTCTATTTCTAGCACCATATGGTTCCAGTGTCAAATATTCACTAAACAATGTACACTGGTTTATTTATTATTTTACCTTCAAAGGAGACAAAACAAGCTATTCAGGTCTCACTGACACTAGACAGTAGAACCTTGACATTTTCAAGGGATTTTCCCAAGATTTAGACAAATCTCTCACAATGACATATGTGAAAATGTTTAGAGTGGTACCTAATTGCCCCTCATGTTACATTTTAGTCAACAGTCACATTTCCTTTACTCAACCTCACAATCCAATCTAACCATGCTTTTGTTTTCTATGTGAGTTTTATCTTCCACTTAGTAAGCAAGTTGGGGCTGACTGGGCACTCACTGGAAGTGCCATAAAATGTCTTTTTAACTTTTTATTTCTGTATGGGTTGGTTTTGTTCACATTAAAGATCAACATTTCTAATATTTTCATCTTTGAAGTCACACCAACTTCTAATCTCTGGCATGATTAATTCTTAGAAGTAAGTGTAACCCCATTGCTGTGAAGTTGATTCTGACTCATAGCGACCCTATAGGACAGAGGAGAACTGCCCCATAGGGTTTCCAAGGAGTGGCAGTTGGTGGATTTGAACTGCTGGCCTTTTGGTTAGCAGCCAGAAGCTGATTTTTTGTTTTAATTTTTATTGTGCTTTAAGTGAAAGTTTACAAATCAAGTCAGTCTCTCACACAGAAACTTATATATACCTTGCTACTTACTCCAATTGCTCTCCCCCTAGTGAGACAGCCAGCTTCATCCCTCCACTCTCATTTCATGACCATTTCGCCAGCTTCTAACCCCCATATCCTGTCATCTCCCCTCCAGGCACGAGATGCCAAAGTTGTCTCAAGTGCAGGAGCTGTTTTTGTTGTTGTTGGGTGCCATTGAGTCAATTCTAGCTCATAGTGACCACAGGGACAAAGCAGAAATTCCCCACAGGGATTTCCAGTCTGTAACCTTTACCGGAGCAGATCACCAGATCTTTTCTCCCATAGAGTGACTGGTGGGTTTGAGCCACCAATCTTTCAGACAGCAGCCGAGCACTTAACCATTGCTCCACCAGGGCTCCTTACCATTTTCATGGTGGTGTTGTCGTTTTTAGGTTCTGTCAACTCCATTCTGACTCATAACAACCCTATGTGCCACAGAATGAACCACTGCCCTGTCCTGCGCCATCCTCAGAATCGTTATTATGGTTGAGCTCATTGTTGAAGCCACTGTGTCGATCCATCTTGTTGAGGATCTTCTTTTCTGCTAACCCCGTACTTTACCAAGCATGATGTTCTTCTCCAGGGACTGATCCCTCCTGACAACATGTCCAAAGTATGTAACACCCAGTCTCGCTATCCTTGCTTCTAAGAAGCATTCTAGTTGTACTTCTTCCAGGACAGATTTGTTCATTCTTTTGGCAGTCCATGGTGTATTCAATATTCTCCACCAACACCACAATTCAAAGGCGTCAATTCTTCTTCACTCTTCCTTACTTATTGTCCAGCTTTCGCACACATATGATGCAATTGAAAATACTATGGCTTGGGTCAGGCGCACCTTAGTCTTCAAGGTGACATCTTTGCTTTTCAATACTTTAAAGAGGTCTTTTGCAGCAGATTTGCCCAATTCAACTCGCCTTTTGATTTCTTAACTGTTGCTTCCATGGGTGTTGATTGCGGATCCAAGTAAAATGAAATCCTTGACAACTTCAATCTTTTCTCCCTTTATCATGATGTGGCTTATTGGTCCAGTTGTGAGGATTTTTGTTTTCTTTATGTTGAAGCGAAATCCATACTGAAGGCTGTGGTCTTTGATCTTCATCAGGAAGTGCTTCAAGTCCTCTTCACTTTGAGCAAGCAAAGTTGTGTCATTTGCATAACACAGGTTGTTAATGAGTCTTCCTCCATCCCTGATGCCCTGTTCTTCTTCATATAGTCCAGCTTCTTGGATTATTTGCTCAATATACAGATTGAATAGGTATGGTGAAAGGATACAACCATGACACACACCTTTCCTGACTTTAAACCAGTCAATATTCCCTTGTTCTGTCCAAACAACTGCCTCTTGATCCACGTATAGGTTCCTCATGAGCACAATTAAGTGTTCTGGAATTCCCATTCTTTGCAATTTTATTCATAATTTGCTATGATCCACACAGCAGAATGCCTTTGCATAGTCAATAAAACACAGGTAAACATCTTTCTGGTATTCTCTGCTTTAAGCCAGGATCCATCTGACATCAGCAATGATATCCCTGGTTCCACGTCCTTTTCTGAACAGGGCCTGAATTTCTGGCAGTTCCCTGTCAATATGCTGCTGCAGTCGCTTTTGAATGATCTTCAGCAAAATTTTGCTTGTGTGTGATGTTAATGATATTGTTTGATAATTTCCTCATTTAGTTGGATCAGCTTTCTCAGGAATAGGCATACATATGGATCTCTTCCAGTCAGTTGGCCAGACAGCTGTCTTCCAAATTTCTTGGCATAGAGGAGTGAGCACTGCATCTGTTTGTTGAAACATCTCAATTGATAGTCCATCAATTCCTGGAGTCTTGTTTTTTGTCAGGGCCTCAGTGTAGCTCAGGCTTCTTCTTCTTCAGTACCATCGGTTCCTGATCATATGCTACCTCTCGAAATGGTTGAACATCGACTAATTCTTTTTGGTATAATGATGCTTCCTGCGTCATTTAATATTTTCCCCATAGAATCCTTTGGCATTGTAATTAGAGGCTTGAATTTTTTCTTCAGTCCTTTCAGCTTGAGAAATGCCAAGCATGTTCTTCCCTTTTGGTTTCTATCCCCAGCTCTTTGCACATGTCATTATAATACTTTCCTTTGTCTTCTCAAATTGCCCTTGGAAACCTTCAGTTCTTTTACTTCACCATTTCTTCCTTTTGCTTTAGCTGCTTGACATTCTAGAGCAAGTTTCCGAGTCTTTTCTTTCTTTCCTTCCTGTCTTTTTAATGACCTCTTGCTTTCTTCATGTATGACATCCTTGATGTCATTCCACAACTCATCTGGTCTTCTGTCATTAGTATTCAAAGAGTCAAAGCTATTCTTGAGATGGTCTCTAAATTCAGGTGGGATATACTCAAGGTCGTATTTTGGCTCTTGTGGACTTGCTCTAATTTTCTTCAGTTTCAACTTGAACTTGCGTATGAGCAATTGATAATCTGTTCCACAGTAGGCCCCTGGCCCTGTTCTGACTGATGATATTGAGTTTTTCCATAGTCTCTTTCCACAGATGTACTCGATTTGATTCCTATGTATTCCATTTGGCGAGGTCCATGTGCATAGTCACCATTTATGTTGTTGAAAAAAGGCATTTGCTATGAAGAAGTTGTTGGCCTTGCAAAATTCTATCATTCTATCTCTGGCATTGTTTCTATCACCAAGGCCATATTTTCCAACTATGGATCCTTCTTCGTTTCCAACTTATGCATTCCAATTCATCCTGGTTGCACGTTCGATCAATTTCAGACTGCAGAAGCTGATAAAAATCTTCAATTTCTTCATCTTTGGCCTTAGTGGTTGGTCTGTAAATTTGAATAATAGTCATATTAACTGGTCTTCCTTGTAGGCATATGGATATAATCCTATCACTGACAGTGTTATACTTCAGGATAGATTTTGAAATGTTCTTTTTGATGATGAATGAACAACACCATTCCTCTTCAAGTTGTCATTCCCAGCATAATAGACTATATGATTGTCCAATTCAAAATGGCCAGTACCAGCCCATTTCAGCTCACGAATGCCTAAGATATCGACGCTTATGCATTCCATTTCATTTTTGACAATTTCCAATTTTCCTAGATTCATACTTCATACATTCCAGGTTCCGATTATTAGTGGATGGTTACAGCTGTTTCTTCTCATTTTGAGTCATGTCACATCAGCAAATGAAGGTCCTGAAAACTTTACTCAATCCACGTCATTAAGGTCAACTCTGCTTTGAGGAGGCAGCTCTCCCCTAGTTGTCTTTTAAATGCCTTCCAACCTGGGGGACTCATCTTTCAGCACTATATCAGACAATGTTCCGTTTTTATTCATAAGGTTTTCACTTGCTGATTCTTTTCAGAAGTAGACTGCTGGGTTTTTCTTCCTAGTTGAAAAGGTCTATGAAACCAATAAGTGGTATGATTATGATAACACTGACGCAGGCAGCCTCAGAGCCCAACCCTTCTAAGAAACACCTGTTCTGGCTTATCCTCCTACACCAAGCAGAATAAGTCGCACATTCTTCTGAAATTGTCCTAGATAAGATAACCAGAGAATGGGCCATAGATGGCCTCAACCCACCTCTGGGTGGAGACTTACCATCCTAATGAAAGAAAATCAACCTCTTCCCCCATCCTGCAGGTTGCAACCCTTGTCTAATGAAAATGCATGGTCATCCTCAAGTTTGAGGACCTGCGCAAAGGTCAGTCGTGAATATTCATGATTAATTTACATTTCCTTGCCTGCTCTCTGTAAAAGCCCACCTCCCCAAGCTGCTGGCCAGCAGTCTTGGAAACAATAGCCCTGATGGCTGCTTTCCTTGTACAGTGAAATAAAGGTGTCTTTCTGATCTCCCACCTTGGCCTCTTGTTTATTGGCTGTAACAAGTCACGCCAAGCAAAACCTGGAATTTTCACCTGGCAACAATACAAGAAAAGGAAGTTTAAGCAAATTATTTATGATGATATCACTAGATTAATTTAAAATGATTATTTAAGCAACAAAAGGAGGAAGTGACAGAAGTCTGAGAGAAGCAAGGAAACAGGGATTGTAACTGAGCTAATCATATTTTATGGCAGAGAATCAATAGATACTGGATGAAATAAATAAATCAAGAACAGAGATTTTAAACACAGGCTTTACAATTACAGAAGTTAGTCACTTATGAATACTTTAGCTTCAGTTATTAAAAAAACTGACTATTGTGGTTTAAAGAAATAGAGGCATTTTTTCCCCCATAACAAGCTTTTTTTTTTTTTTATAACAAGCAGTTCAGCGTTAAGCAGCTGCTGCCACTAGTTCAGAAACACCCAACGTGAGGGCAGATATTTCTGTAATTCTCTTGGCCTTTTCCTCATGGTCACAAATTGGCTGTTGTAGTCCCAGCTATTAAGATCTCATTTCAAATAAGAAGGAGGAAGGAAGAAGGGATGGCACCAAAAGACTAGCTTATATCTTTGACCAGAACTATGGCATACGGTCACCCTTAGCTGCAAAGGAAAAGGAGGTTAATACAGGTATTATATAATATCCTAAGTATCTGTCACAGAATGGAGCTCTGGTGGTGCAGTGATTAAGAGCTGTGGCTGCTAACCCAAAGGTCAGCAGCTGAATCTACCAGACACTCCTTGGAAACCCTATGGGGCAGTTCTCCTCTGTCCTGTAGGGTCGCTATGAGCCAGAATCAACTAGATGGCAACTTTTTTTTTTTTTAATTTGTCACAGAAATGGCTAAATTGGCTGCCTCCAAAGTGTGAGGCAGTGAGTGGATAAAGGTGGTTGATCTAGAGATTTTTGCTTTTATTTTACATTTGTTCATATTGTTTGATTTTTTCCATGTTCAATAATTGTTAAAAACTTTAAATATAATAATGAAAAACTTTGAAGGATGGAAAACAACGCACATGCCTCAGGCCTGCAAATTACTGGCATTCCATGGACCTCTGGGTCTTCCGTGAATTGTTGGCACCAAGAATTTAAATCTGTGGCTGTAAAGTATTAGATGTGAAGTTTCCCAGGGAGGCTCCAAATTTCTTTAGCATCACAAAGAATCCAAAGGTCTAATTGCTGTAAGGCATTTAAGCCATTCTTTAGATCAGCTTCCTACTTTATCTACTTCAGGCCTTGTGGTTGTTGTTGGATGCTGTCAAGTCAGTTCTGACTCATAGCAACCTTATAGGACAGAATAGAACTGTCCCAAAGTGTTTCCAAGGCTGTAATCTTTACAGAAGCAAATTGCCAGGTCTTTTCACCTGTGAGGCAGCTGGTAGGTTCTAACTGCTGAACTTTCTATTGATTTGATAACTGAGTGCTTAACCATTGCACCATCTGGGCTCCTTCTTCAGGCCTTACAGATGGCTATAAAATTATTCTTGGCAAGACCCATAGTGGCATAGAGTAGTGGGCAAAAGCATGACTTTTGGAACTAGAAAGACTTGGTTCTGACATCCAAAACAAACTTTGTACAAACTGTGTGAACTTGGACAAGTTACTCAAATAGATACAGTAATGAAGACTCACTACTGTACTTTTAAAGCTTAAAATGCCTGGATCAATACATACTTGTTGAATAAATTTCTGAATGTTTCCATTTGTCTACAAACTTGCAATTTTGCATGGAATTCTCATCGTGTATGAAATGTGAACATCTCTTCTGCTTGGTGACTCTTAAGAAAGCATTGAAGTTGACTAAACTGCACACCACCTTTCAAGTAGCTAACATATAATAGAAGTTGGATTTTTAAAAAATTTAATGAGTACTTATGCAAAGTAAATTATTAGACTTTTGTTCAAAATGAATGACTAGGATGATAAGGAATGATGTTGGCCACTACAAACACATAGGAATGTTGTTTAAAACTAAGAACAAAAAAATTCTGGTGCCATAAACAAGTAGTAAACTAACAGCTAAAGTCATAAGCAGGAGTTGATATCGGAACTATGTGTGAGGATATCAGGATTAATATACATTTTAGATGCTGAGGTTATATTGCCTTTGTGATGTCAAATGGTGAACTGGAATCTCCATTAAAATTAAAGCAAAGAGTTTTATTGAAGGAATAGAGAGATCTGGACTGGGCACCACTCCATGACGATTCACAAAAGCATCCCAGAGAAAGGAATTTTTCATAGAGTTTAAATACAGAAAATTCAGGAACTTATAAGGAAAAAATTCTGATTGGTTGACATTTGCAAAATCATGCTTTAAAAGACACAAGACAATTACAAAGATCCTTTAGACATTGCTTTATTAATTATAAAATTTGAGGCAGTTAACATTTTGTTAATCTATGGATATTTGGGGGGCCAGCCTGAGTGAGTGTTCTTCCTGGGAGCATGCTGTGAGAGGAAGGGAGGGGAGTGGAGCCCATAGGCTTTCTGGAAATATTCTGGCTAGCTAACTTTTGAGAGGAATAAAGTCAACAACAAGGAAATTGTTATGAAAGCTTTCCACTCATCCTGGACCGTGGGTGGAAAATAGAGTTACCCACAAGAAATTGGAAATCTAAGCTCGCTCTGTGCTTAGTTGTAGACCAAACTGATACTACTCATGGGGCATGTGAAGCCTAAGTTACGAAACAACTTAAAAAACTTATTCAGTGTGGCAATGGCAGAACTGCTTGATCTGATTAATCCTTCTATAGCAATAAATAACATCTTGGAAAAATATTTTAAAACAACTATATGAAGGAACTGATGGGGAACAAAAAGCATGTAGAAAATGAAGGGAAGCCTACCCCTAAAACGCAAAAATTACAATTGGTTTGATTTGGGAGAGTGAAGCATTTTGATTGTAGATTTTCCAATTTGCATGAGGCTCAGAGTGGCAGAAAGCTACAGCCTTACTGTCTTGAGGTGTCACAGGACAAAGTTCAGGGCTTTCAGAGTGGCTTGGAAGTTAGGGGAGAAATTGAGATGAGAGCGATCTGCAGGAGGTTGAACCCTAAAACACAAATATAAACTGAGCCCAAATCCTGGGAGCAAGATTAAACCATGCCTGTGCTGAAGAGGCCCTAGGGAGCTCAGTTGAAAAGCAACAGCTAGATGCTGAAAGAGATTTTAGCTGCTGCCCATCACAGGGAACACCAAGATTACTGCCTGCTAGAAGAAAAAAGCACTAAAGGGGAACATAATAAAATACAAGTCTCTTCAATATACCATCACAATGCCCAGAATACAATAAAAAATTATTAGACAGGCAAAGGCACGGAAAAATGTGACCCATACTCCAGAGAAAAAGCAGGCAATAGAAACCGTCCTGAGATGACCTAGATGCTGCAATGAGAAGACAAGGACTTTAAAGCAACCACTATTACAAATATTCAAATATTTTAAAAGAAAATATCTTCATAATGAATAAACAAATGGAGAATCTCAAAAGAGAAACAGAAATTATAAAAAATAATCAAATGCAGGAAGTATGGAATATCTGGTAAAGGTGGCATAAAAAGGTTAGGCCAATTCCTTTTACAGATAACAATGATGATGAATACTGGACAAAATTATTTAAAACAACTACTTAAGGCACTTTAAGATGCCCAAATGTCAGGCAGAATCTTGTAAAGAGTTTACTCTTGAATAACTACTAATGCATTAGGTAAGAGTCAAAGTCTGCAGCCTCTTTCCTGGAGGAGTTTCCCAACTTGCCAAGCTCAGGAAATGAAAAACCATAGGTTTACCAGCTGTAGGTGGCATATGACTAGGTTTAGAGCAGCAGAACAGCTGGAAATTTAAGAGGGAGTTCTGGAAAGGAGAGAGCTGCCGAAGGGCTGCGATCCAAAATCTGAGTATAAATTCTGTCCAGATACTTGGCTGACAACTCAAATATGCGAGCACAAGGAAAACCTCCAAGGAGCCAGCCTGAAAAAGTAGCAGGTCAGCAGCAAAATAACTAAGCAGAGAAGTCCGGCTGCCTTATAGTGGCAAAAGCCCACTACAGCCTATCTCTTGAACTGATTACAATAAGTAATTTTGACAAAATTAAAAAAGCAACTACCTGAGGACTCTGAAAAGTAAACAAAAACAGATTGTGGAGGGGAGTTGTGATGGTTAAGGCTATGTGTCAGCTTGGCTAGGCCATGATTCTTAGTGGTTTGGCAGATGTTATATACGGGTATGTGTCGCTTAAGGTCTGTTCGGGCAATGTCTAATAAGGGTTTTTTTGTTTGTTTGTTTTTTTAAGGGAAAGCAGTTGTCCTTTTTTTTTATTTTATTTTATTTTCCCCGAATGGTTTTAAAGACCCTAAATCCAGACTCCTGTAGCACTGGACCAAGGGCAGGATACAGGCAGGTGAGGCAGAAGACACGGCTCTGTCATAGGCTGTAGGGCTTGGTTCAGTGGGCAGGTGGGTGGCTGCGGTGGGGGCTTCAGTGCCCAGGCTGCTTCTGCTGCTTAGGCCAGTGAACAGCGGGCTGGACTGGCCACGATCCACCTCCTTCTCGCTCGCTTCCTCTGGCCCTTCTCCTTTCAGCGGATCCCCATTCCTCCTGCCTCCACAGGACAACCGGAAATGGTCCCCCATATAGTTTTAATACAGTGTTCGAACAATAGCCAAATCACATAACATCCTATTTCACAGAACGTATTGTGGGTGTTAAGCAACGCATACCTGTAATAATCCTCTGTTTTGGGACCTGATGTGAGCAGCCAATCAGTTGAGTTGCAAGGAGAGTTTCCTTGAGGGTGTGACCTGCATCCATTCACCAGCACCTGCAATCCTGTGACCCAGCAGCCTGTTGTCTGACCTGCAGATTTTGGGTGTGTCAGCCCCTGCTATTATATGAGTCGGGAGAAGCCTCCAGCCTGCCGCTGACCCATGGATTTGGGATTTGCCAGCCTCCACAGTTGAATGAGCCATTTTCTTTAAATAAATCTCTCTATGTGTATTTATATTGAGCCCTAGTAGCACAGTGGCTAAGAGCTCCACTGCTAACCAAAAAGTGGACAGTTCGAATCCACCAGCCGCTCCTTGAAAACCCTCTGGGGCAGTTCTACCCTGAGTCTGAATCGACTTGACGGCAATGGGTTTGATTTTGGTTTTATATTTATATACACACTTCACTGGTTTTGTTCCTCTAGAGAAGGCAGCCTAAGACAGGAGTCAAAACTTAGAGAAGTGACACCCAAAAGGGTGTGTTTCCTGTTTTTTCTTTTCTTTCTGTTTTTTCCTTCATAGTTTTGCCTTAATCACAGAGTTGCATGGTGGAGCACCAGTGAAGACAGGTAAACCTTTAATAGAAATCTCACAATTCTGGTCAAAGGGACCAGACAAAGGGGTCTCTGTGTGCTGGGGAGTATGGAAGAAATCCTGGTGAGGAGATAGCTAGAGAAGGGGATCTCCTAATTCTATGTATAAATCAGCACAAGTCTCAGGTTCACCTGTGAGGGGCTTGTGCATGGAACAGAACCAATAGTAAACTCATTGAGAAGTGAATTGAAGTTTGAATCACTGCCCAAGTCTCAGACTCTTGTTGCATGTGCCATCGAGTTGAATCTGACTCATAGCAACCCTATAGGACAGAGTAGAGCTGACCCATAGGATTTCCTTGGCTATAATCTTTACAGGAACAGGTCACCAGGTCTTTTCTCCCAAGGAGCAGCTGGTGGGTTTGAACAGCCAGCCTTTTGGTCAGCAGCCAAACACTTAACCATTGCACCACCAGGGCTCCTTAGTTCAGACTAAACCAAAAAAAAAAAAAAAAAAACCCCAAACCCATTGCTGTCAAGTCAATTCTGACTCATAGCGACCCTATAGGACAGAGGAGAACTGCCCCATAGAGTTTCCAAGGAGCGTCTAGTGGATTCGAACTGCTGACCTTTTGGTTAATAGCTGTAGCTCTTAACAACTGCACCACCAGCGTTTCCTAGTTTCAGACTAGCTCCTGAGAAATGGATGCATGAAATAGACCCAAAGAAGCAAATACTTTGAAAACTGAACTGAGATTGAAACTACTGGTCAAAAAGTGTGAGACAGAACTTTCAGTCTGAATCTAAGTTGGTTAATTTTCTGCTAAAAAAAAAAAAAAAAACACCATTTCCAGTGGATTATAACAGGGCACAGAGTCTATATAACATAATATTCAAAATGGCTAGGATACAATCCAAAAATTACGTGATGTACAAGGAACCAAAAAAAAAAAGTGACCATTTCTCAAGGGAAAAGACAGACAACAGATCCCAACCCTGAGAGAACAGTGGCATCACTAGGGAGACGTGGAGAGTGTGGACTGTACCGGGTGACACTGTCAGAAGGGGTGACGCCAGAATGACTCTCTATAAAATTTTTGTGCAGAGTTTCAGCAGTAATTTATTATTTTTTATAAAAATGTCCCCATAGTTAGTTGCTATGAGTTGGAATCAACTCTCTGGCAACAGGTTTGCTTTTGGAGTTAGTTAAAACAACAAAAACATTTTTCACAAGCCCAGCTTACATGTCTCAATATACATACAAGGCTAAAACTTTATGCTAATTTAATTCTTGAACCTTCTAATGCGCTCTGGTCAGGGCTGTAATTATTACCCAATTACAATGATGCTTCCAATCATGTGGTTTCGTGTGCACACGCTACAAACACAGCTGTTGTTTTTGTTGGCTGCTGTTTTTATAGTCGTTGATTTTGTCAGATATTCTGGTGTTTTAGCTACAATATTATGGTAATTAGTATTTGTGTACCTATATCAATAACTTTTTTGAGAATGAAGTAGTAATTAAAGGAAAAGAAGGAGAAAAATCAAAAAGGCTTCTAATTACCCAAACACCCAGTGCTGTCGAGTCGATTCCAACTCATAGCGACCCTATAGGACAGAGTAGAGCTGCCCCATAGAGTTTCCAAGGAGCGCCTGACTTCCAATTAGTTAAAAGAAAGTAATATAATCACTAATAGTCATAACTCCACGTAGAAAGATTTTACAAAAAAAATTTTGTTGCTAGTATTCATATATTCTAAGAAATATTACATTTGAGAAATTTACAAATGTATTTATCACATATTATTCTATGATTAAAATGTATGA
Organism: Elephas maximus indicus; assembly: GCF_024166365.1. Classification (NCBI taxonomy): domain Eukaryota; kingdom Metazoa; phylum Chordata; class Mammalia; order Proboscidea; family Elephantidae; genus Elephas; species Elephas maximus. The sequence goes on along the minus strand of NC_064825.1, from coordinate 26,636,270 downwards.
TAATTATCACTAAGGATTCTATCTGGTCTATAGTATGGGAGGAAGCCCGTGGTAGGCGGTGGCCAGGAGTGACACCATGAATTACTGCTCTGGGTGACACCAACCCTAGTGACACCACTTTGGGAGGACTCATATATTGAAATTGTCAAACATTTTGAACAATCTGTTATAAATATGCTCCATGAGATAAAGTTAAACTCATTTGAAATAAATGTAAAGAGAAATTCTCACCAGAGAAGCAAAAACTACTAAAAGAACCAACTGAGAAGTTTAGAATTAAAAAAAATACAGCATCTGAACTAAAATATTTGCTGGATGGCTTCAATATTTGAATGAAGATGACAGGAAAGAATATGTAAGCTTGAAATAGAGTTTTAAAAATCATCCAATTTGAAGAACAAAGAGAAAAACCCTTGACCAAAAAGTAAATAAAGCCTCAGGGACTTGTGGAGCAATTTCAAAAGGTCTGACATATGTGCAATTGGAGTCCAAGACAGAGAGGAGAAAGAGCCTGAGGCAGAAAAAAAATCTTTGAAGAAACAATGGCTGAAAACTTTCGAGAAAGATATCAATTTTCAGGTTCAAGGAGTTCCATGAACCTCAGACAGAATATATTCAAAGGCATAAGTATATCATAATCAAATTGTATGAAACCAAATATAAATACAATATCCTGAAAGTAGCTAGAGAAAAATAAAATATTACATGTAAAGGAAAAATAATTCAATTGACAGTAAGTTTTTTTTTAAAAAATCAAGGAGGCCAGAAGTGTTGATCAAGAATTATATATCCAAGGAGCCAAGATGGCGGACTAGGCAGACGCTACCTCAGATCCCTCTTACAACAAAGACACGGAAAAACAAGTGAATCGATCACATATATAACAATCTACGAACCCTGAACAACAAACACAGATTTAGAGACGGAGAACGAACTAATACGGGGAAGCAGCGATTGTTTCCAGAGCCTGGAGCCAGCGTACCAGTCAGGTACGGCACAAGCACAGAGACCTGCTCCACCCTCCTGAACTAACCCCGGGAGGGGGACCAGCCGGTTCCACGGGCGGTGTGGGACGCAGCCGGTAGGAGAAGTCCCCGGGAGGCAGTGACTGGTCTTGGAGCAGAAAGAGCAGCATCCGAGCCGGGGAACCGTCCCGCAGGGATTTGGACTGGAAGCAGCGGATTTTCTGGAAAAACTAGTTTCCCAGTGATGGCTCGGAGACAACAATCCATATCAAACCACTTAAAGAAGCAGACCGTGACAGCTTCTCCAACCCCCCATACAAAAGAATCAAAACCTTTCCCAAATGAGGATACAATCTTGGAATTATCAGATACAGAATATAAAAAACTAATTTACAGAATGCTTAATGATATCACAAATGAAATTAGGATATCTGCAGAAAAAGCCAAGGAACACACTGATAAAACTGTTGAAGAACTCAAAAAGATTATTCAAGAACATACTGGAAAAATTAATAAGTTGCAAGAATCCATAGAGAGACAACATGTAGAAATCCAAAAGATTAACAATAAAATAACAGAATTAGACAACGCACTAGGAAGTCAGAGGAGCAGACTCGAGCAATTAGAATGCAGACTGGGACATCTGGAGGACCAGGGAATCAACACCAACATAGCTGAAAAAAAATCGGATAAAAGAATTAAAAAAAATGAAGAAACCCTAAGAATTATGTGGGACTCTATCAAGAAGGATAACTTGCGGGTGATTGGAGTCCCAGAACAGGGAGGGGGGACAGAAAACACAGAGAAAATAGTTGAAGAACTCCTGACAGAAAACTTCCCTGACATCATGAAAGATGAAAGGATAGCTATCCAAGATGCTCATCGAACCCCATTTAAGATTGATCCAAAAAGAAAAACACCAAGACATATTATCATCAAACTCACCAAAACCAAAGATAAACAGAAAATTTTAAAAGCAGCCAGGGAGAAAAGAAAGGTTTCCTTCAAGGGAGAATCAATAAGAATATGTTCTGACTACTCAGCAGAAACCATGCAGGCAAGAAGGGAATGGGACGACATATACAGAACAATGAAGGAGAAAAACTGCCAGCCAAGGATCATATATCCAGCAAAACTCTCTCTGAAATATGAAGGCGAAATTAAGATATTTACAGACAAACACAAGTTTAGAGAATTTGCAAAACCAAACCAAAGCTACAAGAAATACTAAAGGATATTGTTTGGTCAGAGAACCAATAATATCAGATATCAGCACAACACAAGGTCACAAAACAGAACGTCCTGATATCAACTCAAATAGGGAAATCACAAAAACAAACAAATTAAGATTAATTAAAAAAAATAAATAAAAATACACATAACAGGGAATCATGGAAGTCAATAGGTAAAAGATCACAATAATCAAAAAGAGGGACTAAATACAGGAGACATTGAACTGCCATATGGAGAGTGATACAAGGCGATATAGAACAATACAAGTTAGGTTTTTACTTAGAAAAATAGGGGTAAATAATAAGGTAACCACAAAAAGGTATAACAACTCTATAACTCAAGATAAAAACCAAGAAAAATGTAACGACTCAACTAACATAAAGTCAAGCACTATGAAAATGAGGATCTCACAATTTACTAAGAAAAACGCCTCAGCACAAAAAAGTATGTGGAAAAATGAAATTGTCAACAACACACATAAAAAGGCATCAAAATGACAGCACTAAAAACTTATTTATCTATAATTACCCTGAATGTAAATGGACTAAATGCACCAATAAAGAGACAGAGAGTCACAGACTGGATAAAGAAACACGATCCATCTATATGCTGCCTACAAGAGACACACCTTAGACTTAGAGACACAAACAAACTAAAACTCAAAGGATGGAAAAAAGTATATCAAGCAAACAATAAGCAAAAAAGAAGAGGAGTAGCAATACTAATTTCTGACAAAATAGACTTTAGACTTAAATCCACCACAAAGGATAAAGAAGGACACTATATAATGATAAAAGGGACAATTGATCAGGAAGACATAACCATATTAAATATTTATGCACCCAATGACAGGGCTGCAAGATACATAAATCAAATTTTAACAGAACTGAAAAGCGAGATAGATACCTCCACAATTATAGTAGGAGACTTCAACACACCACTTTCAGAGAAGGACAGGACATCCAGTAAGAAGCTCAACAGAGACACGGAAGATCTAATTACAACAATCAACCAACTTGACCTCATTGACTTATACAGAACTCTCCACCCAACTGCTGCAAAATATACTTTTTTTTCTAGCGCACATGGAACATTCTCTAGAATAGACCACATATTAGGTCATAAAACAAACCTTTGCAGAGTCCAAAACATCGAAATATTACAAAGCATCTTCTCAGACCACAAGGCAATAAAACTAGAGATCAATAACAGAAAAACTAGGGAAAAGAAATCAAATACTTGGAAAATGAACAATACCCTCCTGAAAAAAGACTGGGTTATAGAAGACATCAAGGAGGGAATAAGGAAATTCATAGAAAGCAACGAGAATGAAAATACTTCCTATCAAAACCTCTGGGACACAGCAAAAGCAGTGCTCAGAGGCCAATTTATATCAATAAATGCACACATACAAAAAGAAGAAAGAGCCCAAATCAGAGAACTGTCCCTACAACTTGAACAAATAGAAAGTGAGCAACAAAAGAATCCATCAGGCACCAGAAGAAAACAAATAATAAAAATTAGAGCTGAACTAAATGAATTAGAGAACAGAAAAACAATCGAAAGAATTAACAAAGCCAAAAGCTGGTTCTTTGAAAAAATTAACAAAATTGATAAACCATTGGCTAGACTGACTAAAGAAATACAGGAAAGGAAACAAATAACCCGAATAAGAAATGAGAAGGACCACATCACAACAGAACCAAATGAAATTAAAAGAATCATTTCAGATTATTATGAAAAATTGTACTCTAACAAATTTGAAAACCTAGAAGAAATGGATGAATTCCTGGAAAAACACTACCTACCTAAACTAACACATTCAGAAGTAGAACAACTAAATAGACCCATAACAAAAAAAGAGATTGAAACGGTAATCAAAAAACTCCCCAAAAAAAAAGCCCTGGCCTGGACGGCTTCACTGCAGAGTTCTACCAAACTTTCAGAGAAGAGATAACACCACTACTACTAAAGGTATTCCAAAGCATAGAAAATGACGGAATACTACCCAACTCATTCTACGAAGCCACCATCTCTCTGATACCAAAACCAGGTAAAGACATTACAAAAAAAGAAAATTGTAGACCTATATCCCTCATGAACATTGATGCAAAAATCCTTAACAAAATTCTAGCCAATAGAATCCAACAACACATCAAAAAAATAATTCACCCTGATCAAGTGGGATTTATACCAGGTATGCAAGGCTGGTTTAATATCAGAAAAACCATTAATGTAATCCATCACATAAATAAAACAAAAGACAAAAACCACATGATCTTATCAATTGATGCAGAAAAGGCATTTGACAAAGTCCAACACCCATTCATGATAAAAACTCTTACCAAAATAGGAATTGAAGGAAAATTCCTCAACATAATAAAGGGCATCTATGCAAAGCCAACAGCCAATATCACTCTAAATGGAGAGAACCTGAAAGCATTTCCCTTGAGAACGGGAACCAGACAAGGATGCCCTTTATCACCGCTCTTATTCAACATCGTGTTGGAAGTCTTAGCCAGGGCAATTAGGCTAGACAAAGAAATAAAAGGTATCCAGATTGGCAAGGAAGAAGTAAAGTTATCACTATTTGCAGATGACATGATTATATACACAGAAAACCCTAAGGAATCCTCCAGAAAACTACTGAAACTAATAGAAGAGTTTGGCAGAGTCTCAGGTTATAAAATAAACATACAAAAATCACTTGGATTCCTCTACATCAACAAAAAGAACACCGAAGAGGAAATAACCAAATCAATACCATTCACAGTAGCCCCCAAGAAGATAAGATACTTAGGACTAAATCTTACCAAAGATGTAAAAGACCTATACAAAAAAAACTACAAAGCTCTACTACAAGAAATTCAAAAGGTCATACTTAAGTGGAAAAACATACCTTGCTCATGGATAGGAAGACTTAACATAGTAAAAATGTGTATTCTCGAGAGACTGTAAGGGCTGACTCAATAGGGGGAGAGCAAGTGGGAGAAGGGAGTAAGATGTATGTAAACCTACATGTGACAGACTGATTGGAATGGTAAATGTTCACTTGAAGCTTAATAAAAATTTAAAAAAAAAAAAAATGTGTATTCTACCAAAAGCCATCTATACATTTAACGCACTTCCGATCCAAATTCCAATGTCATATTTTAAGGGGATAGAGAAACAAATCACCAATTTCATATGGAAGGGAAAGAAGCCCCGGATAAGCAAAGCACTACTGAAAAAGAAGAAGAAAGTGGGAGGCCTCACCTCACCTGACTTCAGAACCTATTATACAGCCACAGTAGTCAAAACAGCCTGGTATTGGTACAACAACAGACACATAGACCAATGGAACAGAATTGAGAACCCAGACATAGATCCATCCACGTATGAGCAGCTGATATTTGACAAAGGACCAGTGTCAATTAACTGGGGAAAAGATAGCCTTTTTAACAAATGGTGCTGGCATAACTGGATATCCATTTGCAAAAAAATGAAACAGGACCCATACCTCACACCATGCACAAAAACTAACTCCAAGTGGATCAAAGACCTAAACATAAAGACTAAAACGATAAAGATCATGGAAGAAAAAATTGGGACAACCCTAGGAGCCCTAATACAAGGTATAAACAGAATACAAAACATTACCAAAAATGATGAAGAGAAACCCGATAACTGGGAGCTCCTAAAAATCAAACACCTATGCTCATCTAAAGATTTCACCAAAAGAGTAAAAAGACCACCTACAGATTGGGAAAGAATTTTCAGCTATGACATCTCCGACCAGCACCTGATCTCTAAAATCTACATGATTCTGTCAAAACTCAACCACAAAAAGACAAACAACCCAATCAAGAAGTGGGCAAAGGATATGAACACACATTTCACTAAAGAAGATATTCAGGCAGCCAACAGATACATGAGAAAATGCTCTCGATCATTAGCCATTAGAGAAATGCAAATTAAAACTACGATGAGATTCCATCTCACACCAACAAGGCTGGCATTAATCCAAAAAACACAAAATAATAAATGTTGGAGAGGCTGCGGAGAGATTGGAACTCTTATACACTGCTGGTGGGAATGTAAAATGGTACAACCACTTTGGAAATCTATCTGGCGTTATCTTAAACAGTTAGAAATAGAACTACCATAAAAAAAAAATACAACCCAGAAATCCCACTCCTAGGAATATACCCTAGAGATACAAGAGCCTTCATACAAACAGATATATGCACACCCATGTTTATTGCAGCTCTGTTTACAATAGCAAAAAGCTGGAAGCAACCAAGGTGTCCATCAACGGATGAATGGGTAAATAAATTGTGGTATATTCACACAATGGAATACTACGCATCGATAAAGAACAGTGACGAATCTCTGAAACATTTCATAACATGGGGGAACCTGGAAGGCATTATGCTGAGCGAAATTAGTCAGAGGCAAAAGGACAAATATTTTATAAGACCACTATTATAAGATCTTGAGAAATAGTAAACCTGAGAAGAACACATACTTTTGTGGTTACGAGGGAGGGAGGGTGGGAGAGGGTTTTTTATTGATTAATCAGTAGATAAGAACTGCTTTAGGTGAAGGGAAAGACAACACTCAATACATGGAAGGTCAGCTCAATTGGACTGGACCAAAAGCAAAGAAGTTTCCGGGATAAAATGAATGCTTCAAAGGTCAGTGGGGCAAGCGCGGGGGTCTGGGGAACACGGTTTGCGGGGACTTCTAAGTCAATTGGCAAAATAATTCTATTATGAAATCATTCTGCATCCCACTTTGAAATGTGGTGTCTGGGGTCTTAAATGCTAACAAGCGGCCATCTAAGATGCAGCAATTGGTCTCAACCCACCTGGAACAAAGGAAAATGAAGAACACCAAGGCCACACGACAACTAAGAGCCCAAGAGACAGAAAGGGCCACATGAACCAGAGACCTACATCATCCTGAGACCAGAAGAACTAGGTGGTGCCCGGCCATAATCGATGACTGCCCTGACAGGAAGCACAGCAGAGGACCCCTGAGGGAGCAGGAGATCATTGGGGTGCAGACCCCAAATTCTCATAAAAAGACCAAACTTAATGGTCTGACTGAGACTAGAGGAATCCCGGAGGCCATGCTCCCCAGACCTTCTGTTGACACAGGACAGGAACAATCCCTGAAGACAACTCATCAGACATGAAAGGGACTGGTCAGCGGGTGGGAGAGAGATGCTGATGAAGAGTGAGCTAATTATATCAGGTGGACACTTGAGATTGTGTTGGCAACTCTTGTCTGGAGGGGGGATGGGAGGATAGAGAGAGAGGGAAGCAGGCAAAATTGTCAAGAAAGGAGAGACTGAAAGGGCTGACTCAAGAGGGGGAGAGTAAGTGGGAGTAGGGAGTGAGATGTATATTAACTTATATGTGACAGACTGATTGGATTTGTAAACGTTCACTTGAAGTTTAATAAAAGTTATTAAAAAAAAAAAAAGAATTATATATCCAGATACACACACACACACACACACGTGGCTAGATGGGTTTATCCCAGGAATGCAAGGTTATTTTAACATTAAAAAAAAAAATCAATTAATGTAATTTATTCTTAGAATAAAGGAGGAAAATCATATGATCATCTCAGTAGTTGGAAAAAAATCATTTAACACAATTCGGCACCTATTCATTATAAGTACTCTTAGCACGCTAGGAATAGAAGAAAATATTCTCAATGTGATAAAAGGTATGTACAGAAAGCCTACAGCAAACATCATACCTTATGGTGAAAAGAGTGAATGTGTTCTACTGAAGAACAGGAACAAGGCAAGTGTGTCTTTCCTCACCACTTCAATACATTATTGTACTGGAGAACCTATTTAGTGCAATAAGGCAAGGAAAAGATATAAAAGTGATACATATAAAAAGAAAAAGCAAAAATGTCTTTATTTGCAGATCAACTGTCTTCATTTGCAAATGACATTATCGTGTATATAGTCAATCCTGAAGAGTTTATTAAAAAAAAAAAAAAAACCTAACAGAAGGAATTTGTGAATTTAACATGGTTGCAGGATAAAAAGTCCAGTCAAAAAAAAAAATTGGTTTTATATATCTTGGATCTGCAAGAAGGAATGAGAAGTTCTAGAACTGATGGCTTAACAAATGCCTTTGGGGTCTGGCAGAGGTAAAGAACATTATAAATAAATAAATAAATAAAATAGAAATTAGGATGAGAGAAAAAAAAAATGCTTCAGGAAAGCCGCATAATAAAAGAGGGAAGAGGTCTTAGCTTCCCCCACAAAGCAAATCAAGACTTTGGCTGATAAAATTGCTTTGTGTGAATAAGATCTAAAAATGTGTGCAGCACGTCTGAGGGCAGAGCTAGACAGCTCTCCTTTGAAGTGACTATGTCTGGTTAACTTCCTATACCCTGCCAAGGCTAGAAGCCATGTAGAACTGGGCTCCATAGGATTTTCAGTGGCTGATTGCCAGGCCTTTCTTCCAAGGAGACTCTGGATGGACTCAAACCACCAACCTTTTGGTTTGCAGCCAAGCATATTAACCATTTTCACCACCCAGGGACTCCCTTATAGACCGAAGGGACCAAAAACTGGATGCATTATAATCCTTGGTTCATGGTACACTCTTCATGTTGGTCCATCTGGTTAGTTATTTCTTTAGGTATTTGTAATCACACTGTAAGCACCTGTGAACCCACTGTCCAAAACTAATGCTAGAACCTTGACAGTCATCTACATCTAACCACATAGCCCCTGCCCTCCCCCCACAACACACACCAACCCATACCCTGGCTGAGCTATCCAATATCCTAAATCCTGTGTTCATAATTCCTTTGTTTTTTCCTCGTATTAAAGGTGAACATTTCAATTCATGACCTGTCTGAAATCAAAGCCCCTGCTGGACCAGAAATAGGAGAGAGGAAGAGCTGTTCAAGTCAAGCACTTTGTCCCCATGAAGCAGCAAATAGTTTATTCTCTGCAAGAGAGGTTACAAAAACTTTTAAGTGAGGGTTTTCTCGCATTTGATACCACTGCTTTTTTTCAAAGCACATCCATCCAGCATTGCATGTATTTTATTTGTTCCTTCCCTACCCCTTGGAATGAGATAGAATTGGGGTTGCACAGAGATGCTCAATCGAGAGGCTAATGATCAGATTCCACAGCACTAGGAGGCAGGCAGCATCAGTCTACCATCTTCAGGCTATGCTCCTTATAAGACAAGGATGTTCCACCAATGGATACTCAGAGATTCTCAATCTTCCAAGAATTCTCCCTGGCCCCAGACACCCTGGCATCATTCCCATCACCATCAAGCCTACTGCTTGCAAATCAGCATAGAGGCCCTGGTGACACCTCACAACCACACTTGGAAATGGTGAAGCCTTGGCTGAGCTCTGCCTGTGGTTTCTGAGGATCTCGTGGCCCAGCTGGCAATGAGATGGCTGTTGGCTTTGGCAACCTGCCACGGTCAGTCAAGCAGGGCACCAGCAACTTGGGAGTCACTTAGGAGCGTGTTTGGAAGAAGATTCTAACCAGAGCTGAGCTCAGGAGGCGCCAGGAAAGCATGCCTTACTAGAACCATGGATCTATTGATCTGCAGAGCCACAAGGGGCCTTGGGGCTTTACTAGTCAAGCATTTCCCAAAATGTGTAACTCAAACACTAGTTCACAGGGAAGTTAAAAGATGTTTTACTACCCCCCTCAAATATTTCGTAATCAAGACAATCAGGAGAATTAAAGAAAAATTTAAGACTCTTTTCTATGTAGCTTCTCAGAAATTTTAAGGTTCTAATCTCTAAGCATTTTCCAAACTTAGCTGTGTGATCTTTAGCAAGTTACCTCAGCTTGCTGAACCTCAGTTTCCTCATCTGCAACATGGGGATAATAATACCCACCTCAGGGGATTGCTCTGAGGGTGAAGAAGATCATGCACTCAGAAGCATTTAGGACAGTACTGCTCATAAAAGTCATCAACAAATCTTATTTCCCTTCTCCTATGCCTGCCTGTTTTTTTTTTTTTTCCTCAAAATTTCTACTAGGTCCAGCAAATTGCCCCTATCTACAATCTTCTGTAGAATTATTTCAGACTAATTTTGGGGCCTCTGGATGGCATCAAGGTAAATATGTCTGCAATGAAAGCTGCCATCAGGTTACAGGATAGTAGGATACCAGGCCCATGGAGCAGAAATCTTCAAAAACACAGGGTACGTTTTCCCACCTCATAGGGCCAGATGTGAGAACCGCTCTCAAGGCTCAAGCGGTAGTGTTGCGCCTCCTGAAGCACAGAAGAACAGATGGAGTCCCAGGTTAAAACTCACAGCACAGATTCATAATCACAAGTGGGGATTATGAATTGGCAGAATTTATGAGTTGGCAGCTTGCTCCGTGGGAAAAGCACTAGATTAAGAGTCAGAGGTTTTTGAACTGGGTTTGGAACCTCTGATTGTTTAAGTTTCCTTACCTGTAAAATGCAGGGGTTTGAAACAACAATTTAGCCTAGTTAGTGAGGTGTGTCTGCCTTAGGCACTGTGCTCTCTCAAAGATTTGTCTATACGGAATCAGGTTGACAGCAGCAACTCCAATGGGTTGGGTGGGAGGCTTGGGGGTCAGTGACTTTGTGTTGATGGTGGTAGAATGATTTGGAAGAATATAGTGAGAAGGCTGTATAACTTGAGGAGTGTAGACAGTGTCACTGAATTGTGCATGTACGACTTGTTGAAACAGGAAATCCTTTGCTGTGTATATGTTCACAAAAACATAAACTAAAATATATATATATACCAAAACAAAACAAAAAGGCAGGGTTTTGGGTAAAGGGTCTCCAGGCTCTCTTGGTCTAATGTACTCCAATACCCACCATCTTAGTTTGCTACTATAATAGAAATACCATAAGTGGATGGCTTTAACAAAGAGAAATTTATTCTTACAGTTTAGAAAACTAGAAGTCCAAATTCAGGGTGCCAGCTCTAGGTGAAGGCTTTCTCTCTCTGTCGACTCTGGACGAAGGTCCTTGTCATCAATCTTCCCCTGGACTAGGAGTTTCTCCGTGCAGGAACCTCAGGTCCAAAGGACTTGCTCTGCTCCCAACACTGCTTTCTTGGGGGTATTTCTGTTACGGCAGTAGTAGATAACTAAGACAGAATTTGGTACTGGGAGTGGGGTGCTGCTCAAACAGGTTCCTAAAATATGGAAGAGATTTTGAAACTGTGAATGGATAGAAGACTCAGAAGGAAATGAGGAGAGCTATTACACTGGAGGCAGCACAGACAGTGAGAGGCAGCAGAAGAGAAAGGAGCAGCAGAGAACCTGCAGCAGAAGAGCCATGAGACAAGCTGAAGATGGTGCTGGAGCCAACCCATGGATCGAGAGAGTTGAGTGCCTATATGCAGGAGGCTTCCTAGTGGAGCAGGGTGCCTCTGAACACTTGTCAAGAGAGCAGAGTTGTTGTTTCAGTGGGCCTGGAAGGTGAAGCTGAATCCCAGGGCCAAGCGGCCTCCACTCAGAATGCAAAAGAGTGTGGCAAATACCTAGAGTCTGGAGAGCAGGGCCATTGTGTAAATGGTATCAGAGAACAGAGGATTATTTTCTAATGTTGAGAGCTAATGTAATGCATTCTGCTGACTTGCTTGGTGCCTGTTATCCCTTCTTTCCCTCCAATTTCTTCCACTTGTAATGGAAATGTCTAGCTTAAGCCTGTTCCACCATTGTACTTTGGAAGCAGGTAACTTGTATTCTATACTTCACAGATAAAGGAGAATTTTTGAATTTGGGACTTGGAGTTGATTTAAGGCTTTTGCTATGATATGGTGGGGTGAATGTGTTTTACATGTGGCAAGGACACAAATTTTGGGGGGCCAAAGATGGAATGTCATGGATTGAATACTGTTCCCAAAAAATAGGTGTATCAATTTGCCTAGGCCATGATTCCCAGTATTGTGTGATTGTCTGCCATTTTGTCATCTGATGTGATTTTCCTATGTGTTGTAAATCCTATCACTGTGATGTTAATGAGATGGATTATCAGCAGTTATATGTTAATGAGATCTACAAGATTAGATTGTGTCTTAAGGCAATCTCTTTTGAGCTATAAAAGAGAGAAGCAAGCAGGCAGACACAGAGACCTCACACCACCAAGAAAGAAGCACCAAGAGCATAGTGAGTCCTTTGGAAGCGGGGTCTCTGTGGTGAGAAGCTCCTCAACCAGGAGAAGTTAAATGACAAGAACCTTCCTCCAGAGCTGAAAGAGAGAAAGCCTTCCCCTGGAGCTGGCGCCCTGTATTTGGATTTCTAGCCTATAAGAGAATAAACTTCTCTTTGTTAAAGCCATCCACTTGTGGCATTTCCGTTAGAGTAGTACTAGATAACTAAGACACCCACTTTAAAGGTTACCAAATGTGATACAATCACACACCCAGGAGGCAGAGTCCATGTACTCAAAATATATTTTATTGAGACAGAGCCATTTACAATATAGTACTTTTTATAGCACAATGGAAAAACTCAAATTATACAAATGACACATTCACAAACACAAATCACTTTTTGCTCTGAGGTATACAGGGCTCATGGGGAAGGGTGCTGACATCTCTTTGCAAGGAGACGAAGAACTTAATGGATCAATGGTGGGTTCTCAGAGAAGTGTCCTCTCTGTGACTTAGCAGTATTTCTACTCCCCACCCTCTTAGAGGAACAAAGTGAAGTTCGAAAGCAGGATAAACTTTCTGCATCCTCGCTGGCTGTTCTCATTCTGGCTTGTAGAATTTCTATGGCATCACTAAGAAGCTACTTCCACCTGGAGCAAAGGAGAATAAAGAACACCAAAGACACAAGGAAAATATGAGCCCAAGAGACAGAAATGGCCACACAAACTGGAGACTCCATCAGCCTGAGACTGGAAGAACTAGATGGTGCCCCCACTACCACCAATGACCACCCTGACAGGGAACACAACAGAGAGTCCCATGATGGAACGGGAGAAAAGTGGGGTGCAGAGCTCAAATTCTAGTAAAAAGACCAGACTTAATGGTGTAACTGAGACTGGAGGGACCCCAGAAGACATGGCCCCCAGACTCTGTTAGCTCAGAACTAAAACCATTCCTGAGGCCAACTCTTCAGACAAAGATTAGGCTGGACTATAAGACATAAAATGATACTGGTAAAGAGTGTGCTTCTTGGCTCAAGTAGATACATGAGACTATGTGGGCAGCTCCTGTCTGGAGGCAATATGAGAAGACAGAAGGGACAGAAGCTGGCTGAAGGGACATGGGAAATATAGGGTAGAGAAAAGGAGTGTGCTGTCAAGGTGGCTGGGAGAGCAACTAGGGTCACATAACAATGTGTGTATAAGTTTTTGTATGAGAAGCTGACTTGAATTGCGAACTTTCACTTAAAGCACAATAAAAATAAATAAATAATAAAAGAAGCTACTTCCAGACAACAAGGACAGGCATAGTCCCACTGTCACAGGAGATTTTTGTTCTGCAAAATCCATTTGAGGATCCCTGTGGGCTAAGAAAAGTCTCTGAGTGGTGCAAACAGTTAAGTGCTCAACTAAGAGCCAAAAGGTTGGTGGTTCCAAACCCTACGGAACAGTTCTACTCTGCACACATGGAGAATCAACTCAGTGGCAACTAACAACAACAACATGGGCTTAGAAGGCTCTGTCTGCCCTGTGAGAGATGGGTGGAATTGTTACTGGCTGTTCAGAAGATGATTATTAAAAACTTTGTATTGTGAGTAATTCCAAACATCTTCATAAACACAGAGAATAGTATAATGAGCCCTCATGTACCATCGCCCAGGGAAGCAGATGGTGTGGTATTGTTCAGTTTCAGTTAACAGTCAAGAGAGCCAAGTGATCATTGGACAAACACCTTCTCACTCAAAACAGCTTCACGCTCAGCTCTGTATCCATGTTTGCTGTCCTGCTCTAGCTGGTGCTAGAAGGAAACCTAAAAGTAGCATGAAAGTAGCAACCCTATAAAAAATAGGGCTGGTGAAATAAGCCTGGCACATCTCTCTTCTGGGTGACACAGTGCCACCTCTCTCTTCTGAGTGACACAGTGAGTAACTCAGGACCAGATGGAAGGTGATGAAAACATTCAGTCTCTGGAGTAAGGTTTCTCTGGCAAACTGGGTCTTTAAGGAATATCACGATCCCATAGTTTTCTGTAAGTGGGATCCTGACAGCCTGAGCGCCAAGGTGGTGTTGACAGTGAGTCTTCTTACAGGAACTGGCTTGAAGAAGCCATATTATTCAAACAACACAAAGAAATGGCCTATCTAGACAGCTTGGGAGGGTGAGGTGTCTAAGCACAATTATTTCCAGCATGTTGGGAAGCCTGCTCCCTCAGCTCTTCTTAAAGCAGAACAATTTTTCATTGGCTCTTGCTTTTGAGTGATGGAAGGGGAGAAGGAAGTATGTGTCCTGGCTGAATTTTGTTCCCCAGATCAAAGTGCCTCGATGGGGTACTTCAGCCAGACTCCAGGGTCCAAGATTGGTACAAGATGGGGCCACTCTGCCCATGCAAGGACAGTTTTCACCTCACAAGTACTGCACTATGTACCTGCTTCTTGATTATCATTACACTCTAAATAGAAAAGCATAACTCAGAAGAAAACTACGTATACACACAGAGGCACTCTACACAAGTAGAGAAAAAAAAATTGCAAGTGAATCCAGAGCATGGTAACAGATGTTATCACAAGTTGGTGAGATATAGAGTGATTTTTATTTTCTTTTTTGGCATGTCTGAATTTTCCATAGTCTTACTAATAATTTCTTCTGGTATGAAAAATGAAGTAATTCCTCTTTCTTTAACGTACCCAAGTTGGTCTCTTCTTGCATATAAATGGTCAGGCCATCACAGGATTGTGATTCATCCTGGTCCAAATACTTTAGAAAGCAAGACATGAAAACCTTGAAGCCAACTCTAGCTTCATTACTTTCCCTCGCCAATGAACATTTTCAAAGCAGTGTTCTGTGTATCTGGGCCAGTACACTAAAAACCCTACCTTATTTGGCTATGACTTAGGTTTACTTGAGCTGAGCAGTAGGGAGGGTTGTACAAAAGCCAGTTGCCAGACAGTTGGAGCAATGACTGACTTAGCACCCATCTGGCCTGAAGTTGTCCTCAGGTCTCTTGCTCATGGGACCAGGGTGATATGTCGCTCAGCATTTCTTAGATGGGAATTTATAATCATGTGTCTAGTTGGTAGTTGCCTTATAGTTTTCACATCAGATAGGGCTGGGAGGCTGGGCAGAGTATTCTAGAAACTCCAGAATCCTATAGCTTCTGCATGGACTTGTTTCCAGTACTGTTAAGGTTGTGTGTGAGAAGGCAGGCCATCTCCTCAGGCTCTCTTCTAACCTCAGCTGGAGATAGATCCCTCCCCCTGCCTCTTCCCAACCTCCTCTAACTCATTGCCACAATGGGCTCCACAGACAACAGGTCTGACTTCCCAGGCTGGAAATGGGAGGAGGGTGGGAGGTTATTGGCTAGTGGGGCCCTCCTGCCATTGCTCTTTTCTGTCCATGCCACCCTGAAAGAAGGAATAGGGGAGGGTGGCCTGTCCTCCTGAGGCTTGGGGAGCCTTTGGCACATGCTCAGTAATGCCTTCAGCTCGACCCTGAAGTTCTCATTGAGCCAGCAGTAGATGAAGGGGTTGTAGCAGGTACTGCTCATGGCAAACCAGTGGAAGGCAAAGTAGATGGCATTGTTGGTGCGGATAACTTTGCTGGACAGGAGGAGGACGTAGCAGTTAAGGGGGAACCAGCAGAGGGCAAAAAGTACCACCACCAGCATCAGCATCTTGATGGTCTTCTTTTTCTTACGCCGCAGGGCAAGGTACTGCTCCGTGGTCACGTCACCGATTGTATTGCACAGCCACAGCTTCTTGGCCACTCGGGCATAGGCCACCGAGATGATGAGGAGGGGTAGGATGTAGAGCAGGATGAAGGTGGCCAAGTCCAAGTACTTCCAGAAGAGGTCAGCTGGTTCAGGGAAGTCTGGCAAGCATAGGGAGCGGACAATCTCCTCACTGGGGGCATAGAGAAGACAGAGACAAAGGTATTAGTGTGGAAGGGTCTCATCCCAATAAGCACTGACTGTCCCTCCACTGGACTCCTGGTTCATTTCTCTGTTACAGCACTTTTTATACTGTAGTCTAATTATCTGATTACATTATGGTTTTTGGCTCCCTCACTAGGCTGAGGTAAACCTTGGTGGTGTAGTGGTTAAATGCTACAGCTGCTAACCAAAATGTCAGCAGTCTGAACCCACCAGGCACTGCTTGGAAACTCTATGGGGCAGTTCTATCCTGTCCTATAGGGTTTCTATGAGTCGGAATTGACTCAACGGCAACAGGTTTGGTTTTCTTTTTTCTAGGCTGGAAGCTCTATAAAGACAAGGAATATAGTTGTATCCTCTTAACCTTTTATTATTTCTAGTTCATAGTTGTTGTTAGCTGCTGTTGAGTTGGCTCCAACTCATGTTGACCCCATGTACAATGGAACAAAATTCTGCCCTATCCTGCACCATGATTGACTGTGGATTCACAGAGTTTTGTGTGTGTGTGTGCCTGATTTTTGGAAGAAGACCACCAGGCCTTTCTTCCTAGTCTGTCTTAGTGTGGAAGCTTCACTGACACCTGTTCAGCATCATAGCTACACACAAGCCTCCACTGACAGACTGGTAGTGGCTATGCAATCAGGCGCATTGGCCAGGCATCTAACCTAGGTCTTCCACACGGAAGACAAGAATTCTACCACTGAACCACCAATGCCCTCATTCTAGTCCATAGTCAAGATGAATGAATATTTGTTGAATGAAGGAAGAAGACACTAGTGTTCCTAATCTTAGAACTAACTCATCCTTGGAGCACCATGGATTCATGAAACTTGGAATTCCCTATTGTACTATCCATTCTCAAACCAGAGGAGAAGGAAGGTGAAGAAATGATGGGCTTTGAGATTGTTGAGTGGCAAAGCCTGAACTAATCCATTATTTGTACCTTTTGCCACACACATATAACACGTATTTATTTTATATGGAATGCATCTCTCATCCTCTTTATGCTTTTTAGGGGTATCCATGTCGTGTCTTTTTTTTTTTTTTTTTTTAATGTCGTGGCTGCTCTTGTATGTGCTGGTGGACATCCTTAGAGAAAGTAAGAGAAAAAGCAGCAAAAAAGTGCTCCATGTCTGAATGCTGGTGGGGAGTCTAAATACTGGGGGATTCCAATAGCCTTGAATTTGGGGAAGGAGCACTTACAAATTAATTAAAATTATAAATTAATCGAAATCGGCCTTCAGGTTGGATTTCTTTTGACCCTACTAATGTCACAGGGAGTTCCTCGGTGGTGCAAAAAATGAACGCACTCAGCTGCTAACCCAAAGGTCGGCATTTCAAACCCACCCAGCAGCTCTGCAGGAAAAAGACCTGGTGATCTGCTCCTGTAAAGATTACAGCCGAGAAGCCTCTATAGGGCAGTTCCACCCTGTTCTATAATCTGTATGAGTTGGAATTGACTTGATGTCACATAACAACAACAACAACAGGGCCACTGAAGCCACTTCTCCCTGGTTCACAGGAGCCAGAAGTGGCTGGAAGTTTTCTGCATTCCCCAGATGGCCTGGAACCAATGATTTATAGATGGAGGAATATGAAAACCCAACTCCTTTGCCTCAAGGTGGGACAAACTTGGTGTTACAATTTATGCTGCAGAGCCAGCCCTTGTGGTTCAGGCTGAAATTGCTCCCTTCCTTGGCCCCCCCCCCGTTCCCTGTCCTGTCCCACCACTCCCTTACCCTCTAGTCCTAGGAGCACTTCCTTAATAACTCACTTGCACAGGTACCTTTATCTCAGGGTCTGCTTCTAATGAATCCCATATAAAACCGCTATAAAACAATGAAAATCACTCTAGGATCATTCATTTGTTCAATAAACATGTATTGAGGGTTTATTACGTGGACACAGTCAGCCAGGTGCTGATAACAAAATCAGAAATGCGACCAGCACTCCCCAAACTTACATTCTAGCAGATAAAACTGCTTTGAATGTACTGATAGCACAAATGAGGGTTTAAATTAAAAAAACTAAGTGCTTTGAGAGAAAAAATTCTCATTCTATGTGAGCATAATCATAAAGAAACCTGAGTTAGAATGGGGAGGTGGGGAGGTAGACCTTAGACACAAAGCAGCAGTCCCCAGGTTATGAATTTCTTTTTTTATATTTATTGGTGCTGTAAGTGAAAGTTTACAAGTCAAGTCAGTTTCTCATACAAAAATTTATATACACCTTGCTATATACTCCTAATTGCTCTCCACGTAATGAGAAAGCACACTCCTTCCCTCCACTCTCTCTTTTCGCGTCCATTAGGCCAGCTTCTGACCCCCTCTACCCTCCCATCTCCCCTCCAGACAGGAGATGCCAACATAGTCTCATGTGTCTACTTGATCCAAGAAGCTCATTCTTGACCAGTATCATTTTCTATCCCATTGTTCAGTCCAATCCCTGTCTGAAGAGTTAGCTTTGGGAATGGTTCCTGTCTTGGGCTAACAGAAGGTCTGGGGACCATGTCCACCGGGGTGCCTCTAGTCTCAGTCAGACCATTAAGTCTGGACTTTTTATGAGAATTTGGGGTCTGCATCCCACTGCTCTCCTGCTCCCTCAGGGGTTCTCTGTCTTGTTCCATGTCAGGGCAGTCATTGGTTGTAGCCAGGCCCCATCTAGTTCTTCTGGTCTCAGGCTGATGTAGTCTCTGGTTTATGTGGCCCTTTCTGTCTCTTGGGTTTGTAATTACCTTGTGCACTTGGTGTTCTGCATTCTCCTTTGCTCCAGGTGGGTTGAGACCAATTGATGCTTCTTAGATGGCTGCTTGCTAGCGTTTAAGACCCCAGATGCCACTCTCCAAAGTGGGATGTAGAATGTTTTCTTAACAGATTTTATTACGCCAATTAACTTAGATGTCCCCTGAAATCATGGTCCCCAAACCCCCGCCCCTGCTACTCTGGCCTTTGAAGCGTTCAGTTTATTCAGGAAGCTTCTTTGTTTTTGGTTTAGTCCAGTTGTGCTGACCTCCCCTGTACTGTGTGTTGTCTTTTCCTTCACCTAAAGTAGTTCTTATCTACTATCTAATTAGTGAATATTCTTCTCCCTCCCTACCTCCCTCCCCCCTTTATAACCATCAAAGAATATTTTCTTATCTGTTTAAACTATTTCTCGAGTTCTTATAATAGTGGTCTTATACAATATTTGTCCTTTTGCAACTGACATTTCACTCAGCATAATGCCTTCCAGGTTCCTCCACGTTACGAAATGTTTCACAGATTCATCACTGTTCTTTATCGATGCGTAGTATTCTGTCGTGTGAATATACCATAATTTATCCATTCATCCGTTGATGGGCACCTTGGTTGCTTCCATCTTTTTGCTATTGTAAACAGTGCTGCAGTGAACATGGGTGTGCATATATCTGTTCGTGTAAAGGCTCTCATTTCTCTAGGACATATTCTAAGGAGTGAGATTGCTGGATCATATGGTAGTTGAATTTCTAGCTTTTTAAGGAAGTGCAAAATCGATTTCCAAAGTGGTTGAACAATTTTACATTCCCACCAGCAATTTATAAGTGTTCTAGTCTCTCCACAACCTCTCCAACATTTATTATTTTCTGTTTTCTGGATTAATGCTAGCCTTGTTGGAGTGAGATGAAATCTCATTATAGTTTTGATTTGCATTTCTCTAATGGCTAATGATCGTGAGCATTTCCTCATGTATCTGTTAGCTACCTGAATGTCTTCTTTAGTGAAGTGCCTGTTCATATCCTTTGCCCATTTTTTAATTGGGTTATTTGTCTTTTTGTAGTTGAGTTTTTGCAGTATCACGTAGATTTTAGAGATCATGCACTGATCAGAAATGTCATAGCTAAAAACTTTTTCCCAGTCTGTAGGTAATCTTTTTACTCTTTTGGTGAAGTCTTTGGATGAGCATAGGTGTTTGACTTTTAGGAGCTCCCAGTTATCTAGTTTCTCTTCTGCATTGTTAGAAATGTTTTGTATACTGTTTACACCATGTATTATGGCTCCTAACGTTGTCCCTATTTTTTCTTCCATGATCTTTATTGTTTTAGATTTTATATTTAGGTCTTTGATCCATTTTGAGTTTGTTTTTGTGCATGGTGTGAGGTATGGGTATTGTTTCATTTTTTTGAAGATGAATATCCAGTTATGCCAGCACCATTTGTTAAAAAGACTGTCTTTTCCCCATTTAACCGACTTTGGGCCTTTGTCAGTGTCAGCTGCTCATATGTGGATGGATTTATGTCTGGATTCCCAATTCTGTTCCATTGGTCTATGCATCTGATGTTGTACCAGTACCAAGCTGTTTTGACTACTGTGATGGTACAGTAGGTTCTAAAATCAGGTAAAGTAAGGCCTCCCACTTTGTTCTTCCTTTTCAGCAGTGCTTTACTTATCTGGGGCCTCTTTCCCTTCAATATGAAGTTGGTAATGTGTTTCTACATCTTATTAAAAAATGTCGGGATTCAGATCGGAATTGCATTGTATCTATAGACCGCTTTTGGTAGAATAGACATTTTTACAATGTTAAGACTTCCTATCCATGAGCAAGGTATATTTTTCCACTTATGTAGGTTTCTTTTGGTTTCTTGGAGTAGTGTCTTGCAGTTTTCTTTGTTTAAGTCTTGTACATCTCTGGTAAGATTTATTCCTAAGTATTTTATCTTTTGGGGGGCTACTGTGAACGGTATTGATTTGGTGATTTCCTCTTCAAGGTTCTTTTTGTTGGTGTAGAGGAATCCAACTGATTTTTGTATGTTTATCTTGTATCTTGATACTCTGCTGAACTCTTCTATTAGCTTCAGTAGTTTTCTTGAGGATTCCTTAGGGTTTTCTGTGTATAAGATGATGTCATCTGCAAATAGACATACGTTTACTTCTTCCTTGCCAATCTGGATGCCCTTTATTTCTTTATCTAGCGTAATTGCTCTGGCTAGGACTTCCAGCACAGTGTTGAACAAGAGTGGTGATAATGTGCATCCTTGTCTGGTTCCCCATCTCAAGGCGAATGCTCTGAGATTGTCTCCATTTAGGGTGATGTTGGCTATTGGCTTTGTATAAATGCCTTTTATTATGTTGAGGAATTTTCCTTCTGTTCCTATTTTGCTGAGAGTTTTTATCATGAATGGTGTTAAACTTTGCCAAATGCCTTTTCTGCATGAATTCATAAAATCATGCAGTTCTTGTCTTTTGTTTTATTTATGTGGTGGATTACATTAATTGTTTTTCTAATGTTGAACCATCCCTGCATACCTGGTATGAATCCCACTTGGTCATGGTGAATTATTTTTTTGATATGTTGTTGAATTCTATTGGTTAGAATTTTGTTGAGGATTTTTGCATCTACATTCATGAGGGATATAGGTCTGTAATTTCCTTTAACTGAGGTGTCTTTACCTGGTTTTGGTATCAGGGATATGGTGGCTTCATAGAATGAGTTTGGGAGTATTCTGTCCTGTTCTATGCTTTGAAATACCTTTAGTAGTAGAGAAGATAACTCTTCTCTGAAAGTTTGGTAGAACTCTGCAGTGAAGCTGTCCAGGCCAGGGCTTTTTTTTGTTGGGAGTTTTTAGATTACCTTTTCAATCTCTTTTGTTATGGGTCTATTTAGTTGTTCTACCTCTGTTTGTGTTGGTTTAGATAGGTAGTGTGTTTCTAGGAATTCATGCATTTCTTCTAGGTTTTCAAATTTGTTAGAGTACAATTTTTCATAGTAATCTGATATGATTCTTTTAATTTCAGTTGGGTCAGTTGTAATATCGCCCATCTCATTTCTTATTTGGGTTATTTGCTTCCTATTCTGTTTTTCTTTTGTCAGTTTGGCCAGTGGTTTATCAATTTGGTTGAGTTTTTCAAAAAACCAGCTTTTGGTCTCTTTAATTCTTTCAATTGTTTTTCTGTTTTCTATTTCATTTAGTTCAGCTCTAATTTTTATTATTTGTTTTCTTCTGGTGCCTGTAGGTTTCTTTTGTTGCTCTCTTTCTATTTGTTCAAGTTGTAGAGATAATTCTTTGATTTTGGCCCTTTCTTCTTTTTGGATGTGTGCATTTATTGACATAAATTGGCCTCTGAGCACCGCTTTTTCTGTGTCCCAAAGTTTCTGATAGGAAGCCTTTTCATTCTCACTGGATTCCCTGAATTTCTTTATTCCATCCTTAATGTCTCCTATAATCCAGTCTTTTTTGAGCAGGGCATTGTTCAGTTTCCAAGTGTTTGATTTCTGTTCCTGTTATTGATTTCCACTTTTATGGCCTTATGGTCAGAGAAGATGCTTTGTAATATTTCGATGTTTTGGATTCTGCTAAGGCTTGCTTTATGACCTAATATGTGGTCTATTCTAGAGAATGTTCTATGTGCACAAGAAAAGAAAGTGTACTTGGCTGCTGTTGGGTGGGGTGTTGTGTATATGTCTATAAGGTCAAGTTGGTTGATTGTGGCATTTAGATCTTCCATGTCTTTATTGAGCTTCTTTCTGGATGTCCTGCCCTTCACCGAAAGTGGTGTGTTTAAGTCTCCTACTATTATTGTGGAGCTGTCTATCTCACTTTTCAATGCTGTTAGAGTTTGTTTTATGTATCTTGCAGTCCTGTCATTGAGTGCATAAACATTTAATATGGTTATATTCTCCTGGTATATTGTCCCTTTAATCATTATATAGTGTCCTTCCTTATTCTTTGTGGTGGATTTCATTTTAAAGTCTATTTTGTCAGAAATTAATATTGCCACTCTTGCTCTTTTTTGATGGTTGTTTGCTTGATATATTTTTTTCCATTCACTGAGTTTTAGTTTGTGTCTCTAAGTTTAAGGCGTGTCTCTTGTAGGCAGCATGTAGACAGATCATGTTTTTTTATCCATTCTGCCACTCTCTGTCTTTTTATTGGTGCATTTAGTCCATTTACATTCAGTGTATAGGTACGAATTTAGTGCTACCATTTTGACGTCTTTTTTTGTGTGTGTTGTTGACAGTTTCTTTTTCCCAGTTAGCTTTTTGTGCTGAGTAGTTTATCTTTATATATCGTCTTTTCCTCTTATTCGTTTCTCTTGATTTTGTTTCTCCTGGGTCTCTCTTTTTTTTCTTTTATTTTATTTTGACGTGTAAGATAGTTAGACTCCTTTGTGGTTACCTTATTATTTACCCGTATTTTTCTAAATTTAAACCTAACTTTTATTTCTTTGTATCGCCTTGTCTTCCTCTCCATATGAAAGATCTATGACTATATTTCTTAGTCCGTCTTTATTGTTTTATTGTTGTCTTCTTTTACATAATAACATTGCTCTGTCCCTGTTTTGAGCATTTTTTTATCTTGAATTATTTTTGTCATTTCCCTGTCTAGGTTGACATCTGATTGCTCTGTCCAGTGTTCTAGTCTCAGGTTGATACCTGGAGTTATTGATTTTCTAATGAAAGAACTCCCTTTAGTATTTCTTGTAATTTTGGTTTGGGCTTTACGAATTCCCTAAACTTCTGTTTATCTGGAAATGTCCTAATTTCACCGTCATATGTGAGAGATATTTTGCTGGATATATGATTCTTGGCTGGTAATATTTTTTCTTCAGTGCTTTATATAAGTCACCCCATTGCCTTCTTGCCTGCATGGTTTCTGCCAAGTAGTCCAAGCTTATTCTTATTGACTCTCCTTTGTAGGTGACTTTTCATTTATCCCTAGCTGCTCTTAAAATTATCTCTTTATCTTTGGTTTTGGTAAGTTTGATTAAGTCTTAGTGACTTTCTTTTTAAAATCTACCTTATGTGGAGTTCGATGAGCAGCTTGGATAGATATCTTCTCATCTTTCATGATGTTAGGGAAGTTTTCTACCAACAAATCTTCAACAATTCTCTCTGTATTTTCTATTATCCCTCCTTGTTCTGGTACTCCAATCACTCGCAGGTTATTTCTCCTGGTAGAATCCCACATGATTCTTAAAGTTTCTTCATTTTTAAAAATTCTTTTATCTGATTTTTCTTCAAATGTATTGGTGCCAAGTGCTTTATCTTCTAGTTAATTCTGCCTTCAACTTGCTCAATTCTGCTCCTCTGACTTTCTATTGAGTTGTCTAATTCTGTAATTTTATTGTTAATCTTCTGAATTTCTGATTGCTGCCTATGGATTTTTCCAGCTTATTAAATTTTTCATTATGTTTCTGAATAACTTTTTTAATTTCTTCAGCTGCTTTATCTGTGTGTTCCTTGGCTTGTTCTGCATATTGCCTAATCTCCTTCCTGATGTCTTGAAGAGTTCTGTATATTAATCTTTTGTATTCTGCCTCTGGTAATTTCAGGAAGGCACTTTCATCTAGAAGATCCCTTGATTCTTTGTTTGAGAGCTTGTTGAAATGATCATGGTCTGTTTCTTTATGTGATTTGATATTAACTGTTGTCTCCAAGCCATCTATAAGTTATTGTATTAGCTTATGTTTGCTTACTATATCCTAGCTTCTTGCTTTGTTTTGTTTTGTTTTGATATGCCCAAATGGGTTGCTTGAGTGAGCTAGCTTGATTATTTTCACCTTTGAAGCTCTGACATCCTGTCACCAGGTGGCTAGAGCTGTTATCAGGTATTAGTCTAGGAGTCCATTCACTTTTCTTGTATGGACTCAGAGCTCAGGTGTCCAGCTAGCTGCTCATCAAGTGTGTGATATAAGCTCTGTCCTACAGTCCTAGAGGGGCAGGGGTGGTTGGTGTAGATACTGGTATCTGGTTGCAGCAGGGGGTCATGCTCTGAACAAGGCAGGGGGCTGAATCATCCCCCAAGTGTCTCTGAGGAAAGCACATCCCTCTTCCCTAGAGTGTACAGGTGGGTGGGTTCTGCAGAAGATCCATGGGCACCCAAAGCTTTTGGTTGTAATGACTGGGAGGTACCAGTTATCCTTGAACCCCTGTCACGGGTGACTGAGTGGCCTGAGTGGAGCCACCAGTTGTTAGACCCCTGATGTGGGTAGGTGAGGACCCTGTTTAGCAGGCAGGGTGGTGTCAAACATCAAACACCCACCTCTCCACCACACAGCTGAAACAGTTGTAGTCTGCCAACAAGGGCCTATTCTCCTGAAATAGGCCCACAAAGGTCCATGCAGGGGGGAAAGGTACTCAAAGTCCATGGACCATTTATGCCTGGACAAGATCCGCTTCTGTCCTGAGCTCCCTAGGTTAGTGGAGCTGGAAAATTATTTTTTCCCCCAAATGCAAATTTATTCTTTCTCCAAGGCCAGGAGGATGGCTCTAGGAGCTCAGCAAGGCCTATCTCAGGCCCAGGGAAATCAACAGCCACTGAAGTCAGCTTGGAGGGGGTGGTTTACAGTAAAATATACACAAGTACTTAGCTTTTGTCGAGAGCACTGTTCTCTGGTTCCGGAGGTGTGAGTAGGCTGTGCGGCTGGATGCTTCTCTCTGAGAAAACCGTACCAAACGCTAGTACCAGCCCACCACAGCTGCTCCCGGGAATGGTGTCTGAAGGTTCCCAGTGATTCTGGTCTGGTAACTCCTCTCTGCTTCTGAATAGTCTCTTCCTCCCCCTGACGCTCGGTCCATTTCCTAACTTTTCCATTGATGTTCAGGGCTCCTAGCTTGCGATAAATATAATCATTTCACTTATTTTTTCGGGTCTTTGTTGTAAGAGGGCTTGCCAGAAGCGTCTGTCTATTCTGCCATCTCGGTCCCGCCTCATGAATTTGTAACTTAAGTACAACCTGTAGTTATGAACTAACCCCCCCAAAGCCTATTACATTAAAAATCTGAGGTACGTACAATGGTTTGTAGTAACAAATGGGCATTACTTGACGATGTGCATCAAAACATTGTTGTTATTATTACTGTATTATTATGTTAAAGATGTTTTAGTGTATTTTAAAGTCTTTCTTTAATGTTGTTTATGCATAGAAAGGTACACTATATACTAAGACAAACATTTGACTAACTGATTGATGTTAGATAAATCTGTACCTAACTGTTCCAATTTATGTACAAATTTGATTTGAAGACAGATTTAGGAAAAGAACTTGTTCATAATCCGGGAACTGTCTGTACATATTTCTGTTTGTACATTGTGTGAGAGAATTTAAACATTGCTCTTTTTAAACAAGGTTTAAAAAGTGGTTTCAAATCCCTGTCTGTGAGTACATCCCCCTTAGTGACAGGTGCTGGTAACTGTTGCTGTCCCCTCTCAGAGATGCTGGAAAGAGAATAAGGAAGAAGTTACAGTTGTTGGGTTTAGTGGTAAAACCCTCTCCTTCCAAGGGGGAGACCTGGATTCAATTCTCAGCCAATGGACCTCATGTACAACCACCACCCATCTGTCAGTGGAGGCTAGCATGTGCCTATGATACTGAACAGGCTTCAGCAGAGCTTCTAAACTAAGACAGACTAGGAAGAAAGACCTGGTTATCTACTTCCTTAAATCAGCCAGTGGAAACCCTATGGATCACAATGATCCAGTCTCCAACTGATCATGGTGATGGTGCAGGTAGCATTTCATTCTGCTGTGGTGTCGCCGTGAGTAAAGACTAACCTGACAGAAGCTAACAATAACAAAGCTGTTAAGGAGAAGAAAGAAAACAGAAGAAAATCAGAGGCTAGCATGCACCAAGAAGTCACAGAATGAGAAAGAGGCAAAGGGAGTGCATCCGTGACTGTGCCATGTCATAGATTCAGAGGGGGCTCAGCTTTCCCTTATCCAGGCCCCAATGGATGTCTGTCGCCCATCTCAGGAGCACAGAGGCAGCCAGCCTCTCAGAGTCCCCGGGCTACTCCCTACTGGTTAGCTGGACCTCACCTGTACTTGAAGGTAAATAATTTCTGGCAGATAGCGTGTGGGAGTGAAAAGAACGTAGCCATGGTCCAGATGATGATGATGTAGATCACACCTTTTGTGATTGAGATCCGGGGTTTCAAGGGATGCATAATGACCTGGAACACAAGCAAACCATGCATTACTGGCTGAAGAAGTTTTGAAGCAAATGAGAAACCTGGAAGGCGCAGCTCAGTTGTCACTGCCGAGCAGGGCAGGTACTGCTTAGTCAAGCAGCCTTTACATTCATCATTGAGCCCCTGAGCTGCACTGGCCATGCCCCACCCCACAGCCCTTCTCCAGGGGGCAGAAAGAGGCTGTTAACCTGGGCTCATAGACACTTGGCAGTTCAACTGCCTTTTTGTGTGTGTGTGTGTGTGTGTGCTTGATATGACTTTTAAAAAAATAATTTATTTTTGTTGTTGATGTTTAAAATAAACACAGTAGAACATACACCAATTCAACAATTTCTTCATGTACAATTCAGTGACATTCATTGCATTCTTCAAGTTAAGCAACCATTCTCACCCTCCTTTTCCAAATTGTTCCTGTCCATTAACATAAACTCAGTGCTCCTTAAGCATTCTATCTAAACTTTCTGAGTTCCTGTCATCAGTTTGATCCCATATAGACAGTTCTTTGAAAGAATGCAATGTTCAAGGCAGACATTCTTACTTAAGCTGAAGTTTAAGATTTCAGTGGATATTTTTGATTTAAGGTTTAAGGTTTAAATTATCTCAGGGCAATATTTTGAGGGTTTCATCCAGCCTCCATGACTCCAAAGGGTCTGAAATCTATGAGAATCAAATGCTTCTTGCCAGTCATATCCAGGTAGAGCCAGGGTACAGGGAGAGGACCTGGAAGGGGTCAGCTTGCATGGCACTCACACCAAGGCCAGCAGAAAAGCAAGCCCACCCTGGGATCTGAGCTTATCTTCCCATAATCCTAGCTCACCTAGGTTTTGAAGGGTTCTGAGAGGATCTGAGGGTGACAGACATGGAGCAGGGACTCTCATCACTTATGATGGAAAGCTGCATTGATGCTTACTGGGATGTTCACAACACTGCTCATGAAAACTGTATCTAAAATTGCAATGGGGCCCAGCTGTCACATGCCTTAATTAAGACAGGCTTCAGGTTGAAATTCATCTTGCAATTGCTACTGCATGTCAATCAATTCTCCTAAGAGGGTGAAATAAAGACTTTGGAATTTAAAAGCATTCTCATTTTAGGAAGAGAATTGTTCTTTTTTTTTAAAAAAAAATATTTTACTTTGTTTTTTGTTATGGAAAATATACAAAGCAGAAGATACACCAATTCAACAATTTCTACATGTACAATTCTATGACGTTAATCATATTCTTCAAGTCGTACAACCATTCTCACCCACCTTTCTCAACTGAATTGTTGCCCATTAACATAAACTCACCCCTCCCAAGCTTCCTGTCTAACCTTTCGAGTTGCTGTTGTCAATTTGATCCCATACAGATAGTTCTTTAAAGTAAAAGAGCACAATTCTCAAGGCAGAGTAGAATGGTTACTTCTTGAAAAAATTATTTTGGGATAAGTGGGTCAAAGTTCTGGAGAGAGAGTTCATAAAGAGCTGCCCTTTCTCAAGATGTCATCCCAGAACACAGTGAACCATCTGGCTATGTCCTAAGGATTTTGCTATTTTTCCCCCCAATTCTTTTAAGTTTTTATGGGAGGAGGTGGCGGGGCTTTAGAAGCACATTTTCACTCTGGATTTTGACGTCTGCCCCTCATATTCCTTCTTTGTTCTGGGAGCTGCAGGGAGTGGCAGCCTGGGTCAGAGATCCCAAACACCCCTCATAGGCTCCTTTGGCTTTGGGACAGGGCCTCAGTGCCCCATGTTTGCGTATATGATACAGCAATGTGGACAACATGGACAAGATTTACACACCTTTTGGCCAAGAGTCAACTCTCAGTTCCAAAAAACCCACTGCCGTCGAGTCAGTTCCAACTCATAGCAACCCTATAGGACAGAGTAGAACTGCCCCATAGAGTTTCCAAGGAGCACTCTCAGTTAGCTGTGTTAAATGGGGTTAAGCATAGAACAAGTAAAGGTAATCCAGAGCCTCCTTCAACGAATCAGGGGAGAAGGTCAAGAAAAGGTAGGAAATATTTCCATGCAAACTTTTTGCATTTTGCACTAAGCATTTGTAATATAAACATGAGTTGATTCTCAAAAAATGATGGTATTTCAGGGATAAAAAGACTTCAGAGTTGGCCTGGCCCAATCTCCTATCAGTTGCATGATTCCCATCTCAAACATCCTTATCATGTTATCATCCAGCCATTGCTGAAATATGGCTGGTAATATGAAACTCATCAACTCCGCAGATAGCTTTGTCTACCTTTGAATACTTCTATTAGAAAAGTCTTCCTTATATTGAACTGCATGCTTTTTTAAAATAATTAATTTTTTTTGTCGTTGTTAAGAATATACACAGCAGAACGTACACCGGTTCAACAATTTCTGCAAGTAAAATTCAGTGACATTGATTATATTCTTCAAGTTGTGCAACCATTCTCACCCTTTTTTCTGGATCGTTCCTCCCATTAACGTAAACTTACTGCCCCCTAAGATTGCTTCCTATCTAACCTCTCTAGATGCTGTTGTAAATTTGATCCAATATAGATAGTTCTTTAAAAAAGAACAAAGCTAAAGGCAGGCACTTTTTTTTTTTTGTTGTGCTTTAAGTGAAAGTTTACAAATCAAGTCACTCTCTCATACAAAAACTTATACACACCTTGCTATGTACTCATAGATGCTCTCCCCCTAATGAGACAGCACGCTGCTCCACTCCACTCTGTATTCTCTGTGTCTATTCAACCAGCTCCTGTCCCCCTTTGCCTTTTCATCTCGCCTCCAGACAGGAACTGTCAAGGTAGACATTCTTTACCAATTAAGTTAAACTATTGTTTGGTTTAAAGAAAACTTTCAGGGATATTTTTGGTTTAAGGTTTAAAGACTATCTTAGGGTAATAGTTTGGGGGGTTCATCCAGCCTTAATGGCTCTAGAAAGTCTGGATTCCATGACAATTTGAAATTCTTTTTCACATTTCACCCACTTTGATCAAGGTTCTATAGAATTTTTGATCAAAACTGAACTGTGTCTTGGAATCTCTGTCTTTGTAGCCTGCTACTCCTTCACCCTTGTTGCACCTCTTGGTGCTACTCAGAATAAATCCCATCTCTCTTTGTCCCCATGGCCCTTACAATACTGACCTGTAGGCTCTCTTGAATCTTCTCAAAGCATGGTTGCCTAGAGATCAGAGCCTGGGCTTGGAGCCAGGCAGATCTCAGTCCTAATCTGGTTTTGTTGTTCTTCAGGTGTATGATCTGGGGAAAGCTACATAGATGCTTTTCTGAACCTCCATTTCATGATTTACTGGGCGCCTGAATATGCAACATGGGTTTGTTGTGTTATCATGTGCATGACGTGGAGCTATACTCTCTAGGATAAGCACTCTCCGGTCCTTCTCAGTTCCCCTCGCCAGGCCAACCCAGGTGTTTCCATAGGGTGGGACAGCAAGCAGGGCCTGCCGGCCCCTGGGGTTCTGCCGTCCTCCACCCCAACCCCCACTCTTGTCACCTGGACACCCAAGCCTGCATTCCTTCTTGACAGCCTGGACCAATGAAAAATCACTCCATCGCCCAGTGAGGAGCCTGTCCCTGACCTGCAATTATTTCTCTCTCTCTTTTCATTAGTGATATTCCATGTTTGCTTCTCTACTCCCAGAATAAGCTCATCGACTTCTGAGACAGAAACTGCCAGCAGTGAATTTGCAACATCAAAAATGTTTGCTGGAACAACAAACTGGGAAGAACTTTTGCACTTAGGAAAGAGGGTTTACCATCCCTAACCTGAGTGTTCATATTGACAAACACAGTAACTGAAAAAATGGACTAGAGGAGAGGCAAGATGGCGACTAGTCAGACATGCCATGCCATCCCTTTGTAGCAAAGACCTGAAAAACAAAGAAAAACAGATACAGATGTCAACCTGAGAAACCTGAACATCAAATGAAGGGACAAAGCTAGATTGAACACTGAAAGGAAGGAGAAACTGACTGAAAACAGTGAACAAGAAGGAACAGAGCAGAGGTGCCTTGCCAATTGGCCTGGCACAATGCGGCCATCTTGAGACAAAAACAGCAGAGATCCCAGGTGAGGAGCACAGGAGGCAACTTCATGGAATCCTCACGAGGACACAGAGAAACCGAGAAGACACACTGGAGTGAAACAAGGTGAACAGCAGCACAAACCCCCCCCCATCCTTGTAACCCAGACCACCAGGGGCCATGGTAGGAACCCTCCCCCTTCCCCCCAACCCGACCACCTACCACACCTTTCCCGCTTGACCAACTGTACCGAGCACCGGCAGGCTGCTACACCACAGGCCTAGCCACCCACCCTATCCTACTAGCCTGCCCTACTGCTCTGTACATCAGGAAGCCACTCTGGCACAGTTTTGGCTTCCCGCCTTGCCTTTCCTGCCTGCCCAATCAAGCCGAGTGTCTGTAGGCTGCTCCAGTATAGACCTGCTGGCCTGCCTCTCCTTTCCTGCCCACCTGACTGTGCCAAGTGTCAGCAGGCAGTGATGGCTTGGCTTTGGCCCCCACCCCCCCCCCCCCCCGCCTTGCCTTTCCCATTTGCCTGACAACACAGAGCACAGGCAGGCCACTCGGGCATGGACACAACCACCAACCCCTCCCTTATCACTCACCAACTCCAGCGAGCACTAGAAAGCCACTGAGGCATGGCTTTGCCCCCTGCCCCACCTTTCCTGTCTGCCTGATCAAGCTGAGTTTCAGCGTGCTGCTCTGGCATGGACCCAGCTGCTTGCTCTTTCTTTCCCACCCACCAATTGCACCAAGTGCCAGCAGGCCACACCAGCTCAACTTTAGCACCTCACAACACGTTTTCCATTGCCTGACCATGCAGGGTACCAGCAGATCACTCCAGCATAGACCCAACTGCCCTGCCCTTCTCACCTGCCAACCCTGCTAAGCACCAACAGACCACACTGGCATGGCTTTAGCCATCTGCTCCACTTTTCCTGGCCGCCCAATTGTGTACACAAGCATTCACGAGCTAGCCTGTCCATCAACCCCCTCACCAGGCAGGTATCAGTGAACATGTGCCCATGCACTTACATGCCCATCACCCCTCTCCTCACTCACTAACCCAGTGAGCAGAAGCACCCACACACTCCTATGCCCAGACACCCTTGCTGGGGTGTGCAGTCCAGCAGCACCTCCTATGCCCTCAGCCACCTTCACCAGGGGCCTGAAGACCAGTGACACACCCTCCCTTATGGTATGCTCTCGTGGACAGGGTCATGCTCTCCAACCAGGCGCATGTGGATTGGTGGCATCTCCCTGCCTTGCCCCCTGCATTGCTCCCCCTATAACTGGAGGCTTGTGCCAGCTCCAACCACCCCTGCCCAGCCCGCCCTGCCCAGGACTGTTGGTGAGTTTCTGTGCCACCTACCCAGTGACCGATAACCCAGGGACCCTTGCTCAGAACACCTGGCAACCAACAGTGCACACACACACCAAACCCAGCAATCAGTAAGAACACTCCCTGGACCCACGCCCAGCTGGCTGACCAGACAGACATAGCATCCCACCAGAAATGCCAGCTACATTCTCAGCTGTCCTGTAAAACCACCAGAGAACCATGCTCAAATACCAAGTCACTGCCCCACCCACCTGGAGACAGGAGGTGAGAGCTCCCGTGCAGCCAGACTAGCAACCAGAGTAGCATACAAGCCCACCTACAATGATATATGAAAACAAAACAAAAAATCAGGATGCAACAAACAAATATACAATAAATCAATAAATATAGTAACACCTTGATGCCTCAGAGACAACAGACAATATCAAATCACATAGAGAAGCAGGTCAAGATGGATCCAGCAAGTGACCAAAATAAAGAACAAGAAAAGCTTCCAGGGGAAGAAATGGTAATTGAATCACCTGTTAAGAAATTCAAAAGACTAATATACATGGGTCTCTGAGAGATTAAGAAAGAGATCAAGGAAAACACAAAGAAAATCATACAAAGTCAAGAAAAACACAGACAAAATGATAGAAGAACTCAGGAAAACAATATAAGGACAAAATAAATAGACAATGAGAAACCACACAAAAACAACTACAAATTCAAACGTTTAACAATAAAATTTCAGAAATAGACAACTAAACAACTTAATAGAAGGATACAGGAACAGAATTCAATTGCTGAAAGACAAACTTAATGAAATTGAAGATAAATACTTTGACATCAATTTGTTTCAGGAAAAACAGGAAAAAAAGAATAAAGAAAAATGAAGAAAGCCTAAGAATTATGTGGGACACTAGCAAAAGGAAAAACTTGCATGTGATTGGAGTTTCAGAACAGACAGAAGCAATGGGAAAGACAGAATTGTCAAAGATTCACTGACAGAAAACTTCTCTTATATCATGAAAGACAAGAAGACATCCATCCAAGAAGCACAGCAAACCCCCCTTACAGGATAGGCCCCAAAAGAAAGTCACCAAAACATAACATAATCAAACTTACCAAAACCAAAGACAAAGAAAGACTCCTGAGAGCAGCCTGGAAAAAACAAAAAGTCACCTCCAAAGGGGAACGAGTAACACTGAACTCTGATTACTCAGCAGAAACCATGCAGGCAAGAAGGCAGTGGGATGACATATAAAAACCCTTGCAAGAAAAAAATTGCCAACCAAGAATTATATATCCAGCAATATTATCTCTCAAATTAATGGGGAAATTAGGACTTTTCCAGATAAACAGAAATTAAAGGAATTTGTAGAAACCAGAACAGCTTTACAAGAAGTATTATTATTTTTTTTTTTCAGACAGAGAACCACAACATCAGACAACAAGCTGAGATTAGGACACAGGACAGCATCAGCCAGATACCAACCCAGATCAAGAATTCCCCAAATTAAAAAAAGTTGAATGACTGAAAATAGAAAACTAGAGACGTCAATCTGTAAATGATGACAACACCAAAACAAAAAGGAGGAATAAATGGAGTAGTTATCAAATTTTTATATAGAGAGGAAGTCAAGGTGATATCAAAAAATAAAAGAGTATTTTAAACTTAGAAAGATACAGGTAAATTTCAAGGTAACCACAAAGAAAGTTAACAAACTTATCAAAACAAGAAAGAAGAAAAACATAAAGTCTTAATAATTGCAAAATCAACAACAAAAGAAATGAAAAGAACATCCACAAACAAAAAGAAATCAGTGCAGAAAATTAGAACGAAGTAATCGTCAACATCAAAAACCAAAACCTAAATTGTACAACAAAATGATGGCAGTAAACATATGCCTATCAATAATCACACTGGCTTAAATGTACCAATAAAGAGACAGAAATTGGCAAAACAGATTTTAAAAAATATATAACTCATCAATATGCTGTTTACAAGAGACACACCTTAGATACAAAGACAAAAATTAAAACTCAAAGGATGGAAAAAAATATATCAAGCAGACAATAACCAAAAAAAAAAAAAAACCCACAGGACTGGCAATATTAGTCTCTGATAAAATAGACCTTAAGGCAAAACACACCACAGAAGATAAGGAAGGTCCCGAAATTATGGCCCCTGGATGCCCTGCAAACTCAGAACTAAAGTCTCTCCCAAAGTCCACCTTTCAGCCAAAGATTAGAGAGGTCTATAAAACAAACACTAACATACATGAGGAATGTGCTTTTTAGTTCAATCAAGCATAGGAGACCTAAGGGGCAACACCTGTCCAAAAGCAAAGGTGAGAAGGCAGAAAAGGACAGGAAACCTGGATGAATGGACACAGGGAACCCGGGGTATAAAGGGAAAGGGGGAGAATGCTGACACATTACAGGGATTGCAACCAATGTCACAAAACAATTTGTGTATAAATTTTTGAATGAGAAAAAAATTGAATTTAATTTTTAAAAAAGATAAGGAAGAAAATTACATAATGATTAAAGGGTCAATCCACCAAGAGGACATAGCCATAATAAATATACACACTCCCTATGACAGGGCTCCAAAATATATAAAACAAATTCTGACAGCATTGAAAAGAGAAATAGTTCCACAATAATAGTAGGAGACTTCAACACACCACTTTCAGTGAAGTACAGAACAACTAGAAAGAAACTCAACAAAGATACAGAATACCTAATTGTCGCAATCAACCAACTTGACCTCAAAGACATACAGAACACTCCACCCAACAGCAGCGAAGTATACATTCTTTTCCAATGCACGTGGATCCTTCTCCAGAACAGGCCACATTTTAGGCCACAAAACAAGCCTTAATAAAATTCAGAATAATAATACAAAGCATTTCTCTGATCACAAAGATATCATGAAAGTTGAAATCAATAACAGAAAGAGCAAGGAAAAATAATCAAATACATGGAAACTGAACAACACCTTACTTAAAAGCTATCGGGTAATAGAAGAAATCAAAGAAAAATTCCTAGAATGAAATGAAAATGAAAATACGTCTTACCAAAATCCTTGGGGCACAGTAAAAGCAGTGCTCAGATGACAATTTATAGCAATAAACATACACATCACATCAAAAAAGAAGGGCCAAAATTAAAGCATTAACCCTACAACTCAAAAAAAAAAAAAAAAAGAGCAGCCCATGGTAACCAAAAAAAGGAAATAGTAAAGATTAGAAAAGAAATAAATGAAATAAGGCACAGAAAAAGAATAGAAAAAAATCAACAAGACCAGTAGTTGAGTCTCTGAAAAGATCAATAAAATCAACAAACCACTGGCCAAACTGACAAAAGAAAAGCAGGAGAAAAAGCAAATAACCCATATAAGAAGTGAGATGGGTGACATTACAACAAAATCAACTGAAATAAAAAGGATCATAACTGAATATGATGAAAAATTGTACTCCAACAAATTTGAAAATCTAGAGGAAATGACAAATTTCTAGACATACATTACCTACCTAAACTAACACAAACTGAGGTAGAAAAACTGAACAGACCCATAACAAAAGAAAATTGAAGAGGAAACAAAAGAAAACTCCCAAACAAAAAAAGCTGTAGTCCAGATGGCTTCACTGGAGAATTCTACCAAACATTCAGAGAAGAGTTCACACCAACATTACTAAAACTATTTCAGATAATAGAAAAGGAAGGGGTACTCCCGAATTCATTCTATAAAGCCAACATAATCCTGATACCAAAGCCAGGCAAAAACACCACAAAAAAAGAAAATTATAGACTAATATACCTCATGAAAATAGATGTAAAAATTCTCAACAAAATTCTAGCCAATAGAATTCAAAAGCATTAAAAAAGAAAAAAAAAATCATGACCAAGTGGGATTCATATGAGGTATGCAACGATGGTTCAACATTAAAAAATCAATCAACACAATCCACTACATAAATAAAACAAAATAAGAATCACACAATCATCTCAATTGATGCAGAAAAGCCATTTGATAAAATCTAACACTTGTTCCTGATTAAAAAAAAAAAAAAACCTCAGTAAAATATGAATAAAAGGGCAATTCCTCAACATAATAAAGGGCATTTATACAACAGTCAACATTATTCTTAATGGAGAAAGACTGAAAGTATTCTCCTTGAGAACAAGACAAGGATCCCCATTATCACCATGCTTATTCAACATTGTACTGGAAGTCCTAAGAAAAGGCAAAAGACAAAAAAAGGGAATAGAGGGCACACAAATTGGTAAAGAAGGGGTAAAACTGTGGTATGATCCTATATATAGAAAATCTCAGAATGCCACAAGAAAGCTACTGGAACTCATAGCAGGATTTAGCAAAGTAGCAGGATACAAGATCAACATACAAAAATCAGTTGGATTCCTCTACACCAATAAAGAGAATTAAAAAAAGGAAATCCGGAAAACAATACCATTTACAATAGCCTCCCAAAAGAGAAAATGCAAAGGAATAAATCTAACCAGGGGCATAAAAACCTACACAAAGAAAACTACAAAACGCTACTGCAAGAATCAAAAAAAAAAAAAAGACCTACAGAAATGCAAAAACATACCACGCACATGAATAGGAAGACTCAATATTGTGAAAATATCAATGCTACCCAAAGCGATCTACAGATATAAAGCAATCCCAATCCAAATTGCAACAGCATTCTTTAATGAGATGGAAAAACTAATCACCAACTTTACATGGAAAGGAAAGAGAATCTGGATAAACAAAGCATTATTGAAGAAGAACAAAGTAGGAGGCCTCATACTACCTAATCTCAGAACCTGCTACACAGCCACAGTAATCAAAACAGCCTGGTACTGGTACAACGACAGATGCAAAGACCAATGGAACAGAATTGAGAACCCAGGCGTAAATCTATCTACCTATGCACAGCTGATCTTCAGCAAAGGGCCAAATTCCCTTAAATGGGGAAGAGACAGTCTCTTCAACAAATTGTGTGGGCCAAACTGGATATCTACCTGTGGAAAAATGAAACATGATTCCTACCTCACACCATACACAAAAACTAACTCTAAATGGATCAAATACATGAATATAAAACTTAAAACTATAAGAATCATGGAGGAAAAAATAAGGGCAATGCTAGGGGCCTCAATACATGGCATAAATAGAATACCAAGCATAATGTAAAATGTACACATAACAAAGATGAACTGGACAAATGGGACCTCCTAAAAATTCAACATTTATGTTCATCAGAAGACTTCTTCAAAAGAGTAAAAAGAGATCCTACAGATTGGAAAAAAAAAAAAATTGGCTAAGACATATCCGACAAGAGTCTAATCTCGAAAATTTACAGAAAACACCTCAACGATTAAAAAGACAAACAATCCAATTAAAAAATGGGCAAAGGATATGAACAGACACTTCACCAAAGAAGACATTCAGACAGCTAACCAACATACATAGAAATGCTCACGATGATTAGCAAACTAAAACAAACAAACAAAAAACCTACTGCTGTCGGTTGACTGCAACTCATAGTGATCCTATAGGACAGAGTAGAACTTCCCCATAGGGTTTCCAAGGAGCACCTGGTAGATTCAAACTGCCAACCTTTTGATTAGCAGCCATAGCTCTTAACCACTTCACCACCAGAATTTCCGATTAGCAGTTAGAGAGATGCAAATCAAAACTACAGTGAGAGGCCATCTCATCCCAACATTACTGTCACTAATCAAAAAAACAGAAAACAAAATAATAAATGTTGGCAAGGTTGTGGGGAGATTGGAACTCTTATACACTGCTGGTGGGAATGTAAAATGGTACACCCACTATGGGAAACGATATGGCACTTCCTCAAAAAGCTAGAAATAGAAATACCACATGATCCGCCAATCCCACTCCTAGCTATATACCCTAAGGAAATAAAAACCATGACATGAACAGCCATATGCACACCCATGTTCTTTGCAGCACTATTCACAGTAGCAAAATGATAGAAACAACCTAAGTGCCCATCGACAGAGGAATGGATTAATAAACTGTGGTATATACACACAGCAGACTACTTTGCCACAATAAACAATAATGACCAATCCATGAAACATCTCACAACATGGATGAATTTGCAGGGCATTATGCTGAGTGAAATAAGTCAATCACAAAAGGACAAGTATTGTATGAGACCACTATTAGAAAGTGACAAACAAAAAGTTTACACACAGACAAAAAAAACACCCTTTGATGGTTACCAGGGATGGCAGGGTGAGGGAAGGAAACTTACCAAATAGATAGAAGATCCATGTTAATGTTGGTGAAGGGAAAGGCAATACACAATATGGGAGAAGTCAGCACAACATGACCAAGGCAAGAGGGGACACCAAAGCAAGAGAAGAATCCAAGAATAAAGGGCAACTACGGTAACCACTATATCACAGATAATCCTGCAACAGTAGTATTAACAAACAGTAATTTATGAATAGATACATAGGTAGACAGATATGCCTAGAGGTTTGGGAGGGTGTAAGAGAACACACCCACCTGCAGATACAGGTTTGGTGGTGGATATTTCTACATACATGACCGTAGGTGCTCCCCATATATTAATACAGACAATAGAGCACTCCACGGTAACAGCCTGGGAAACCTCTCAGATATAACCAAACACTTTGCAGGACAAAGTTCCTAGGTTCGAAGGTAAAGGACCATAGACTCAGGGGACATCTGTCAACTGACACAACACAGTTCGTGAAGACAATGTTCTGCATCCTGCTTTGGTGAGTAATATCTGGGGTGTTAAAAGCTTGTGAGTGGCCATTTAAGATACCACTATTGGTCTCTTCCCATCTGGAGCAAAGGAGAGTGAAGAAAACCAAAGACTCACTGGAGCAATTAGTCCAAAGGACTAGTGGTCCACATGAACCACAGCCTACACGACCCCAAGACTAGAAGAACTAGATGATGCCCGGCTACCACTACTAACTGCTCTGCCTAGGATCACAACAGAAGGGAGGAAAATGTAGTACAAGAAATCAAATTCAGAAAAAAGACCAGACTTACTATGACAGACACTGGAGGAACCCCCAAGTCTGTGGCCCTAAGACACCCTTCTGAACTGGAACTGAAGCCATCCCCGGGGACCACCTTCCAGCCAAACAATAGACGAGCCCATAAAATAAACAATAATACCCGAGATATACTCCTTAGAACAATCAATTATATGAGATCCAAAGGGTAATATTTGCCCAAAAGCAAAGATGAAAAGGCAGGAAGGGGTAGAAAATCAGGATGAAAGGAAACGAGGAACCCAGAGTGGAAATGAGGAGAGTGCTGACACATTGTGGGGAATGAACCAAGGCCAAGAAACACTTTATGTACAAATTGTTGAATGAGAATCTAATTTGCTCTATAAACTTTCACCTAACCCACAATTAAAAAAAAAACTCTTAAAAAATATTTAAATAGATCATGGTGGTGGCTGTACCACATAGTAAGCATAATTAATGCCACTGAACTGTACATGTAAAAATGGTTGAAATGGAAGATGTTTTATTATAAGTATTTTGCCAGAATAAAGACCTTAAAAATAGATATTTAAAAAAGGGAGCTAAAACACTGCCGTGAGAGATCCCAGCAGCCCCCTGGAAAGCAATGCCAGAGCAGGACAGAGCGTTGGGGTAGGTACCCTCACCTGGTGGCGGTCCACAGCAATGGCCGTCAGCGTCAGGGCTGAGACGTGCAGGGAGCAGTACTGGGCAAAGCGGCTGATGTGGCACATGCCCTTCCCGAACACCCACGTGCTGTTCACAAAGCGGACCTGGAGATGAGCCCACAGAGGTCAGGAGACACATGGCCTTGACCCTGACACCCAGTGGGAGGCCTCC
Source organism: Elephas maximus indicus (assembly GCF_024166365.1). Lineage (NCBI taxonomy): Eukaryota > Metazoa > Chordata > Mammalia > Proboscidea > Elephantidae > Elephas > Elephas maximus. The sequence goes on along the minus strand of NC_064825.1, from coordinate 26,595,848 downwards.
CTGGCCCCACAGAGTTCTCTCCCCACTCCTCCCTTCTTTCCCTCTCTATGCTGCTGAAACATAGGTCACACATGACCTTCTCCAGCACTCCTCATTCTCCATTCATTCAATTCCACGAGCCCTGATCATGCTGTTGGGGCCGGGCCCTGTGTTAGGTGCTGGGAGATCTTGGGAAGAACGTAGGCTTTGGAGTCAGGCTCCCCATTTCTAAAACTTTCTAGCTGTGCAACCTTGGGCAAGGTATGTAACTTCTCTGAAGCTCAGTTTCCTTATTTGCAAAAAAGGCTTAAAAACCTGTACCTTATAAGCTTACTGTTAAGGGCTAAATTTTGTAAAAGTCTGTGAAGGGCAAAACAGTGTCTGGCAGATTGTTAGAAAGCTATTGTTAGAAATAAATAGTAGCTATATTTTATGGGTAATAAGAAAGTTCATTCTTGGTCTATACAGACTTCTGTCAAATGTGAGAGACATATCTGAAAACTCACAACTTCGTGTGTGGTCTGAGCTAGCAAATCTTGGCTAAAGCAGGCCTTGAAACTCATCATTTGGGAAGGGGATCCAGGGTTCTGGAGAGGTGTGAGCGGGGGTGGGGGAGGCAGAGAAATTTTCTCCAGTGGGGAGAGAAGACATGCTCACAGGACAGTGTGGGCCACCAGGAGCAGGCCGAGGGCTCTGACCACACACTCAGGGCTGTTCAGTCAATTAGTACTTCAGCAGCCTCTGTGAGGAATGCCCCACGCCTGAGAGAGGTGGAACATGGATTCTGACCAACGAGCATCCAGTTTACGTAGAAAGGACTCAAGTAACCCGGGTGTGAGACAGAAAGTAAGCAGTGCCCTTCAGAAGGCCCAGATCAAGGGCAAACGGGCCATGAGGTATGGGTGGGGGCCAGTAGAGGCAGGGAGAGAGAGATGAAAGAGATAGGAATAAAGAAATCAGCCTGACAGAAAGAGTAGTGTTGTGGCTTACAGCATCATTTTGCCACTTACAGCTGTTACCTTGGGCAAGTATTTAGGTCCCTCTGGATCCTTGGTGGTGCAGTGGTTAAGAGCTCAGCTGCTAACCAAAAGGTCGGTGAAAGGTCCTTTTGGGCCCTCTTCCTGTTCTTCCCTCCCTTTGCCCCACTCCTTCACTGTGCTTCCAGCCTTCTCTGTTCCAGCTACGTTGAACCACTCAACATTCCCTCAATGCATCATGAACTTCGATGCCTCCTTGCCTTGGCTCTCCCTGGTAGTCCTGCACTGATGTCCTGGTCCGCACTGATGTTCATCTTGACCGGGGAAATTTTTACTCATCCAGGCCCAGCTGACATGGCATGTCCTTTGTAAACTCTCCTTTGACCCTCTCGTGGAATGACTCCTTCCTCCAGATTCCAACACGTACTGTGTATGTCCCTACTACAGGAACTGTAAGTAATGGTGTGCTTTTCTCTCAATGGCCAGAGCTGGGATTCCTGCTGATGATCACGTGTAAAGTGGATAGAAGGGGGGACCAGGGAAGAAGGATATTGTCACCAATCAGGCTGAAAGCAGGACATATTACCCAGTTGGGGAGCCTGGGCTGAGCAGACTGAGGGGTTAGGACACCCTCCCTGTCTGTACTCCCCAGTTACCAGCATCTTATAAACCCTAATTGGGGGATGGATTGGGGCAGATGCATGGGCCACGTTCCAAGGCCAAGATGCTGTGTACCATCCTGTTGGGGGTGCTAGGTTTTCAAGAACTGCGGCAGGGGCTGCCAGCTCTTAGCTGCAGCCTGGCTTTGGGTTTGTGACTTTTTTCCCCACCCCCACCCCCCATTTGTGCCTGGTGCAGCATTAACGGTACTGTTTGATATTCCAGCTCTGGCACAAAGTAGAATCCCGTAGGGGAGGGGAATATTTTATGGGGTGTACTTTAGGGAGAGGGGGTGATTTCACAATCTCTGTGGACACTTCAGGGGCTTCTATTTACTGATCAAACATGCCCTGGGGTCTTCCAGGCCCTGTCCTGGGTGGCCAAGCCCCACCCTACCATTGCAGATTCTTAGGTCAGAAACCAGTGGGCAGCCAACGGGAGCCAGAGACCCAGCCCTCTTGTGCTTTGAAACAGTGAAGGGGGTGTGTTTGGAAGCCCTTTTGCCCTTGGTCATTGCCCAGAGAATCTTGACTAGCCATGAATAGAATGGACGTAGGCTGGAAGGAGAGCAAGAAAAGTCTGTGGCTTGGAGCAGTGGAGACTAAGCATAGTCCAAGGTTACCCACCACTTGGTTGGGAAGCTTAGCAGACAGACTTCTGGACTTGAGTCGGGGAGTAATAGTAGTCCTAGCTCTGCCAATTACTGCCAATTGGACCACTCTGTGCCTTAGTTTCCTCACTTGCAAAATCTTAATAATCTTCCCAGAAGTGAGGACAAGAAAGGAAATGTGAGAGTACTTTTAAAACACAGGGTGTGCAAGGACATTCACACAGGTGGATGGATTTGTGGGGCTTCACCTTCTTCTTTTTGTTTGTCTGCTGTTCCTGGTTGTGTGAGTAAGAGATAGAGAGAGAGACGAACAGATACAACTTTGGTAATAACTCAAATGAGAATAATATTATTCTATAAATTTTAAAAAAGTAACTTTTGCCACAGAAACATGAGATGTAACTCATTATGATTCCTCAATCATAGCCCTCAAAGACCCAGATCACCCTTGAGAGCCACCCACCCAGTGTCCTCGAGTCGATTCTGACTCATAGTGACCCCATAGGACAGAGTAGAGCTGCCCCATAGAGTTTCCAAGGAGCGCCTGGCAGATTCGAACTGCCGACCCTTTGGTTAGCAGCCGTAGCACTTAACCACTACGAGGGGCAGAAACCACACAAGCAACACAGACCAGCCAGGGTTCGGGGAGGAAGCCCATTCACCATTTGTGTGCAAATGGCCAAGCCCATCTCACCCTCATCTCCTCCCCAACACACACCTCAGACAGAGCTGCACTGCCACACCACAGAAGGGAGTGCAATTTAAATGAGCTGTCTAGGAAAATGCACTTAATGCGCCTTTAACAATTAGAAATTGTTTGATATTCCAGCCCTGGCACAAAGCAGCATCCCATGGTGGAAGGGGAATATTTAGTGGGTTGCATTTGGGGAGAGGAGGTGACTTAACAATGTCTGTGGACACTTCAGGGGCTTCGAGTTACTGATCAAACACACCCATGCCCAGTGGGATGACACAGAAGATGGTCATTCATTCATAGCTGACTGCAGACACTCCAATCGCTGACCCGGTGGCACCAGCAGTATATAGAAGCTCTAGCTGAAAAGGTGGGAGGAGAAAAAGAGAGGGGGGAGGAAAAGTCCTAAAGAGGTGAGGAGAGAGATAGAGACAACAAATAAAGAGACAGAAAGAGAGTCACAGAGAGACAGAAAGATGAAGACACTGGGAGACACAGAGCAGAGAGACAGAAAGACTTCAGAAAGAGAGAAAAGAGAACGAAGACAGATAGGGAATGACAGAGAGAGACATTAAAAGAGACGCAGAAAAACAGAGAGTTGGGAGATGAGAAATGAGAGAGCAAGAGAGGAAAGAGATTAAGAGAGGGAGATAGAAGTAGGGAAGAAAGACAGACACAGAAATGCGGGTGGGTGGGCGGGGGGTATGTGACCGGCAGAGAAAGACAAAAGAGAGATGCAGAAGACAGAGGGAATAACACAGAGAGAGCGAAAAGCAGAGACGGAGAGAAATGGAAAAACAGAAGCAAAGAGAATTGAGAATTCAGAGATGAGCTAGAGACTCGGAGAGCCAGCGAGCAGGAGCCAGGGAGAGCCAGCCCAGCCAGGGCGACAGCCAGCTGCCCTCGCCTTACCAAAGTGAAGGGGGTGTTGAGGAGCGTGATCATGATGTCCGCCACGGCCAGGTTGACGATGAAGAGGCTGGTGGCCGAGTGCATTCTCTGGTTCTTGAAGATGACATGACAGACCAGGACGTTCCCAAAGAGCGAGAAGACGATGATGAAGGAGTAAGCCACAATGAGCAGGGCTTTCACCGTGGGGTTCTGGGACTCGGCCCCGTACCGCCTCCTGCCCACAAAGTTCTGCCAGTCCGAGAAGGTGTAGTTGTTCCAGGAGAAGAAGTGCGAGGCGTTGGGCGCGGCCAGCGCGGCCTCTAGGCTCTGGTTGTCCCCACGGCTCTCGGGGAGCTCGGTGGCTTGCACCGAGTGCAGGAGGCAGAGCAGCAAGAAGTGCGGGAGCATTTTGCAGGGACCGCTCCTTCCTGGGACTCTGCACTCCTGATCTCGCCGCAGGACCCCGTGGGCAGCCGGATGTGAGCAGAAGGGGGCACCGGGCTGTCCCAGGGAAGGGCACCCTTCTGGACTAAACGGAGCGCAGCTCACAGCCCTCAGTGCCCAGCAGGACGCCCGTGCGCCCGCTGCCACCAGCTCTCGATTGGCACACTCGGGTTTTGTTGCAGCACTTTTATACCTCTGCTTCCACCAGGCTGCTAACGAGCGCCTGTCTATTGGGCAGTGCAGCGTCTCTCCCGGCGACGGTGACGCGCCGTGGCTCTGACAAGACTCATCCCCCGCCCTGCCTGGATGGCTCGGCTGCTCCCCGCCCCTAGCTAGCCCGGCTCCCACTCTAGAAATAAAACTCCGGTAGGGCTGCAAAGGCTGTTTCTAGAAAACACGAACATTCACTTGGTTGCTGCTTAAGCCTCTTTGTTATAGTAAAGGGAGCAGGTGGACAAGCCCATGGGGCGAGTTGGGATTATGCCCGGGTCATGCTGCAAAGACTGATATGCCTGCCCTGGGCAGCTCCAGTTTAGCCGCATTGATAAATTCTGCTTGTTTCTATTTGAGCTTTAGTACTGGCACAATTTCAATATTGAGGTGGATCCCTGAGTTCTGACGGTTTGGGGAACAAGGCAAACCGGGAAACAGAGACAGTAGGGTATCTCCACTCTTTAATATACAGATCTCAGAAGTGTTGGAGGGCTTGTTTCCTGTCGTTTATTAAAGGCTTACAATTTCTTTGACAGACCTAGGAACACACTGTGAGGAGCTTTATTTTTCAAGAAAATCCTTTAAAAAGCAGTTCTCCTGACAGGATCAAAGAATAAAAGATTAGGAATATAGCTATCTGAACACTTCTTGTTTATCAGAGATTTTTCTGCTGCTGAAGTTGTTGAAGCTGTATTTGTAAGGGATAGTACCACCAAGGTTGTTTTTTGTTCTCCGCCTACTTCTCTTGGAAATCTTGCCATCGCTCTGACCCTTTTTCACTCCCACTGAAAAGTCTCTTCCAGTCACCTCTCTCCTGTCACCCCTCCACTTAACCCTGTGGTTCAGGCTCTGGAATCAGGGTTAAACACCAGCTTTGACACTTGCTGGCTGTGAAACCTTGGGCAAGCTGTTTAACTTTTCTGGTCTAGTTAAAAGCCTTCTTTTTCCTGTGTGTGGGGTTTTCAGAAATCTGTCTGGATTTCCCACTACATTTTTCTGGTACAAGACATGACGTCTTTGGCAGATCACTTGTAACTACCTCTCAGATTACATCTACTGAGTTATCTTACCCTGTTAAGCAGTGCCCTTCGGCAAGGACTTGAACAAATGACTGAAGCCCAAGTATCTTCTGAGTACCTTTCCGAATACAGGGAAAGCCAAACCCTGGAAGAACAGGTTCCCTTTCTCCCCCCACCAAAAGTACTCTTTTCTCACTGGGCCATCTCTCCTTGAATCTTTTCCAGAAAAGTTAGAATCAGATTTTGTACCCCCTTGAACTTCAGGGACACAGGTTAAGCTCACCTGTTATCCAAGTAAAGAAAAAAAAAAGCAATTAGAAAATGGTTTGATAAGTGTCACCATACTAAAACACAAGGTTCACCTTCCCAGGTTGCAGAGAATCAGGGAAGTTTTCTCAGAGGAAGTTATACTTCAGCTTAGTCCTAAAGGACCAGCAGGAGACAGCTGGATCATGGGCGAGGAGGCAGAAGGAAGAAGATGGAGTATTCCGTAAGGAAAGAATAATGGTACATGCAAAGACATGGAGGTGAGTATGAGTCATTTAATGGCTGCATGTCATTTAAAGTAGCCAGAGTATGTTATACAAGGAGATGGAGTGGAGAGAGAAGGCTGGAGAAGTGGGCAGGGGCCAGAACAAGAAGAGCCTCATAGGTCATGCCGAGGATTTGAATGATTACCTGAGGGTAATGGGAATTCATGGAAGGGGCTTAAGGTAAGGGCTGACATGATCAGGTTTGCATTTGTAGAAACAACACTAGTAGCAGTAAGAATAGAGGGGCTGCAGCTTAAAGCAGGAGGTTTGAAAGCTGTTTGAGTGATTCAGAAAGTGCTGCTACACGGGATCTACATGCTAGCAGAGCAGGAAAAAGCAAGGTTGATACAGACGTTGGAGAGAGGAATCAGAATGACTGTCAAGTTTTCAGCTATGTTGAAGCCAAGCACAAAAAATAACACACACACACACTCACAAAAGTTTCTCCTTTAACTTCAACTCTTTCTAAAGATTTAAGCTAATCTTTCTCCATTATTTAATCAGCAAGTTCCAAGAAGTCACTCTTGCTGTCTCTAGTTCTTCACCTCATATTCACTCTTCAAGTGACTGTGTCACTGGGGTGGTGGTAAGAGTTGTTGTTGTTGTTGTTGTTGTTGTTGTTAGGTGCAGTCAAGTCAGTTCCAACTCATAGCTATGTACAACAGAACACAACACTGCAGGGTCCTATGCCATCCTCGCAATCTTTGTTATGCTTCAGCCCATTGTTGCAGCCACTGTGTCAATCCATCTTATTGAGGGTCTTCCTCTTTTTTGCTGACCCTGTACTTTACCAAGCATGATGTCCTTCTCCCTGGACTGATCCCTCCTGATAACATGTCCAAATTATACCATCCTTGAGTGGAAAATGAGTAGCTGTCCTTAATTCTGCTGACAGACCTAAGGTTGGACTAGGAGAAAAGCTGATGCCAGGAGAAGAGGATTGTTATGGATTGAGTTGTGTCCCCCAATCCCCCCCAAAAAATGTGTGTCAACTTGATAGGCCATGATTCCCAGTATTGTGTGATTATTCACCATTTTGTCATCTGATGTGATTTTCCTATGTGTTCTAAACTGCCTCTATGATGTTAATGCAGGATTAGAAGCAGTTGTGTTAATGAAGCAACACTCAATCTACAAGATTAGGTTGTATTTTGAGTCAATCTCTTTTGAGACATAAAGAGAGAAGTGAGCAGAAAGACAGGGAGACCTTATACCACCAAGAAAACAGAGCCAGGGCTCCTGTGCTGAGAAGCTCCTCGACTAGGGAATATTGAATGCAAAGACCTTCCCCCAGAGCTGACAGAGAGAGAAAGCCTTTCCCTAGAGCTGGCACCCTGAATTCAGACTTCTAGCTTCCTGGGCCCACCACACGTCTGTCAGTTGGTTGCACTGTGGGGGTTTGTATGTTGCTGTGATGCTGGAAACTATGCCACTGGCATTCAAATACGAGCAGAGTCACACAGGGCGGACAAGCTTCAGCTGACCTTCCAGACTAAGACAGACTAGGAAGAAGGATCCCGTGGTCTACTTCTGAAAAGAATTAGCCAGTGAAAACTTTATGAAAAGCAGCAGAACACTGTCTGATATAGTGCCGGAAGATGAGCTCCTGAGGTTGGAAGGCACTCAAAATACGACTGGGGAAGGCCTCCTCAAAGTAGAGTAGACCTTAATGATGTGGATGGAGTCAAGACTTTGGGACCTTCATTTGCCAGTGTGGCACCACTCAAAATGAGAAGAAATAGTGGAAAACATCCATTAATAATCAGAACATAGAATGTAAAAAGTACAAATCTAGGAAAATTGGAAATCAGAAACATCAATATCCTAGGCATTAGTGAGCTGAAATGGACTGGTATTGGCCATTTAGAATTGGATGATCATATGGCCTACTATGCCAGGAATGACAAATTAAAGAGGAATGGTGTTGCATTCGTAATCAAAAAGAACACTTCAAGATCTATCCTGAAGTACAACACTCTAAGTGATAGGGGATAATATCCACATGCCTACAAGGAAACAAGGTAATGACTATTATTCAAATTATACACCAACCGCTAAGGCCAAAGATGAATTGGAGATTTTTACCAATTTCTGCAGTCTGAAATTGATCAAGCATGCAACCAGGATGCATTGATAATTACTGGTGACTGGAATGCAAAAGTTGGAGACAAAGAAGGATTGGTAATTGGGAAATATGGCCTTGGTGATAGACATGATGCTGGAGATCACATGATAGAATTTTGCAAGACCAACTTCTTCATTGCAAATACCTTTTTTCAACAACATAAACGGCAACTATACACGTGGACCTTGCCAGATGGAATACACAAGAGTCAAATCAACTACATCTGTGGAAAGAGATGATGGAAAAGTTCAATATCATCAGTCAGAACAAGGCCAAGGGCTGACTGTGAAAGACCAAAATTGTTCATATGCAAGTTCAAGTTGAAGCTGAAGAAAATTAGAACAAGTCCATGAGAACCAGAATACGACCTTGAGCATATCCCACCTGAGATTAGAGACCACCTCAAGAATAGATTTGATGCATTGAATACTAATGACAGAATACCAGACAAGTTGTGGAATGACATCAAGGACATCATACATGAAGAAAGCAAGAGGTCATTAAAAAGACAGGAAAGAAAGAAAAGACCAAAATAGATGTCAGAAGAGACTCTGAAACTTGCTTTTGAATGTTGAGTAAAGCGAAAGGAAGAAATTTTTTGAAGTAAAAGAACTGAACAGATTTCAAAGGGCAGCTCAAGAAGACAAAGTAAAGTAATATAATGACATGTGCAAAAACCTGGAGGTAGAAAATCAAAAGGGAAGAACTTGATTGGCATTTCTCAAGCTGAAAGAACTGAAGAAAAAATTCAAGCTTCGACTTGCAATAGTGAAGGATTCTATGGGGAAATATGAAACGACTCAGAAAGCATCAAAAGAAGATGGAAGGAATACACAGAATCACTATACCAGAAAGAATTGGTTGACATTCAACCATTTCAGGAGATAGCACATGATCAGGAACCGATGGTACTGAAGGAAGAAGTCCAAGCTACACTGAAGGCATTGACAAAAACAAGGCTCCAGGAATTGACGGAATACCAATTGAGATGTTTCAACAAACTGATGCAGCACTGGAAGTGCTCACCAATCTATGCCAAGAAATATGGAAGACAGCTTCCTGGCCAACTGACTGGAAGAGATCCATATTTACGTCTGTTCCCAACAAAGGTGATCCAACCGAATTTGGAAATTATCAAACAATATCATTAATATCACACAAAAGTAAAATTTTGCTAAGCATCACTCAAAAACGGCCGGAGCAGTATATCAACAAAGAACTTCCAGAAATTCAAGCTGGATTCAGAAGAGGATGTGGAACCAGGGATATCATTGCTGATGTCAGTTGGATCCTGGCTGAAAGCAGAGAATACGAGAAAGATGTTTACCTGTGTTTTATTGACTATGCAAAAGCATTTGACTAGTGGATCATAACAAATTATGGACAACATTGTGAAGAATGGGTATTCCAGAACACTTAATTGTGCTCATGAGGAACCTGTACGTAGATCAAGAGGCAGTTGTTCGAACAGAACAAGAGGATACTACATGGTCTAAAGTCAGGAAAGGTGTGCGTCAGGGTTGTATCCTCTTACCATGCCTATTCAATCTGTATTCTGAGAAAATAATCCAAGAACCTGGACTACATGAAGCAGAATGGGGTATCAGGACTGGTGGAAGGCTCATTAACAACCTGCAATATATAGATGATACAACCTTGCTTGCTGAAAGTGAAGAGAATTTGAAGCACTTACTGATGAAGATCAAAGACCATAGCCTTCAGTATGGATTACACCTCAATGTAAAGAAAACAAAAATCCTCACAACTGGACCAATAAGCAACATCACAATAAATGGAGAAAAGATTGAAGTTGTCAAGGATTTCATTTTATTTAGATCCACAATCAACACCCATAGAAGCAGTGGTCAAGAAATCAAAAGACACATTTCATTGGGCAAATCTGCTGCAAAAGACCTCTTTAAAATGTTGAAAAGCAAGGATATCACCTTGAAGACTAAGGTGCACCTGGCCCAAGCCACAGTGTTTTCAATTGCCCATATGCATGCGAAAGCTGGACAACGAATAGCAAAGACCAAAGAATAATTGATGTCTTTGAATCGTGGTGTTGCCCAGGATTATCAAATACACCATGGCTGTGGTGTTGGTGAAGATTATTGAATATACCATGGACTTCCAAACTAATCTGTCTTGGAAGAAGTACAACCAGAATGCTCCTTAGAAGCAAGGATGGTGAGACTAATCTCACATACTTTCACATGTTATCAGGAGGGATCAGTCCGTGGAAAAGGACATCATGCTTGGTAGGGTGGAGGGCCAGTGAAAAAGAGGAAGACCCTAAATAAGATGGATTGATGCAATGGCTGTAACAATGGGCTCAAGCATAACAAAGTTTTCGAGGATGGCTCAGGACTGGGCAGTGTTTCGTTCTGTTGCACCTAGGGTTGCTATGAGTTGGAAGCGATTCGACAGCACCTAACAACAACAACAAGCTTCCTAGACTATGAGAGAATAAATTTCTCTTTGTTAAAGCCATCTACTTGTGGTAATACTGTTATAACAGTACTAGATAACTAAGATAGGGATGCAATAATAGGTATTTAGCCACAGGTAATAAGCCAAGACGTGGCCTGTAAATGTGTAACTCAAGAGCTTGGATAGACTTGATAGTGCATCAAGATGGCTTGGAACCATCTCAGGGAGGCAAGGCTGGGATGTGATAGTAATTTAGAAAACAGAATCTGAGTCAACCGAATAGTGCCTAGTGTTGAGAAAAGTATATGGGCTGAAGTGTTGAGAAAAGTATATGGGCTGAAGGGGGATAGTAAGCATTAAACACAGAGAAGAAATTAGAGGTAGTCTGTCCTTCCAAGCACTTTCTTGAGGAGAGGGTACCCTGCTTGGTGTCCCACGGCAGGCATATTCTTAATCTGGGCTTTGATTTCTTTTTCATCATGCCCACTTTGTAGGTGTGAGGTCATTCATGGCGGGTGCCTGAAACTTTCTATGTGACAGAGGAAGCGAGGTGCTTTAGTTCTTTCCCCAGAAGATACTGTGAGACAAAGATTCTAGTGCAAGTGATTTGTTTGGGAAGTGAAAGAAATTACCAGTAGGGGAGTGGAGTAGTAAGACAAGGAAGGAAACCCAGATGCCGATAAGTCCATCCCAACTTATGACAACCCCATCTGTGTGAGAGTAGAACAGGTTTTCAATAGCTGCTTTTTTGGAAGCAGATGGCCAGGCTTTTCTTCAGAGGCATCTCTGTGTGGACTTGAACCACCAATCTTTCAGTTAGCAGCCAAGCGTGTTAATAATTTGCACCACAAGGCAGCCAATAAAAGGTGAGCTGTCATGCCAGGCAGTGCTACTCTGTGCTATAGGGTCACTATGAGTCGGAATCGACTCGATGGCACTGGGTTTTGTTTGGGTCATGCCAGTTACCACTGTAGGTGATTACAACTTAATCCTGAGGTGGGAAAAAAAAAAAATGAGGGGAAAGCCAGTACAAAATGCACACCTCTGCTATCCAATTCAACAGGTGAGGGAGCTGGGGTATCTACATGCCAAATCCTGTCAATCATTGGCTGAAGACTTCTGCCAGGGGTGTGTTAATTCTCTGCACTTCTGGCCTGCCAAGTAAGCAGCTGAAGTGGGTTCCAGAGGCAAGAGAAAGCCTTTAGGCAAATAAATGCAGGTGCTGGCAGTTGGGTGTTGGATTGGTGTAGTCTGACCAGGGCTCCCAACTGGTTCATTCTGGCTTGACCCCCTGCCAAGAATTTGCATTTCCACCCCCATATATACTGAATCAGAATCTATATTTTAACAGGACCTCAGATGATTCTTATGGATTAATGGTGATTCTTATGTATATCTTATTTAAAATGTAGATTCCAATTCAGTGTATCTGGCACAGAAACGCAAATTCTCAGCAAGGGCTCAAACCTAAATGAACCAGTTTGAAGCCTTGGTTCTGATGGAGGAAGGAGCACTGACAGAATCCAAGGTTAGGCATGAAGCCTAGAATTTCTTCTTCCTCTTCCCTAAGCATTCAGCTTGACTCTTGGTCACTTAAACGTTCCCAACCCACCACCACTACCTTCAACCAGTGACAGGTTACCAATGACCAAGGTAAGCATATGCTTAAGTCATCAACAAGACAGGGGCAGCAGTTGTCCAAAGCAAAGACCCATAGATGCCAAGGAGATAGGACGCAAGGAAAAGTGAGTGCCGCAGTGGAAGGGAACTGTGATGGCTTTAAATAAAATCAATACCGTTTTATAAACTGTGTGTACAATACAATCATATTTTCCTTTTCATTTTGGACTGGTTGGGTATACCCTCACATTCAGTTCTCTCTCATCAACCACATAAGAACACATCGGTGGCACTATAATCACATGACTCATGACGCATCTGGTCCTGTGCAAAGCGAACCAGACATGTCTTTAGATTGAGCATACGTTGTACTTGTATCATGTTCTTTTCGATCTTTCGCCCTCGTCAGGTATTAGCAGTAGTCCAATGAACTGTGAAGATGCAGCATCAAAAGATGGAAAGTGAGCGCACAAGTTTTTAAGTATTATTTCAAGACAAAAAACAGTCGTGAAGATTTGCAAAGAACCTGCCAACAAACATCATACAACAAATGAAATTATTTCCAGCCGCCTTGTTAATACTATTTCTTTTGACTCCCTCAGACCTGAGGAACAAAATTACATGTTCCATACCATTTTTTTACTTACTAATTTTCAAATATAAGTTTTTGTGTTAATGTCCAAATTTGAATGTAAATTTTATTTGTTTTATAAATTCTATTTATTTTCAATTACTCAAATTTATCAGCTACAGTAGAACCAAATTTTAAAAGTGACATAATTTTATATCCAGGTAAAATGAAACAGCAACAACTAAGGAGAGTGCAAAAACAAAAGCTTGCAGAAGACAAAAAGAAAATGATCTGTGAATCCCTAAAGACAATTCCAAAATTAACTTCCTTTTGAAAACCTAATGAATCAGAAAAGATTTTTTCCATTGAACACTCAAGTTTAATGGGTGCAAATCATTATACTAGTACAACTAGTGCTGAATATTACTAATAGCAACATGAATATAATAGAATTTGTTCCAAATTCTGCATCCCTTCCTTGCTGCAAAATATAGAACCAAATTCAAACTCACAAAATAAGGACCAGACTTACTGATCTGACAGAGACTAGAGAAACTCTGACCGTATGGCCCCTGGACACTCTTAACTCAGTACTGAAGTCACTCCTGAAGTTTACCTTTAAGCCAAAAATTAGACAGGTCCGTAAAACAAATAGTGATACACATACCTCAACTATGTACATGAGGCTAAATGGGCACACCAGCCCAGGGGCAAGGATGAGAAGGCGGGGCGGGGGAGGGGGACAGGAAAGCTAGACGAATAGAAATGGGGAACCCTAGGTGGAGAAGGGGAGAGGGTTGACACATCACCGGGTTGGCAACCATTGTCACAAAGCAATATGTGTATTGTTTAATGAGAAACTGATTTGCTCTGTAAACCTCCATCTAAAGTACACACGCACAGACACAAAAAGAATCAGCAAGAAGAAAATTAATAATAGTGTAGAAAGTGAAACTATTTTAGAATCTGAAGTTGCCACATCTGCAGACCCCATAAATAACAGAAATACAGACCCTGCTTTGTGGAATAGTTTTTCTTCTAATGAGTTAAACTATTGGATCAAAAGAAGGTCAAGTTATTGTCAACATCACAGTGAACCATTTGAAAATTTGTATCAAAAGTTTCTGTACGGTAAAGAACAAAGATTCTGTAGCCAGAATATATTTCTAGGGTGCTAAGCTAATGGTGAAAATCATAAGAGGGAATGACTACTGTATTCTCCATCAGTCAGCTCTCTATATTGTTTTGTTTGCAAACTATTCAGTCCTAAATAATTTAATTCTCAATTTGCTACTGATGGATTTAGTGGTTGATACAGCTCAAATATGATCGATAAACATGAAAACAGTTCAATTCATAGAGATTATATGTGGTCATAGTTAAACCGAAGACACGGTTTTGGCTTAATTCATGAACTGGAAACACAAATTAAGGAAGAATGACAGTATTAGAAACACATTTCCCAACGTGTCATTGCTATCATTATAACAATTGCTGAATGTGAACTATCTTTTTGAGGAAGAAATGAAGCGTTTGGGTCCCCACAAAATGAAAATTTTTGGATTTATTTGAACTTGTTGCTCAGTTCAATCCATTTTTAGCAGATCACATCTCAAAATATGGTAACACAGGAAAAAGCAACCCCTCGTATATGTCTAAGACAGCGTGTGAAGAATTAATAAACTTAATCATAAGTGATAAAGCTCAACCAACTATTTTCAGTGAAATAAGTATGGCTCAATATTTCAGTTTGTCTGTAGATTCCACTCAGCTAAGTATTGTTTTAAGATATGTATCTTCAACAGATGGAAAGCCTGCTGAGTGACTGATCACATTTACTAGCTTAAAAGCTCATACCACTGAAGAAATTGCAAATCAATACTTCACTATCCCAAGTTTGCAAAATTGATTTTTCTAAGTGCAGAGGCCATTCCTATGACAAGGCTACCAATATGTCAGTGAGTTACAAGGGCATGCACAGAAAATTTTAGAATGTAATGAATATGTTATTTTCATACTATGTGCTGGACATATCGCTTGTAGATTGTTGCCTGGAAGCAGTCGAATTTTTTTCTACTGCTCAGTTACTCTACACATTTTTTGCCACCTCTAATCACCGATGGGAAGTTCTTAAGCCATTTTTAGGCAATGATCGAGTATTAAAATATCTGTCGAATACAGGTTGGGAAGTGCAAGCTGTAGTTAGAATTGCAATCTTGGAATTGTACACTCACATCCTAGATGCCTTATAAAATATTGCTGAAGACCAGACACATAAAGGAGATACCAAAAGAGGAGCTGAAAACATCACCAACAAAATGCAAACACTAGGGTATGTATTCATGTTGGTTATGTGGAATAATACATTGCAGCATTTTCATCAGATGAGTCAAGCTCTCCAAGATTCAGAAGTAAATTAAAGGTATGCACAGATCTCTACCAGTCATTAGGAGGGTATTTACATAATTTAAGAGAAGATTTTGAAATTTTTTAAAACACTACAAAACAAATACAGATTATCAAGCAGTTCACCATCGCAGAAGCATTAGAAAGAAACAAGTAAATGATAGAAGGCTCCAGAAGTACCAATGAGTGCCAGAGATCAATTTTGCTTAACCACATACTACACTGTTTTTGACACACTTGAATCTTGCATGAAAAGAAGAGTGAAAGTGTATGAAGTTCTATCAAATAAATTTTCTTTCTTAAACAATGCGGATATACCTGATGAAGAATGCACGAAGGCATCCAAGAAATTTTTGTTGGTGTTGTTAGGTGCTGTCGAGTCGGTTCCAACTCAGAGCCACCCTCTATCCAACAGAATGAAACACTGCCCAGTCCTTTGCCATCCTCACAATTGTTGTTACTCTTGAGCCCATTGTTGTAGCCACTGTGTCAGTCCATCTTGTTGAGGGCCTTCCTCTTTTTTGCTAACCCTCTACCAAGCATGATGTCCTTCTCCAGGGACTGGTCCCTCTGATAACATGTCCAAAGTATGTGAGACAAAGTCTTGCCATCCAAGCTTCTAAGGAGCATTCTGGCTGTACTTCCTCCAAGACAGATTTGTTCATTCTTTGGGCAGTCTACTGTATATTCAGTATTCTTTGCCAATACCACAATTCAAAGGCATCAATTCTTCTTTGGTCTTATTTATTCACCGTCCAGCTTTTGCATGCAGATGAGGTGATTGAAAACACCATGGCTTGGGTCAGAAATTAGTGCAGACTTATCCTGATGACTTAAATACAAATCTTCACAAAGAACTGTGACAATTTCAGTCTTACGCGAAAACTAAGTTTACAGTTATGGTGAAGACAAATTTTACTCATGTAGGCATGTATGGTTCCATATTAGAAGGTAAAATACATATTTCCCAATGTTGAAATTGCTTTACACATATTTCTAACATGAATGATCACAAACTGCACAACAGAACATGCATTTTTGTACCTAGAGAGACTCAAAAACACTCAGTGTACAACAATGGCTCAATAAAGACACAATTCATTATTCTTATTACATATGTTTGGCAGCTTAATGGTGATAAAATGACTGAAGAATTTGTAAGAGCAAAGAATAGGAAGAAATATTTTTAATTTTAACAGAGATGAAAGATCTATCTAAAAATAAAATATAGTAATTTGTTGTAGCATTTGTTTCCTGATCATTAAAATTTTCTTTTATGACATCTTTTCATTTGTTCATTTATAATTATAGCATTTATTACAAAACAAGCATCAAAACTGAAGTATGAGCCATTTAAAGAAAATAGGTGAAAGTCAATTTTTCATTGTGGGAGAGCGACAGAATTTTGCATTGATTGTTGAAACAACTGAGTTCACTGACTCCTTTTCTTTGTGGTAGGATATATGGAATATTGTTTTTGTAGAAAATGTGGTATACAGTAAAAATCTCAATACCCCACTTCCACTAAAAATTTTCTAATACGTTCATCTCATTCCCCTAAAATGGCATACACCACTTTTTCGTTCAATAGTTGACAATATAGTTGCATTTAAAAAGAAGTTACATCATGGATAGACAGCTAAGACACACACACACACATTTATGCAGCTCTGGTGGGGCAGCAATTTAGAGCTCGGCTGCTAACCAAAAGGTCAGCAGTTCAAATCTACCAGTAGCTCCGTGGAAACTCTATGGGGCAGTTCTACTCTGTCCTGCAGGGTTGCTATGAGTCAGAATCGACTCGACGGCCATGGGTTTGGGCATGCATATAACTCACATATCCTGTTCAAATGCATGGGTAAGCAGAGGAGAAGGCATCACAGATTATCAGGGTTTAGGGCCCTCACATGCCTTGATCCGGCCCTGCCTCCTTCTCATCCCAAACTGCTGGAACGATCCAGTTTAAGGAAATAAGAACCACCCCCCTACCTTACCCCACACTAAGGCTAAATTATTAAAATAATTTCTTTCCTCAGAGGTGTTAGTCATCCTGTTCATGTTGCCCTCACTGAGGGGATGTGGGAAGATACAAACTGCCTTTTTTTTTTTAATCTTTAAAATTTTGTTGATAATGTCTGAAAGGGATAACATCCAACTGACACAAATTCAAGTAGATAAAAGACAACACAATTGTGATGAAGTAGAGAAGGGGGAAGCAACATGGTATTTCTCTGGATCCTCATAGAAGTAAAGATGACCAATATATATAATTGTAGAATACTATCCCCTATTATCTTTTCTTTGTATCTAGATAAAGTTCCAGGCATTAAAGAGGCACATTGGAAATAAACTCAGTTCAGAGCAGTATTCTCAGGTAGAAGATACTAGACTCACTATTTATAGGTAGTGTTGATGTTTATATCAAACAGAAGTTTTGCCCCTGGCAGTGGCACTTTCTTCATTCTCTCATTCATTTTCTTTGGAGGGTTCTTTATTTCTGAATCAGCCACATTTTATTATTTCTACTAAGCAATTTTAAAGGGCTTTTATAGCCAGTGGTGTAGTAAACTTTTTCATTGAAAATTTTTCCTTCTTCCCTCAAAACGTTTGCTAATGTCAAAAGTTGTTCTTGATTCTTTTGGGCACTAGAGAATTCATCGAAAGACTGTACAAACACAGTCATTTTGGCTCTGTCTTCAACGAAGACAACTGACTCTGAAGGCTTGGGCGGATCAGACTGCCGTTCAGAAGGGACTTACAGGGAATGGGAATGGTAGACTCACTAAAAGGGCCTGAACCTGGCTCCGCCAAGCTTGTCACTGCAGCCATTACCTTCATGTTCATCTCTTTCTTCTTTTTGCCTTCAATGTAGCTGTTCAGTTTTGTAAAGCCAGTTTTTTTTTTTTCCACATTACATTTTATTAATAAAACAGGTAAAAACTAATTAATCCATCTTCACATAGAACTGCACATGAAGCTGAAAAACAAGGCCTGTTTAAAACAAAATGCGTCAAATGCAAGGGCTTTGAGTCTAGTGTCTACTTAAGTAGGATTGTCATATTTCTCCCCATATACAAAAGTGAAAAGCCTGGAAGTCAAGGCTTTGGCATTCATCTAGATCACCTGTAATAATCCTGCTTATTTAAAAACATCCTCTTGCAAACACGCACAGTGAAAGACAGTCTACAGGGTCTCCTATCTTCTGCTACCTTTCAATGCTTTCTTCAGCCTCACTTCTAAGCACTGGTATATAATTTCATAATTCTGTCTTTTGAAATGCATAATGATACTTCTGTTTCTTGATTACATTTTGTTATATACCTTCCTGATCATCTGAATATTTATTTTCCTTATAACAATATATCAACAAAACAGAGAGATGCTTGAGGTGGCTTCAGTATTCAAGTTTGCTTGTTTTTCTTTTTTCCAGCTTTTCTTCACTTGTCCTAAACGACTAGCCTTGTATCATAAATACACATGATACTGCCACCAAGTCAGGTTTAGAAACTGATTGTCCAAACAGTAAAGCATTTAAACTCTCCATAAAAAGGTCTGGATGCACTGCTGCTGTTGCTGGTTTGGAAACGCCACTTCCCCGATCATGACCTCTGGCGAAAGTTCGGCCGGACACCAGGCAGACGAAGCCAGCTCCACCTTGTTGCTCTGTCAGCGGGCTAAAAATATTTTTTGTGCTAAGCTTTGCTGTGGAGAAGAAAACACTCTGTTGTGTCACCTACTGCTAAAGTTAGTGGGTGTGACCTATGGCACGATCCTTCACTACCTTCCCCAATTCACTGCACGCATTTGCACGTCTTCACAGCACACCGGCACATAGGACGGCCGGTACAGAATAAAAAGAGGAAAGGGATTTTGTGCATTAAAAAAAAAAAACCCAACCCACTGCCGTCGAGTCAATTCTGACTCAAAGCGACCCTACGCATAGCTTCATTTTATTAATGCTTTTGATTTTAAGGTATTTCTTCTGTCAGGTAAGGCATAAAAAGGGACATGATCATGTTTAATTGTTAAAAGGAAAAGAGAAAATTACTTATAGAAATATAAGAAAATAATGAAGGAGCAGAGAAATCACTGAAAGCAGACTCTAGAGATCTATACAGTAAGAAAAGCTCTGGGGCGTGTCACGGCATGTTTGTATAAACAACGCTTGCGGCTCTCCTTTTCCTCTTTAGACTCTAGATGCTGGCTTCATAAAGACATTTTTAAGGAAGACAAAGACACAGCCAAGAGTACCACAGAGGTGTGAAGTTCTTCCTCTATCGGTTGGCACTATGCGGCAGCAAACCGTTTAAACAGTTAAATCTTGTTCTTTTTCCTTGTGTATGTAGTGTTTCACTGAAAGCTTTAAAAATAAAAAGTGATCATTCTATTCCTTCTTCCTGTCAAAATTCAGTAGTGACGCGAGAGGGAAAAGATACTGGGAACATCCAGGTATTAACATACCGAGGATATCTATAATGGGATACTGGTGACACTGTACAGCAAGCAACAAAGTCTTCCAGCAGATTACCTTTCATGTGATGGATTTCACTGCCTATGACCTTCCAGGTATTATTAGTTCTGTGGGGTGACATTTAACGTTAGCACAACACCATCTTGTCATACCTTCAAGTTGACAAATCCAATGTAGCAGTGAAATGCTTCCCCTGATAACAGACTAGATTCCTGACTTTAAGATGTGAGTTTAGAGAAGACAGAGGGCCTTTTGGCTTAGACATGCCTTGGCATCTCACACTGTTAACAACGAATGAAGGCAGAATGGTTGACAAAAGTATAAGCAGTGCAATTCCACTGTGCTCCGTCATCATGTTCTGTGGCTTGATTCTTTGGTGTTTTGGTGGTGGACTATTGATCTCTGGGTTCTGGGGCCACCGAAAACACAAAAACCAAACCCGTTGCTATCGAGTCAATTCTGACTCATAGCAACACAGGGCCTACAAATTCAATATTGTAAAAATTACAGATACTGCTGGGATTAAAATGTGGTCCTTGGGCTTGAAAAAGATAGACTTCTTCGGTCAGGCAGTCAGTGTCAATCCTGCTGCATTTCTTCAAGTGAAGGTATTTGGGATATGGAATTTGATCTTTTCAGGCATGTTTGAGTTAGATTATTTTCCATTCCATTGATCTCAGTTTTTAGTTTACCCAGCTTTTTCTTTTGAATCTCAAGCTCTCTTTGAAGGCATTCCATTCTGGCCTTCTGGTGTACTTTTAAAGCTTGTGTGTAGGCAGCATCATCAGACCCCATACTCAACTTCCATGCTTCGCTTATTCTATTCACATGTGCTAAAGTGGGGTCCGTGAGGTAGTGAATATTCTCTGTTTCTACATAATGGTCGGGATGGTTGAGAAGATTTTTAGCTCAAAGGTAGGGGACACCATCCCTAGAAAAACCACAGGGGGCTTATTGGGAGAAACTATGATTTTGAAAGTATATTTTGCATTGGGCTGAGTGACCACCACTGGAGGAGAAGCTGCAGACTTGTTGCCTATTGCTCAACTTTTGGGACAGTAGTGATGAACAAAGGTGGGACTCATGCTCACTTGCCCAGATGTATTCCTGGAGGCAGCGGGTGTTCCAGAGTTTGTGGATCTGAAGAACTTGGGCTGATGCCGTATGATCTGTTCACCTCATGCAGTGGCATTGGCTGAAATATATTAAAGACCTTGAGTTGACTATGAGACATAGTGGTGGTGCCCTACATTTCTCCTTAGGAAAAGCTGGTGTCTGATCTGGCGCAAGGGAGGAAATATGGCGCCCTTGAAAGAAGGGTGTCCCGCCTTCTGCCCACACTCCACTGAGATGCCCTGCTCCTGCCAGCCTGGCCCAGAAGTCCCTATGTCAAGACTCCATGGGGCCCTGAGCCTCTGCACTGTGGAGTAGGGGTGTCACCGGGGTCTGACTTGGACTCTGAGGAACAGAACAGAGCAAAGACTGGGGTGTTACACTGGCAGCCACCAACTCTGGTCCCCTTGGCTCTCCCAGATTCTGCCAAAGCCACGCCAAGAGAAGATTCACACATTAATGAAGCAGGAGAGCTGGTGGGAGCCTCCGGGAAATCAAGCAGGAGCACAGTCCTTCCCCATTGAAGAGTGGCCATATTCTTGAAGAAAATCTGTCTCAGTTTGCACAGGGGCCAGGCCAGCTATGGAGAATCAAAACCAAAAAGCCAAAGAAACAGACAAACAAGACTCAGCCATGAATAGAAATTTTTTATGATATATGCTGCACTGTGGTGGAACCTCAAAATAACTATGCGGTGTGAGGAAAGCCAGGCAGAATACCAACGGAGGTGTTTCAACAAACTGATGCAGCGTTGGAAGTGCTCTCTTGTCTATGCCAAGAAATTTGGAAGACAGCTTCCTGGCCAACCAACTGGAAAGAGATCCATATTTGTGCCCATTGCAAAGAAAGTGATTCAACAGAATGTAGAAATTATGGAATAATATCATCGCTATCACACACAAGCAAAATTTTGCTGAAGATAATTTTAAAACAGTTGCAGCACTACATCGACAGAGAATTGCCAGAAATTCTAGCTGAATTAAGAAGAGGATGTGGAATGAAGGATATCATTGCTGATGTCAGATGGATCTTGGCTAAAAGCAGAGAATACCCGAAAGATGTTTACCTGTGTTTTATTGAGTATGAAAAGGCATTCGACTGTGTGGATCATAACAAATTATGGATAACATTGTGAAGAATTGGAATTTCATAACACTTAATTGTGTTCCTGAGGAACCTGTACATAGACCAAGAGACAGTTGTTTAAACAGAACAAGAGGATACTGTGTGGCTTACAATCAGGAATGTGTGCATCAGGGTTGTGTTTCTTCACCATACTTATTCAATCTGTATACTGAGCAAATAATACGAGAAGCTGGACTCTATGAAGAAGAATGTGGCATCAGGATTGGAGGAAGACGCACTAGCAGCCTGTGATATGCAGAGTCGCAATCTTGCTTGCTGAAAGTGAAGAAGACTTGACACACTTCCTGATAAAGATTGAAGACCACAGCCTTCAGTATGGATTACACCTCAACATAAAGAAAACAAAAATCCTCACAACTGGGCCAATAAGCAACATCGTGATAAACGGAGGAAAGACTGAAGTTGTCAAGGACTTCATTTTACTTGGGTCTACAACCAATGCCCATGGAAGCAGCAGTCAAGAAATCAAACTTTGTATTGCATTGGGCAAATCTGCTGCAAAAGACCTCTTTAAAGTGTTAAAAAGATGTCACTTTGAGGACTAAGGTGTGCTCAACCCAAGCCATGGTATTTTCAATCACCTCATATTCATGCAAAAGCTGGACAATGAATAAGGAAGACCAAAGAATTGATGTCTTTGAATTATGGTGTTGTTGAAGAGTATTGACTATACCATGGACTGCCAGAAGCATGAGCAAATCTGTCTATGAAGAAGTAAAGCCAAAATGCTCCTTAGAAGCGAGGATGGTGAGTCTTTGTCTCACATACTTTGGACTTGTTATCAGGAGGATCAGTCCCTAGAGAAGGACGCCGTGCTTGGTAAAGTAGAGGGTCAGCAAAAAGGAGGAAGACCTTCAATGAGGTCAAATGACACAGTGGCTGCAACAATGGGCTCAAACACAACAATGATTGTGAGGATGGTGCAGGACCGGGCAGTGTTTCGTTCTGTTGTACATACGGTTGTATGAGTTGGAACTGCCTTGATGTCACCTAACAACAAGCTGCTTTTACAGAATGAGCCAGCTCCTTCTGTTGTACATTCTGAATAAAAGCAAGGATACTGTGCATATTCAGTATGTGCCAAGTAGTAATTATATTTCTACATCTCTAATAATAGTCACACATATTAAACATGCCGAAGAGCAGAGTTTAGTGTTTAACTCTTCCAAATAGACTTGAAACGAAAAAAAAAAAAAAAGAAAAATCGTAAATCACTTCACAAGTATTTTAATAAAGCCAAGAAAAGAATTATAGGATAATGATAACATCACACAGCGGAATTAGAGACAGGTGTTTCTGAGTGCCTCGCCACATCAATATTCCTGACACCACAAGCAATTGCACCTTTAACACCAATATTGTTTCTGAAAAGGTCCTCCTTGAATTAAAAATTCATCACACCCAGAATTCCTCTCTGGTGCCAACCAAAGCGGCAGACGGAAAGAAAGAGCAATTAGCACAGTGCCAGGTGCACGACACAAAGTTTGTTTGCTTTAATGGCACAAGTTAGATGTTATCATACTTGAGTTACAAATACACCAAGTAGACCTGAAATATAAAGCGTAACTGAAGGTATGCTCAAATGCAATAAAAACACAAAGCGTGTGGGCAGGCTAAGCTAGGATTTGGTTTCCAAGTCCAGGTACGTTGGAACCACAGGGCAAAATGGTATATTTGGGATAAGTAAACAATAGCAGCTAATAGGAAGTACACCCAGTTCCCATCTTACAAACAATTTGTGCCTCTAAACTAATTTATAAATTGCTTGAATTCACTCTGCACTTTTACACAGAAAGTATTGTAAACGATGGTTTAGGCCACTCATAACAGCCCCAGCCCATTTAACTTATAATGCAGCATTAGTTGTACCACAGAACTGCTAACTGCTAGTTAAGGTGTTGATGCTCCAAGTGCCATCCTCCATTATCTATCTCTTTGCTGTTGTTATTAGCTGTCGTTAAATCAGCTCCGACTCATGGCGACCTATACACAACATAACAAAATGTTGCCTGGTCCTGCATCATACTCAGTCACCAAAATGTTCGAGTACATTGTAGCAGCTTATGGAGGGTCTCCCACACTCTCGGTGACCCTCTCCTTCACCAAACGTGATGTCCTCCTGCAGCATTTGATCCCTTCTGAGGACGTGTCCAAAGCAAGCAGGTTGGATAATGTTCTGTTGTGATCCATAAGGTCTTCATTGGCTGATTTTCAGAAGTAGATCACCAGGCTTTTCTTCCTAGTCTGTCTTAGGCTGGAAGCTCACTGAAACCTGTCCACCACAGGTTACCCTGTTGGTGTTTGAAATACCAGAATAGCTTCCAGCATCATGGCAACAAACAAGCCACCCAGTACAACAAACTTACAGATGGAGGGTACAGCATTATCTACTCATCTTGAATCAAATATCCCAGCGGGGTGATCACAGCCACCTTCATTGGCTCAACCATCACCCATCAATGATCCCAAAATCTGTATCTAATTCCTACCACTGTTGAAAGCTCCATACCTATGTACTATCCCACTGGATATTTTCACCTGCAAGACTTGCGCACATTTTAAATTCACCACACTCCAAACTGAACTCATAATATCCCACTTTTCTCTCATTTCTTTATACTTAATCGTTTTCTTGTTCACTTGTTTCCCATGGTTAAAATTTTTGGGTCGTCTCACACCCCCACCGGTTTCATGACGTTGTGTATTTGAAGATGGTGTTTCTCTGCCTAGAATCATCCTCCCATCCCTTACACACATGCATACACACACACATACAAAACAACTCTTCATTCTTCAAGACCCAGCTCAAATGTCTCCCTTGCGGGGACTCCCTTCTCCCTTGATGCCACGCCCCCAGAAGGAGCAGAGCCAGTGCCCCCCAAACCCACTCTTTTAAATGTGCTCGCATAACGTGATTTGCTCTGATGCTGCACTTCCCTTATTGTAGTCTCATTATTTGTCACATATCTGTCTTTCCTACTATCAGCTCTTCCAAGCCAAGAACTGTTCTTACTCCTACCACTACCCCCCGGAGCCTAGCAAAGTCCCCAGACAAGAGAAATGGGTGGTATTGTTGTAGAGATGCTGGACTTGGAATCAGACCACCCAGGATGCAAGCCTTAATTTTCCTGAATACTCCTTTATCTATCTGGGGCATCTCTAAATTTTATAATTTAAAATTATATAAACTTCCACCTTCTATACACAGCATAAAACCCACTTTCTGTGAAAATAATTGTATTTTTTGGTTCTGTTGCTGGTTAATGACTTAAAATGAGAATTTCTTCATTAGCTCTCTAAGGGGGTAAGGAGAAGAAGATATAGTTTCTTTAATGGGGAGAGCCATGGAACGAATGTTTCAAGGGAATTTTTCTGTAATCCTGCAGTGTGAGTCACATCTTTAACCATTATCTCTAATTCTATGCTCTTAACTGCTACTGGGCTATTTTTTCCTGCTTGTTTTTTATTTCAGTTGTGTGCTTCCTTTCAAATCAGGTCCTCAAAGAGAGAAAGAGGATAATTAAGCATGATATTTAAGCCATTTGGTTAATATTTCATTTTACAGAAGGAGAAATGATGGTTAAGGTGGTGAGGTTTTTCTCTTTTTTATAGCAACACCACATAAAACTCTGCGTAAGACACTTCTAGAAAGCATTATTGGGTCCCCACTCATTTTCACAGGATGCAGGGAGTAGCTGTCATTACTTTAGCAGAAAAAAATTTTTTTGAATTACCACCTGGAACCATTAATTATGAGTGCCAGGAAAAAAAAAAAAAAGTTTTTCCTTGTATTAATTTTAGACTGACTTCTATTTTATAAAGTTTTTTTATGCTATGATAGATACGAATTCTAGCAATTACTGTGGAAAATTCAGCTTGCCAGCAATAGATCCAAAGACAGCTGTGGTATTTGAGGAAAATCTGTACACAAGGCAGTAAACATGTGGGGTCCGAATGTTAAGTGGAAAAAAGTCTAATCTTGACGGATCAGTTAGGCTACTTAGAAAACCACATGAAGATATACCTAGTTTAATCGTTAAATAAATGATCTTAGCAGCAAGTGACCTCTGAGAAGCCTGTGCGCCCCCAGCCTGGGTTACATCATTCATCCTGAGCTTACTTCTATCACCCGAGCTTACATGCTCCTTCACACCAGGCAGCAACCATCTATGCTCTGCCTCTTCCATCAGACTGAGCTTCCTTGAGGGAAGGGACACGGCTCTTTTCATCTTTTACATGATGCTTAGTGTGGTGCCTGGCACAGAGCAAGCTCTCACTAAGTACTTAATGCATGAATATGTGAGAACATGATTAAAAGTTTTTAGAAGACAAAAATTCCAAAGCACTAGGGGAAATAAAGCAGGGCTGTTAATTTCACCATCACTCCTTGGCAATGGAAATACCTCTCATAAACAGAAACGGCTGTGTGTGCCTTGTGGTAAAAAACAAACAAAACCCACAAAAACCAAACCCATTCCGTTGAGTTGATTCCAACTCATAGCAACTCTATAGGACTGAATAGAACAGCCCCATAGGGTTTCTAAGGAGCAGCTGGTGGATTCAAACTGCCCACCTTTGGATTAGCAGCTAAATGCTTAACCACTGCGCCACCAGGGCTCCAGTCCTGTGGTAGTGGTCCAAAACAAAAAACCCATTAGTCGAGTAGATTCCAACTCATAGCAACTCTGTAAGACAGAGTAGAACTTCCCCACAGGGTTTCCGAGGCGGTAAACTTTATGGAAGCATACTACCACATCTCTCTCCATGGAGCAGCTGGTGAGTTCAAACTACCGACATTTCGGTTAGCAGCTGAGCACCTTAACTACTGCACCACCAGGGATCCTTGTGGTAGAGGTGAGGGTATAAATTACAAAGCCAGCCGTTTGGTTTCCTCTCTGCCAATGGTTTCCTTCCATATGACAAAAATTGCCCCCTGGGTCAGATCAGCTCAGTTGGCTAATCGGACCAGTGGCCCATGCGACAGTGACAATAATAAAGGACCTGTTACAGGTAAGGATTGACTGTTTTCTTCTGTAAACTGCAACTTTTTTTTTTTTCTGAATGTAAATGGTGTTTGTAGAAAACCTGACAACCATAAAAGAACACAAAGAAAATACAAATCAACATCATCCTACTATTAACATTTTGGTGTTTTTTTAGATTGATTTGTGTTCCTCAAAAACACGTGTTGTAAATTCTGGCCCCTATACCTGTGGTTATAATCCCATTTGGAAATGGGTTTTCTTTTTTATGATAAGAGGCCATATCAGTGTAGGGTATGTTTTAAACCAATCATCTTTGGGATATAAATAGATTAGGCTCAGAGAAGAAAGCAGACATGAGGGAAAATAGATGCCATGCCACATGATCACCAGGGATCCAAGGAATAGAAGCTGAAAAGAGATAAGAACCTTCCCCCAGAGCTAACAAAGACAGCAAGCCTCCCCTAGAGATAGCATCCTGAATTCGGATTTCTACTCCCCTAAACTATGAGAGAAGCCCTGGTGGCGCATTGGTTAAAAGCTCAGCTGCTAACCAAAAGATCGGCAGTTCAAATCCGCTAGCTGCTCCTTGGGAATCCTATGGGGCAGTTCTACCCTGTCATATAGGGTTGCTATGAGTCAGAACCAACTTGACGGCAATGGGTTTGGTTTTGGTTTAAAAGTATGAGAAAATACATTAAAGCCACTCACTTGTGATATTTCCATTATAACAGAACTAGGTGACTAAGACAGATGTTTCCTTTTTTTTTAATGATTAATAACTTTTTACATAATTGAGATGAAATTTATCAGTTTCATGTCTTGTTTTTTCTACTTACATTGTACTGAAAGCATTTTCCATTACTAATTTTTTTTCAAAAACATCCTTTTTAATGGCTGCATAGTATTTTGTCTTATGGAATACCATACCATATTTTTTTACTATAATAAATAACGCTTCATGGAATCTTTTTAAATAAATGTTTTTAGACTTTTAAATGGAAATATGGTATAATAAACTTATATGTATCCCTCACCCAGCTTCAATCTGTTTCCTCTCCTCTGGTCCAAATTATTTTGAAGCAAAATCCAGGCATCCTATCAGTTAATCTGTAACTTGTTTAGTGTATATCTGTAAAAGATACGGATACTCTTTGTTTAAAATCATCTATCAAGTCAGTTGTATAAATCTTTGACCACACCATGTTGTCGTTGTTGTTGTTAGGTGCCCTCAAGTCGGTTCTGACTCATAGCAACCGTATGTACAACTGAATGAAACACTGCCAGGTTCTGCGCCATCCTCACAATAGTTATGTTTGAGCCCATTGTTGCAGCCAGTGTGTCAATCCATCTCATTGAGGGTCCTCCTCTTTTTCACTGACCCTCTAATTTACCGTGCGTGATGTTCTTCTCCAGGGACTGGTCCCTGCTGATAACGTGTCCAAAGTACGTGAGATAAGTTTTGCCATCCTCACTTCCAAGGAGCGT
Organism: Elephas maximus indicus; assembly: GCF_024166365.1. NCBI lineage: Eukaryota > Metazoa > Chordata > Mammalia > Proboscidea > Elephantidae > Elephas > Elephas maximus. Next base: position 26,567,473 of record NC_064825.1, on the reverse strand, counting down.
CCCTTAGGATAGAGTCCAATATAATAAGTTTAAGGTAAAGGGGATGAAATGTTTTAAGGCTTTTGATAATTTTGCCGGATTGCTTTGCAGAAAGAACATGCACATTTACACTCCCAGGAGCAACACAAGAGCACTTCTTTCAATGCGCCCTAACCAGCACCCAATCATTTACTTGATTTTTCGAAATGCATGTAAAAGGTTTCTTCCATTGGTTTCAGGCTTTAAAAAACTTCTTCACCCAAAGGATGCTGGTGTGGTCTTTGGAGTCAGTCAGTCCTGGGCTGTATGACTTTATACAAGTTAGTCTCTGAACATCTGCGTCCCAGTTCAGTAAATTTGGGGATAAAAACATACCTACTTCAGAGGCTTTTGGGGTGACTGGATGCAATAATGTTTATAAAGTGCTTAGCACAGTTCTGGCACATAATAACTGTTCAATAAATGTTATATTTCTATTAAACTAAAAGCTCCAAGAGATCATATCTATTGGTTTTTTGTTTGGGGTTTTTTTTTTTTTGGTGTTTGCTTAGTACCTGATGCATAGCTGGCACTCATTACTGAATGGATGAAAACATTGTTTTGATAGCTAAAAATTATATGTCATTTAAAGTATAATTACTTTTTTTTTTTTAAAGTGCTACGTTTTTAGCCATTAGTATTCCCAATCTGTCATTTTAAATTTTATGTCCGTTGGTCATTCCGTAAGTTCACACCTAAGAGTTTCCTGGAGGAACAAAGCAACTATATTCATAAGTATCTATCTATCTATTTATCTATCTGTATATATATTTGTGAGAGAGAGAAAAAGAGAGTCAGTCCCTGGGTGGCTCAAAGGGTTAAGCACTCAAGTATCAGTTGAAAGGTTGGTGGTTTGAACCCACCCAGAAGTGCCTTGGAAGACAGGCCTGGCAATCTGCTTCGAAAAGGTCACAGCCTTGAAAACCTTAAGAAGCAGTAATACTCTGTATACATGGGGTCACCAAGAATCGAAATCGACTCGATGGCAATGACAACATATATATATATATATATAAAATTTATATATGCTTTACATGGGAATATTTTTTTTACGTGGGAATATCTATATATATTCTTCTTTATGTTGTTTGGTACTTCTCAGGTTTTCTAGAATAGTATGTACTTTTTATAATCAGGAAAAAAACCCTTATAAATGTGATTTGGAAAAAACAACAAAAAAAGAAAAATGTCCTGTGGGAAATCACTATTAAATAGACTTTTAGCTTATGGGCACATTAAGTTTACTGATTCAATCCTGAAAATCCCAGCAGAAGCACATTTTCAGTCTATCATCTATTACAGATTTTGTCTAAACTGATTGGAAGCCATTTCATTTTCAATACTCACAAGCACTTGGCCAATGAGTCATTCATATTGACTACTCAGTGTTTAAATATGAATCCTGTCTGTTCTCATGGACTCCAGACTTTCTGGAGCCATGGAGGCTGGATGAACCCCCAAAACTACTGCCCCAAGATAATCTTTAAATCTTAAACCAGAAATAGCCCCTGAAGTCTTCTTTAAACCAAACAATAAGTTAGCTTATTTAATAAGGAATGTTTGCCTTGAACATAATACTCTTTCGAAGAGCTATCTATATGGGATCAGATTGACAACAGCAACTCAAAATATTAGATAGGAGCTGAGGGGACAGTGAGTTCATGTTAATGGGGGAAGAACGACTTAGAAAAAGGGGGCAAGAATGGTTGCACTGCAGAATGTAATCACTGTCACTGAATTATACATGTAGAAATTGCTGAATTGGTATATGTTCTACCGTGTATACTTTCAACAACAATAAAAATTCAAATAATAAAAAAAGAAGAATCCTGTAACCTATCTGAAATGTCTCTCTTCAAGGGAAGCTTCCTCCTGGTATCCACCTGCTAGGGCCACTCACCAACTTAGACACAACTCACCTTCTCCTTGGACTTTGCCTGTCTTTTCTGTATGGTCCCTGGGCAAACGTGCTTCAGGAATGGAGGTTTATGTTTTTAGTTGTAAGTCAGGACATGGCTCAGATAATGAGAGGCAGTGTGGTCCCATGGAAAGAATGAAAGTTGGATTAAGACAGAATTAGATTTTAATCTTAGCTCTAGCATTTATTAGGTTATGATCTTATTTTTAAGCTTTTTCCCTTACTATAAAGAAGGGTAAAAATACCTCTTTATAGTGCTGATATGAGACTTAAATACTGTTATGAGAATTAAATAATAATACAGTAAAACCTGCAAAAGCCAGAACCTGTATAAGACAGAAGCTTGTCAGAGAAGGAAAACTAAAATATTTTCCACCAATAGAGAGAGAGAGAAAAGTGGTAAGACTGCACCCTGTCAAAGGTGGAAAACTTTCAAGACCTGAAAAGTAAGGCAGTCCCATTGAGTTCCAGCTCTCACAGGTTTCACGGTAATAATCTGTCTATACCCCTGGACCTGACGTGGAGTTGTTTTAGCTGCTGTCGACTCACGCACAATGGAACAAAATGCTGCCCAGTCCTGCGCCCTCCCCATGATTGCTTGCAGATCAGACCATTGTGATCTGCAGAGTTTTCATTAGTCTTGAAGCTCTGATAAAACCTGTTAAGCGTCATAGCAACACTCAAGCCTCCACTGATAAGGGGTGGCTGTGCATGAGGCACATTGGTCGGAAATCAAACCCTGGTCTCTTGCACGGAAGGGGAGAATTCTACCACCGAACCACCAACGTACCCAATAGTTTTTTCTCTTTCCTTTTCCCCCGTTGTCTTTTCCTTGTTCTCTTTCATAGTATCTGTTGCATTTGATGGGAGGGGAGGATTCCTGAAGAATATAAGTTTCTTTGGTGCTAGATTTGTGGAGGGAAGGAAGCTCATGAGTGGAAATAAAGAGGGGTTTGGGTAGTGAGGATCAGAAATGGAAGAAAGCCTGGATTGTGAGTTTTTTAAACCTAGGCAAGGAAAGGCAATACATCCTTTAAAGAGGCTGGAGGAAGGGAAGGCAGGTGCGGTGGGGGTGGAAAACATTTATTACCCTGTCTTGATTAGGTTATGTCACAAGGGAGCAGAGGAACATTCAGCCAATAAATTGGGTTGATAACATTTCAGGTAGGAAACTGAAATAGTCTAGCAAAGGCAGGTGACCTTTCTTAACTCACAGAGCAAGCTTTAGTTCTGGGAACAAAAATCAGTTTCTTTGGCTATCAAAGGAAATATCTAGTCAAGCCTGGGAACAAAAGCAAAGTTTAATTTAATCAACTGCAATTGACAATTGTTAGAATTATAACCAAACTAAAACTAGAAGGCTATTCTTGTTAAAACCTTGTATTAGGTCACATGCATTATATATAACTATAAAATTCATATGAAAATGCTAAGGGCTAAGAATTATCAAGACACTCTTATAGAAAACAAAGTAGGAAGACTTGTTCTTGTAGATAAAAAACTTAATAAGTTACAGTAATTGACATAGTGTTGTATTGGCCCAAGAATAAATAGACTAATGGAACAAAATAGAGTTCAGAAACAGATTTATGTATATATGGATTCTTAATTAATGACAAACATGGCTCTGAGAGCAGAGGGAAGGATGGTCATCTCAATAAATGGTGCTGCAGCACGTGCATTTCCACATGGAAGTGGAAGACGCACAGCTCCTGTCGTACACCATCCACAAAAATCAATTCCTGGCTCAACTGCAGAGATGAAAGTGAAAGGCAAAATAGATAAGCTTATGGAATACAACACAGAAGAATGTCTTCATGACCTTAGGGTAGGGAATGGTTTTCTCAAATAGGACACAAAATGATTAATCATAAAATAAAAGACCGATAAATTGAATTTCATTAAAATTAAGAATTTCTGTTCAATATGATACCAGTTACAGAATGAAAATGCAAGCCATAGATTAGCAGATTATTTTGTAATGCATATATCCAACAAAGGACTTGTATAAAAATATATATAAATAGCTCCTAGCTGCCTTGGTGGCACAGTGGTTAAAGCACTCAGCTGCTAACCAAAAGGTCAGCAGTTCGAACCCATCGGCTGCTCCAAAGGAGAAAGATGGGGCAGTTTGCTTCTGTAAAGATTTACAGCCTTGGAAACCCTATGAGGCAGTTCTACCCTGTTCTACAGGGTCGCTATGAGTTGGAATCAACTCCACAGTAGTCGGTTCTTTGTTTTTTAGAAATCAATAAAAATAGGCAAAAGATCTGAACAGACACATCACAAAAGAGGACAATAAAATGGCCAATAAACATCTAAGACAGTCTATAATATCATTAATCATCAGAGAAATGAAAATTAAAACCACAGTGAGAAACTATTATATACACACCAAAATGACTAAAATTAAAAAGACTGACAGTACCAAGTATTTCAAGGGTATGGAGCAACATGAACTCTCAGAAATTGCTGGTGACAATGTAAATCGGTACAAGCAATAAAAAAGTATAAGCTACAGATCAGGCAGTCTCTGGGTTATGAACTTCTGAGTTAAGGACAACTTCTACTTGCCCTTTAAAGTTATATAAATTTGCCCTCACTTTGAAACAATTTAACCAACCCCTACTCCCAACAAAACAAATTCTTCATGACCATCACCTTCACTTGCTGTACTTACAGCTTTTAAATCATTGCAAAGGCCTCAAGCCTTTTCTTGCACTGCATTAAGGCTAAATAAGAATCATATGCACTGTTCTGACTTACCTACAAATTCAATTTAAAGACTTAAATATACAGGAACGGATCTCATTCATAACCTGGGGACTGCCTGTATTTACTGTTAACACAGATATATCTCAGGCATAAAGTTATGTGAAAGAAGTTAAACACAGGGAGCATACACTGTATAACTGTATTTATATGAAGTTCCCCCAGTTTACTCTGACACATATGCTGACTTGAGGACAACTGGAAAATGTGGTTAATTTATAAAGCCTGTCTGGGAAAAGCTGGATTTTCAGAGCTATGCAAGCTTTTTAACTTTAATAATATTGCACCAAAGTAGAGAGAAAAAATTTCATGTTCCCTGTCAGCACTTCACCAATTTTTGATGTATTGCCAATGCAATCAGAAAAGAGAAAAAAATAGAGACATAAGAATCGAAAAGAAGTAAAAATATCTATACTGATGGATCACGTAACACTACACCTGGAAAACCCTAGAGAAACAAAGACAAAACCAATTCAATCTATAAAAGAATTCAGCAAGGTAGCAGGATATAAAATTAACATGCAAAAGTAACTAATTTTCATATATAAGAATAATAGCCAGTTAAAAGATATAATGGAAATTACAATAGCAACACGAAAGACAAAATACTTTGGAGTAAATGTTTTAAATGTTCAAAAATTCTGTGAGGAACACATTAAAACACTTCTGAAACACACAAAATAGACTTAAACAAATCTAAAAATATCTTTTATTGTTGGATAGGACATCTCAACAAATTGTGCTTCCTAGTTCATAAATTTAATGCAATTCCAATAAAAACACCAAGAAAGCTTCTTTGTCCCTGGAGCGAAGAAGTTGATACTTAAGTTCATGTGGAAAAACACAGAAGAATAGCTGGTAAAACACTGAGAAAGAAGAGCTATGATAGGTGACTAGCCCTATCAGATATTAAAACGTACTACAAAGCCTCTATAATTAGACCTTGTGCTACCGGTGCATGAAAAGAGAGAGAGAGAGGATATAATAGGAGTCCAGAAATAGACCCCACTATACATGAAAATTTAGTACATGTTAAACATGGTATCTCAAATCACTGGGGCAAAGATGAACTTTTTAATAAATGGTGTATGGACAACTGAATAGCCTTTTGGAAAAGATAAAATTAAATCCATCTATCTCAACCTTACACAAGAATAAACTCCAAATGGACCAGAGATCTCAATGTGAAGAAATGAAACTATAAAAGTGCAAGAAGAAAGCATGAGTATATTGTATATTCCTCTACAATCTGGGTTGTAGAGGAATAGTTCCTATTATTTTGAGTCAAGATGTGACAGAGAGAAAAAGCCTAATAAATTTAACTACGTTAAAAAAAAAAAAAAAAAAAAACTATTGCATGGCAAAAAATATCATAAGCAAAATCAAAAGACAAATGAAAATAAAAAAATGAAATGATGAAAAAATATTTACAATGCATTACAAAGGATTAATATCCCTAATATTTAAAAAAAAAAGAAAGAAAAAAACTTGAAATTGAGTGGGAAAAAGAAACAAAGATTCTAGAAAAATGGGCAAAATACATGAAGAGGCAACTCCCTAAAAAAAGATGTAAAAATGACCCTTAAAGATACTTTTGAAAGTTTAACTTCACTAATAAAGAGAGAAATGCAAATTAAAATTACACTGAACTACCATTTACCCAACACATCAGCAAAAAAATGCAAAAGCTTGACCACACATTCTGATGTGAGGCTACGGGGAAACAGGCACTTTCACATTGCTCATGGGAATACAAAATGTCACCACCTCTGGATGAGAATTTGGCAATATTTAACAAAACACATATGCATTTATCCTTTTAGCCACGAATCCCACTTCTAGGATTTTATCCTGAAGATACACTTCCAAAAATATGAAAATACAAACACACCAAGGCTATTCATTGTAGCATTTCCTAAATTCCCAAATACAGAATGGCTGAATAAACTTTGGTATGTAAACTCGATGAAGTACTGTGTAGCTTTTTAAAAATGAAGAATATTTCTATAACATGATATGGAGTAACTTCTAGGAGATACTGTTGAAAAAAAAAGAGAGAGTATATGTAGCATGCCACCTTTTGTGGAAGAAAGTGTAAATGAAAAAAACAAAACAAATCTGCTTATTTTGGCAAAGAGAAATGCAGAAAAGAAAAAGAAGAATGGAATTGGTTACCTGCAATAGGGGTGCGGGGGTCAAAGGGGTGCAAGGACAGAGAACAGAGGAACATTTCTTTGAGTACACATCTTGAATAGTTTAGACTTTTGGAAGCATGTTAATGTTCTACACATTCAAAAAATAAAATTAAATCCTGGAGTAGATTGTAGACTAGAGGGGGGAATTTATGTGAGAAAATTATTGAGCTAATTGACAAAATTGGAATATGGACTGTGAAGTATTAAATCTGTGTCAAATCTCCTGAAATTGATAACTGTACTGTGTTTACGTAGGAGAACAGCCTTATTTTCAGGGAATACACACAGAACTATTAAGGGGTAAAGGAGTATGAAGTGGCAACCTACTCTCAAAAAAATGAGAAAAAAATTATATGACTTGACAACAGCAAAAAAAAAAAAAAAGTGTGTGTATATACGTTTGTATATAAACCAAAAAACCAAACCTACTGCCGTTGAGTCGATTCCAACTATAGCAGCCCTATAGGACAGAGTAGAACTGCCCCATAGAGTTTCCAAGGAGCGCCTGGTGGGTTTGAACTACTGACCTTTTGGTTAGCAGCTGTAGCACTTAACCTCTACACCACCAGGGTTTGCTGTTTGTATATAGATATATATATACAAAACCAAAAACCAAACTCATTGCCATGGAGTCAATTCCAATTCATAGCGACCCTATAGGACAGAGTAGAACTGCCCCATAGGGTTTCCAAGGAGTGGCTAGTGGATTCGAACTCCTAACCCCTGTACCACCAGGGCTCCATGGATATATACACACACACACACACACACAAACACACACGTATATAGGAGAGAAAAAAAAAGGAAAAGAGAATGACAAAATGTTAAAAATTGATGAATCTGAGTAAAGGGTAAAAAGCTCTGTATTATTTCAAATTTTCTGTAAATCTGATGTTATTTCAAAATTAAATGTTTTTAAAATGTGCTCTGGACTTAAAGCACTACTAAAAAACTCAGAAATCAGGATTGGAATAATAAATTATTGGGGCCTTGAGGTATGCCTATAATGGATTGATATCAATGTTTATTTATTCCCAATCTTAAATTTTTACGAAAAAACCAAGGCAAGGCATTTTCATGAATGTAAACTGAAGGCCTTCCTTTCACAAGCTGCGAGCCGTATCTCCAGGCTACCAAAGGACCAACAGAAATGCAGTTGTGCCTCTCATTTAGCAATGACTTTTTGCCTCTAGCAAAATTTGCTCAAATGCACTAATAGGTAGACTGGAGTTTATAAGCTTGTAGTGTGGCAAATACGGACTTTTAAATATAACAAACATGAAACCCTTGAAATTAAGCAGGCAGTGTGATCAAGGGTCCTTATGCACTGGTTTTGGGTGTCTGCATATGAGTCATCAGGACTGCACCTCAGCTCTGAGAGACAGAACAAAGCGTGGCCTGGTTCAGCCAGTCTAATAACCATTTTGCCTCATTCAGCAAATCAATCATGAGCGTAATTGCCAGACAAGAGGCCCTTGAAAATCACTTTCCACTTCTGCCATCAAGGCACCATAGATTAAGTATTCTTCTACTTGACCCAAACTGAGCAATAACATTTAAATTACACATTGGAAACCAGTATGTTTTCTCTCAAAATGAACAATAATGGTTCAATAAAAAGCGGTTGACAAGGCAGATGTGGAAAACTCAGGATGTCAAGATAGGTACCAAGGTGAGTACGTACCTTGATATAAGGACTGAAAGATTTCGTTTTATGATTTGGGATTCTAATTCAACAATTTCTTTCGGTTGTCGTACCAAGAATAATTGGAGAAATACATATCAAATTTTTGACAGGTTATGTCTGGGGAGAAACGCGTACTTTGTGATGCATATTTCAATGTCTGAATCTTGAACAGTAAATACGCATTGGTTTTATAACTTAAAAACAGCTAAAAATCAGATCTAGTGATCAGTCATGGTAAACATATACACGTGCACACATGGCAATACCAAGCTACGTGAACCAGCTTCAGAGAGATCAAACTAGGATACTAGTATTTTCACACCTTGCTAATGAACACTGAGTTCAAAAACATTAAAAGGAAACTAGGTAAGAAAATGAGGAAATCTGAACAGTTTTCATTCAAGAATACAGAAGTTCTTTGGATTCAAAAAATCAAATCTTTATTACATAAAACTTCCATAATTTTAATGGCAGTAGGTTTTAAAAAGCCACAAAATGCTATGGAATTAATGCTATGCATGTGACAGATGCAAAAAAAGGCTATCAGATTATTTCTTGGAAAAGTTATCTTTAAATGTAATATGTTTCAAAGAGAAAATGTTACATTGGGAGACTCTTTTTACTCAATTTTCCTTAATAAGGATTTTTCTGTTTATTAAAACATTAAACATTTTCTTCTTGAACTTTTGTAAGTCAAACCCATCAAACTGACAATTTCCCTATTAACATGCTGAGCTAGGTGAAATATGTAAAGCAATTTACATATAAGATTAGAAGGCTGATTTTGGTATTACTGCACAGATTTAGTACTACTGCATAGGTTTCAAATTTATTGCAAAACTACCCTTTCTTAATTTCAGATTTGCAGTTGCATCATCCTAACTGCATCTAATGGTGGAAGCACCTCCTTGTGGTACGAGGAAGCGCATCTAAATTACAGAAGTCAGGACTGGTTATCTAGAGGAGAGGAGGCAAGTACACTAGCTGGACTTCTGGGCACTACAGCAGCTGCTAACTGAAAGGTCGGTGCTTCAAACCTACCAGCTGCTCCTCCGGAGAAAAGACCTGGCAATCTGCTCCGTAAAGATTACAGTCTAAGAAACCCTATAGGGTAGTTCTACTCTATCCTATGGGGTCACTTTGAGTTGAAGTCGACGACAGTAATGTTCTACTTCTTGACCTGTATAGTAATAACAAGACTGCTCACTATACACAGTGAGTGCCAGAGCTCCATGGGACTGCCTTGTTTTTCTGGGTCTTGCAAATTTTCCGCCTTTGACAGGGTGCAGTCTTACCACTTCTATATCATCCATTTTAGTGGGAAATATTTTATTTTCCTTCTCTGACAGGTTTCTGTCTTACATAGGTTCCAGCTTTCACAGGTTTTACTGTAATTGTTAAACTGTATGTACACATATTTGTGTGTGTATATATATACATACACACATACACACACACATATGTGTGTATGTATATATATATACCACTCACCTGTCAGTTTGTTGTACTGTGGTGGCTTGCGTGTTGCTGTGATGCTGGAAGCTATGCCACCAATATTTCAAACACCAGCAAGGTCCATCTTGATGGACAGGTTTCAGTGGAGCTTCCAAACTAAGACAGCCTAGGAAGAATGACCTGGCAGTCTACTTCTGAAAAAACTGACAAGTGAAAACCTTATGAATATCAGTGAACATTGTCTGATACAGTGCCAGGAGATGAGCCCCTCAGGTTGAAAGGCACTCAAAATATGACAGGGAAGAGCTGCCTCCTCAAAGCAGAGTCAATCTTAATGATGTGGATGGAGTCAAGCTTTCCGGACTGTCACTTGATAAACAGAATGTTTCAAAGGGTGGCTTGAGACAACCAAGTATTATAATGAAAGCTGCAAAGACCTGGAGTTAGAAAACCAAAAGGGAAGAACACACTCGGCATTTCCTAAGCTGAAAGAAAAATTTAAGCCTAGAAGTTGCAATTCTGAAGGATTCTATAGGCAAAATATTTAATGACGCAGAGAACATGAAAAGCACATGGAAGGAATACACAGCCACTACACCAAAAAGAATTGGTCGACATTCAACCATTTTAGGAGGTAGAATACGATCCAGAACTGATGCTATTAAAGAAAGAAGTCCAAGCTGCACTGAAGGCACTGGTGAAAAACAAGGCTCCAGGAACTGATGGAAAACCAACTGAGACGTTTCAACAAACGCAGCGCTGGAGGTGCTCACTCATCTATGTCAAGAGATTTGGAAGAAAGCTACTTGGCCAACCAACAGGAAGAGATCCATATTTGTGCCCATTTCAAAGAAAGGTGATCCGCTAGAAGGCGAAAATTACTGAACAATATCATTAATATCACACCCAAGTAACATTTAGCTCAAGGTAATTCAAAAACGGTTGCGGCAGCACATGGACCGAGAACTGCCAGAAATTCAAGCCAGATTCAGAAGAGGACATGGAAGGAGGGATATCATTGCTGACGTCAGATGGACCTTGGCTGAAAGCAGAGAACACCAGGAAGATATTTGCCTGTGTTTTACTGACTATGCAAAGCCATTCGATTGTGTGAATCATAACAAATTATGGATAACATTGTGAAGAATGGGAATTCCAGAACACTTCTGTTCACGAGGAACCTATACATAGACCAAGAGGCAGTCGTTCAAACAGAACAAGGGGATACTGCCTTGTTTAAAATCAGGAAAGGTGTGCGCCAGGGTTGTATCTTTCACCATACTTATTGCATGTGTATGCTGACCAAATAATCCAAGAGGCTAGATTATATGAAGAATGAGGCAACAGGGCTGGAGAAAGACTCATTAACAACCTGTGATATGCAGATGACACAACCTTGCTTGCTAAAAGCAAAGAGGACTTGAAGCACTTACTACTGATGAAGATCAAAGACTACAGCGTTCAGTATGGATCAACTGAAAAGAAAAAAAAACAACCATTGCTGGTGACTTGATTCCAATTCACAGTGACTGTACAGGACAGAGCAGAACTGCCCCATAGGACTTCCAATGCTGTAAATATCGAGTGCTTTAACCACTGCACCAGCATGACACCTTCAGGATGGATTATAACTCAACATAAAGAAAAATCTTCACAACTAGACCAACAAGCAACATCATGATAGAGATAATATTGGGGTTGTCAAGGATTTCATTTTACTTGGATTCACAGTCAACACCCACGGAAGCAGCAGTCAAATCAAACAACAGATTGCATTGGGCAAATCCACTGCAAAAGACCTCATTAAAGTGTTAAAAAGCAAAAATGCCACTTTAAAGGACTAAGGTGTGTCTGACCCAAGTCATGGTATTTTCAATAGCATCACATGCATGCAAAAGCTGGACAGTGAACATGGAAGACTGAAGAATTGACACATTTGAATTATGGTGTTGGCAAAGGATATTGAATATACTATGGACTGCCAGAAGAATGAACAAGTCTATCCTGGAAGCGCAGCCAGAATGCTCCTTAGAAGCAAGGATGGCGAGAGTTTGTCTCATGCACTTTGGACATGTTATTACGAGGGACCAGTCCCTGAAGAAGAACATCAGGCTTGGTCAGTGAAAGAGAAGACCCTCAATAAGGCTGATTGACACAACGGGTGCAACAATGGGCTCAAACGTAACGATTGTGAGAATGATGCAGGACTGGGCAGTGTTTTGTTCTGTTGTACACAGGGTCACTACAAGTTGGAACCAACTCGACAGCACCTAACGACAACATATATAAACCAAAAAAACCAAATCCGTTGCCATCGAGTTGATTCCGACTCATGGTGACCCTATAGGTCAGAGTAGAACTGTCCCCTAGAGTTTCCAAGGAGCGCCCGGTGGACTTGAACTACCAACCTCTTGGTTAGCAGCCATATCACTTAACCACTAAGCCACAAGGGTTTCCACAACAAACATAATCAAAAAACCCAAACCAGTTGCCGTCAAGTCAATTCCTACTCATAGCAACCCTGTAGCACAGAGCAGAACTGCCCCAAAGGGTTTCCAAAGAATGGCTGGTGGATTCGAACTACTGACCTTTTTGGTTAGCTGCCAATGTGTTAACCACCGTGCCACCAGGTATATATGTGTGTGTGTATATGTATATATGTAGATATATAAATATTTTACTGGCTTTTCTGTTTATATTTCACAATTCCTAAAGTTGAGAAAAAATTTTTTAAATGTACATGAATTAAAGGTTGCGTGTTTACATCCCTGAATTTTCTAAGCACCAGTAACATTTCCTAGAATTTTCCAGAACTACAATGCATTCTTAAACTTGTAAATGGACTATTGCATTTTTATGATAGGAAATAAAACACCAAAAAAGAGACGAAAAAAAAATTCTTCGGTTAAGTGACAGGATTCCCTACAGACATTTTTCTCAGAATGTTTTCATCACTGCTGTCTCACAGCCTCCAAGATTATTTGCAGGTCTCTGGAATCATCTGAAAGACAACTACACACCCACACCAACATGTCTGAAAATTGTAAAAAGAATTAGATTTTGCTGCATCAGTACAGAATATCAGTTAAATATGCGGTATATTTAACTATGCAACAATAATTAATCAAAAGGTGTTTCTTTCACATTTTAATTATCTTATTTCCAGGGCTTGACACACACTGCTGTTGTTGTATCCCATGGGGTCAATTCCAACCCACAGCGGTCCTACAGGACAGAGTAGAATTGCCCCATAGGGTTTCCAAGGCTGTGAATCTTTATGGGAGCAGGTCACCAGGTCTTTTTTTTCCGTGGAAGGGCGAGTGGGTTCAAACCACCAACCTTCCCAGTAGCAGCCGAGCACTTTAACCACTGCGCCAGTACTATTCACAAAATGACTTGAATTAGCTGTAGAGATTTTCACCCTCTGTAACTGCCATGGAATCACTCTCCTTGGCAGCTAAATGCAGCACATTTAGCAGCTCTTTCATACTCTAGAGCAATTTTTAAAAAGGGAGAAAGCCTTATTAGGCTACTTTTGGGACATCTCCTCACTACCACCCTCACCAGCCATTACCTAACTGGCAGTGGAGAAGAGCTATTAGCTGACGCTGCCTATAGCTCAGTCTGACAGTCAGTGTGCCATGTGTTGGGACTGCCACCCCGTACCAGCTTCCACGCCATCATGGAAAACAACTACCACCCCTAACTGAATCTCTCCTTGGTTCAGGTACTGGGGACATTAGAGTTAAATTCCACTAATGATGTGGGTAGATCTGGCTGAGAATACTGCACAGGACAATGCCTTCTAGTGAGTTAATGCTATTGGCATTGGCTAAAATCATCCTTATACTCACGTGTAGAAACCCTGGTAGCATAGTGGTTAAGTGCTATGGCTGCTAACTAAAAGGTGGGCAGTTCAAATCCACCAGTCGCTCCTTGGAAACTTTGCGGGAAGTTCTACTCTGTCCTATAGGGTCGCTACGAGCTGGAATCGACTGAAAGGCAACGGGTTCAGGCATGAAAAATATTTTTTAAGAAACTCATTAGAATGTTTTATTACAAGTTTTGACTTAGGCCATTTCAAAGAGGCTATAATATAGAGGCAGCTGCTATCCAAATGTTCTTTTATAATTTGACATATCTCAAGTATGACTATTCTGATAGTCATGAATGTTGCTGAGTCAACTGTTTCTGCCGAAGAAGAAATGTCAGGCCTCTGTACAGTCAAACCTACGCCTTCCTTAAGGAGTATTTAAATATAGCTACCTCATAAGATTAAAACAAAAAATATTCTCAGGGGCCTTTTTACATAGTAAGATTATTTAATTTAAATTTAAAGAGAAATTTTTTTTCCCCTTTAAAACAATTAAGAAAAAGGAAGCTTAATATGGGCTACTTCACTAAGATTTCCAAAACTGCTCGTTCAGAGATGTTTTATATGAACCACTGGTAAGATAAAAATATCATTGAGAAATCTTGGCATTAATGTTCCACAGAAGTTATATTTGAACATTTTAATCTAATGAAACCATAATGTTCAACAGACTACTCTATCTCAAAAAAGTTCTTCAATATTTTCCAAAATGATATTTAAAAAAATTTTTTTAACCCTTTTCTTCTTAGAAACAGATAAAAAGAGAAGAATTATAAATGACAGAGAATAACAGAGAAAACTACTACCACTCAATGGGAACATAACCTTTCAGCATCTTTGCTACAAGTGGAGTAACTCAAGGTACATCTGACAGACTGTTCTTTTTTTTTTTTGATATCTGAGACTTTTAATTGTATTACTCATCCCTCCCAAGGAGACCTGAGATTTTTAGATAGGTGGCCTGCCATTGACTGCAGGTGATTATTACATGGTAATATCGATTACCCTTTTTTCTATTATTCATAACCTTAGACTAAGATTTTAAATCATACTAATATGTTCTCATAATTTTTGAACATCCTTTTTTAAAATAATTTTTATTGTGCTTCCAGTGAAAGTTTACAAATCGAGTCAGTCTCTCACATAAAAACTTACATACACCTTGCTACATCAGACTGTTCTATTTTTAATACAAACTTACATCTTATTTTTGAAGTACAAGGTACATCTCATCATCCAAAATCTCAGAAGCTGATACTGTAACAAGCATTAGAAAAAGAAAACATACTTAGCAACAAACAGCTTAGGTGCTATTTCACATATATTTTTTTACCTACAGGAAATTCAGAATCTCTAAAGAAGTTAAATTTTATAAGCTGTTTTCCTCAAATTTGGTTAAATGTAACCACATTAAAATACTGGCATAGTCTTTGATCATGAAGCAGAAATGTTTAATGGTAGATTTACTTTCTCCTTCACTCAAGAATGATATTTAAGCAAAGCTCTTCATAAGTAAGATGAACACTAATACATGTCAGGAAAATAACATTCTAAATTTTACAGGAGCATCCCCAGGTTATATTAACAACCATATTAAAAACAAGGAGGAAAAAAGCTATTATGTTCTTGAGCTGAGAAGTTTCTCAAATAATGGAATCATGTTCAGGAAATACTATTCAAAAATATAGTTAAGTTCTTATATATCACTTCTCTGTTAAGCAAGCTTCTTTTGAATTCTTCAGTCAAGAGCAACACTTAAAAAAAAAGGAGCTATCTGACAACTATTCCTAAGAAAATTCTTCAGCTGTAAACTCTTGCTTGCAACATTTCAATTCTTCCTGAATTCTGAACATTTCTAAGTGACATTAAAATTATTATCTTCTGGTTCTTCTTAAAGAATTAATGTTCATAAAAGGGTCATCATCATCATCCTGCAATGACATAAAAATGCAATGTTAGTGATCATTCCTGTACTTCATTAAGACAGAAGTTTTTATGGGCAAAACAAGAGTCATTTTCTCCTTTCATGGGGGGGGGGGTGGGCGGAGAGAACACATTTTTCTATGTCCTTTAAAAATGTGAATAGCTTGTCCATATGTTATCTTCTCTCTTCCTTCCTTTCTTAATAGCTACTTCAGTGTTGAAACAAGTAAGTCCAATTAAATTCTCAGTGCACATAAATAAACCTCTAGGGGATAGGGATGAAGAAGTGAAGCGCAGGACATTTTAAGGGCAGTAAGACTATTCAACGGCAGCGGGGTTTTTTAAGACTATTCTGCCGGATACTGTCATGGTGGATCTATGATGTTACGCATCTGTCAAAACCCACAGGACTGCACAGCACGAAGAACAACTCTAAAGTAAAGCACGGACTTTAATCAATATTGGTTCATCGACTGTAACAAGTGCAAGACATTAAAATAATAGGAGGAACTGCATGCAGGTGGGAGGCGGTATAGGAAACTCTGTACTTGCTGTACGATTGTTCTATAATCCTAATACTACTCTAAAATATAAAGTGCATTAAAAAAAGTTTTAAACAAGAAAAAGAATTATCCTGTTCTCTCTTTCTGTGTATACCTACACTACATATACACATTTCTTTCAATTATTAACCTTCATAAAGGCAAATCAGTATGGGTGAGCCAGAAAAATTACTACTCCTCAAATCATTACTATTTGTTTTTTCAATAGGTTTTGTCCCACTTATATTTTATTACTGGTATATCTGCTGCTCTGGACAATTCAGAGCCAAGAAAATAATGAAGCCACATGGAGAAGCTCTAACTCAGAAAGAGGTGTAATTCTTGTTTCGCTATTACCCATTCAATGCTAGAAATAGCTAGCTACTCCCGGACTGATGCAAGAAAAAACCGAGCAAAGCAATCTTTCAAACATTTTTTGGGAAAAGCTGATGAAGTATTTCGGTTTCAAAGCTTTCTCATGCTGCTGAGCTTCAGATTATATGCAAAGTCAAAATAAACAGGAATACTGGATATTATTTAGGAACTTAACTAAACAGAATAAAAACTAACAAATCTTAGATAAGCCAAGTTATATATTTGATGTGGATACTGTAAAATTGATTCTTATGTATTCTATAAATACTCAAAAGAGAAAAGCTAACTTTTTACAAATTTTTGTTTTATTTTTAAGACATTAATAAAAAGCGATAATTATTTGGTGTCATTTGGATTCACTGGTGGTATTACCACATTGAAATGTTGCCTACAATAGTTATCTCTGGTGAGAAATGCATGCCTTGAGATACAGAAATCCACTCTCATCTACTGATTTATTCTCTGCTGTCAAACACAGAAATTGCTAATAAACCAGAGATAAACACAAAACGAAATAGAGAATGTGCTAGTAGTTCTTCTTTGCAGTTAACATGAACCAGCTTACGATTTTAGCTCTGACATGTAACCATGTGCTTATTTAGATGCTTTGAACTTAACAAACAAGTCAACAACGGCTGACCTCCCTCTCATGGGCAACATGTTATTAGATGGGTAGATTGAGCTTTCCCTGCCATTTTTCTCTGCTGCCTGCGTTTGGGTTGAGTCCTCTCCTCAAGCTGCTTCAAAACCACAGCTGGGATACAGCGAACAAGATAGAAACAGATGAAGTTCCAAATCTGGGAAGTTCCCAAAAACTTGGGGAGGCCTCTCAAATGGCAGCCATGGAAGTGAGGCAAAGGCCGGTATCATTTGGTCATGTATCTTTAATTCAACTTAATTGAAAAACAAATGAATAAAGGCAAGAGGCAAGTATTTCTTCCTATTCCTTCTCATTCAAGTTAGAAGAGATTTTTTGGTTTTCTGGTTCAGGCACCATATTGAATTTAAGGTCCTTCCATACGACCTCCCAGGTAGTATCTCAGTTAATGCCTACAGACTTCTGTGACATAAAAATCACGGCCACGTATCACCTTGTACAAGATACATGGAGAGCACAAAGTGGGCACTTAATAAATAATCTCTTAAAACAATATTAAAAGCTTCTGGGATATCATCATGATCATAAGCATTTTTCCAGAGACAAATGACAAAAGCTGGCAAAAACTATTCTGATCTTACTGTTAACTGGGCAAATTAGTAAGAGCTGAGTAACATCCATATTTCAAAAATTCACAGATATGAAAATATCTGAAAAAATTACACTTATGGACGCTTAACAGATGTTACTTACTGACTACAGTTCAAAACAATATTGTCAGTGAAATTAAGCAGCAGTGCCTATTTACATTTTAAAAACAGTTAAAAATTAACATTTAACAATATGACTTTATTACCTCATCTGATTCAAAATCGACCCCTTTAGCTATCTGGACCTGGGACACGCGTTTGCTGGATGATACGCCCGGCCTCCTGAGGCAAAAACATGGAAAACAAAGAAAATGAACCACGGAATTTATCAAAAGTGCCTACTACAGAATTTATCAAATTTAGCTAAGTTTTTCAATCTAGTGGCACTCATGAATAAAAATAACTAATACAATTCGTTTCAACCAATCTGAGAGGCAGTAGGACTTAATGGTTAGGAAAAGGATTCCGGAGCTGAGATCTGAATTCCAGTTTTGCCATTTACTAGCTGTGTGGCCTTGGACAAGCTACTTAATCTCTCTGTGCCTCAATTTTCTCATCTGTAGAGGGTAACAATAGTGCCTACCTCATCAAAAAAAACAAAAAACAAAAAACCAAACTCGTTGCATTGGTCAATTCCAACTCATAGCGACCCCACCTCACTGGTTTTTTTTAAAGATTAAATGTGTTAATATACTTAAATATGTGATACAGTACCTAGTACATTTATTATTATAGTTCTTAGCATGTATTAAAATGTATCTACTACCACATCCCCCATTTCTGAAAACTGTGACATTAAAATATTTTTTATTCAAACCTCAGTTATGTTTCTGTAATAGGATAAAAGGATCTTAGGAAAGGCTCACCACTCTCCAGAGTTGCCTCACTGCTTGTATTACCTGTGTTCAATCCAATTTAAACAGCAAATACTTAAGAGTGTTTATTCCTTGCCAGGTACTATGATAAAAATCAGTGAACAAGAAAATCATGATTCCTACCCTTACGAAGCTTAACTATGGTAATGGAACTCTTATACCGATACATGTTTTTATTAATAAAGAGTTGTAAATCATTTTAGATCAGG
The DNA here is from genome assembly GCF_024166365.1 of Elephas maximus indicus. Lineage (NCBI taxonomy): Eukaryota > Metazoa > Chordata > Mammalia > Proboscidea > Elephantidae > Elephas > Elephas maximus. The sequence continues at coordinate 26,548,382 of NC_064825.1, read as the reverse complement.
AGCCAGCAAACTATGTTCCCTGGGTTAGATCCAGTCTATTTTATTACTACTTGTAAGCTAACCGATGTTTTTCACCTTTTGAAATGGTTACATTTTAAATGGCTATACAGGGACTACTAACAGCCTTCATTTGATTTTGCCTCTTGGTCCACAGAATCTAAAATGTTTACTATTCAGCCCTTTAAGAAAGTTTGCCAACTTCTGTCTTAAATGATAGAAAGGCAGAGCAGTGTTTGTGAAATCCCAACCAAAAATTTTAACTTGCTCTGGGATGTTATTATACCAAAAGAAATACGTCCGAAGGTCTTGTCAGGCAAATAAGTGTAAAGGGGTGAAGAGTAAAGGGGGTCTAGGAGCCCTGGTGGTGCAGTGGTTAAAGCACTCAGCTACTCATCCAAAGGTTGGTGGTTTGAACCCACCAGCCACTCTGTGGGAGAAAGAACTGGAGGTCTGCTTCCTTAAAGATTTACAGCTTTGGAAACCCTATGGGACAGCTCTACTCTGTCCAACAGGGTCAGTATGAGTCAGAATTGACTGGATGGCAGTGGGTTGAGGGGATAGGGGGGTAAAGGGAATCTTATGTCAGAGAGCAACAGAAAAATCCACAGGTCCTTATGCACAAAAGTAAAGGACAAGAGGATTTGACGAGCAAATTTGAAAAGCAACAAGGCTTCTGAGATAGAGGACTGTGAATTTATCAATGGATCCATCTGGGGGAGTCCCAATCTCTTGTATCTGACTTGAGCAAAGAATTGGTCAGGTGTTGACTTGTTTCCACCTGTGACAGAAAGAGGCAGGCCATCAAGAGAAGAAGCCACAGTGCCAAAGTTGGCAAGTTAGGTTGCTGCGCTGTTGTTGGTGCTGGGGAAGAGCAAGGGGAGGCGGCTGAGACTTGTAGAAAAAAATACCCACTGGGATCTGACCCTGCTTTCTGATGTTTTCTCAGGAAAATAACCAATGGGGCCCAGAAACACACCAAGCAACTATGGTGGGCCCTGGCTTCTTTAATCATGGCAGCAGCCATAATCTGGTTCATAACAATACTATGAGGTAAATACTATTATCTCCATTTAAAAAATAAGGGTGCTGAGGCCCAGAGAAATCAAATAACTTGCCTAAGGTCCATCTCTAGTAAGTGGCAGAGCTTAAATGCTATAAATTATAAGTGAAAAAACCATAAGCACTGTGTCACCATTAAATAATTCTGTAAAAACAGTGTAAATTATTGTCATCCAGTTAGTCATCAGAAACACAAATCTGCCAAGGCTGATTTCAGATTTGTTTCCCAAACGTCAATTTCTAAATGTTGTTGTTGTTAGGTGCCATTGAGTTGGTACCGACTCCTAGCAACCCTATGTACTACAGAACGTAACACTGCCCGGTCCTCCGCCATGCTCACAGTCGTTGTTATGCTTAAGTCCATTGTTGCAGCCACTGTGTCAATCCATCTCGTTGAGGGTCTTCCTCTTTTCAGCTGACCCTGTACTCTACCAAGCACGATGTCCTTCTCCAAGGACTGATCCCTCCTGATAACATGTTCAAAATATGTGAGATGCAGTCTCGCCATCTTTGCTTTTAAGGAGCATTCTGGTTGTACTTCTTCCAAGACAGATTTGTTCGTTCTTTTGGCAATTCAATATTCTTTACCAACACCACAATTCAAAGGTGTCAATTCTTCAGTCTTCCTTATTCATTGTCCAGCTTTCGCGTGTATAAGATGCGAATGAAAATACGATGGCTTGGGTCAGGCGCACCTTAGTCTTCAAGGTGACGTCTTTGCCCAACGCAATGCATCTCTTGATTTCTTGACTGCTGCTTCCGTAGGTGTTGATTGTGAATCCAAGTAAAACGAAATCCTTGACAACTTCAATCTTTTCTCTGTTTATCATGATAATGCTTATCAGTCCAGTTGTGAGAATTTCTGTTTTCTTTATGTTGAGGTGTAATCCATACTGAAGGCTGTGGTCTTTGATCTTCATCAGTAAGTGCTTTAGATCCTCTTCACTTTCAGCAAGCAAGGTTGAGTCATCTGCATAACACAGGCTGTTAATGAGTCTTCCTCCAATCCTGATACCCCATTCTTCTTCATATAGTTCAGCTTCTCAGATTATCTGCTCGGCACACAGATTGAATAGGTACGGCGAAGGATACAACCCTGATACACACCTTTCCTGACTTTATACCACACAGTATCCTCTTGTTCTGTTCGAACAACTGCCTCTCGATCTATGTACAGATTCCTCATGAGCACAATTACATGTTCTAGAATTCCCATCCTTCGCAATGTTATCCATAATCTGTTATGACCCACACAGTCGAATGCCTTTGCATAGTCAATAAAACACAGGGAAACATCTTTCTGGTATTCTCTGCTTTCAGCCAGGATCCATCTGACATCAGCAATGATATCCCTGGTTCCATGTCCTCTTCTGAACTTCTAAATAGCCTCTCATACTTTAAATGATTTTTACTACTTGCACATGGCTTAAGAACTTCATCTATTATCTTAAGAAGCAGCAGCGGGGATGAATTCTGGAACAGAATGCCTGGCTTGTGTAACAAGCTGGGTGAACTAAGGTAAGTTACTTAGACTAATTGTGCTTCACTTTCTTCGTACGTACAATGGGGATAATAAAGTCGTAACTATATCTACTTCCTGAGGTGGTTATGGGCATCAAATGAGCTCACAGCAGCACCTGACACACAGGAAGTGCTGGACAATTGCCATTTATTATTCTTGTTACTTCGTAACTGAGAAATCAACACATACTTTGCCTACTGAAAAACAGACAGTTCAAAAGGGTAGCAAAATCAAGATTTTTTTCTTTGATGCCTTTAAACATATGTTAACATGCCAAACTATTACTTTCATTAGTTCCAATGATCAAAAAAAATTGTTGCTGTTGCCTGCCATCAAGGCTGCCATGAAGTTGGCCCCTGACTCATGGGACCCCCATGCACAATGGAACGAAATGTCACCTGGTCCTGTGCCATCCCTATGATTGGCTGCCTATCAGACCGCTGTGATCCGTAGCATTTTCACTGGCTTATTTCTTGAAGTACCGTATTTTTACACATATAAAGCACGCCTTCTACATCTGTTTGCCAACCACGTCCACCCTCCTCCACTGAAAGGTATTTTTGTGAGGGCACAATGCTAATTTTTTTTTTACACCAACATGTAAAAGAAATCGACATGGTGGCACTTATGAAAAGTTGGGTGTGGTTGGCAAACAAATGTAAAAAGTGCAGGTTATTTGCATAAAAACTACAGTACATCACCAAGCCTTTCTTCCTAGTTCACCTCAGTCTGGAAGCTCCACTGAACCCTGTTCGGCATGATTGCAATAAGCAAGTCTTCACTGACAGGTGAGCAATGCCTGCCCATGATATTCTGCATACTGTTGACGGTGAGTGGATTCCCACTCCTAACGACCCGATAGGACAGAGCAGAACTGCTCTGCCAGTTGCCAAGGAGCACTTGGTGGACTGGAACTGCCGAGCTTTCGGTCAGGAGCTGTAGTGCTTAACCACTATGCCACCAGGGTTTCCAGCACGGAAGGTGAGAATTCTGCCACTGAACAACCAGTAAAAAAATAAGGCCCCCATATTAGCGAAACTTCCCCATTCTGCTCAACTACTGGTCCACTACTGAAAAAAAACAAACTAACAAAAAAACAGAAAGCTGGGCCTGATCATATGTGTGTGTTTTAATTTACAAAGGCAGGAACAACCAAACAAGTATTCTCAAAGAGATTCCTCCTTCAATGCCTGAGATATCCCAATATTCTTCTAGGAAATCTTTTCCCAAAGTGAATTTCAGGTGGGTTTCCATCAACTGGAACCAAAGGAGTCCCGTTTAATACACATAACTCAGCTTAAGGAATTCAAGTAAACCTTTGTAGGAGCTAAAAGAACTCCCTTAACTGCCTACACCACAAATACATGAACCAACCTGAACTATGCCAATCTGGTATTTTTTATTCCTTCTACAAAGGCCAGAACTGATTTCTTCAACTCTATACACATCTGAATTTTCCTCATGTCTCTCTTGTTGCTTCTCTTCTGCTTTACCTAAGCACTAAAAGCTGAAATCCCAGGATTAGAACATCCGCCCTCATCGCTTTCAATTTTTCTCTTCCAAGGTGATCCCACCCATTTCAATGGCTTTAAATACCATCTATACACTGTTGATAAGTAATTTAGGTACTAGTCCAAACCTCTCACCTGAGTTCTGGAATCATGTATCCAACTGCCCATTATGGAAATATCTCCTCCTGAAAATTTCATAGGCATCTCAAACTTTACATGTTTAAAGTCTGAGCTTTGATTCCCTTTGTCCCCTTCAAAAATCTGCTTCTTTCTTCTTCTTTTTTTTGCCCTTGAGCACTACCTAACTGCTCAAGCAGGTAACCTGGAAATTAATCATGGTTCCTCACTCTCCCTCACTCCAAACATTCCATCTACCCCAAGTTCTGCCATGACTACTTCCAAAAATGTACTTCCTGAAACCATCTATTCTCTCCGTTTCCGCCATCCCACCCTGGTGCAAGCCTCCATCATTTCTCTTACCTGGACTATCTACAATAATCTCCTTTCTGATCAGCCTGTTTCAACTCTTGTCCTCCCACATCCATAAGGATCCTTTATAAATGTGAATCAGATCATGTACTCCTCTCTTGAAATCCTTCAGTGACTTCCCACTGCATTTATAATAAAGTCCAAAACCCTTACCATGCTCACTTGTTCCTGCTTATGATTTACCCCCGACTCTCCTCTCCAACTTCATCTCATACCACCTCTCTTTCCACCACGCTTTAGCCATATTAGTTAGCTCCTCGATCACACTGAGCTTGCTTCTTGCCCAGGAGTCTTTTCATATGCTTTTCCCTCTGCTTTTTGCAAGGCCAAATCTCCCTTATTCTGAAACTTTCAGCTTAAGTGTAACCTCCTCACAGGCTTTCCCTGATCAAGTACATACCTACTCCTGCTGACATTACTCTTTTTTATTGCACCTTGTTCATTTCCATCAAAGCATTCTTACACATCTGTTGATCATCAGCTCAAATGTCAGCTTCTTTGTGAAATCTGCGATGACCTTTCCCAGAAAGGCATTGGCACTTGTTAGACTTCACTGAATCAGCTGCTGTCGAGACGGTCTGATTCTGACCTATGGCAACTCCACGTGTGTCAGAGTAGCACTGAGCTCCACAGGATTTTTAATGGCTGATTTTCAGAAGCAGATTGCCAGGCCTTTCCTCTGAGGTGCCTCTGAGTATATCTGAACTTCAATTATTTGTACCACCCCAGGACTACAAAGGTTTTATTGTACTTGAATAAAGCATTTATCTTGGTAGAATATAGTGCCCTGTAATTAGCATACCAGTAAAGTGTAAATTCCTTGAAGGGAGGGACATTTCTTTCATCTTTCTATATCCCTAGCACCTAAAAAAAAAAAAAAAGCACCTAGCATAATATTAAACTGAGTAAGTATGTGGATGTGGAACTACATTTACCAATTTTTCAAACACAGACTCTTAGTTCACATAAAAAGTATATTCTTGATGGGGTCAATATCACCCCAGGAATGAAAATTGGTTCCTGGGAGAGGTGGAAAATCTTAGATATCAAAATGGTTTTTGGATTCCCAAGTGCATCTCTACTTGATAAAAATCTCATTATTTAGTATATAATGTCTTTCATAAGGGAGAAATTAAATTTATCTTATTTTAATTAATTTAATCAAATTTTACTTTTCTCCTTACATATTGAAGAAAGATTGAGCTCATAAACAAATGTTTGAGATAATGGTCTGACTGGGACTAGCGGGATCCGGGAGGTCATGGTCGCCAGGCCCTTTGTTAGCTCAAAACTGGGACCATTCTCGAAGCCAACTCTTCAGACAGGTATTGGAGTGGACTATCAGACAGAAAATGATACTGGTGAGGAGTGAGCTTCTTGGCTCAAGTAGACACATGAAACTATGTGGGCAGCTCCTGTCTGGAGTCAAGATGAGAAGGCAGACGGGGACAGAAGCTGGCTGAATGGACACAGGGAATACAGGGGGGAGAGAAGTGTGCTGTCTCATAGCAAGATGTATATAAGTTTTGTATGAGACACTGACTTGATTTGTAAGCTTTCACTTAAAGCACAATTAAAAAAAAAAAAAAGTTTGAGAAATATCAACATAAAATTTTTTCTTCAAACTCCCCCGTATTTCTAAAACTCTTGCTCATGTCATTGCTCTCAGCTAGGATCATCAGTTCTCTATCAAGAAAATCACTGGGTAATAAAGACAAAAGGAAACAAACTATAGGTTACTTAAATTTTCAATAAAAACACTTATAATAATGCTGTATCGACTCTACAGAATAGTTCTTGGTCTTTTTTTTTTTTTTTGTATATCTCTCCACATACTTTATTAGTTGAAAAGAAATCTGTTAAATTTCTATGGCATAGAAAAATGTATAGGTGTAGAATTCTGGATCATTTTTCAAGTTCTCAGATGTTTCTTTTTGCAGTAAAACACTGTCCTACCTTTGATCTGTTTTTGACGAGGTGGGAAAAATGTCGTCTTCCTCATCTGACTGCTCCACTTCAATCACCTGAGGGAAAAGACAAAACAGGAGTTTTTGCGGGAATGGAACCATCTCAGTAAAAATGGATCTTAAGGTGTTTTTTAAAAAAATATACAAAAAGGCCATAAGGAGGCAGAAGCCATGTAAGCAGCAACCTCCAGAACCAAAGCCCAGCCCCGCCCTCCTCCAATGCCGTCTTCATTCACAACGGGTCTTCTGATCTATAGCTCTGGGCGTGCTTCCCTCCTGGCCATCACAGCAGCCCAGGTGTCTAAAGCGACATCCAGCTAGATCAGTAAACGGCTCCCTAAGCTCATGTGCTGACAGTGCCCGCTGCTTTTCTTCTTGGATCCTCATGTGAAGCTAGACCATCAACGTTCAGCGTCCAATTTTAAATGAGGTAAAGACCACGTTGGAAGTGCTGTATATTTGTATTTCTGTTACATCTGTCCCTGTTAAATGCCATTTTTTAGTTTTAAGTCCAAATGAAGATATTTGATTCTATCATCCAAATCCTAGCTATTCCTCTACATTTTTGTTATCCTGATGTTTGCTAAACATATCAGCTATGTCTTCATCTATGGAGAAAAAGCGCAGATAAGGATGAATTCAAGGAGAGAATACTGGGAAAGAACACCCAAGGACTCCCCTCCAGGCTGAAAGATTAAGCAAGTCATTAAGTGCAATTGTTCAAGCAGCTATGAATCCAGACAATACTTCTGTATCTTGTGCATAAATTATAAGGAGATTGTCTTGTGTGCCTTGAAGGAATCAAATGCATTCAACATCCTCCTGATTTACCACTGCGCAATCTCAATCAAAAAATGTAAAGAAAAAGTCGGTTTGGCATGGCTTGGCTCTTTTCGAACTCATATTCTTGCCTTATGATAGAAAAATGCACACATGATAATAAATTTATTTTCAGATATGTTCATCTTGAAGCAATAGCTAGGCAATAGTTAATTGCAAATAATTAAATGGAGCTAAGGATAAAAGTATTATTTTCTTATAAAAAAGGGTAAAAGTTACCACTGGTATACTCAATATAAGCAGATAACAGCCAGATTTTTAAAAAAGCAGGAAAAAGATGATGTTAAGAGAGATAAAAGAGCAAGACTAGAATCAGGACAGGGAAGATTTCAACGTATCTGTTGATCACCAGCAGTCAGTTGTGCCAAAAGCTTAAGAGATCTAGAAGCAATGAAATACGAGAAAAGGCTACTGGGGGAGTATAATACAGAGCAGTGGTTCCCAACTGGGAGCCATTTTATATCCCCCTCTACTCTGGGGGCATTTGGCAAGATCTAGAGACTTTTTTGATTGTCATGACTAGGGGAAGGGTTGCTATTGGCATCCAGTGGGCAGAGGCCAAGGATGCTGCTTAACATCCTACAACGCATAGGACTGGCCCCACAACAAAGAACTGTCCGATCCAAAATGTCAATAGAGCTGCTGTTGAGAAACTCTGATCAAGATGGAAGAGTATTGGCTCGGGAGTTAAAATACGTGGCTTTTGAGAGGGAGGTAATAGGAGAGACAAGCCCACACTGGACTCTTCTTGGAATTCAAAAGTAGAGCAAAAGGCTCTTAAATGAAGGCTCTAGCATAAATCTATAGTGAAGAACACAGAGGTCCTTAGATTCTTACTCTTAAATGCGTCTCAATTATCAGCTATTTGGACACAAGCCAGAGTATTACGAGAGCGTAAGTGGCGAAAGGAACTCAGATATAAGTAAAACCTCTATATGCACTGAGCTCACCTTCAATATTAGCATGCCATGCATGGGTCCTCTTGGTTCAACACTGTTATCCATAAAAATACACATATATTTATGGATTTCCAATCATAAGACCCATTATTTAAAATAAAACAAAAATAAAAGCACAAATTCTAGAAGCTCTCAGGTCTAAATGATGAACAAGCTTCTCTCCAGCTTTAATATTCTACCCTTTTTCTTTTCTTTTTTTTTTTGGTAGATCCAAGAATTAACAATTGATAATGAAGGATTTTAAACACAAAAGCTTTTTTTTTTTTTTTTCCTTACCTCTGAATAATTCTTAGTAGCAGCATTACCGGAGGGCTGTTGTCTTGCAGGTTTAAAGACTAGGATAAAAAAAATGAAACACTCACTAGGTTATTCTTAAAATAACTTAAAAATCTGCACGTTTCTTTAGCTAAACATTTTTCAGTCCTCTCTGCAATCAGCCATGATGATTAATTATAAAACCATCTTAATTTTTTTTTTATTCTGGAGATTTTTGTTAACTGTTGTTGTTACTTCCAACTCATAGCGACCCTATGTACCAGAGTACAAAATACTGCCCCGTCCTGCACCACGCTCAACAATCATTGTTACGTTTGAGCCCACTGCTACAGCCACTGTTTCAATTCACCTCGTTGATGGCCTTCCTCTTTTCTGCTGACCCTTTACTTTACCAAGCATTATGTCCCTCTCCAGGGACTGATCCCTCCTGAAATGTCCAAATTATGTAACACACAGTCTTGCCATCCTTGCTTCTAAGGAGCATTCTGATTGTACTTCTTCCAAGATGCATCTGTTCACTTTTTTGGCAGTCCATGGTATATTCAATATTCTTCTCCAACACCACAATTCAAAGGCATCAATGCTTCTTCGGTCTTCATTATTCATTGTCCAGCTTTTGCATGCATATGATGCGACTGAAAATACCATGGCTTGGGTCAGCCGCACCTTAGTCTTCAAGGTGACATCTTTGCTTTTCAACACTTCAAAGAGGTCTTTTGCAGCAGATTTGCACAATGCAACGTGTCTTTTGATTTCCTGACTGCTGCTTCCACAGGTGTCGATTGCGGATCTAAGTAAAATGAAATTCTTGAGAGGCGGGGCCAAGATGGCGGACTAGGTGGACGCTACCTCAGATCCCTCTTGCAACAAAGACTCGAAAAAAAAAGTGAATCGATCACATACATAACAATCTACGAACCCTGAACAACAAACACACATTTCGAGATGGAAAACGAACAAATACGGGGAAGCAGTGACTGTTTTCGGAGACTGGAGCCAGTGTCCCAGTCAGCGGATTTTCTGGAAAAACTAGTTTCCCAGTGATGGCTCGGAGACAGCAGTCCATATCAAACCACATAAAGAAGCAGACCATGACAGCTTCTACAACCCCCCAAACAAAAGAATCAAAATCTTTCCCAAATGAAGATACAATCCTGGAATTACCAGATACAGAATATAAAAAACTAATTTACAGAATGCTTCAAGACATCAGAAACGAAATAAGGCAAACTGCAGAAAAAGCCAAGGAACACACTGATAAAACAGTTGAAGAACTCAAAAAGATTATTCAAGAACATAGTGGAAAAATTAATAAGTTGCAAGAATCCATAGAGAGACAGCATGTAGAAATCCAAAACATTAACAATAAAATAACAGAATTAGACAACGCAATAGGAAGTCAGAGGAGCAGACTCGAGCAATTAGAATGCAGACTGGGACATCTGGAGGACCAGGGAATTGACACCAACATAGTTGAAAAAAAATCAGATAAAAGAATTAAAAAAAATGAAGAAACCCTAAGAATCATGTGGGACTCTATCAAGGAGGATAAGTTGTGTGTGATTGGAGTCCCAGAACAGGGAGGGATAAGAGAAAACACACAGAAAATAGTTGAAGATCTCCTGACAGAAAACTTCCCTGACATCATGAAAGACGAAAGGATATCTATCCAAGATGCTCATCGAACCCCATTTAAGATTGATCCAAAAAGAAAAACACCAAGACATATTATCATCAAACTTGCCAAAACCAAAGATAAAGAGAAAATTTTAAAAGCAGCCAGGGAGAAAAGAAAGGTTTCCTTCAAGGGAGAATCAATAAGAATAAGTTCAGACTACTCAGCAGAAACCATGCAGGCAAGAAGGGAATGGGACGACATATACAGAACACTGAAGGAGAAAAACTGCCAGCCAAGGATCATATATCCAGCAAAACTCTCTCTGAAATATGAAGGCGAAATTAAGATATTTACAGATAAACACAAGTTTAGAGAATTTACAAAAACCAAACTAAAGCTACAAGAAATACTAAAGGATATTGTTTGGTCAGAAAACCAGTAATATCAGATACCAGCACAACACAAGGTCACAAAACAGAACATCCTGATATCAACTCAAATAGGGAAATCACAAAAACAAATTAAGATTAATTAAAAAAAAAAAAAAAGCTCATAACAGGGAATCACTGAAGTCAATATGTAAAAGATCACAATAATCAAAAAGAGGGACTAAATACAGGTGGCACAGAGCTGCCATATGGAGAGTCATACAAGGCGATATAGAACAATACAAGTTAGGTTTTTACTTAGAAAAATAGGGGTAAATAATAAGGTAACCACAAAGAGGTATAACAACTCCATAACTCAAGATAACAGCCAAGAAAAACGTAACGACTCAACAAACATAAAGGCAAACACTACGAAAATGAGGATCTCACAATTTACTAAGAAAAAGTCTCAGCACAAAAAAGTATGTGGAAAAATGAAATTGTCAACAACACACATAAAAAGGTATCAAAATGACAACACTAAACACTTATTTATCTATAATGACGCTGAATGTAAATGGACTAAATGCACCAATAAAGAGACAGAGAGTCTCGGACTGGATAAAGAAACATGATCCGTCTATATGCTGCCTACAAGAGACACACCTTAGACTTAGAGACACAAACAAACTAAAGCTCAAAGGATGGAAAAAAATATATCAAGCAAACAATAAGCAAAAAAGAAGAGGAGTAGCAATATTAATTTCTGACAAAATAGACTTTAAACTTAAATCCACCACAAAGGATAAAGAAGGACACTACATAATGATAAAAGGGACAATTGATCAGGAAGACACAACCATATTAAATATTTATGCACCCAATCACAGGGCTGCAAGATACATAAATCAAATTTTAACAGAACTGAAAAGTGAGATAAACACCTCCACAATTATAGTAGGAGACTTCAACACACCACTTTCGGAGAAGGACAGGACATCCAGTAAGAAGCTCAATAGAGACATGGAAGACCTAATTACAACAATCAACCAACTTGACCTCATTGACTTATACAGAACTCTCCACCCAACTGCTGCAAAGTATACTTTTTTTTCTAGCGCACATGGAACATTCTCTAGAATAGAAGACATACTAGGTCATAAAACAAACCTTTGCAGAATCTAAAACATCGAAATATTACAAAGCATCTTCTCAGACCACAAGGCAATAAAACTAGAAATCAATAACAGAAAAACTAGGGAAAAGAAATCAAATACTTGGAAACTGAACAACACCCTCCTGAAAAAAGACTGGGTTATAGAAGACATCAAGGAGGGAATAAGGAAATTCATAGAATGCAACGAGAATGAAAATACTTCCTATCAAAACCTCTGGGACACAGCAAAAGCAGTGCTCAGAGGTCAATTTGTATCGGTAAATGCACACATACAAAAAGAAGAAAGAGCCAAAATCAGAAAACTGTCCCTACAACTTGAACAAATACAAAGTGGGCAACAAAAGAATCCATCAGGCACCAGAAGAAAACAAATAATAAATATTAGGGCTGAACTAAATAAATTAGAGAACAGAAAAACAATTGAAAGAATTAACAAAGCCAAAAGCTGGTTCTTTGAAAAAATTAACAAAATTGATAAACCATTGGCTAGACTGACTAAAGAAACACAGGAAAGGAAACAAATAACCCGAATAAGAAACGAGAAGGGCCACATCACAACAGACCCAACTGAAATTAAAAGAATCATTTCAGATTATTATGAAAAATTGTACTCTAAAAAATTTGCAAACCTACAAGAAATGGATGAATTCCTGGAAAAACACTATCTACCTAAACTAACACATTCAGAAGTCGAACAACTAAATAGACCCATAACAAAAAAAAATAAATAAATTGTGGTATATTCACACAATGGAATACTACGCATCGATAAAGAACAGTGACGAATCTGTGAGACATTTCATAACATGGAGGAACCTGGAAGGCATTATGCTGAGCGAAATCAGTCAGAGGCAAAAGGACAAATATTGTATAAGACCACTATTATAAGATCTTGAGAAATAGTATAAACTGAGAAGAACACATACTTTTGTGGTTACGAGGCGGGGGAGGGAGGGAGGGAGGGAGGGAGAGGGTTTTTTACTGATTAATTAGCAGATAAGAACTGCTTTAGGTGAAGGGAAGGACAACACTCAATACATGGAAGGTCAGCTCAATTGGACTGGACTGGACCAAAAGCAAAGAAGTTTCCGGGATAAACTGAATACTTCAAAGGTCAGCGGAGCAAGGGCGGGGGTTTGGGAACCATGGTTTAAGGAGACTTCTAAGTCAATTGGCAAAATAATTCTATTATGAAAACATTCTGCATCCCACTTTGAAAGGTGGCATCTGGGGTCTTAAATGCTAACAAGCTGCCATCTAAGATGCATCAATTGGTCTCAACCCACCTGGAGCAAAGGAGAATGAAGAACACCAAGGTCACACGACAACTAAGAGCCCAAGAGACAGAAAGGGCCACATGAACCAGAGACCTACATTATCCTGAGACCAGAAGAACTAGTTGGTGCCCGGCCACCATCGATGACTGCCCTGACAGGGAGCACAATAGAGAACCCCTGAGGGAGCAGGAGATCAGTGAGATGCAGACCCCAAATTCTCATAAAAAACCATACTTAATTGTCTGACTGAGACTAGAGGAATCCCGGCGGTCATGGTCCCCAAACCTTCTGTTGGCACAGGACGGGGACCATCCCCGAAGACAATTCATCAGACATGAAAGGGACTGGACAGTGGGTGGGAGAGAGATGCGGATGAAGAGTAAGCTAATTATATCAGGTGGACACTTGAGAGTGTGTTGGCATCTCCTGGCTGGAGGGGGGGATGGGAGGATAGAGAGAGTTGGAGGCTGGCAAAGTTCTCACGAAAGGAGAGACCTGGAAGGGCTGACTCATTAGGGAGAGCAAGTGGGAGTAAGGAGTAAGATGTATATTAACTTATATGTGACAGACTGACTTGATTTGTAAACGTTCACTTGAAGCTCAATAAAAGTTAATAATAAAAAAAAAATGAAATTCTTGATAACTTCAATCTTTTCTCTGTTTATCGTGATATTACTCAATGATCCAGCTGTGAGGATTTTTGTTTTCTTTATGTTGAGGTGTAATCCATATGAAGACTGTGGTATTTGATCTTCATCAGTAAGTACTTCAAGTCCTCTTCACTTTCCGCAAGCAAGGTTGTGTTATCTGCATAATGCAGGTGGTTAATAAGTCTTCCTCCAATCCTGATGTTCTGTTCATCTTCATATAGTCCAGCTTCTCGCATTATTTGCTCAGCATACAGACTGAACAGGTACGGTGAAAGGATACAACTCTGATGCACACCTTTCCTGACTAAACCGTGCAGTATCCCCTTGTTCTGCCCAAATAACTGCCTCTTGATCTATGTACAGGTTCTGGAATTCCTATTCTTCTCAATGTTATCCATACTTTGTTATGATTCACACAGTTGAATGCCTTTGAGTAGTCAATAAAACACAGGTAAACATCCGTCTGGTATTCTCTGCTTTCAGCCAAGATCTATCTGACATTAGCAACCATATCCCTGGTTCCACATTCTCTTCTGAATCTGGCCAGAATCTCTGGTAGTTCTCTGTCAATATACTGCTGCAACCACTTTTGAATGATCTTCAGCAAAATTTTGCTTGCATGTGATGTTAATGATATTGTTCGATAATTTCCACATTCACTTGGATCACCTTTCTCAGAAACAGGCATAAATATGGATCTCTTCCAGTCAGTCAGCCAGGTAGCTGTCTTCCAAATTTCTTGGCATAGATGAGTAAGCACTTCCAGTGCTGCATCCATTTGTTGAAACATCTCAATTGATACTCCCTCAATTCTTGGAGCCTTGTTTTTTGGCAATGCCTTCAATGCAGCTTGGACTTCTTCCTTCAGTACCATTGGTTCCTGATCATATGCTATCCCTTGAAACGGTTAAACGTCAACCAATTCTTTTTGATATAATGACTCTGTATTCCTTCCATCTTCTTTTGATGCTTGCTGTGTCGTTTAATATTATCCCCATAGAATCTTTCACTACTGCAACTTGGGCTTGAATTTTTTCTTCGGTTCTTTCAGCTTGAGAAATGCCGAGTGGGCTCTTCCCTTTTGGTTTTCTATCTCCAGCTCTTTGCCCATGTCATTATAATACCTTACTTTGTCTTCTTGAGACGCCCTTTGAAATCTTCAGTTCTTTTTTTCATCATTTCTTCCGTTTGCTTTAGCTGCTCGACTTTCAAGAGAAAGTTTGAGTCTCTTCTGACATCCATTTTGGTCTTCTCTTTCTTTCCTGTCTTTTTAATGACCTCTTGCTTTCTTCATGTACAATGTACTTGATGTCATTCCACAACTCTCTGATCTCGGTCATTACTGTTCAATGTGTAAAATCTATTCTTGAGATGGTCTCTAAATTCAGGTGGGATCTACTCAAGGTCATACTTTGGCTCTCCTTGACTTGTTCTAATTTTCTTCAGTTTCAGCTTTAACTTGCATATGTGCAATTGATGGTCTGTTCCACAGTCAGTCTTGAGCCTTGTTCTGACTAATGATGTTGAGCTTTTCCATCGAGTCTTTCCACAAATGTAATCGATTTGATCCCTGTGTATTTCGTCTGGCAAAGTCTATGCGTACAGTCACCGTTTATGTTGTCGAAAAAAGGTATTTGCAATGAAGAAGTCGTCGGTCTTGCAAAATTCTATCATGCAATACTCTGGCATTGTTTCTATCACCAAGGCCGTATTTTCCAACTATAGATCCTTCTTTGTTTCCGACTTTCGCATTTCAATCACCAGTAATTATCAATGCATCCCAATTGCACATTCAGTCAATTTCAGACTGCAGAAGCTGGTAAAAATCTTCAATTTCTTCATCTTTGGCCTTAGTGGCTGGTGTGTAAATTTGAATAATAGTCGTATTAACTGGTCTTCCTTGTAGCTGTATGTATACTATCCTATCACTGACAGAACTGTAGTTCAGGAGAGATCTGGAAATGTTTTTTTTTTTTTTTTTTGATGATGAATGCAACGCCATTCCTCTGCAAGCTGTCATTCCCTGCATTGTAGACCATATGACTATCTGATTGAATATGGTCAGTACCAGTCAATTTAATGATGTTTATGCATTCCATTTCATTTTTGACGATTTACAATTTTCCCAGATTCATACTTTGTACATTCCAGGTTCCGATTATTAATGGATGTTTGCAGCTGTTTCTTCTCATATTGAGTTGGGCCACATCAGTAAATGAAGGTCCCAGAAGCTTTACTCCACCCACATCATCAAGGTCGACTCTACTTTGAGGAGGCAGCTCTTCCCCAGTCATTTTTTGAGTACCTTCCAACCTGGGGGCTCATCTTCCAGCACTGTATCAGACAATGTTCCGCTGCTATTTATAAGGTTTTCATTGACTAATTCTTTTCAGAAATAGACTACCGAGTCCTTCTTCCTAGTCTGTCTTATTCTGGAACCTCAGCTGAAACCTGTCCACCATGGGTGACCCTGCTGGTATCTGAATACTGGTGGCATAGCTTCAAGCAACATGCAAGCCCCCACAGTATGACAAACTGATAGACACGTGGAGGCAGATGGAATTATTTGTTCAAATGACGCAATGCCTAGCTGACAGTCTCATATGATTTCCCAGCTTATCTGAATATAGTAACGAGCCCATAACCCGTTGCCGTCGAGTCCGACTCATAGCAACCCTATAGAACAGGGTAGAACTGCCCCATAGAGTTTCCAAGGAGCGCTTGGTGGATTTGAACTGCTGATCCTTTGGTTTGCAGCCACAGCACTTAATCACTGCACCACCAGAGTTTCCACAGTAACAAGCAGTGTTCATAAATACACTCACGCTAAAAAATATTTTGCAGAAAAATACCCAAAGGATAAAATCTGATCATCTGACTGAATTCCAAATATACTGACGGTAAGCCTCAAATGGGCTTCATTCATGAAACCCATCAAGAAAGAAACAGCCCTAACTTCTTCCTGCTTTGTAGTCTGTGAATCCTTTCCCTGTGGCTGTGTTAGGAGCCGTGTGGTTCCATAGGAACTTCCTTATCTCCTCCACACTGTTAGCCATATTCAATACCAGAAGCGGGATACACCAGAAGGGGAATTCCAGAAAACAGCATACCTTTTATTCCATTAGAAACCTTTCCTTGGAATCCTTAACTTTTTTAGCTTTATAAACTTGGCCAGAAACTTGAAGCTTAGCTCTTTATCTTTCCCCTTGAGACCACAGCCTAGAATAAACCTTGAATAGTCAATTACAGGTTTATTTTTGCCTAAGCATTACCAGTTTGCTAAAAAAGTAAAATCTGCAAAAACTGGAACCTGTGTAAGACAGAAACCTGTCACAGTAGGAAAACACAAATACTTCCCACTAAAACGAGCAATGGAAAAGTGGTGAGACTGCACCTTGTCAAAGGTGGAAAACTTGTAAGGCCCAGAAAAACAAGGTAGTCCCATCAAATTCTAGTTCTCCCAGATTTTACTGTATATAAAAGTGTCTCCCCTAAGACAACCCCCAAATCAAGCAGGGCAAGGACGAAAAGACAGAGACTTGAACAACCCAAAACACTCAAAATATTGTGCAAAGTCAAAAATTCTTCTAGTCAGGAAACCTCAGGAATATTTCTAGCTAGACCACCTTTTATGATTAACTCATTCTTCCTAGTCCAGGTTCTATCCCTGCTCATGTGATGTCTACC
The DNA here is from genome assembly GCF_024166365.1 of Elephas maximus indicus. Taxonomy (NCBI): domain Eukaryota; kingdom Metazoa; phylum Chordata; class Mammalia; order Proboscidea; family Elephantidae; genus Elephas; species Elephas maximus. The sequence goes on along the minus strand of NC_064825.1, from coordinate 26,530,982 downwards.
TGAAAAGGGAAAGGAAAGGCAGGAGCAATTATTGTCCTGATATCCTACTCTACTCAAAAGGCTAGACGGGCAACTGAATAAAAAAGCCAGTGACCTGTGATGCTTCCAAGGACTATTTCTGCTCAATAATTATTCACTAAATGACTCTTCAAACTCTGAGATGCATGAAAATAGGAACACTCCTTTCTTGTAGCAAAATATGAATAAATGTTTGTGACATAAATTAAGTTCATCAGAAAAATAAGCACTGAATTTTATGAGGAAGGCAATATAACATGGGGGTGAGGAGCTCTGGTTTTGGAGTGAAACTCATTGACTTAATAGCTGGGTGACTATTGGTTAAGCTCCCTGGATTCTTGAAGCCTCAATTTCCTCACCTGCAAAATAATGTTAATACTTCATGCCGAAAGCTGTTCAAAGGATAAAAACAGGTGTTCATGTAAATTGCATTCACAAGTGCCTAGGAGAGAGTAAGCCTTCCAACAAATGTAGCTATTAGAAGTTGCAGTAGATTCAGTAGATGGTAGCCATGGTGGCAAATGCAATGTAAAAGCAGTGACTTAAGAGGTAACTTTTACTTGCTTGGTCATAGTGTTTTTCAGACTAACTTCAATGGAAAACTCTGAGTTGTCAACTTTTTTATTTACAACTGCTGTGGGCTAAAAGCATAATTTCTATGTTTCCCAATAAAATTCCAGTACAATAATCTTCATACTCCATGAAGCTTGTATAAGAGGATTTAATCTTTACCTTTTCATTCTTCATTTGTAATATGAATCTAGATGTTATAGTTTTTTTTTTTTATTAACTTTTATTGAGCTTCAAGTGAATGTTTACAAATCAAGTCAGACTGTCACATACAAGTTTATATACACCTTACTCCATACTCCCACTTGCTCTCCCCCTAATGAGTCAGCCCTTCCAGTCTCTCCTTTCGTGACAATTTTGCCAGCTTCCAACTCTCTCTATCCTCCCATTCCCCCTCCAGACAGGAGATGCCAACACAGTCTCAAGTGACCACTTGATATAATTAGCTCACTCTTCATCAGCATCTCTCACCTACCCACTGTCCAGTCCCTTTCATGTCTGATGAGTTGTCTTCGGGGACGGTTCCTCTCCTGTGCCAACAGAAGGTTTGGGGACCATGACCGCCGGGATTCCTCTAGTCTCAGTCAGACCATTAAGTATGGTCTTTTTATGTGAATTTGGGGTCTGCATCCCACTGATCTCCTGCTCCCTCAGGGGTTCTCTGTTGCGCTCCCTGTCAGGGCAGTCATCGGTTGTGGTCAGGCACCAACTAGTTCTTCTGGTCTCAGGATGATGTAGGTCTCTGGTTCATGTGGCCCCTTCTGTCTCTTGGGCTCTTAGTTGTCGTGTGACCTTGGTGTTCTTCATTCTCCTTTGCTCCAGGTGGGTTGAGACCAATTGATGCATCTTAGATGGCAGCTTGTTAGCATTTAAGACCCCAGACGCCACATTTCAAAGTGGGATGCAGAATGTTTTCATAATAGAATTATTTTGTAGATGTTATAGTTTTAAAGTTGCTTTTGTCCCAGAGTTATGGCAAGTATAGTTAGGACCCCATCGTTATTTTGTCAGACTTAAAAAACACTTAATTCTAACCTGATAAGGAATGTTTTATACATTCATATTAAAAAATCAGTTTCATTTATCAAAAAGGAGTTCAATATCCATCAGATGTATTAACAAAGCCAATAAATAAAATCAATTTTTTAAAAAAAGAAACTTAGGTCAATAATTTATGAAATATCTATATTCACAAATTTATTGAAAACACTGCAACGCTGTCACTAACACAAATAGCAGCAATCATCTGTGAGTTCTTATTAGGTGCTATGCTCAGTACTGTATATACATAAGCTCATTTAATATTTATATAACTACTTTATATCACCGATTTTATAGATGAGGCTTATAAAATAACAAGTTTACACTTGCTGAGGGTTTACCATGCAGAGACACTGTGTCAGGAACTTCACATGCAATTTCTCATTAATCCTCAAAATAACCCAACGAGGTAGATACAATCATTACCCCACCTTACAGATCTGGACACTGAGGCTTAGAAAGTTTAAGTAAACTGCCGCAGGGCACACAGCTAACAAACTGAGGTGTCAGAATGCAAACCAAGGTCTTTCTGACTTCAGAACCAAGCTCTCTACTTTCACGCTGTACAGTCTGTAAGTAACTGTTACTCAGTCATTCCCAAGCATCTACTCTGTGGCAGCCCCTGTCACACAACGATGAACAAGAATGGTGCCGATCCTGTTCTCCCAGCGCACACAGCGCAACAGCACTGAGCTGCAGGGTGAAGAGCTGGCCTGCTGAACCAGGTCTGACCCCAGATGTCCCGTACTTAAACACGATTCTAGGCTGCAAAAGGCATCACAGTCACATTTGGGCCTGAAATGTCACTCAGGAAATCTTAAGTTTCATATTGATTTGGTTCACTTTTTTTTCCCCCCAGTTGCCGTTGAGTCAATTCCAACTCATGGGGAACCCCTGTGTGTCATAGTAGAACTGTGGTCCATAGGATTTTCAATGGATGCTTTTTCTTTTTACTGTGCTTTAAGTTTACAAGTCAGTCTGTCATACAAAAATTTGTATACACCTTGCTATATACTCCTAGTTGCTCTCCCCCTAATGAGACAGCGCACTCCTTCTCTCTACCCTGTATTCCCATGTCCATTCAGCCAGCTTCTGTCCCCCTCTGCCTTCTCATCTCCCCTCCAGGCAGGAGCTGCCCACATAGTCTCATGTGTCTATCTGAGTCAAGAAACTCACCCTTCCCCAGTATCATTTTCTATCTTATAGTCCAATCCAATCCCTGTCTGAAGAGTTGGCTTTGGGAATGGTTCCAGTCTTGGACTAACAGAAGATCTGGGGACCATGACCTTCAGGGTCCTTCTAGTCTCAGTCAGACCATTAAGTCCGGTCTTTTTATGAGAATTTGAGGTCTGCATCCCACTGCTCTCCTGCTCATCAGGGATTCTCTGTCATGGCAGTCACTGGTTGTAGCCGGGCACCATCTAGTTCTTCTGGTCTCGGGCTGATGGAGTCTCTGATTTATGTGGCCCTTTCTGTCTCTTGGGCTCGTATTTACCTTGTGTCTTTGGTGTTCTCCATTCTCTTTTGATCCAGGTGGGTTGAGACCAATTGATGCATCTTAGATGGCCACTTGCTAGCATTTAAGACCCCAGATGCCACTCTCCAGAGTGGGATGAAGAATGTTTTCTTAATAGATTTTATTAAGATGTCCTAGATGTCCCCTGAAACCAGGGTTCCCAAACGTCCGCCCTTGCTATACTGGCCTTCAAAGCATTTGGTTTATTCAGGAAACTTCTTTGCTTCTGGTTTAATCCAGTTGTGCTGACCTCTCCTGTGTTGTGTGTTGTCTTTCCCTTCACCTAAAATATTTCTTGTCTACTATCTGATTAGTGAATACCCCTCTCCCTCCCTCCCCTCTCTCGTAACCATCAAAGAATATTTTCTTCTCTGTTTAAACTATTTTTCGAGTTCTTATAACAGTAGTCTCATACAATATTTGTCCTTTTGCAACTGACTAATTTCACTCAGCATAATGCCTTCCAGATTCCTCCATGTTATGAAATGTTTCACAGGTTCATCATTGTTCTTTACTGATGCAGAGTATTCCACTGTGTGAATATACCATAATTTATCCATTCATCAGCCTATGGGCACCTTGGTTGCTTCCACCTTTTTGCTACTGTAAATAGTGCTGCAATGAACATGGCTGTGCATATATCTGTTCATGTAAAGGCTCTTATTTCTCTTGGCTATATTGCAAGGAGTGGGATTGCTGGATCGCATGGTAGTTCTCTTTCTAGCTTTTTAAGGAAGCGCCAAATCGATTTTCAAAGTGGTTGTGCCAGCAGTGTGTAAGTGTTCCAGTCTCTCCTCAACCTCTCCAACATTTATTATTTTGTGTTTTTTGCGTTAAGGCCAGCTTTGTTGGAGTGAGATGGAATCTCATTGTAGTTTTGATTTTTGTTTCTCTAATGGCCTGGTGGTGTAGTAGTTAAGTCCTACGCTTGCTAACCAAAAGATCGGCAGTTCAAATCCACCAGGCACTCCTTTGAAACTCTATGGTGCAGTTCTCTGTCCTACAGGGTTGCTAAGAGTCGGTATCGACTCGACGGCAATGGGTTAATGGCTAATGATCATGAGCATTTCCTCATGTATCTGTTAGCTACCTGGTCTTCTTTAGTGAAGTCAATGGCTGCTTTTTTGAAAGCAGATCAACAAGCCTTTCTTCTGAGTTGGTTAACTTATGAAGCCTCCTTTCACAGATGAATAATATTATTACTTAGGAAAATGATCAGTCATGCCAACTTGTGAAGTTTTTAATGCACCATAACTGACCTCTTGCCTCTCTACACAAATAATACCTTTATTTCACATTATCAGTGGGTAACAAAGCAGTAGTCATTAAGAAATTTCTTTGATAATTTCATTGGCGTAGTGGTTAGAAAGTAAAAAAATGCTCGTAAAAACCCTTATGGGACATAGAGTCCTAGATATAAAGGAGACAGCCACACGTGAGTTTTAAATAAAGAGATTAAGGATTAAACCTCTGTTCTGTTTATCACAGGCTGGGTTATTCAGATACATACTTCTGCTAAAAACAACCAAACTGCTACATCAAACATTAAAAAAAGTAAAATAAATTCTTAAGAGCACTGAAGAGCTGATAACACAGTAAGCAATCAGCAGGCCAAAACTGAAGGAAAGTTAAAATTTAGGCAAGTGGAGTCCTTTAATCAGAGAACATTTGTCAATCTGGAAGATGTTTTAAGACCAGTTTTGACAGGACGAAGGAGACAGCAACCATCGTCCAGGGCCTCCCTAGGGCAGGAACCTAATGCATTTTCTCCCTACCGTAAGCTGAGACCCCAGGAGTTAAGGAGAGTAGAGGTAAACGAACTTTGCATAGACATATCATCTGTTGGCTTCCCTCACCACTCAAACTGTTATTTTAAAAAATTTCAAGCCTTTAGAAAAGTTTAAAGAATGGCACAATTAATGTTCAAACGCCCTTTATCTAAATCCAGCAATTGTTAACAACTTGCCACATTTGCTTTCTTTCTCTTTAAATATCCTTTTTTTCTGAACAAATTAAAAGTAAGTTGCAGACGTGGTGACATTTCGCCTCAACTTTAACACTTATCAGCTTGGATTCTTTACAAAACACCATGCTGTGCCCTTCCTTCCCTCCTCCCTCCCTTTCTCTTTTTTTCTCCTCTCTCTCTCTTCTTTTCTTTCTTCTTTGGTTTTACCTTAGACCTGCCAAGACGAGAACACCATCTTTCTGGATGCCATCTCCCAAATGTCAACAAAGGCAGTATGTTTCCGAAGCCAAAAGATCAGGATCTCAGTTGGCTCTCCTCAAGTACTGAATAATCTTTGAGTAGAAACATAGCTACAGAAACTCTGGTAAGAAGGTACCTTAAGGAGTCATTTAATCTATCTGATGTTTGAATCCCTTCTCCAATGTAAGTTGTCATCCAATAAATGTTGAAACTCCCCATGATAGAGTGTCAACTCGCTTCCTCCTGGGACAGCTTATTCTATCTTTATATTAATTAGAAAGTTTATTCTGTACAATCCAAAGGCCCTCTACTGAGATCCAGTAGCTAGGCTTCGAATTGTTCTTGCTCTGAGAACCAGTGTAGTGGTTAACTACTGGTTCTGGAGTCCAGAGAATGTGGAACTAATCCAAGCTCTATTACTAGCTGTGGAACCTTGGGTAACTTACCTAGCTTCTCAAAGACTCAGTTTCCTTCTCTATAAAACAAGGCCAATAATAGTACCTACCTCAAAGAGTTGTTAAGAGGCACACAGTAACTGTTGCATAAATATGAGCTATTATTAGTACTATTAGTGGTATCATTAACCTTGGGCAAGTTGCTTAGATCAGTTTCCTCATGTGTAAAATGAGGACGTAGGCAAAGTTGTTCTCAAGTCTTCAAGGTCCATTTTATCAGATAATAAACTTAAATTAGCATTGTTCTAGCTTTTCCCATTGATCCTTATCGGGTCAAGAGTTTTCAATCTGGAGCCCATGCATAGGCTTCACAGTGGTTCCTAAATGCCTTGAAATTGAGTCCAAATTGCATATACTTGGGGACAAGAGACATAGCTTTCCTCAGATTCACTAAGAGAGTCTATGACCCCAAATAGATTGAAAACCACTGCCTTTATATAAATCAAGGCTAGACCATCTTTCAAGCTATAGAACTTAAACTATAGAATGACCTGAATCTTTCCCACGTTAGATATCCCAAATCCCTTTAACCATTTTGTATATTATATTGTTTCTAATCTGAATGGTGATGTACAGTTGGTATCCTTCTTAAAATATAGTTCCAGAGATGAACACAGCGTTCTGGGCATGACAGATCTAATTCAGCAGAGGTGGAGAACAACTTTGTGGTAGAGACTCACTATTTCTATTAAAACAGCTTAAGGCATCATTAGTTTTGAACAGCTACGTTGCTCTCTTACCTTACTGGCCCAAGTCTTTTTTACTTGGGTTCCTGCTAAAGTCACATACCTCTTAATTTAATACAGTCCACATGAGTTCTCTGTACTAATTGTAGAGGAAAGCAACATGGAGAAAGAAAATAAACAATACCTTAAAAGGCAGTTCCATCTCTTTATTTCTTGATCACTGTTGGTAAACTGACCAACTGCCCCACTTTTCTATAACTTACTGATCCATTTATAAAAGGGAAATAACAATCAAATTTGTCTAAAGGTATTATAAAAATAATTTTTATGCCTCACCCTCTTCAACAGCTTTGATGAATGCCAAAGGCTTTAAAGATAAATTCTCCTGCGATCCTAATAGCCCTTTCAATTCCACAATGATGGCAGCACAACCGATGAGTTTGCTAATGGGGATTTCCTAGGTCTTCCTGGTTTGGAAAATTACCAATAACTGCTGGATAATCACCAGCAGCCTGTACTTACCATCTAAAATGGACATATTTCTAGATGATGCTGACGTAGTGGGCTTGGAGCTTCTGCTTCGAGAAGCTGTCGCCATACCAGTGCCTAATGTTAGAATAATGAGCACAATCAATATATGATCCCATCAAGAGATAAGGATTTTATTTTTTTAATTAAAAACAATACTAAAATGAAGTTTAAATAGTTGTATCAAAACACAGTTTAGTTGTAAAAAGCCAAAGATACATATAAGAAAAAACATCTAGAGTCTGAACCAATGAATTTTCAGAGCAAATTCTTAGGCCACATTTGTTTCAATTTATTCCAATTAAAATCTAAGGAAAAAAGTTTGTAAATGTAAGGATAACTATCTCTGGAAGATTAGGATTTCTCTCCCTAGAGATTTTTAACTAAACCACTATCCATTTTACCAGCTTATAATGCCTATGGTTAAATATTTATTAAAAATGGTCTTAAAATACTCCTAGGAATGGATTTGCATAATACATTAAGAAATGACTAGATTCTATTATTTGGACTACTCAGTGACAAGAAGTGTCTCATTAAATACATTAATGGAAATTAATCCTAATGACTAGTTTTAGAAATCAAATTGTTTGAGGTAAGCTTTCCTTTTCAAAGACATTTTACCAGGACCACTTTTAAGCATGTGGGCACTTGTACTTATGACAGTAACAAAAATAACCATTTTTATGATCTGAGATTTTCTTCCTGCTGCCAGTGGCCATTAGTTAGGCCTTTTCCCTAACAGCTCATATTGGCCTTACTACTACTTTGGACATGTGAAAGTAAATATGACGTTAAATGTACCAAAAGGCACTGTGTCAGAAACACAGTGAAGTTCTTTAAAAAATATTTGTTAAACCCTGGGTGGCACAAGCAGTTAAATGCTGGACTATGAACTGAAAGGTTGGAGGTTAGAACCCACCCAGAGGCGCCTTGGAAGTAAGGTCTGGTGATCTGCTTGAAAATCCTATGGAGTTCTACTCGGCACACTAGGGGTCGCCATGAGTTGGAATCGACTCAACGGCAATTAACTACAACAACCGTAATAAAAATCCTATGTGCGTGTTGCCATTCATAAGTTTAGTAAAAGGTATCTGTCAAAACTATTAAAGACTGACTTTATGTACTATAAAAATAAACTTTTAAAAGATTTTATTTTAGAAATTAAAACCCATAGTTCAATTCTGACAACAGGTAGGCAAAGTCTGAATACATGCACAACGTTACATTCATTGCTAACCTCTTCCTCTCTGAGGCTCTCCCCTTGAGGCGGAATTCTGCCCTCTTCCTCCTCTTCGACCTCTTCCCCGGCCTCTCCCTCTGTTGGCTGCTGCTGAGTTGCTATCATCAGAATCATCAGCCATCTCTTCGGCCAAATCCACACTCATGAGGTCATCAGCACTGACAGCAGAAGCAGTGTCCTCTAGCTGAGATCTGTGGGCTCTGGCCCTACTCATAGCCTGAGAGGGATTACAAGACAGTACAGATTAGGAGGTAAAGCAGCACCCTAAAAATCATTCAACTAGTCATTCAGATGAAAATCTGGTAATGCTAAACTGCCTATTGTTGTTGTTGTTAGGTGCCATCGGGTCAGTTCCAACTCACAGCCAGTCAACGTACAACAGAACAAAACACTGCCCGGTCACGCGTCACCTTCACAATCGTTCCTGTGTTTGGGCCCACTGTTGGAGCCACTGTGTCAATCCATCTCCATGAGGGTCTTCCTCTTTTTCGCTGACCCTCTACTGTACCAAGCATGTCGCCCTTCTCCAGGCACTGGTCTCTCCTGAAAACATGCCCAAAGCACATAAGACGAAGTCTTGCCATCCTTGCTTCTACGGAGCATTCTGGCTGTACTTCGTCCAAGACGGATTTGTTCGTTCTTCTGGCAGTCCATGGTATATTCAGTATTCTTCGCCAACACCTTAGTTCAAATGCATCAATTCTTCTTCAGTCTTCCTTATTCACTGTCCAGCCTTCACATGCATATGAGGTGACTGAAAACACCACGGCTTGGGTCAGGCGCACCTTAGTCCTTAAAGTGACACCTTTGCATTTTTAACACTTTAAAGAGGTCTTTTGCAGTAGATTTGTCCGATGCAATATGTCATTTGATTTCTGGACTGCTGCTTCATAGGCGCTGATCGTGCAGCCAAGTAAAACGAAATCCTTGACAACTTCAGTCTTTTCTCCAGCTATCATTATGTTGCTTATTGGTCCAGGTGTGAGGATTTTTGTTTTACGCTGAGGTGCAATCCGTACTGAAGGCTGTTTTTGAGCTTCATCAGGAAGTGCTTCAAGTCCTTTTCACTTTCAGCAAGCAAGGCTGTGTCATTTGCATATTGCAGGTTGTTAATGAGTTTTCCTCCAATTCTGATACTCCATTCTTCCTCATATAATCCAGCTTCCTGAATTATTCGCTCAGCATAAAGACTGAATAAGTATTGTGAAAGGACACAATCCTGATGCTCACCTTTCCTGACTGTAAGCCATGCAGTATTCCCCTGTTGTATTTGAACGACTGCCTCTTGGTGTACGTACAAGTTTTTCATGAGCACAATTAAATATTCTGGAATTCCCATTCTTTGCGATGTTATCCATAATTTATTACAATCTACACAGTCAAATGTCTTTGCATAGTCAATAAAACACAGGAAAACATCTTCGTGGTATTCTCTGCTTTCAGTCAGGATCCATCTGACATCAGCGATGATATCCCTCGTTCCACATCCTCTTCTGAACCCAGCTTGAATTTCTGGCAGTTCCCTGTCAATGTACTGCTGCAACCACTTTTGGATTATCTGCAGCAAAACTCTACTTGCATGTGATATTAATGATATTGTTCAGTAGTTTCTGCATCCTGTTGGATCACCTTTCTTTGGAATGGGCACGAATATAGGTCTCTTCCAGTTGGTTTGCCAGGTAGCAGTCTACTAAATTTCTTGGCATAAGTGAGTGAGCACTTTCAGCATTGCATTGCTTGTTGAAGCATCTCAATCGGTATTCTATAAATTTCTGGAGGCTTTTTTTTTGCCAGTGCCTTCAGTGCAGCTTGGACATCTTCCTTTAGTACCATCAGTCCTTGATCATATGCTACCTCCTGAAACAGCTGAACATCGACCAAATCTTTTTGTACAGTGACCCTGTGCATTCCTTCCATCTTCTTTTGATGTTTCCTGCGTTGTTCAATATTTTGCCTACAGAATCCTTCAATATGGCAACTCGAAGCCTGAATTTTTTCTTTAGTTCTTTCAACCTGAGAAATGCCAAGCATGTTCTTCCCTTTTGGTTTTCTAACTCCAGGGCTTTGCACATTTCACTGTAATACTTTGTCTTCTCGAGCCACCCTTTGAAATCTTCTGTTGAGCTCTTTTACTTCAGCATTTCTTCCATTCTCTTTAACTAATCTCAGTTCAACAGCAAGTTCCAAAATCTCCTCTAACACACATTTTGGTCTTTCTTTCTTGTCTTTTTAATGACCTCTTGCTTTCTTCAGGTATGCTACCCTTGATGTCATCCCACAACTCGTCCGGTCTTCGGTCATTAGCGTTCAACGCATCAAATCTATCCTTGAGATGGTCTCTGAATTCAGGTGGGATATACTCAAGGCCATACTTTGGCCCTTGTGGGCTTGTTCTGATTTTGTTCAGTTTCAACTTGAACCTGCATATGAGCAACTGATCGTCTGTTCCACAGTTCTGACTGACGATATTGAGCTTTTCCATGGTCTCTTTCCACAGATGTAGTCAACCTGATTCCTATGTATTCTATCTGGCAAGGTCCATGTGTATAGTGGTCGTTTACGTTGATGAAAAAATGTATTTGCAGTGAAGGAGTTGTTGGTCTTCCAAAATTCTATCATGTGATCTACAGCATCATTTTTATCACCAATGCCATATTTTCCAAATACCAATCCTTCTTGTTTCCAACTTTCACATTCCAATCACCAGTAATTATCAATGCATCTTGACTGCATATTTGATCTATTTCAGATTGTAGAAGTTGGTAAAAATCTTTAATTTCTTCATCTTTGGCACTAGTGGTTGGTGCATAAATTTGAATAACAGTCCTATTAACTGGTCTTCCTTGTAGGTGTATGGATATTATCCTATCATTGACAGCACTGTACTTCAGGATAGATCTTGAAATGTTCTTTTTGACAATGAATGAGATACCATTCCTCTTCAATGTCTTCCCTGCATAGCAGTCCATATGACTGTCCAATTCAAAATGGCCAATACCAGTTCATTTCTGCTCACTAATGCCTGGGATATGTAAACTGCCTACATTATTATTTTTCACTAATCATGCTACAAAAATGTAAAAAAGGAGAGAACCCCCCCCCATCAAATTCAATGCCTACGATTTGTCAGATCAGTTTATAATAACCCACTGCCATGAAATCGATTCTGACTCATAGTGACCTGATAGGACAGAACAGAACAGCACCAGAGGTTTCTGAGGCTGTAACCTTTACAGAAGACACTGCCACATCTTTCTCCCTCAGAGTGGCTGTTGGGATTGAACCACCAAGCTCTCGGTTAGCAGCCGAGTGTTTAAGCACTGCCCCACCGGTGCTCCTTTCCAGTTTACAATAAGTTTACAATACTACATGCGAAATAAAACCTTCCAAAAAGGTTTAACAAGATAAAATTTACACAGGATTAGAGCTTTTGGAACTGGAGGGAATACTGGCAGTCACCTGTAACTCAACATCTCATTTATAAAGGATTTATACAATGAGCTCTTAATAAATAACAAGAAAATACCACACACACACACAAAAAAAAACCCAAAGTTATCTTTGAGTAGTGAAATTTTAGGGTGCTCTTGTATTCTTCTTTATACTTGAATAGTGCAAATTTTCTATAATAAACTTTTTCTAAAATATTACTTTTGCAATCAAAAAACATGGGCTATATATAAGCGTATATATGATAAAAAGAATTACAGCCTGTGAAAGAATAAAAACCTTAGGGCCAAAAAAATGCCACAAAATTTTAACTTGATGAGAAAATGTCCAAAAAAGTTAAGAGACTTAACCAAATACTCTGACTGACTTTAAAATGAATATCAAGATTTCTGACTAGAAATGACAAAATAAATCCAATTCTGCCCTTATATTTTCTCTTAAACAAACATAACAAGGAGAACAAAAACAAAACACAATATATTTTCAATGAAATTAGAAAATAGCTCCAACTCCAAAACAAAAAATCTATGATAAAGAGTTAATGAATATCATGAATATTTGAGTGGCCATAGGGTCGTTATGAGTCGGAGTCGACTCGACAGCAACAGGTTTTTGACCAGGCTAAGGCTGAAAGTTGAGATGTATGTCTCTAAGTCTCTGGCAGTGTAGAGCTCTCCAAAATTGATACATATCCTAGAAAGCTATGACAACAGTCCCTCTTGCTCAGAATGGTAAATTCTGGGTCTGAGAATAGGAGAGTACAACATTTTTAAGCTCTCTGGGATATCATGAAATAAGGGGAGCCAGGGCTAATGGGGAGATGCCAACAAGGCAAAAAAAATCCACTGTCATCCGGTTGATTCCTACTCATAGTGACCCTACAGGACAGGGTACAATTGGCCCATAGTGTTTCCAGAGAGTGGCTGGTGGATTCAAACTGCCAACATTCTGATCAGCAGCCAAGCTCTTAACCACTGTGCAACCAGGGCTCCATGAACAAGGCAGGCAGGGGAGAACTGGGAGTGGGATGGGTGAGAAGTCAGAGGTAATCAGCTTCACGAAGGTGATCTTGCTTGAAGTAACAGCTAAACCACTACAATGAAGGGTTCAACATGGGATTACAGTGCCATGCACGTCAGGCTAAGAATGATTTTTACAAGTTTAAGGAGTCCTTGGGTGGTCACTATGAGTCAGAATCAACACTACAGCAATGGGTTTGGTTTGGGTTTTTCTTTTTTTGGTTGGTGCAAAAGGTTGGAGTGAGTTTCTATCCAGAGGCACCTGGGAAGAGTGTCTTAGTGATCCACTTCTGAAAAATCAGCCCTTGAAAACCCTAAGGAATACAGTTCTACTCTGACACACATAAAGGTCGCCATGAGTCGGAATCAGCTCGATGGCAAATGGGACCAGTTTTTTAAAAAAACAAAGAAGATCATGTGACAGAGACCATATATGACCTGCAAAGCCTAAAATATTTACTCTCTGGACTTTTACAGAAAAAGTTTGCCAACTCTATGTAGACCATTAATATTTTTGTTTGTTTATTTAAACATGAATTAAAATTAGAGAAAATACTTGAGAGTTTTTCCATGTGAACGAGGGACTTTAATGCATATTTTTTTTTTTTTTTCATCTAAATGGAAAGGCTAATGCCTTTCTCTGTTTCTTTAAATAATTTAAGCACAGTACTGGGATTCATATTCTGAGCTAAGTGATTCTGCAAAGCTGTAAATTAGAGCCTGGGAAAGTCTTAACTCCACTACTCAAGTCCCAAACAGCATGCTGAGAATAAAAACAATCTACAACATAATATGTCACGCTGGAAAATCACCTCAGAATCCGATTACCTGCTAAAGCCTTAAAATACAGTTGAAAATCTAAACCCAAAGTTCTTTCTTCTGAAAAACTCCCATTTGAAATTCGTCCTATGCCTTCCTTGTATAAAATAGTCACTCTTATTTTTAAAGCTTTAAAAGACTAATAAAAAAAACTGAGATTAATGGCTTTAAACCCACTGTAAAGAAATATTTCCGTAATTTGTTAAACTGAAAACGTTAATTACGCTGAAGCTAGAAGATTCAAGAACCAGGCATCATTTCTTTTTAGTATACATTCTTACCATTCAGCAAACTCTTTTCTACTTTAAGGGCAACTTGTAAGATGAATAGAAATATAATAAATGTGGAAAATAATCCTTACTCTGTTTTTTCTTCCTCTTAACTTTCATTAAAAAAAAAAAACAAAACCTGTAAAATGTAGAACAGTTGCATCTATACTTGTTATGAACCAACAGTGATTTTGATGTACTGTATACCAGTTCTAGAAGCTTTAAAACTTCACCCCTTCATTGGCCATGAAGTGAATTAGTATTTTAATCTAAAGTTTTGATAGAACATAGTGGGGTGGAAAAGTCTAGACTTGGAGGCAGAAATATTCAGGTTCAAATTCCAGCCCCACTATGTGACCTTGATTGGTCTCAGCCTCCTCATCTATAAAATGGGAACTGAGACAGTATAAGCAAGACACCTCACAAAAATAATTTACATATATGTCATTTCCCTTTCTCCCTTGAAAATAACAAATAAAATCAAGTAGGTAATCAGTTCTGTTTTTCCCAATACTTTTATTTGGGCAATGACTTTGACACTGGGAATGGTGAGTATGGAACTTAGTGGACGGTGGTAGCTTTTAGTTCCCTATTAAACCAGTTGCCAGGTGGTAGCTTTTAGTTCTCTATTAAACCAGTTGCCATTGAGCCGATTCCAGTTCATGACGACCCATGCGTGTCAGAGTAGAGCCATGCTCCATAATGTTCTCAATGGCTAATTTTTCAGAAGGAGATTGTCAGCCCTTTCTTCCAAGGTGCCTCTGGGTAGACAGGAACAACCAACCTTTTGGTTAACAGCCGAGAGTTAACCATTTGTGCTACCCAGGGAATCCTAGTTCTGTACTGAAGGTTATTAAAGACAGGCACAATGTAGCAGCGGGGTGGGGGCAGGGGGACGCTGTGGTCAATACTTGCACTAATGCTAGTAATGTTGGTTTATGTTGAAAAATATCCTGTGTTTTTCCATGGAGATTGTATAATTAGTATAAAGGAGAAGAAATCTATGAAACTTAAAAGTAGACATTTAGATTATTCTAGCACATTCTTTTTAGGGAAAGGCAATTAACTGAGTTACTACAGTGAAAACTGTGAGACCGAGAACTCAATGAGACTGCCTTGTTTTTCCGGGTCTCACAAGTTTTCCACCTTTGACATGGTGCAGTCTTATTACTTCTGATGGTTAAGGTTGTGTATCAACTCAGCTAGGCCATGATTCTCAGTGGTTTGCTGGACGTATGATGCTGTGTTAACTTCCATGATGTCATTTGGTATTATGCAATCACCTCCATAATTGTATCTGCTGTTCAGTAGCCAATCAGTTGAAAGGGTGTTTCCTTGGGTGTGTGGCCTGCACTGAATGTAAGTGCATAGTCTGGCAAGGCTTGGGGCCTTTTTGCTCATGCTGGATCCTGCAGCTGGCTCCTGTTCATCTGACCTCCAGTTCTTGGGACTTGACCTAGCAGCTTACCTGTGGTCTTGCCTGTCGATCTTGGGATTCATCAATTTTTAACAGCCTGGGAGCAAAAGCCCTGCTCTCTGACCTGCCGATTTTGGGTCCACCAGTCCCTGTGGCAACCTGAATCAGGAGATGCCTCTATCCTGACCCACAGACTTGGGACATTCCAGCCTCTACAACTGTGTGAGCCATTTCCCGGATATAAATTTCTCTCTATATATTTATATACTTACTGGTTTTACTTCTCTAGGGAACCGAGCCTAAGATACTACTTCTCTATCACTTGTTTTAGTGGAAATATCTGAGTTTTCCTTCTCTGACCAGTTTCCAACTTACAGAGATTTCAGCTTTTGCAGGTTTTACTGCATACTCTTTATCCAAATGAACTGGGACACGATTTTGGGCAGGCGGCAATTTTCTCCCTCTATCAGCACAGAACATCAAACTTTTGTAATAAAACAAAGGAAAGAAAAAAGCAACACCTAAAAAGTCATTTTTCTGGCCCCTAAAATTCCAGATAAGTGGCATTATTGGATCGGGTTTATAACTGGGTCCAAAAATCCTAAATAGCTAGTACAAAATGCCAGATGATAAAGCAGATCAGAAATATACTTGGAGGTTTTATTAAAAAAGAAAGAAAAGCCTTTGAGCTGTCTCAGTCTCTAGAGACGGTACAGAAGTATTTTTGACAACTGATTTTTTCCTGTATCAGGGTCTAAAATTCCTTTTGACATTAAAGACTGTGTTATTACCTAGTAATCATCAATAGATCAACTCCTGAACAGGGATTCATTTGAAGAGCTCAGGAGAAAAGAAAACGTAAACTGACAGTCATCTCCTTAAACAGGAGGCTTTCTCTTTTTGGTATCTCAGATATTTTTACCTAAGAAGTGTGCCTAAAATGAGGCAAAAACTATTATTTGAAGGGGGGTGGATGGTCCTATTAATTTGTCTTTTATTATAGCAGAGAAAATAGAGGAATTTGTCAAAGTTAATATCAGGGATGTGTTTCAACTCCTTCGAACTCACTAACCGTCAGCTACTGTTCAGAAATACTGAGGAAAATGACCATGGACTAGTGGGACATTTGTACTCATTGAGAGAGGGGGAAATTTCCAGCCATGAAAAGCTTTAATACTTTCTTTACACATATATCTGTCTCTCCTACTGAACTGAGACTCCCTTATGGACACAGACTGACCTTTTTCACATCTGTGAAAATATACACAGCAAAAGCCCATTTCCGTTCAACAGTTTCTAGACATAATGATGAGTAACACTGGCTACATATCTTTTCCATATCTGTATTCCTAATATAAGGCAGAATACCTAATCCATGACAGGCACCACACAAAATGTCTGCTGAAAATAAATGATTTATAAAATAGCTTTTAAATACCAGGTAGCAATCATAAAACATGAGGGACAATTAGAAAATAAGAAAATACATTTTGATAATGAATTTGCCAAGTACCAGAGAGAGGCCCAAAATTTAAGTAAATGGTTGCTAACCTGTACCTCCTAAGAAGACAGTGATGGTAGAGCTCAAGCTAATTTCCACATTTCAAAAAGGCCAATGGAAATTCTCTGTATCTACCCATGAAAAGATGGCTAACTGGAACACTAAGTTTCTTCTTTTTTTGCCTAAAATAACATTAGCTCAGCAAGGTAAGATCTTACTTACACTGATAAAACACTCTTTAGATTAATTAGGGCTCTTATTGTAAGCACCCCCCCCCCACATCGCATTAAGTAAGTTTTAGCCACAAGCAAAAGAAAAAAAGAGCAGTGTGAGTGAGCAGAGTATTGATAGGCTAAGCTACTATAAATCAAAGACGGCCATCTACCACCCGCCCATCTTCCATCCTTAGCCAATGCCTGCCCATTCCCACCCACCAAATCTAGGTGGATTAACTGCTCTAAGTAAACCTACTAAAAAAAAAATTTTTTTTTCTAGTTACTGTAATTTAGCAAACTGACATATCAAAAAGAAAAACCAAACCCACTGCCGTAGAGGTGATTCCAACTCACAGCAGCCCTACAGGACAGAGTAGAACCGTCCCACAGCGCTTCCAAGGAGAAGCTGGTGGACTTGAACAGCTGACCTTCTGGTTAGCAGCCAAGGTCTTAACCACTACACCACCAGGGCTCCAACTGACATACAAGCGTAGCAATTTATAACAGAAAAATTACCTCTCGAACTTCATCATCTTCTTCATCAGTATTTCTTTGTCTGCTTTCTCTGAAACGACGTACCTAGATCATAACAGAGTAAACTGCAAACATGTCGCTTATATATCAGTTTCGTAAATATCAAGTAAGCGGCTACAACTAATTAAGAAATGCTTTCCATTATAACATAAAACCTGGAAAATTTAAGTACAGTTTTAGTTCACGAGTGATTGATAAACCAAATTTTCCCAGTGACTTACATTAAAATTTCAGAAATGTACCCTAGAAAACAAAAATGTACTGGCCCTGAGCAAACTTATATTACCTGCTGCGAAATGTTCTGTCACTGAAAAACGGTCTGTCAGACAGGAGAGAAAAAAAAGTCTAATATGCCTTGAGTGTTATACTTCAGTAGAAAGTTAAAAACAAAATCCAGTCTCCTTTACGAAGCTTGAAATATTTATTACATTGCTCAAAACATTCCTGGGCATCTGGCTGCAAGATGGGTTGGAGGCCCTCTGAAATGGTATCTGAAGCAATGGACCCTGAAGATCCATTTTTATCAACTGTCACATATTGAATGTTTACTGCTTGCTGACCATGGTCCAGGGACCGTGAAGGATACAAAACTAAACCGAAAAACCAAACCCATTGCCGTTGAGTCAATCCCAACTCATAGCGACCCTATACGACAGAGCAGAACTGCCCCAGAGAGTTTCTAAGGAGTACCTGGTAGATTCGAACTGCCAACCAGAGCAGAACTGCCCCAGAGAGTTTCTAAGGAGCACCTGGTAGATTCGAACTGCCAACCTTTTGGTTAGCAGCCGTAGCTCTTAACCACTACTCCACCAGGGTTTCTGTGACGGATACAAGAGGTTCCTTTATTAGTGGTTCCTGCTCACAAGGCTCTTACAGTAGAGTTAAACAGTTGGAGAGATAAATGCCATTTATGCAATAATTTATTCAACAAATATTTATTGAGCGCCTACTGTGTGCCAGGCACTATTATAGGAACTGAGAATGCAACAGTAAATAAAATAGTAAAAAAAAATTCTGCCCTCATGGAGTTTATATCTAGAGCAGAGTGGACCAAAGAATGGCAACAAACTAACTAAATTATAACGTATTTTAGGGGTGTAGGGTCAAGCATGAGGTCCCTGAGTGGTGCAAATGGTTAAGCGCTTGACTACTAGCCAAAAAGCTGGTCTATGAAGAAGTCTATGAAGATTCCGTACTTGGCACTTTTGGTGTATTACACACCACCCAGAGCACTATTAGGAAGTCTCTGAGGGGCATAAATGGTTACGCTTCCAGCTACCAACTGAAACACTGGTAGTTTGAAACTCCCCAGAGGCGCCTTGGCAGACAGGGCCGGTGATCTGCTTCCCAAAGGTCATAGCCTTGAAAACCTTAAGGAGCAGTTATCCTCTGCACTTATGGGGTCACTATGAATCAAAATCAACACAGCGGCAACTAACAATAACAGGGTCAAATATAAAGTCTCTGGCTCTCCAGAGGCAGGTGTTTGTCCAGACGGTTTTCAACCTGCATAACCAGTTAGGCAGCAGGACTTGATTCTGTGACTGTTGTTGTTAGGTGCCATCGAGTCAGCTCCAGCTCACAGTGACCCTATGTACCACATAGGGATGGCCTGGTCCCGCGCCATCCTTAAAATCGTTGTTATGCTTGAGCTCACTGTTGTGACCGCTGTGTCTGTCCATCTCGTTGAGGGTCTTCCTCTTTCCTGCTGACCCTGTACTTCACCAAACATGATGTCCTTCTCCAGGGACTGATCCCTCCTGACAACATGTCCAAAGCATGTAAGACGCAGTCTCGCCATCCCTGCTTCTAAGAAGCATTCTGGTTGTACTTCTTCCAAGACAGATTTGTTTGTTTTTTTGGCAGTCCATTCTTGCCAACACAATTCAAAGGCGTCAGCTCTTCTTTGGTCTTCCTTATTCACTGTCCAGCTTTCACATGGATATAATGTGATGGAAAATATCATGGCTTGGGTCAGGCATACCTTGCTCTTCAAGGTGACATCTTTGCTTTTCAACACTTTAAATAGTTCTTTTGCAGCAGATTTGCCCAATGCAATGTCTTTTGATTTCTTGACTGCTGCTTCCATGGGTGTTGATCATGGATCCAAGTAAAATGAAATCCCTGACAACTTCAATCTTTTCTCCATTTATCGTGATGTTGCTTATTGCTCCAGCTGTGAGGATTTTTGTTTTATGTTGAGGTGCAATCCACAGTGAAGGCTGTGGTCTTTGATCTTCATCAACAAGTGCTTCAAGTCCTCTTCACTTCAGGCATACCTTGCTCTTCAAGGTGACATCTTTGCTTTTCAACACTTTAAATAGTTCTTTTGCAGCAGATTTGCCCAATGCAATGTCTTTTGATTTCTTGACTGCTGCTTCCATGGGTGTTGATCATGGATCCAAGTAAAATGAAATCCCTGACAACTTCAATCTTTTCTCCATTTATCGTGATGTTGCTTATTGCTCCAGCTGTGAGGATTTTTGTTTTATGTTGAGGTGCAATCCACAGTGAAGGCTGTGGTCTTTGATCTTCATCAACAAGTGCTTCAAGTCCTCTTCACTTTCAACAAGCAAGGTTGTATCATCTGCATATCTCAGGTTGTTAGTCTTCCTCCAATCCTGATGCCCCGTTCTTCTTCATATAGTCTAGCTTCTCTGATTATTTGCTCAGCACGCAGACTAAATAGGTATGGTAAAAGTATACTGTCCTGATACACACCTTTCCTGACTTTAAACCACTCAGTATTCCCTTGTTCTGTCTGAACAACTGCCTCTTGATCTATGCACAGGTTCCTCACGAACACAATTAAGTGTTCTGGAATTCTCATTCTTCGCAACGTGATTGTGACTAGAGGGACATAAAGGGCCCCCCCAAGAACTTCTGCCTCGACCCCTCCAGAAGGCATCTTCTGGCAAAGACCTGGGGAGCTTATGCTTGGATGCCTTTCAGGTCCCCAGTGTTTGCCTGCACTCTTTTTCTTGCTGTACTGGATCCTTTGCCTTTAAATAATAGCCTTAAGTGAGTAAGGTCAGTGGAGTCTTTTAAGTCCTTTCAGATACTTGAACTTGTAAAATCTTTGCAGAAGGTGATAAGCCTTTAAAGGAAAATAAAGCAGGAAGGATAGAACATGTTCAGGGAGGTAGGTTGCATGTAAATAGGATGGTCAGAAAAGGCCTGACTCAGAAAGTAATATATGAGCAAGGAAAGACCTTAAGAGAGAGGAAACGAATCACGCAAATAACTGGGGAAAGATCATTCCAATCAAAGGAAAGAAAATGTACAGGGGCCCTGGGGCAGAAGCATGGCGGTCTGTTTGGGAAACAGCAAGGAGCCCAGTGTGGCTACAGTAGACGTGAAGGCAGAGAAATAAAGGAGGGTCAGATTGAATAAGGCTTGTGAACAACTGTAAGAGCTTTTTTCTATTTTTAAACAAGAAGGAGCTGAAATATGCTAGAATCACTGACAGATGAATTGAGGACAGAATGGGGAAAAGGAAGAACAAGAGCAGAAGCAGGCAGACCAGTTAGGAGGCTAGGTGAGAGATGGAACTGGCTTGGATCACTGGTAGTGATGCAGGTGGTGAGAAGTTAGTCAGATTCTGTATATACAGTGAAACCTGTGCGACCCAGTTAACTCAACGGGACTGCCTTGTTTTCCTGGGTCTCACAAGTTTGATGCCTTTGATAAGATGAAGTCTCATCACTTTTTTATCACTCCTTTTAACGGAAAATATTTGAGTTTTTCTTCTCTGACAGGTTTCTACCTTACACAGGTTTCGGCTTTCACAGGTTTTACTCTATTCTAACAGTCAGGATATAGGTGACAGAAAAAAAGGAGTCAAGAATGAGGCTTCCACTAGGTAGAGCAGGTTTGGGGGCAGGGAGTAGGGATTAGAAGTTTAGAGTGCAGCATGTGAAAAGTTTAAGATGTCTACTAAACATCCAAATTGAAATATCCAGCAGTTCAGACATGAGGTCTGGGATAGACTTCTCAGAGTCCCCAATTGTCTTAGTTATCTACTGTTGCTATAACAGAAATACCACAAGTGGATGGCTTTAACAAAGAGAAGTTTATTTTCTCACAGTCCAGTAGGCTAGAAGTCTGATCTCAGGGTGCCAGCCCAGGGAAAGCTTTCTCTCTCTGTTGGCTCTGGAGGAAGGTCCTTGTCATCAGTCTTCCCTTGGTCTGGGAGCATCTCAGCTCGGGAACCTCAGGTCTAAAGTATATGCTCTGATCCCAGTGCTGCTTTCTTGGTGGTGTGAGGTCCCCCTGTCTCTCTGCTGCGTCTCTCTTTTTTATCTCAAAAGAGATTGGCTTAAGACACTATCAAATCTTGTCGATCTCATTAGCATAACTCCTGCTAATCCATCTTATTAACATCAGAGTGATAGGATTTATAGGACAATCTCATCAAATGACAAAATGGTTGACAATCACACAATACTGGGAAGCATGGCCTAACCAAGTTGACACCTATTTTTAGGGGACACAATTCAATCCATGACACCACTGAACAGATGGTATTTAAAGCCAAGAGACTGGACAAGATTACAAGGGTAATATGTAGATAAAGAAGAAGTCCAGGGACTGAGTTATGGGGACTCCAACTTAAGAGGCTAAAGAGATGAGAGTAATCAACAACAGAGACTGAGAGCAGGAGAGGCAGGAAGAAACCTTCAAGAGTGGGAGTACAGGAAGCCAACGAAAAAATGATTTAAGAAGCAATCAAGTTAGATTTAAGATAAGAACCGACACTGGACTTAGCAATGAAGGTCACTGGGGACTTGAACAGCAGACACTTCCCTGGAATGACCAAGTCAAAAGCCTGAATGGATCAGTTTAAGAAAAGAGAAGGGAGAAGAATTAGGGGGCAGCAAATGTAGAGAAGTCTTTGGAGTAATTCTGCTGTAAAGGAGACCAAAGAAATAGAGTAGTAACAGCTAAAGGAAAAAGTGGGATCAAGAGCATTTGGTTTATTGTTTTTTAAGCCAGGAGAAATAACAGTATGTTATGCTTCGGCAGAAGGGGAAAACTACAGAAATAATTTTTATAAAAAGATTACATAGTACGTAATTGTGCTTTAAACCAAAACCAGTTACTGTTGAGTCAATTCTGATTCACTGCAACCCCGCGTGTTTCAAAGTAGGACTACCTGCCAGAGGGTTTTCAATGGCTGTAACCTGCTGGAAGCAGACTGCCCAGGTCTTTCTTCTGAGGCACCTCTGGGTGGGTTGGAACTACCGATCTTTCAGTTAGTAGCCAAGCGTTTTAACAGTTTGTGCCCCTCACGGTCTCACTGTAATGCTCTAGGTGGTGTGCAATACCAAACGTGCTAGGTGCTAAGTCTTCAGCGAAGAAGAGAAGACTCAGAGTAAAAATACCAGTAATACGTACTGGACAACCACCATGTAACAGGCACTATGCTGAGGACTTTGCAAATATTAATTCTTTTAATCCTTGCAACAATCTTTAAGGAGGTTCTATTTATATTCCCTTTTTACAGCTGAGGAACTCGGGTACAGAGAGCTGAGATAACTACCATAACCAGTGGTCACATGGTTGGGAAGGGTTTTGATTTTGAACACAGGTGGTGCGTGCACATGTGTGCACGCACACACACACCTCTCAGGAGTCGAGATACGACTTAAGGTACCGATGGTCATGTTTTATTTCTGCCACTTAACTGAAAAATTCACCATGCTAAAAAATTATGAACATACCACATTCAAAGTCATACAGTGAGTGATTTTAAAGTGTGGATTACCTGCCCTAACCCTGAAGGTACTTGATACTGACTAATACTAGTTGCAACTGATACCATAAGGCTTCAAGAGAGCCATGTTAACCAATTAAAAGCACTAAAATGAAAGCCAAAGGGAGTAAGTTTTTAGAATAATGTTTTGTTCTTCTGCTTAGAGGGAATATGAAAAACACAAATATGAACATAAACACTGATGATACGTTTGGAACATTTTCTTCCATTTTTTTATATGCACACACACATACACGTACTAAACATGTTAAGCATAATGCGGGTCATACTGTGTATAGTCTTGCATCTTTGGAATTCTTTTCCCATTTAATGTTATATAAGAAACATTCTTCCATGTTCTCCAAAAGTGTCATTTTTAATGGTTGCATACAAAAAAAGCATTCTATATTTATTATGTATGAGCCAACATTTATATTACCAATATATTTCCGATTTTCCTCCACCGTGGATAACACTAAGATGAGTTACCCCATAAACAAATCTCTATCTCATGATTATAATAATTTCCCAGGATTGAGTTAAAAAGTAAAATGTAAGCCTCGTGATATACACTGCCAAAGTGCTTTTCAACAAGGCTCCTATTGGCAGTGTATTAAATATTATTTTTTCCAAACTGTTGCCAATTTGACCAATAAAAAATACATTTGACTTTCTTTTTTTTTTTACCCTAGACTAAATACCATTTTCATAGGCTATTAGTCACTTATCTTTCTTTTATCAACCGCCTATTCATATTCTTTGTTCATTATCCTATTGAAATGTTTAGTATTTTCTTAAGACTAATATGGGCTCTTTAATACCATGTTAAGAATATCCACCTTTTTTCTGCCCAAATTTCTTAGAAATACTTTCTCCACATCCATCTTTTATTTCTGGTTTTTGACAACCTGACATGCAAATATTTAAAATTCCTATTTCGTAAAATCTGTGATTCTTCCACCACTTTTATGCTTAGAAGAGAATGCATTTTCTAGATTAACTTAAAGTATCAATCAAAAAAAAAATCAATCAAAGCTTACTAAAAAATTGAAATGAGAAGAAGTTTTCATAAGGTTCATTTTAAAGCATTTTTGGGATTTTCAAGAGAAGATGCTACCTACAAGAAATAAAACTGACTGACTATTCCAGATGTTTTCTGATTTAATCCTCACTGTATTATCCCAAATTTGAGAAGTTAAACAATTGTTCATCAGAAAGAAACTCAGAGCTACGCTTAAGGAGAGACTGTCGAACTAGATCTACCCACCACCAAATTAGTTACCTACCTCTTCATCGATTTTGTCTTCTACGGCATCAATATGACGCTCTTTAAGAAATCGCTGTGTTTTTTCCAACTGGTATTTCACTAATTCCTCTATGGCATCTTTTTCTTCCTTGTCTACAAATTCTTGTACAGCTTCACCCATTCCCCTTTCTGTTAGAAGTGAGAGCTGCACATTCTGTAAGAGAGACACAAATCACTAAACAGAAAACAGTACCTGTTCCTTAAAAAATACTTATATATGAAGAAGGAAAATCTGTAGGATAATATTACCAGGAAAAAAGGCAAAAATTTACCGAGCTATTGAAAGGAAAAAAAAAAAACAATTTAGTGAACAGTAATTAAATCTACTGATAAATATTGAGGGCTAGAAAAAGCAAAGTCAAAACAAGAAAAGGGAGGAAAGTACAGAAGAAGCAAAAACACAGAGACCAGAAATGGCAGCTAACACTTAGTAGAAACTGGGTTTAGTTTCTATTGGACTCTTTAAAGATGGCCCTCTTGATGTTTCTATTAGGCCCCCTAGGAAGAATACTGGCCCCTAAAGATGTCCACATTCTAATTCCCAGGACCTATGAATACGTTACACAACAAAGCAGAATTAAAGCTGCAGATGGAATCGAAGTTCCTAACAGCTGACCATAACATAGGCAGGCCAGGGACTATCAGCATGCAATAGGGAGTCAGAAGAGGAGAGCCAGGGGGAGAGGTTGACTATGAAAAGATGGGCAGAGAGATGCAACTTTGCTGGCTTTGAAGATGGACAAACAGGGCCATGAGCCAAGAAATGTGGGTGGTTTCTGTGAGTTCAAAAAGACAAGGACACAGATTCTCCCCTAGAGCCTCCGGGAAAGGAACACAGCCCTGCTGACACCTTGACTTTAGCCCAGTGAGACCTGTGTCAGACTTCTGACCCACAGAACTATAGAATAATACATTTGTGTTGTCTGAAGCCACTAAGTCTGGGGTCATTTGTTACAGCTACAGTAGGAAACTACTATAACCAGAAGGACTTAGAGTGGTACAAATCCATGACAGGAAGTGTGAGTGGTTTCATCATCATGTGGCTGAACTGTATTAGTAAAGTAACCCTGAAATTACATCCAGATGTGAGAAAATTAAATCCTGGACTCAGATTTTTGTAGAAGAGATAAAAAGAAAGAAGATAACAACAACAACAAAACAGCCACAACAGTAAGTGTTCGTAACAAACCTTAATTAAGCACTAATTTTTCTCCATGTGTGACAACTATAAACGAATATAATTAACGGTCACCCTATTTGCTTCACAGAAGCACTGTAAGGATTCATTCTGTTTAAACCATCAATTAAGCATATCCTAAATTAAAATCTGTTATCATAAGATAGCCATTGTTTAAGTGAGGTGTAATTAAGAAGTTACCTTCTCTGCGGTTTGAAAATACTGTTTTACAAGGTCTTCCACCCTGAGAGTTGTTCCTTCTAAAGAAGGTCTTGTGATAAGCTTCCCAAAGTTGATTTCTTCTCCTAGAAAAAAGAAGCCCAAAAAACAGTATCTCATACTATAATGTCACAAACTCATTGCAGATTGTGTCAACGGAGAAGGTACAGCACAAATTCATCAACGGCCATCATGGTCAACATGGTAAATTTTGAGGCAAAAACAAGCCATTTATGCTAATAGCGACAGTCAGGACTTCTTTTTCATATCTCCAAGTAGTATGTCTAGCCCAGATGCTCTCATAGTATGGTCCACAGGCTTCTGGGCGTCACCAAGACCCTGCCAGGGAGTCTGTGAAGCCAAAACTACTTTCCTAGTAATACTGAGACATTACTTGTCTTTTTCTCTGTATTAACATTTGCGGTGAAGATACAAAAGCAATAATGAGTAAAACTGCTGGCATCTTGGGATGAGTCAAGGCAGTGGCACAAAGCTGTACTAGCAGTCACCACCACGTACTCATATTTATCAAAAAAAAAAAGGTTGCACTGACAAATGTCCTAGACGACAGCAAAAGTGATTGATTAAATCTCGGCCCTTGAGTGTGTACTTTTTTTTAACATTCTGGGAGACAAATGAGAAACATGCGTAAAGCACTTCTGCGGCACTGTTATGCAGGATGGTTGTCTCCAGGAAAAGCACTCTGCAGCCATTTGAACTGCTGGACACGCTATGGTTATCCATACGTGGGTAACCTGGGTCGCTTCAAAGAAAACAACAGGCAGTGTTTCTTGCCAATAATAAAATTCAAGCTCTAGAGCAGAAATCAGAATTTTGGAAAATTTCTATCTGCTGAGAGCTTGGTGGTTTTCTAACATCTAAAGACTTTTTTGATTAGATAGATGGCAATATTTGTTAAGTGTAATCTTTTAATCTTATATAATCAACGTCTGGACCGAGACCTGCAAAACTCAGTAAACCACTGTTTTCCAAACGACCAACACATGATGTTATAAAATCCTGCATGGGTGAGCTCAGTTTTAAAGTAAAAGAGATACTGATGAATTTAATGTAAGAGTATGAACAGTCACACTGATATGGTACAGATTCCTCGTTGCAATTCACCTTTAAGAAATTACCACTCATTGAGTTTTGCTATAATATTGAAAAGAATCCATAATTATCTGAAAAGGCTATTAAAATATTCCTCCTTTTTCCACCTGGAGTCCCTGGGTGGTACAAACAGTTAACATGCTCAGCTGCTAACCTAAATGTTGGTGGTTCAAATCCACTCGGAGGCACCTCGGAACAAAGTCCTGGCAATCTACTTCCAAAGCCAATGAAAACCTTACGGGGCGCAGTTCTACTCTGATATACATGGGGTCACCACGAGTTGGAATCAACTTGACAGCAATTGTTTTTTCTACCTACCTTTTGTTTGAGAGAAGATTTTCTTCATATATTTCAACCGAAACAACATATCACGATGTTATTTTGGCAGTCTCTAGTGGAATGCCCCCAGCCAGGCACCTCCCCTTGGGCTGCTTCCCTGGCACCCCCAGCAGCTTTGCAGGGAGTTGTCCTGTCAACAGCTTCTCCTAGCACACCCTCTCAGACAGCTTCACAGATGAGTGTCAGCATCAGGGAAGGCTTCCTCCAGCCCACCTCCCTCCCTTCTTGGGCCATCGATTTCATAGTGGAGTGCCAGTGGCTAGACTCCTCCTTAGGCACCGTCTCTGATAGCTTCGCAGTGAGTTCTGCGGGAAGCGCAGCACCCCACTGTGGACAGGTACCTCCAGCACTCCAGATGCTATGTTAAGATAACTGACCTTCAGCATATCATCTAGTCCTCACAACAATCCTGTGAGGCTGCAAGACGCCTCAGAGCACTATTCTGATTTTACAGATGAAATACAGAAATTATCCTGATTTTATAGAGGAGAAAACTAAAAGTCAGAGACGTGAAATAATTTGTACCAAGTCACCCATCTAGTAAGTGGCAGAGCTGAACAAAACAACAGAAAATGCTTTTACTAAAACATACCAAAGCGTCCTTGTTTCTGCTGAGCAATTTCTGTTTAAGCCAAAAAGGAAGCACTAGAATAAAACTCATTACAGATGAAACCTAGGATAAGGTACTAGCTCTACAGCCTGTATTCTTATGAAGGTTACACCCGTAAAATTTAAGGAATTCGTAAAGATGTACAATTAGTAAACTATCATCAATAAGCAACTAATTCAAATTCACAGCATAAAAATATAATTCTCTACTGTGGAATTTTTCCCCTCTAAATAGTTTTATTTGAACTCTATCTAAATATCTGAATTTCAGGTTGAATTAACAGCATACCCAATTTCTGGTCACGAATGGATGCTGAAAATATAAGCCCATTAAACATGACTTTATAAAAGCCTAGGTAGCTTACTTGTAAACAAGGGCCACGCTTTTCTATGAAAATTCTCTGACTCAACAGTTTCAAAGAGAAGAGCATCTGTGTTTAATGAGCTCAGTATTTTTTATGAAGAAGCACTCAGTCATATGAACTTCTTTGTGAATGTCTGAATAAGGGCAATTACTGTTTATGAAATTTAATTGAAAATTAATTACCTGGATCATCAGAAACATCAAGGTATGAGACACCACTTATTTCCCAAGACTGGAGTCTTCCTAACTAATTATACTCTCTGAAGTCAAAACACTTAATATTCTAAAAATTGAAAGTATATTCTCTGATCATTTATAATATACAATAAATAATTTATTTTGAGCAATAAATCTCTAAATCTGTGTGTTCAACAGCACTGTTTTAAAAAAACTATATTAGCAGAGAAGGCCTTCCATTTCCCTATCGATGTCCCCAGGTTTAAAAATAACTGCGATTTAGTTTTTAGAAGGCAAGAGATTTAGTTGTTCCAACTATCAGTTTATTTGTCCAAAATATTAAAAAGAAACATACTAAAACTTCTTCCATCATTTTTTATACTTCTTTACTAAAGACTTATTTACGTGAACCCTGTGAGAGCATTTTTTAATTTACAAAATTAAAACTAGCTTACCTGTTTTTTCCTTTGGTTCTCTATGCCTGAAAAAATGGATAATGTCTTTTGGATTAGCTACTCGATCCACAAATTTCTGGCTAAAGCGAAGCACACTGAAAGGTTCAAAGCCTCCACTGTAGTCCACCTGGAAATACAGAACATGCTTTAGGCTGGGCAACAACATTTTTTCAGTTTTTAAGAAACATACTCATCCTTCAGTGTTTATAGTGCTTATGCTCAATATTTTTTTAAATTAATGTGTTAATTTTCTATGATACATTTTAAAGACCATCATGGGGAGGCGGGGCCAAGAGGCAGAGTAATCAGACCCTTCCTGCAGTCCCTCTTACAACAAAGACCCGAAAAAACAAGTGAATCGATTCTATATGACAATCTAGGAGCTCTGAACATCAAAGGCAAAGTTGAAGAATCAGACTGAGCGACAGGGGGAAGGAGAGATGGTTCACAAACAGCGAACAGTTGCCAGACCTGACCTGGTGGGAAGGGGCACCCCACAGGCCGGATTGGCTGGCTTGAGCACTGTAAGGCAAGCAGTGACATCTGGGATGTGTTCTCCACATTAGGAGAGACCGAATGGTACAGAGTCCACTTATGCCTCCAGAACCAGCAAAAAGTGGTGCTCTCGACAAAAGATAAGTACATGCATCTAATCTCTGTGCAGATGAAAAAGCCCCTTCGGGAAAATATTCTGTCCCATTTACCTGACCCCTCCCTGCTCTGCACCAGGTCCCAAGCCGGCTTCATTGACAACCGCTTTCCCTGGGCCAGAAGTAGGGCCTGTCATGCGCCCTGAGCCATTCTCTTGGCCTTGGAGAAGGAACAAATTAACAGGGAAAAAATAATCTATCAGCTCCCCTAAGCTGGGAACTCAGGGCAGAAACAGCTCCTTTGCCTAGAGGCCCACAGACTTTGAATGCCTTTCACCCCTGCATAGACCTGCATGGGTCCATTTCAACAACGCAGGACCTCATTAGCACAGTACAACAGGGTATATATCTGAAGTCTAACTTCAATTATTTCAGCTATATGGTGGAGAGGCAGGTTCTTGACATTTGACACTGCTCTGCCTATTAAGCAGGGTCCTTACCTACACACGTCAGGGGCCTCAAGACTGATGGCTTCATCCATGCCACCTAGTCACCTGTGACAGGGGTCCAATGATAAGTGCTGCCCCCTGGCCCTTACAGACAACAGCACTGGGTGCCCACAGTCTGGCTGCAAAACTCACCCACCTACACACTCTAGGGAAGAGGGACACGCTTTCCTCACAGACACGCAGGGATGGTTGTCATGTCAGCTCCCTGCCTTGCTCAGCACATGACTCCTCCCCCTACTGCAGCCAGATACCTGTGCCTACACCAATCACCCCTGCATGTCTAAGACTGCAGGTGAGAGCCTGTACCACACACTTGGTGACCAACTACCTGGACACCTCAGGTGAATCCATACAAGAAAAGTAAAGGGACTCCTAGGCTCGTATACCTAGTAACAGCTCTAACCACCTGGTGACAGGACAGTAGAGCTTCAAAGGTGCCAATAATCCAACTAGCTTATACGAGCAGCCTATTTGGGCATATCAAAACAAAAGAAGCAGCTGAGACACAGTAAGCAAACATAAAATAAATAAATACAATAACTTATTGAGGGCTCGGAGACAATAGTCAATATCGAATCACATAAAGAAGCAGACCATGATGTCTTCAGCAAGCTCCCAAAACAAAGAATCAAGAAATCTTCCGGATGAAGAGGATTTCCTGGAATTATCAGAAGTAGAATACAAAACATTAGTATACAGAACTCTTCAAGAGATCTGGAAGGAAATCAGGCATAACACAGAACAAGCCAAGGAACGAAGCATTAGAGGAAATTAAGAAGATTAGAGATGAACATAAGACAAATTTAATAGGCTGCAAGAATCCACAGGAAGACAAAAAGAAATTCAGAAGATTAACAGAATTAGACAACTCAATAGAAAGTCATAGGAGCAGAATTAAGGAAACTGAAGTTAGAATTAGTGAGACTGAAGATAAAGCACTTGACACCAACATATTTGAGGAAAAATCAGATAAAAGAATTTAAAAAAACAGAGAAACCCTAAGAATTATGGGGTACTCTATCAAGAGGAATAACCTACAAGTGACTGGAGTATCAGAACACGGGGAGGATAACAGAAAATACAGAGAGAACTGTTGAAGATTTGTTGGCAGAAAACTTTCCTGATATGATTAAAGATGAGCAGATGTATATCCAAGATGCTCATTGAACCTCACACAAAGTAGATCCCAAAAGAAAGTCACCAAGACATATCACAATCAAACTTGCCAAAACCAAAGATAAAGAGAGAATTTTAAGATAGAGATAAGTGAAAAGTCACCTATGAAAGAGAGTCAGAAAGACTAAGATCAGACTACTAAGCAGAAACCACGCAGGCAAGAAGGTAATGGGATGACATGCATAAAACCTTGAAGGAAAAAAATTGCCAGCAAAGAATTATATATCCAGCAAAACTGTCTCTCAAATATGAAGGTGAAATTAGGACATTTCCAAATAAACAGAAGCTTAGGGAATTTGCAAAAACCAAACCAAAATTAAAAGAAATACTAAAGGAGGTCTCTGGTTAGAAAATCAATAATATTCAGATAACAACCCAAGACTAGAACACAGGTCAGGGCAACCAGATATCAATCCAGATAGGGAAATCATAAAAATAAAGATCATGATGGGGTTAATAACATTTATTCTACAGAGAAATATTTAAGTTTGGAAAGCTATAAGCTGAAGCAAAATATTTTATTCAGTGGAATCAGGATAGAGCAAAAATTTCCACAATGTTGGGATGATTGCAACTCCCCGTGACCACACTAATAGTCTAGGTACCAGGGGTACCATCTAAAAGGCCGTGAAAAAATTCTACATGAATTTCTAAACTTTCAAAGCAAAAACAATATCCCCCACCAAAATAATTAGCCTTTCACCCATTAGTCAATTGGTCTATTATCATAGAGATATATTCTCATGCTGAGATAAGGATGGATGCTGGGAAAATCCACATAGGAAAAGAATAAAAATCAGGAGATTTGAGAAATGGCTACCTTCAAAGCACAGTATCCATTTAGAACGAACACACTCTCTCAAGCAGGCTCTTTCTAAAGAAGTCTACAGTGGTAAACAGACCATTACAGAGAGAATTACCACATTTCTTTCTGAGAGATAGAATCATTTTCCTAAACTACCTGTTCTCAAAGCATGCTTTCTGGGAAGCATCACATCATCTCCAAGGCCAGCCTGGTCAGCCTCTCAAAAGTACTTCCTAACCACCACCCCACTTACATTCTTCATCGCACTTAGCACTATCTGAAATTTTGTTCTTTGACTTGGTATGTGTTTATTATGTCTCTCTTCATGCCTCCACCTCCTAGAAGCTCCACCAGTTCAAAACCTTGCTTGTTTTATCATCGCTGTATCTCCCAACATCCAGAACAGAAAGTACTCAATAAATATTCGTTCAATTAATTAACAAGGACGCTCTAGTTGATACAGTATACTTTCATAATATTGCTTACTGGCAGTAACTATTTTTTTTCATTTCAGGAATGAATATTTCACTGTGTTTCACAAAGGAATGCCTATCTTCTATTTAAGTCTGGTTAGTTCTGACAGTATCAGGCAGATATTAATAAGGAACATGGGATCCTTTGCCCTGGTAAAGAGGACTGGCTATATGGTTCCCCCAGAGTAACTATCTTTATATTATCAGACCATTGCAACAGCTCTCATGCTGTAAAAGAGAAAATGCTGAGTGCTGAAGCAACTGGTCCCCAAAAATCTTCATTTTTAACAGCTGTACTCCAGCTTAGCTTTACGTGCAATTTTCTGCTCCTAAGAGTTGAAAAAGTAGCTCTGGTGCTGCAGTGGTTAAGCGCTCAGCTACTAACCATAAGGTCAGTGGCTTGAACCCACCAGCCACTCTACAGGAAAAAGGTGTGGCAGTCTGCTTTCAAAAAGATTTACAGCCTTGGAAACCCTATGGGGCAGTTCTACTACTGTCTTATAGGGCTTCTATGAGTTGGAATCAACTCAACAGCAATGGGTTTTTTTTTTAAGAGCTGAAAAATGCATTCACTAAGGAAACATTTACTGAGTATCTACAATGTGCTAGGAACTCTGCTGTGGGCTAGGGATACAACCATATATACGACGTAATCGCTGTTGTCAAATTTACAAGCTGACAGGGAAGACAAACAAGTAGACAAGTTAACTGCAAGCAGAACGTGAACGGTGTTATAAGAAGCATGTACAAAGTAGAATGAGGACCCAAAGGAAGAACCAATCAATTTTAACTGGTGGCCAAGAAAGGTTTCTTTGGAGATAGCAGGCTCTGACTGGGTATTGAAGGAGATACAGAGAAAGAAGGACGGAGGTGTCTTCCTTGCAGGTTGAAGGAGCATAAGCAAACATGCAAAAGAGTGAGATAAGCCCCCCGGATTCAAGGAACAGTCATTTTTAGTCCAATACAACTGGAGCTTAGGATGAACTGACAGGAAAAGGAGAAAGAAGCCAAAGAAGTCGATTTAGACCACATTGAGAAGAACCTTGAATGCCATCTACAAGAATTTAGACTTGTTCCTTGAGTCCTATGGGATCATTAAATCCTTTTTATCAGGAAATATACTAAAGACAGCATTTTACAAAGATCACTTTGGCATTAGTGTGGAAGATGGTTTGGCTAGAAGTGCGGGGGTAGGGGGAACTGGGAGTACAGTCCAGGTAGGAAGCTGCAGCTATAGGCCTGGAAAGAGATAACCAGGGTTCAACTACAGCACTGACACTGGGATAGAGAAGGGACTAGATTACTTACTCTGCACCAGGTACTGTTTAATTCATTTACTTCATAGCTGTAAGAAGTCAGTATAAACCGTTGGATGAGAGATTCAATTGCTCAAGGTCATATAGCTAGTAGTAGGGCCATAACCAAACCCAGTCAGTGTGCCACCAGACTATGCTCTTTCCACAAATTCTAGTTGAAATTTTAATTCTAACTTTAAAACAAATACCTCAAGGATCTTGTTAAAACGAGATTCACTGTGTATGATATGAGGCCTGAGATTCTATATTTTTAACAATTTCCCAGGTGATGGCAATGCTGCTAGTTTGAGGACCATATTCCTGGAGTACCACTAAGCCTCTAAGGGACCCCTAGGCATGCAGGTCAACAAAGGGGTCTAAGCTGGAGGTACAAATTTGGGAGTCATCACTATATAGGTGATAGTTAAAGCTACATGCCCGGAATGAAAAGAGGGCTAACTAAGGGATAAGAGGGGATAAAGGTAAGTAATAGAAGGCAATGCCAAAGAGTGATTCAGTCGGGTAGGAAAAAAAAATCTACCTGCTTTGGTAACTGAAGGTCACCTTTGCTACCTGATATGATGGGGTCAGAGCCTTGATTATAGCGGGCTGAGGAACAGGATGGTTGGATAAGTATAGGCTATCTACCCTGAGCGACTTGGGCTAGGGAAGAGACTGAGAAAGGCAGAGTAGGTGCTAGAAGGGAAAAGCACAGGGGCAAAAAAGAGGATTATTGGTTTTTTTTTTTTTTTAATCACACTAGAAAAGATAAGTTTATAGGCATAAGAAACAAACTTCTTAGATTTTTTTAATGCTCTCAAATACTCGCTAATTTCTTCAACATATTTATCAAGCACCTACTATATGCCAAGAGCTGTTCTGGGATCAGGAGCCCTGGTGGCACAGTGGTTAAGAGTCTGGCTGCTAGCTAAAAGGCTCAAATCTACCAGCCGCTCCTTGGAAATCCTATGGGGCAGTTCTACTCTGTCCTACAGGGTTGTTATCAGTTAGAATCGACTTGAGGGCAATAGGTTTGGGGTTTTTTTGGTTTGGTCCTGGGATCTTTGGATACATTAGTTAACAAAATTCACAAAGTTTCATACTTTCATAGAGCTTACAGTTTTGTAACTGAAGTCAATTACTGACTAAAATAAATAAATTGTATATAGTAGCTTAGGAGGATGAGTGTGGAGGGAAAAAAAAAGTAGAGGAGGGTAAGCAAAATCCAGAGTGTTGGACAGAAAGCATGCAGGGTGCAATGTGAATTACGGCGGGGCCTCACAGAGTAGATCCAGAGGAGGTGAGAGTATGTCTGAGGAACTGCAAGGCCAGGGTGGCTGGGACGGAGTGAGAGGATGGAGGCTAGCCAAAAATAAAATCAGAGATTTCAGGCTGCCTGTTAAATATAACAACAGACTGTTTAGAACATTAAAAATAAATAAATAAATTATCAAACCTAACAATAAAAACCTGTTGCCGTCAAGTCGATTCCGCCTCATAGTGACCCTACAGGACAGAGTAGAACTGCCCCATATGGTTTCCAGGGAGCACCTAGTGGATTTGAACTGCCAAGCTTTTGGTTAGCAGCCGTAGCTCTTAACCACTACGCCACCAGGGTTTCCCATCTAACAATATGTGTATTAATTGTTTAATGTGAAACTAATTTGCTCTGTATACCTTCACCTAAAGCATGATTTAAAAAACAGAGAGAGACCTATCAGAATTAAACTGTAACTAAATCAAATCTTTACAGTTTTATTATTTTTGGCCTCCCAATGGTGATTGTTCTCCTTATTACTCTATGCACTCTCCTTACTTTTCAGAAAATCCATGTCAACTATACATGGTTATCCTTTGAAAATTAATAGCGGTTAATTTACAAAATGGGGTCGCTATGAGTCGGAAATGACTCGATAGCACTATTTTTTTTTTTTTTTTTAATTTACAAAAATGGAGCTTACTCGAAGTCGTATAAGAGGCTTCTCTGGCTGTTGAGGATTTCCTAGACGTTCCCGTTCAGCATTTTCAAGCATTTCTTCAATCTCAAAACAAAAATATATAAAGATTAAAAAACAAAACATTAATCTTAGTTTGAGCTATCCAAATAGGAGCTCGTATTCCTTTATGAGCCACAGGAACATCCTAAGCCACAAGACCATCTTTGTTTCCTAGTTCATCTGTAACACCTTTAAAAATACACCTCCTTTTAATGCTCCCGCTAATATCATTCCTTAACGATTTTATTTCACTAAAGTTCTTAACACGAAAATTGTTCAATCTCTAATATTAGTATTTTAGAAAAGAACATAAAAAAGTGACTCTTGTGCAAAGTTTCTACTCTTGTTTCAATATGGCTTCCCTCATTTCATTAACTTAAAACCAAATAAATCTAGTTCTTTAGTCATATGTCCAGAGGAGACTGACCAGAATATCTGAGGATCTATGAACAAAAGATCTTGGATTATATACCCAGAAGTCCAAGTTAAAGGAAAAAGAGACCACTGTTTTCAAATATCTGAAGCTGTGTCATGCTAAAGGATAAAAACACTTATTTAATATTGTTCCTGAGGACAGAACCAAGTTACAATGAACCAGATTTTAGCCCCAAGACAAGAAACTGAACAACTACAGTTGTTTCGCAACAGAACTGGTCATCTGAAGTTAGCTAATTAGTATTCAAATAAGTACTTGTGAAAAGGATTTCAGTACTAGTGAGATGTTAGATTTCTTGGATCTCTTCCAAGTCTAAAATTTTATAATCTTGGCCTTTAAGCTACTCTCTGTAACAAAGCTGTGCAACAGAAATTTCTGCAATGATAGAAACGTTTTATACCTGCAGTGTTCAGTATGGCTGCCATTAGCCATATGTGGCTATTGATCAGTTGAAATTTGGCCAGTACAAGCGAAGATGTAAATTTTTGATTTACCCTTAATTCAACCTGAAATAGCTACATGCGCCAGTGTATATATCACGTGGGACAGTACAGGTCTCTAAGAAGATCTACTAGGTCAATTCTTTCAATTCAACGTGTATTTCAGGAGCACCTACTTTCTGCCAGGTGCCAGGCCACGTGCTAACATACGTTTCCCCTGCTATCCAAAAGTAGAGCATTCCCATGAAACCATTCATAAGCAGATATGGCATAAAGTGATGACGCAATCACCATTAATCTATATGGGAAAAAATTCTGATCGTTCCTAGACCCAAAATACAACTCACCAAATCATACCAAACAGCACATAAAAACTAAAACAACACTAATATATAGTAAAAGCTGAGATGCTGAGTATAGTTCCCAGGGAAACAGCTTGGTGATGTCATACTGCCACTTTAAGCGCTGCAAAACAAACGCTGGACACTATTTCCACTTTTCCCCCCTTTTCTTGGAAGTGAAAAATCCTCTCAGATTTCTTTCAGTTAGCAAAACAGGTAATAATGTAGGGCTTTTGTAAAAGCGAACTGGCAAAAAACACACTTTCAAAAAATGGGGGATACCTGTATAGAAAAGTAAGCTATGGGCCCCAGCCTCAAACAGTTCGAAGATACTCACATGCATATAACGTAAATTACCTTCTCCAAACAGAAGCTTTGTATGGCTTGAGTTACCCTAGGATTATCCGGGTTAAAAAGGGCTGGGTGATTAGCCAGAACAACATCTTCCATGAGAAACTGCCGCACTGTGCGAAGCTGAATTTTCTGCATATTCATCTTCCTCTCCTTAATACGCAGCAAACCAACATGTCTGAAGTGACGAGGAAAAGAAAGCCTAGTCAGACTGTAAATTTCCTCAGGAAAGTGTGTGCGTCAAAACTAACATATTTATAACTCAGTTTCTACAAAATATTTCTGTATAAAATCATACCCTTAAAATAAATGTTTCTGACAATTTAACCTTAAGGTTATAATCACAGAGAAAAAAAATGTTAACATTCTTCTTCCCCAGGATAAAATCCACTTGTTTCTCATCTTTCCTGTCTGGACAAATACAGTCTAATAAGGGAAGACGGACAAGTATAAAAGAACGTTATCAGTACTATAATAGTATATATAAAATTCATTTTATATGCATATATATATACATATTTATACGTGCACTGTGTATATATATACGTGGAGCTCCGGTGGCACAGTGTTTAAGAGCCTGCATGCTAACCAAATGGTCGGCAGTTCAAATTCACCAGGTGCTCTTTGGAAACCCTACGGGGCAGTTCTACGTTGTCCTGTAGGGTTGCTATGAGTTGGAATCGACTTGAGAGCAACAGGTTTGGTCCTGGTTTTTGGTATACACGTATACACACATACATAAAATGAATTCATAGTGGAGCCATGAAAACAAAGCCAACAAACTTAAATCCTACCATCCTATTTTTGAAACCTCTTATCATCATAGCAATCAGAACCTGAGGGACTCAAAGGATAAGACCCACTCTAAATATTGAGCTTAATTGCTGTTAACTACTTTATTATATAATTCCCCCCAAAAAAATTTTTTAATGAATTATGCGTTAATATTACATTTATAATGAGAAAAGCTGCAATTAAATGGTTTTAGGTGAATGAGTTTACAAATGGACTGTGTAAAATTTGTAATCATTATCTACAACACTAACTTGAAATTTAATAAACAAAAGTGTTAGTCTTGAATTTGCCTAAGGAGTAGCAAAACCAATTAGCAATAAAAAATGGCTTAGAATCTGGTAAAACAGACTATGTAGGACGATCCACCTTCATAAACAAATCTATCATATAAATAGGAACACCGTCAGTGACTTGAACTTATGGAATGATCAGAAGGCTACTGTAACACATATTTTTTTTTAAGTTGATTAGGGATATATAACAATTACTCACTTTTTTATAGCTTCTCCTGGGGAAAGAGAAGTAACCACAGAACTTCCAGGCTGTGATACATAAAAGAGCTGCTGTTCATTTTTGTTTGGAGCTATTTTACACTCATGTTCATGGCCCCAAATAACAAGATCAATGAAGTCATCCAAAAATTGTTCTGGAATGAAGTTAGTGTTTCCGTGTTTACTCCTATACAGAGATGGAGGGGAAAAAAAAAGGTAACACAAATTTCCAAAGATGTAGAAAAATTTCATATGAAATATGTCTATACAGATCTTTCCTTATCTATCAGCCAAAGATTTATTACATTCCTTCTAAGTGCCAGGAACTGTGCAAGGGACTGGGCATACAAATATCATCAATATCTAATTCCCGCCCTCCGGTGGGTTACAAACTGGAAGACCACAGACGAGAAAGTAAATGTTAGAAGTCAAAAATGCCCTGGTATACTAAAAAAAACCAAAAACCCAAACTTGTTGCCACCGAGTCAATTTCGACTCATAACGACCCTATAGGACAGAGGAGAACTGCCCCCATAGAGTTTCCAAGGACAAGCTGGTGGAGCCCCAAAGAGAAAGTGGTCAATTCTTCATTTAGAGGTAGGCCATGAACGGCTTTACAGAGGAGTGACTCCCACTTTATGAAAGTCAGGAGCTCTACCAATAGTAAAAACCTATGAGCTGGTCTGACTATACAGACAATGAAAGAGAATTAAGGCTAAACTTAGTAACATAAAAACAAATCTCTAAAAATACTCCATCATTTTTTAATATCATCTGTTTCTTTTATTAATTATAAAAACAATGGGAGTGAAAATACCAATCTTATATAAAAGAGGTATGAGTTTTCAACTATAAACAAAATATTGTATAAATAATAATTTGCAAACTCTGGTTTTATAACTAGATTAGTTGTTATTATTCAAAGATGTATGAAAACCCAAGGTGAGGGAAGACGAGAGGAAGAAAAAGTTTTCTCTAACATTGACTTATACTGTTGGGAATTTAAGTAAAATATTTAAATATTTCAACCTAACATTTACTTAATCTGAACTAATATTAATTCATTGATTCAACAAATATTTGCTGTGTGCCAGGCCTCTTCCAGACACTGGAGACACGGCAGTGACCAAAGTCCCTGCTCTAGAGGGGGACTGCAAGCATTTACAATAATCTTATATATATTCGACAGCAATTAACAACAACAGCAAATATACACACATACACACACACACACCTATATGTACGTTTATGAAGTCCCAGGGTGCTGCAGTTAATGCACTTGGCTGCTAACAGGTTGGAAATTCAAGTCCACCCAGAAGCTTTACCCAGAGGTACCTCGAAAGAAAAGGCCTGGGGAACTGCTTCTGAAAAAATCAGTCACCGAAAACCCTGTGGACCACAGTTCTACTCATACACACGTCGTCGACATGAGTTAGCACTGACTCAAAATAGGTAATCTTGAGAACAACCCACCAAGGTTTGGGGAACTCCAATACTTGGCTCAAAAATTTTCAGAGAATATTTTTACCTGTTCTGATGAATCACAAATAAGTTAAACCAAGAGTTCTCATCTTCTTTTGGTCTCAACATTGTTACTTTCTTATTGACAAACATTCGATAGAGCCTTTCATCTGGAATGGCGCCTGAAATGGATATTACATTATTTTAAAACTGTTTTCTTACTTTGATTAAAAAAAAATGAATATATTTTAGGCTTCTAAATGATGTGCTTCTCGATGTATTTCATTTTACTATTAGAGATGTATTTGAAATCTGGAATATTTACTTACAAATGGATAAATTCCAGGTTCTTGTATGACAGCTGCTTAGCAGTTAATCGGTTCTAATTAAGTACTAAAAAAATTCACCTGACTAAAACCTTCTATCACATGTTACCATCATCAATAAGTATAATCAGATTTGCTTCACTTTTTTTCTAACTGGAAACAGTATTATCTCCAGAAATTTCATTCCACAGCTGTTTAAACAAGTAAGTATTTATACCATTACAGTGTTAGGTATCATAGCACCAGTAAATGGTTGCTCCTCCCACTTTCAGACTTAGAACAGATCCCATTATGCCCATCACCACCAGAATTTCACACCTCTTCAGTCACCTATTTTCACCCAAGCTCATCCCACCATTCTTTCTTCCTTGCTATTGTTGTAAACTGCCATTGAGTTGGCCCCTGACTCATGGCAAACCCATGCTCTACACCATCCCCATGATTGGTTCCAGATCGGACCATTGTGCCCTGTAAGGTTTTCACTGGATAATTTTCAGAAGTAGATCACTAGGCCTTTCTTCCCAGTCTGTTTTAGTCTGCAAGTTCCACTGAAACTGGACCCTGGCTCTACACCCCACTCCAACCCTCCACATGTACCGTAGAGCTCTCTCCTTATAATCAGCAAATTCCCTAATGTCACCGGTCTGTTCTCTGAATGTTGTTTCTACCTTCAGGCCATCAGTGAAACCTGGCTGGCCCGTGAGGTTGTCTCATCCAGTTCAGCTCTTACCCCTGTACTGTGGGGCAGAAGGGGGTCGCTGTCCTCCTTGTCTTGCTATCCACTCACTACTACTTTCTTTCCTGACTGCAGAACACCCTGCTCCCTTGAAGCTTAAGCCATCTGGCTAAACTGCCCTCTCCTTCCCCTCAAATTTTTCATCTGCCTACCTTCAAATTTTGTCAGTGTTCTCAGTGGTTCAACATCTACTTAAACCGACCTTTTAATGCCCTCGACTTTAAGTGCCATGACTCGTCATCTCCAGTTATGTGCTCCGTGTTCCACCTCAGCCATCTAGTCCACTGGCCACACCACTTTACCAATTTCACAAATGGTAATGTACACATAAATAATAAAATTGTGACCATCTTACCTAAACCATATAAAGCAATTTTTGTACTTCCTTTCTGTAGCAAAACGGGACTAATGTCTATCTTCTCCACAGACATTGAACGTCCAAAGTGATTTACCAATCCTGCACAACTTAATATATCCAGAGCACACAGTGCATCTGCCTACGCAAAAAAATTTTAAAACAATATTAATGTGTATCTAAAAGTAATTAATCTGCGTATCATACTACCCAAAAACCCACTGCCATCAAGTCAGCTCCGACTCATAGCAACCCGATAGGCTTTCCAAGGCTGTGAATATTTATAAGAAGTAGACTGCCACATCTTTCTCCCTTAGAGAGGCTGGTGGGTTCGAACCACCAATCTCTTGGTTAGTAGTCAAGTACTTTAACCACTGTACCACCAGGGCTCCGTGCATATCATACTATTAAAAGCATACTCTATATACTAGTTACAAAAACATAGATTAGGAGAGTCTTCTCAAAATAAAATTACAACAGTAAAAGGATTTGCTATCTTTTTTCTAATATTATAATAAATCACCTACTGCAACTGGAATCACATGCTAAACGAAAAGTTAACATATTGTCAAAAAAAATTCCAGTTGCCATCAAGTCAATGTGTACTCATGGTGACCCCATGTGTTGCGCAGTATAACTGTGCTCCAGAGGGCTTTCACGGCTGTGCCCTTCTGAAAGCAGATCATCAGGCCTTTCTTCCTTGACACCTCTGGGTGGGTCTGAACTGCCAACCTTCTGGTTAGTAACTGAGCGCTTAACCATTTGCACCACCCAGGAACTCTCAAAACATCATGAAAACAAAAACAGGCCATGAAATAAAGTGTTTTGTAATATTAAGCACACCTCTGAAGACCTGGGAAAAAACACTAGCTAAATAGTGATTTATAACAGCAATGAACATATAAGACTAAAAGGTATTTTGAATTCAGGACCTTTAGTCTTACTTGCAAGTAGCCCTTGTGACAAAATGGCTAAGCAGGTAAACACTTGGCGGCTAACCGAAAGGTGGTTCAAACCCACCCGTGGCTCCACAGGAAAAAGACTTGGCTATCTGCTTCAGAAAAGATTACAGAATAGGAAACCCTACGGGGCACTTCTATTCTGTCATATGGGGTTGCTATAAGTTGAAATTGACTCGACAGCACCTAACAACAAAAAGTCTTTCATATCAGAGAGGAAATAAGATAACCTCAGCTAGATTTAAAATTGTCCATGAAACAATCATTTCCTACAGGTGAGATTTTATGAGATAATAGATAAAAAAGCACTTGGTAAACTGCAAACCATAATACAAATGCTATTTCAGGTATTTATTCCTCCTCCTGGCTGCCTACTGTTAACCTTAGTGCTAAGGAAACAAAAGCATGGCTCATATACCAATTCTTATTGCAGATTAAATAAAAAAAGCATTACAAAAGCTTAAATGAAGGACGTCTAGGTATTTAAAAAGTCAATCTAATTAAAAATTGCTGAGAAGAAGGGGAGGAATGCTTTTCACAAACTAAACTGGTCATTAGTAAAATTTCAACCAACTGTAAGAACATAATAATTACCCCCGTGGGATCATCATGGTTGCCATGAATACTAAACACTGGAATCGAAATGTTGAGGTTGTCATCTTGATAGTTTACCCATGGAAAC
Source organism: Elephas maximus indicus (assembly GCF_024166365.1). Lineage (NCBI taxonomy): Eukaryota > Metazoa > Chordata > Mammalia > Proboscidea > Elephantidae > Elephas > Elephas maximus. The sequence continues at coordinate 26,487,763 of NC_064825.1, read as the reverse complement.
CTAAAAAAAAAAAAAAAAAAAAATTAAAATTTCTCTAAGGAGCAAAAGCTGCTTTTCCCAATATCCTCCTGAAAAAAATTAATGCAATTATAGGCAAAGAGGATGATCTCAACTGGCAAATGACCACTAGTTTGGAGCTTTAAAAAAAAAATCAGTGTCCAGTACCATTAATGAATGATTTGATCAAAGGTTCTGTAGAAAATGGAGAACAGAACTTTAAACTCCCATGGAACCCAGACTTTCTAGTGCCATTTAGGCTGGATGACCCCTCTGAAACTATTGCCCTCAGGAAATCTTTAAACCTTAAATGGAAATAACTCCCTAAAATCATCTTTAATCAAATAGTTTAATTAGAAAAAAATGTCTGCCTTGAGCATCATGTTCTTTAAAAGAATTATCTATATAAGATCAAATTGGCAACAGCAACTTGAAAGCTTAGAGGAGAAGCTTAAGGGGCAAGTGAGTTTGTGGCCACAGTGGTGAAACAAATCGGAAATGGTTATCGAGAAGGGTGGCACAACTTGAAGAATATAACCAATGTCACTGAATTGTACATGCAGAAATTACTGATGTATGTTTTGTTGTGTATACTTTCACCAAAAATTAAAAAATAAAATCAGAGACAACAATTCAAGTTTAAAAGTATCTCAAAGTATCGCATTTTAAAGAAAATAACAACAATAAACGCTTGTAAACTGTAAGAGTGGTATAGCTGATGAATGGAAAGTTAGTAGGCCTTCCGAATTTTAAAAATTCTTGTGTAAGGTTGTTATTTGCGGGGTGGGGGCCATATATTTTGCAATTCAAAAGACCTAGGTTAAAAATTCCAGCACTCCCACTCACTACCTGTGCAACTCGATTAAACTGTACAATGTACCTGAGTTCCAGATTACCTTATAAATTAGGTAAACCAGAATCCTCATGGAATTATTGTGAGGATTAAAGGACTGAATAAAATATCATCTAAGAAGTGTCCAGAGTAATACCTCTCTTCCCCCATTCATATATTTTACTTACTGTATGTATATTCAGAATAAATAATATATATCTTGAGAGTTTATTTTTAATATTTTATGAGCAATTTTACTTCCTTTTGTGAACAATGCCCCTATTCTTTATCCACTTTCTATTAACTCATTAATTATTTTTTTTATTGACTTGAAATTTCAACTCTTTATTATTGGGAACATTAGGCCACTATTTGCAAAGAATTACAAATATTTTTCCTGGTTGAACTATGACTTTTGCCTTTGCTTCACTTGGTTTTCGCCATGCAAAAATTTATCTTTATGTACACAATGTATCAATCTTTTCTTTACGGCTTGGGGGTTTTGTGTCATACTTAAAAAAACCTCTTCCACATCTAGATTATATTTTTTAAGATCTAACAATTTCTTCTAGTACTTTCATTGAATAATCCATATTTTTCGCCAGACGTCACCTTCATCAAATACTAAATTCTCATTTGTGTTTGAGGCTATTTCTGAAGTTTCTGTTCTACTTCTGTGCCTATCAATTCACAAATCATACCACATTTTTTATTATTATACCATAATACCAAATCAAACCAAACCCAGTGCTATCGAGTCGATTCCGACTCATAGCGACCCTATAAGACAGAGTAGAACTGCCCCATAGTTTCCAAGGAGCGCCTGGCAGATTCGAACTGCTGACTCTTCAGTTAGCAGCTGCAGCACTTAACCACTATGCCACCAGGGTTTCCTATACCGTAATATTTTAATATCTAATAAGGTTGGTCACTCCTCAATAGTCTTCTTTTTCAGAACTTTGCTATTTTTGTCTATTTCTTAATATGAACTAGTAAACCAGAAGAAGAAATTATCCAGAATGTGTCAAAAAGAGATAAATTATGGGCAATATGAAAGAGATGTAAAGGACCTTCAGAAAAAGTAAGAATGGGAACATCTGAAAATGTGCTGCTGTTGTTGGGCCCTGTCAAGTCGATTTTAACACACAGCAACCCCATGTAACAGAGTAGAACTGCCCCTTAGGGCTTTCTAGGCTGTAATCTTTAAGGGAGCAGGTTGCCAGGTCTTTCTCTCACAGAGCTGCTGGTTGGGTTCAAACCTCCAACCTTGTGGTTAGCAGCCAAGAGCATAACTGTTGCACTACCAGGGATCCTGTTAGAAAATATAACGCATAAGAATTTCCCAGAATTGCTGGAAAAAAAATTTCTCGGATTGAAATGCAAGATGAAGTCCAAATAGGATAAACAGAACTAAATCCACTAAATAAGACAGAGAAAGACCAAGGACAGTAAGAGAACGTTAATCAGTGCCTGAGTGTTTTCTTTATGCCAGTCACTATTCTAAGCAATTTTCAGGTATTAATTCAATTGATTCTTACAACAACTCTGTAAGACAGACTCTATTCTTTTCTCATTTTAAAAATGAGGAAACTGAGGCTAGGAAGTCAGGTGAGTTACTGTCATACAATAAGTGACAGTCTTGTTCCAGAATTCATACTCTTAATCACTGTTATACTTCTTTCCAGCAACTAAACTGACAGCAGCCTTCTCAAAAGCAACAACAGAGCTACTGTCGACTTAGAATTCTACAGCCAGCTAAGTTATCATTCAAGAGCTGAGGTAAAACGAGGATGTTTTATTTAAAAAAAAAAAAAAATTAAAAGTTTGCCACTCACTAACATTCAATGAAATAACTATTAAAAATGTACTTCAGAAAAGAGGGAAGTTAATACTAGATAAAAGGGATGAAATGCAAGAAGCAAGAGGAAGCAAAAATAAATCAATTTTATTAAGTAAACATGTTTATTGGAAGGGGGGCAGTTTAAAAACAGGATGAAACTAAGATGGAAGATGGTAGACTAAATTAAAATGTCCCAAAAGTTTTAGATTTGAAAAGAAGGGTACAGATACTAATGACAATTCTTACAAACCAGTACATACGTTAAAAATTATGAAAATCATTTAGACTCAATTCTATACTTAGCCAAACTATCAATCGAGAGGGATGGTAAAAATAAAGACATACTCTTACATGCAAAATCTCAAAAAAATTATCTCCCAGTAAAAACTTAGTTTTAAAAAATACAGAATGATAGATAAGAAATAAATATGGGTATGTCTGCCTTCATGGGTTTTCATACAGAGGTGTATTTCCTAGCTCTGTCTGCTGACAGAGTCTAGACGCAGTGACAACCCAGCAGCAATGTGCACACCTAGCATTCAGATTTGACTTCTAATTACCATTCTCCAATAATGGAAACCCTGGTGGTGTAGTGGTTAAGAGCTACAGCTGCTAACCAAAAAGGTCAGCAGTTCAAATCCACCAGGCACTCCTTGGAAACCATATGGGGCAGTTCTACTCTGTCCTATAGGGTCCTTATGAGTCGGAATCGACTCGACAGCAACGGGTTTAATAGGAACCAAGATTTCCTTGAAGAAATGGTTGTGCCTAAAGCTAGGGAAGGGAAAATACAAAATTAATTAGGAGCATCTTATAATGCCAAAAAAATGAGAGACAGAAAAGAAAAAAGGTTCCCACTGATATAAACAACTAAATACGTTCCTACCAATATACAAATGAGGGAGAAGGCATAAGTCTTCCTTACAGAAGAACTCCAATTAATAAATGTAGAAAAGAGATAATCACCATTAGAACACCACAGTAATAAATGCTGCAGGCCACTGATAAATGCTAAAATCAGTGGGGCAGTTATATTCTGTCTCATAGGGTCACTATGAGTCAGAATCGACTCGATGATTTGGCTTTTTTTTTTTTTTTTGGTGGTGATTCTTAATATGTCTACACATTCTTTAATGCCTCTCCCTCTAAGAAGTGGAACTTAATTCTTCTCCTCTTGAGTCACTTACGTCTAACAGAGTAGGGAAGGTAAAAATAGTAAGCTTACAGTGGAGACACCTGGCAGATACCACCTTAACCAAGTGATCAAGGTTAACATCACCAGTGATAAGTCATGTTGATATCATATATCCCTAATTATGATGCTATGAGAACAGCACTTCACCTCTGTTATTTTTTCCCTAAAACCCATAAGCCCAGCCTAATCATGAAAAAAATCAGAAAAATCCAAATAGAGGGAATTTCTACAAAACGACTAACCATGACCTTTTTTTAAAGTGTCAAAGTTATGAAAGATAAGGAAAGATTCAGAATCTGTCAGACTGAAGACAACCAAAAAAATTTCCAATAAATGCAATGTGATATACTACATAATGCTTAGTAAAAAAAATGTATATGACATTAGATTCTAGATGTGTTTCTTAAATAAGTCCAAAAAGCAAAAATTTTAAAGAAAAAGAACGATACATTTGACTATGTCAAAACTACACATTTTTGTCAACAAAAGGCCCCACAAAAAAACCCAAAAGCCAATCCATTGTTTGGTAAAAAAAAAAAAAAAAATAAGCCTGACAAATCTTTAACCCCGCTGCTATCAATTCAATTCTGACGCACAGCAACCCTATAGACAGAGGAGAACTGCCCCATAGGGTTTCCAAGGCTATAATCTTTATGGAAGCAGACTGCCACACCTTTCCCCTGCGGAGCAGGTGGTGGATTCGAATCGCCAACCTTTTGATTGGCAGCCAAGTGCTTTAACCACTGTGCCACTGGGGCCCCTTACAAATCCTTAGGACCTAGAAAACAAATAATTTCTACATATTAGATAGAAAAAGACAAGAAAAAAAATACAAACCAGATTTTTAAAATTAGCCAAGGATGTGAACAAAAGATACCAAAATGGCAAAAAACAGTTGAGATACTTAGTCCCATGATTAATTATGAAATTCAAATATAATAATGTTAAAAAATAAATATTCACTAAAGCATATAAACATACTTACTTACTAAAACCAAAGTTGACTGACTGGTCACTGATAATTTCAAACTGTACAGGACGATCACCCATACAATATTTTCTTAATAACTCCAGGCAGGTATGTAACGTTTTCCTTGACGGCTTATTTTCATGAAAAAGATCACCACCTAACAAAATAAAATCCACCTAATCAACAGAAAACGGTGCTAAAATTAGTATGTTTCAGAGGTAAACTTTTTAAATTTAGATAGAAAAAAAAATCACAAGACATTAATTATTTATGGGTACTTAAATTTTTCCATTTTTTTAAATTCAAAGGGCCTTCCAATCTAGTAATTAAGCAGATTCTAAGTTGGGCTCCTGAGCCACCTTCAAAAAACAAAACCAAACCAGTTGCCGCTGAGTTGATTCTGACTCACGGTGACCCCATGTGTGTTAAGAGAACTGTGCTCCACAGGGTTTTCAACGGTTGATTTTTCAGAAGTGGATCACCAGGACTTTCTTCCAAGGTGCCTTTGGGTAGACTTGAACCTCCGACCTTTTGGTTAGCAGCCAAGCACATTAACCATCTGCACCACCCAGGAACTCTACCTTCAAAAAAGCCATCTTCAAATTACTACACCAAGTCCCTGATTCATGGTGCCCAAGGTGATCATATTTCTTTTTTATTATTTAAATCAAACATAAACTTAGCACTTTAATAGAGCCTAGATAAGATATTCAATTCATTTGACAATTATTTACAGAGTGCCAATAGGCTCTAATAGCTAAGGAAATAGCAATAAACAAAACAGATGATACCTCGCTCTCTTTAAATACCCATCATGAGCAATACTTCATACTGTACAGATCCTGAGGATACAATGATGAATAAAATGTGATCCCTATCCTAAATATGTTCCAAATCTAATGGAAGAGACAAACTGCTAAGCATCTAAACACAAGTCAGATTCTGCCATGCACCAGAATGGATATGTGAACAAACCAGGAGGAAAGATGACATTACAGTTAATTCTAGAGGCCGGAAAGGTGTCTCTGAAGAGGGAGAGTCTGGGAAGGCTGCACTGACATGGCGCACTGGTTGCACTATAAAGGATAAACAAGACTTTGAGGAAGAGCATTCTAGAAAAAGCATCAGGAAAGGAGCGGAATTATACAGGGGAGAAAAAAAAAATGTCCAATGTCCAGCACACACTCACTTCCAAAAAGTACACAATTTACCTAAAAAAACTGAAGTTCTTATTTATATGGTGTACCTAGAACACAGGCATACTGATCACTGTACATTAGAGTAGTGGGAAAAACTTTAATCAGAAATGCAGCATTTAAGCTAGGCCTTCAAGAACGAACAGGATTTTAGTAAGGGAAGAAAATGATCATAAGCAAAGCCATGAAGAAACAAAACTAAAATACATAAAGCAAAACTGTTTTTAGAAACTGGCTTGTGACTCCAGGGAACACTAAGGGCACAACTCACTCTATGGCATTCTTGCCAAAAGCACAGAGCCTGATCTAACTGTGGGTGTCAAAAACCTAAATGCACAGAGAAACACCAAAAATTAGTGCAACTGAATATATTTACTGTGAGTAAATACGATTTGAAATGGCCAGCACCAACTCTAAGCTACGGGAAGGTGCTCCGAAGAGGGGACAGTGAAAGCAGCTTCCATATGTCACTGTCACGTTAATTCCTCAGAAATAACTTCAGAATACATGCAGGGTTCCAGGATAGGTCAGTTGTAAGGACATGCCATGAATTTTCCAGTCAGACCCTCCTCGAAACTGGCTGCGCATAGATAATTCTCTAAAAGAGCCCAATGCCTATAACGCAAACCAATCCCCACTAAGCTGCTCACGAGGCTATTGTTTGACTTGAAGGTGACTTGAGAAAAACAGTTCCTTAAAGGATCAAGGCTCAAAAGGGCACCCTGGGGCAGATGGCCTGAGTGGGTCACCCCAACTCCATGAACCCAGAAATCTGGATTCTAGGAGAACTGAAACTCTTTCCCATGAGAATATATTGTTACTGGAATAAGGTTCTTTCCTCTCACTGGTCAAGAATGAGCAGGTAAGGCACGTAGTTTTCCACACGAGCAAAGCTTTATTGAAGATGCTTGCAAGCAGAGACGAGGAGGGCCTAGAGCAAAGAACAAAAGATGAGCCTGGGTTTTTAAAAGTTCTTGGGCAGGAAAAGATTCACGTTTATTCTCAGGCGCAGGCGGAAATATGTTAACTACTGTGTGCAGGCAGCAGCTTTCCAAGATGGCTCCTGTCCTGGAGGCCTCTGGGATTCGTAGCAGGACTTATTATGGGGTGTCACGCCTATACAGTCTCTTACTCCCCGGCTTCGATTCCCTGGCTGGGGCTGAATAAAAATAATATTCATCTGAAAGTCCCGGCATGGGGGAAGGGGGTTATTAAGATTAAGGAAAACAAGACGAAACAGAGGGAAGGACAGGGCAAAGTAGAGGGAAGAAACTTATGTTCAAATCCATTCTAAGGGAAGAAACATTCCATCCCTTAAGAGTTTTAAAAAAAAAAGAAAATTCACAGATAGGGTTCTCTGGCAGAAAATAGACTTTCTTTGCTTGTCTAAGTTTCTCTGCCCTCAGTGAAACAGAAATATAGCTTAAAACATGAGCCATTCCCTCATTCAATTAATGGATTTAAATAAGAGAGGCGGCTGGTGGTTCGATGGTAGAGTTCTTGCCTTCTACTTGGGAGACTCAGGTTGGTTTTCCAGTCAATGCACTTCATGCCCAGATACCGCCCATCTACCAGTGGAGGCCTGCATGTTGCTATGATGCTGAACAGGTTTCCATGGAGCTTGCAGACTAAAACAGAGTAGGAAGAAAGGCCTGGCAACCTATTTCCCAAAAAATCAGCCATTGAAAATCCTATGGAACACAGTTCTACAGTGACACACAAGGGGTTGCATGTCAGAATCAACTGGACAAGAACCAGTTGGTTGGATTACTAGCACCACTATTCCCTAAGACTTAACACATATCAGTCACAGTCAATCCCTTTTTCCTCATCCACACCTCCTACAGCTAACCAAAGTATGCATATCCTATATATCACTTGCATTCATTTCCTCTTTTCCATCCCCAATGCCACCACTTTAAAAAGCCTCAACCCGGTCTCCAATTCAGGCTATACTCTGCTGCCAGAAGACTTTCTATTGAATTGGGTGGTGGTGTTGTTAGGCGCTGTTCAGTTGGTTCTGATTCAGAGCAACCCTATGTACAAAAAAACGAAACACTGCTGGGTCCCGTGCCATTCTCACAATTTTTGCTACGTTTGAGCCCACTGTTGCAGCTACTGTGTCAATCCATCTTGTTGAGGGTCTTCGTCTTCTTTGCTGATCCTCTACCTTATCAAGCATGAAGTCATTCTCCAGGGACTGATCTCTCCTGGTAACATGTTCAAAGTACATGAGATGAAGATTCACCATCCTCACTTCTAAGGAGCATTCCGGCTGTACTTTTTCCAAGACAGATTTGTTCATTCTTCTGGCAGTCCATGGTATATTCAATATTCTCCACCAACACCATAATTCAAAGGCATCAGTTCTTCGGTCTTCCTTAATCATTGTCCAGCTTTCACAAGCATATGAGGCAACTGAAAATACCGTGGCTTGGGTCAGGAGCACCTTATTCCTCAAAGTGAAATCTTTGCTTTTCAACCTTTAAAGAGGTCTTTTACAGCAGATCTGCCCAATGCAATGTGTTGCTTGATTTCTTGACTGCTGCTTCCATGGGCATTCATTGTGAATCCGAGTAAAATGAAATTCTTGACAACTTCTATCTTTTCTCCACTTATCACGCTGCTTATTGGTCCAGTTGTGAGGATTTTTATTTTATGTTGCGGTATAACCCACACTAAAGGCTACAGTCTTTGATCTTCTTCATCAGTAAGTGCTTCAAGTCCTCATCACTTTCAGCAAGCAAGGCTGTGTCATCTGCACGTGGCAGGTGGTTAATGAGTATTCCTCTAATCCTGATACCATGTTCTTCATACATTCCAGCTTCTCAGATTATTTGCTCAGCATACAGACTGAAGTATGGTGAATGGGTACAACCTTGACATACACCTTTCCTGACTTTAAACCACACAGTATTTCCTCGTTCTGTTCAAGTGAGTGCCTCTTGATCTATGCACAGGTTCCCCGTGAGCACAATTAAGCGTTCTGGAATTCTCACCGTTCATGATGTTATCCATAATTTGTTATGATCAATGCAGTAAAATGCTCAACCTGGTACTTGAAGCCCTTCTTAATTTTGCTCAAACCTGTGTTCCTAGTCTTTCAGCATGCTTTCTAACACATGGCGAGCCAGAAGGACCTGCTGCTTCTCTAACATACCTCATATTGTCTCACCTCTGTGCCCTTACTCCTGGGTTCCCCAGGATGTGCATTCTCTATGCTCTTCATTAGTTAAAAGCCTACCCATCCTTCAAAACCCACGTTAAATGCTATGGCTTTCATTAAGCTCATCTTGATTATCTTATCTAAATGGGATCTCTTCTACCTCTAAAGCCCCAGGAAAAGGTGTTTATAATTTTCTCATTACCTATGACCTTGCATTGAATCGACTTGACAGTGGCAGGTTTGGTTTTGGTTTACGACCTTGCACCAGAGATTTCTGGACATCTGTCTTATCTACGTACTGGCCTGCTGTATGTTCTCTGAGCAGAAACTATGGCAGTCATCTTTACATCTCCACTAGAGACCACTCAGGATTCCTCTTTATGTCTTCCGTAGAGACAACTACAGAATTTCACACACAGCAAACACCCCATATTTATAAAAATATTTAGAAATATTTGTAAAAAATACTTTTTACAAATGTAACTACCTATTTCAATTAAGGACACAAAAGCACATGAAGTCTACCCTGGGCTTTTAGTATACTAATATTTAAACAGGCAATGGAAGCACATGAGCCTATACAACACACTTTTAACTTTAGAAAAGAGCTTGTTGACTAAGGGAATAGAGTAGAAACTACAAAAACGTAAACCAAACTCACTTCATTTTCCTGGGCAAGTCTTAAAATTTCATTGAGCGTTACAAATGTGTCATTTCCTCTGACTGCATCTTTCTCCATATATCCAAGGTGAATATCCGTTGCAACTAAGATTTTAAATGTATTTTCATCGTCACTGTATTAAAAAAAGAAGAACTGTTTCAATACGACTCATTAAACGGATGTTCAAGCAAACTGAGACCTGAATTTATAAGCTACATACAGCAGTTAGAGAGTAAAATCATTTTCTAGCCTTAAACTTGGTCTGAAAATTTGCGGTATTCAACAGATTTTTAAGTCATATAATCTTTCTACCACTACCTTAACACCGAACAAACATTCAAAAACTGTAAAAAGGTTTTGTAACTGCTTCAAAATTGTACAACCTTGCTATAACCAGTTTTATACGTTCATAGTGCCATGAATTAGAATTGACTGGAGGACAACTAAAAACTACGGTGCAACCTGGACCCGAAAGTATTCTTGTTTACCATTCTGTTCCACAGCAAAAACCCAACAGGATTGAGCCCATCTCTAAATATGCTATTTATCTGATTTTTCACTTTTCCAGAAAACTCAGAATTAACTGGTTAATTTAAAAGCCCTTCCTCTAACTTTGGAAACCCTGGTGGAGTAGTGGTTAAGTGCCACGGCTGCTAAACAAACCGTCAGCAGTTTGAAGCCGCCAGGTGCTCCTTGGAAACTGTACAGGGCAGTTCTACTCTGTCCTATAGGGTCACTATGAGTCGGAATCGACTCCACGGCACTGGGTTTGGTTTTTGGTTTGGTTCCTCTAATTTTATAAGCAGACTTTATACTAATACGCTACTAACTTACATTCAGGCCCTAAAAGACACTTGCTTTACTCACCTCCCTATACAAAGTTAGTTTTGCATTAATAAGTTTTGCCATGTAACAAAAGAGAATTAT